>NC_090823.1:29718492-30401825 GCF_000390325.3 Nicotiana tomentosiformis
ATATTATATTCTACTCGGTTTGTATACTCATTTGCCTTACTTTCAGTAGTTTATTTCATAGCTTCTTCCTTTTGTTTTCTTAATAGTATAACTTTTTAGTTACTTTATTAGCTTCTTTTTGATTTGTTATATTATTTTTCTATTTTAGGGAACAATAAGCCTTTGGTTTTCTTAATGCTACGGTTCTTTCCAAAGATGGTTCTTGTGTGAACCGGGTGACTCTTCCTAACGATGGATGGTGTGACAACCTTCTTAAGGGATCGAGTCAGTTTTTGATGATTAGGTAGAAACAAGTAGTATTAATGAATAAATAAGGGTCAAGCATTCTTCACTTGGTACCAACACACTTAACTACGCGCTTATGGTTAATAATAAGTTTTTGTAAATAAATAGCCCTAGTTAGTGACCTTGTGACTCTTGTGTTGACTTAGGCAATCATCGGGTGGTTTAGTTGAACCATTAGCGATTTTCAATCTCGAATGCGGTTGTTGTGGGCCCTCGACTCTATTCTCTTTGACAATCCGGTTGTGTGAGAGGTGAGGTATTTTGTTACAAGTCCAAGTACCCGTGCGAGTTGTCTAGAACTTTCCCCGAATGTGTTTCTAGGCGAAATTCTAAGTTAGCCTGGCTTAAGAAGTGATTGTAGGCTTTTCTTGACCCGTTTTGAAACTTTTCATGGCCCACCAATGATATCATCCTAAGTAAACCCTTTTGAGCCTAAAGCCTTTTTATTCGATAACCACATTACAAGCCTTTACCTGTTTTATAGTGACTCTTTCTTGGCACCCGAACTTTCTTTAGCACTCGTGTGATTCAAATGGAAAAAACATAAGTTTGGGGGAGAGACGAGGGGTTTAAAGATGGTCTCAAGGACAAAAAAGAGAAAAGGCATGAAGAAAAGTAAAGGCAAAGAAAAAAAGGAAGAATAAAGAAAAACACAAAAAGAAAGTGAATAGTGTGAAAGGGTTGAAAAGATGCAAAAGAAAGCAAAAGTTCAAAGCATGGATAACAAAGAAGGAAAGTATGAATAGCATGACAAAGAAAGAGTGATGTAAGTCCCTCTAATCCCCCTAAGGGAAAATAAAATGACTCAAAGGGTCGGCAAAGTAAGAGCCAAAAAGAGAATATGAAGTGCTAAAGGGAAGATGAATCAATTCCATTCCAATATTTCCCTCCTTAGTCCAAAAGCCTTCATTACATTCCAAAAAAAGCCCTACGTTATTTCAAGCCGAGCGAGCTTATATTAGTGGTGATCTACATGAGGAGCAAGCGTATGGTACTTAGATTCGGGCTTGTAACATTCTTTTGAGAGTGATGAGCGAATCTTTCTCGAGTCATTGAATTGAATTCTTCATTCGTGAGTGAGATGAGCTTCCGGAGAGTATAGGAGGAGGAGTTTGGGATCCACAGTGACCTGCATGAAGGTACAAGCTTCTTTGATAAACAAAGTCAACCCTTGAGGCTCAGGCGTCACATTAGAGCCATTTGTGCTTTAACATTCAAATCATAAGCTTGATAATGATTCATGAGCGAGTGGGTAATTATTGGTCCCAATTGATTTGTGTTTATTTCAACTTAGGCCAGCTGCAATAGCCCTTTTTTTCTAGTGGAGGTGGGAAATTGCCTTAATTGCTTGAGGACAGGACAAGCAAAAGCTTAAGTTTGGGGGAGTTGATAAGTAGGGATTTTGACCGCTTATTTGCTCTCTTTTACTTTCGTTTTAGCTCAAAAATGCTTAAAGGTATTACCGATAACTAATGAAATGTGCTTTCTTGCAGGAATATTGGGAAACGAGCAAAAGAAATGAAAACAAACTCAAAAAGGAGTAAAATTGGACAAGAACCAAAACAAGGCAAAAAGGGCTACAGTGCAGACTGCACAATACTGTATGCGGCTGCAAACTCTGAAGATGCACTGATAAGATTTCTTCACAGAGTGCAGACCGCACAATAATTGTGCCACCGCAGAAGACTAGATTTAGAGGGCTGAAGTTTGAGAGCTTGAAGATGTACTGACCGCACTATTATTGTGCGGCCGCAGGATGCCAAAATACGGTCGCGCTCATAAATGTGCGGTCCACAGAATGAAACCCTGATCTAGTCCAAGAGCAAGAGTGTGGCCGCACTCAAAAATGTGCAGTACGCACAATTAGAGGAAGTGCGGCCGCATCTCACTTTTGTACGATTGCAGAAAGCCATACCCACCAGTCAGTCTCAAAGTGCAGACCGCACACAGAATTGTGCGGCCGCACAACCTTCGAAGGGGCAATTTTGTCAGATATTTTTAGCTGGATATAAATAGACCTTTTTGTCATTTTTAGGTTAAGTTTTGTGCACCTGAACACTTAGAGCCGTTTTTATTTACTGTATTGGGAAACTTTGTACTAGTTTAGCATTTAAACATTAGATTTTCTTTCCTTAATTAATTATTATATATTTTATCTTAGTTTCTTCTTTAATTTCTTCATTGTCCATGAGTAGCTAAATCCTTAGCTAGGGTTGTGACCCAACCCTAATATGGGTATTTAATGGGAGATTGATTTAGGGCTTATTTGTGGTTGGGTATATGAATTTTAGCCTAGTTCTTGCTTGAATTTGAGAATTAATGATTGCAAACATTAATTCATGCCTAATTGACTTAATCTATACTTGAAAAAGTGAGACTAAGTCTAGGAAAAATTGGCTAACAAGAAATTGGGGTGAGCTCAAAAAATTGATAGCCCCAATTAAAGGGTCGAATCTAGAGATAGTAAAACCCGACTTGAGCATTTATCACTTATTTCATGAGATACCCCTTTGGACTTGAGAAAGCCGAATTGGGCAAAATTACTCAAACTACCGAGAGGTATAAAGTGAGTAATTACGTGTGATTGCTATATTGTATCCCGATCAACCAAACATGCCCTAAAGCTATAAATTTGTTACGTAACCAACTAGGTGGAAGTCGTAACCCTAGATCTTTTATAACTTGACAACCAAAACTAAAAATATTGTCTCTTAGCTTTACAACTACAAGTATTAGCATAAAAGTAGAAGTAGAAACAACATTTGAAAAGTGGAAGTGTAATCTTAGACACATCATACATTCACACTAGGTATATACTTAATCCCACATCAAGCTCCCTGTGGAATCGATCCCGACTCGCGTTGGATTTTTATTATTGCATCGACCGCCTCGCAACCTAAATTAGTGGTGTGATTTGGGCGATATCAATGGCTAACGGAGAGATAAGGGTGGTAATGTCAGGGATGATGAGTGATGGCCTGGGGGCATTATGTTGGCAATATTCGTGTGATGGTGTGATTCCCCTTGTGTATGTCATACACACTTATGTGACTTGTTATGTTGCTTTCAATGAGCAACTTGATGTCTTTAATATTACTTGTTGACTTGGGCTGTAATAGTACACTCGCAAAAGCATACACCATAGCATGCCACATATACTAGTTTAGGAGTATGAAACTTAACATTTATAGATCATGCCCATGTATTTTTGTATTATCTGCTTTCATGTTGATATTGAGCCTGTGACTATGCCGGGCGGATTGTGATATTGAGCATGTGACCATACCGGGAGGATTGTAGTATTGAGCCTGTGATCTTGCCGGGCGGATTGTGATTGTGATCCTGTGATCCGGGCGGATGGGGATATTAGCGGGTGAGTTGTCCGTGCGGTTGTGATTAGACATATGGGCACAAGGTGTCGTGATCATGTGATTGTGGTTTGAGCTCGTGACTTGTGATTATGAGATGAGGTATCTCGAAGTAATTCGTTGTGAGACTTGTGTTAGAACGACTTGATTAGTTGGTTTTCATTTGTTTCCCTTATATGTTTCCGTTGGTACTTTAACGGTGTTCTTATTACTTTACTATTTATATCACATATTGATTTTTGTTGCCATTTACTGATTCATGCTTTCATAATTATCTTTATACTTTTATACTACACAGGTTATTTTGACTAGTGGGTGTCTTGACTTGTTCCTCATCACTACTCTACTGAGGTTAGTCTTGATACTTACTGGGTACCAACCGTGGTGTACTCATACTATACCTCTGCATATTTTTGTGCAGATCCAGATATTGGAGAAATCGGAAGGTAGAGCTGCTTGGTCGTCGCAGTCCCTTGGAGTCCTTTCCTTTCATTGTACTGTCGGCTTGTTATTTGAACAGTATTATAGTTCGATCTTTGAGATATTTCCATGTATTCAGCTAGAGTTCGTGATTCTGTATTACCTAGTCTTGGGAGGTTGTTATGATTATTGCCGCATAGACTTATTTTTCTTTTGTTTCGGTATTCATATTAAACTCTGTTTAAAATTATCATTAAACTGCCTTAATTATTGTAAGTAATCGGCTTACCTAGTATTAGAGACTAGGTATCATCACGATGCCTATGGTAGGATTTTGGGTCGTGACAACAATTTAACTTATTTGTATCTCGTACGTAGATTCCACTGTTATTGTTTTTTGTGTGTGTGTGTTTGTGTGTGTGTGTGTGTGTGTATATATATATATATATATATATATATATGTAAGTGAGTATCTTTGGTGGTTCTTGCTACTACCTCTCCGATATTAGTCATGATACTTACTGAGCGCATGGGGTCGGTTGTACTCATACTATACTCTGCACTTAATTATGCAGATTCAGTAGTTTGACCAGCTGAACATTAAGTGCTGGACTATTATTGTTGTTGTTGAGAGACGAGGTAGAGCTGTATCCCCATCGCCGTCCTTGGCGTCTCTTTCTATTTCTATTCATGTTATTGCTTCAGACAGTACTTTGTATTACATACTCATATTCTTGTATTAGTGCTCATGATTCAGTATTACCAGTTCTGGGGGATTTATGTATTGTCGCAGTCTTTATCTATGATTATTTGACTCGTAGACTTATTTGTTCTGTAATTTGATTATCATGTTTTGTTATTATTTTATGATTGGCTTGCCTAGCAAGTGGGTTAGGCGCCATCACGACCGATTGTCATTTTGGGTCGTGACAATTATGAGCTCTGTCATTCTGCATATTTTTAATCACACGACTTTATACCTTGGTTCACGTACTTTGTGAAGGAAACTGAAAGCTATGTACGGTATACATGCAAAGGCGCTGAAAAACAAGAACATATAATTGAAGAAAGGGTAAACTAGCTACAATGAAGACATTACTATACAAAGTTACGTGTGATTGGTTTTAAGTGATTTAATAGCATAAAAATTTTGATACACTTTTAATTTATAAGGATTAAGTTCATACTAGAATATTCAGCAAAAAATGAGCAAAATATGTACTTTCTTCGTTTATTTTATGTAAATTTATTTGACTGGGGACAGAATTTAAGAAAGAATAAAAGAATGATTTTTGGGACTTGTAATTTTAAAACTGTCATAATATTTGTATAGCTATTAGTCATGTCATCAAAGGGTAAAAGAAAAGTTTAAAGTTAAATTATGCGAGAAATAAAAACTAAAATCACAAAACTTGCCTCGGTAAATACTTTCCTAAATTCAGAGTTTACAACAACTCAATCAATTTAACCTAAGCAGATAATAATTAATCTGAGAATACATGTCACTTAATCATAATTAATTAATAAATGTGTGGATGAAAGACACATATTTTACATTTATTAGTTCAATATAAGTAAGTGTATAATTACTATCTTGCATGTTGTTATTGTAAGCATTTAGTAGATGAGTTGTAACGACTCCACAGGTCATTTTGAATTATAGCCTTTATTTCTGTACTTCAAGATATCTATTAGTTTCATTTGATGATTCTTGATTTGCGTGCGTGATCCGTATCATTTTTCGAAAATTTTTTACCTAAAATTTTAAAGAAAATGTAATTTTTGGTCTAAAATGAGACTTAAGTTGACCACGCTCAACATTCTTGGTAAACAATCTCGGATTGCTTTTTAACGATTCTGGTAGGTTCGTATGATATTTTTGGATTTGTACGCACTTTTGGTTGTGGTCCGGGGTGACCCGAGAATATTTCAGCACGTTATGTGAAAAATTATGAAAATGAGTTTCAAGCTAGAAATTCTTAAGTTTTGATTATCGATTCTTGTTATTTGATGTTATTTTGATGATTTGAAGTAGCGAATAAGTTTGTAGAATATTTATACACTTGTGTGCGTATTCGTTTTTGAGCCCGAGAGGCTCGGGTGAGTTGCGGGTGCATTACAGAAGAGTTTGGCATTGCTGGTGAAAGGGCAGTTACTAGTGGAATCTGCAGATCTCGCATTAGGTCTGGCTCGCATTTGCGAGCCTCGCTTTTGCAGTCACATGATCGCATTTGCGAAAAGGACTGTAGTGATGGAACTTCGCTTTTGCGAAGAATAGTTCGCATTTGCGGACCAAGATGAGACCGCATTTGCGATCTCAGAGTCGCATTTGCGACACGGTATCCTGGGAGTGAGCTTTGCATTTGTGAAGTGTTGGTGCACATTTGCGATGGGGCCACTTCTCATTTGAGAGAAAAATATCACATTTGCGATCAGTGTGGCGCATATACGGACTTCGCATATGCATACAAGTGTTCGCAAATGCGATACCTGCAACTGGGTTAAAGAGAAAAAAATCGAAACTTAGCTCATTTCACTCTTTTTCAACCCCAAACACTTTAGAGGCGATTTTTGAAGAAAATTTTCTCTCCAAATACATTGGTAAGCAACTCTAATTCATTTTTATCAATTTTCCATTACTTTTCATGAGTTTTTAACATCAAATCTAGGAATTTTATGGTAGAATTTAGGAATTTTGTGTAGAATTTAGGAATTTTATAAAATTGAGATTTAGACCTCAAATTGAGGTTAGATTTCGAAACAAATCACATAACCGGGCTCGAGGGTGAATGGATAATCAGGTTTAGGTCCGTATCTCGAATTTTGACCAAGCGAGCCAGGGGTTGACTTTTGTTGACTTTTTCAATTTCATCAAAGATTGAACCTTTTTTATTCGTATGTAGTTTCTAAAGCTTAATTGTTTGAATGATATTTGGATAGATTTGGTTGGTTTGGAGGCTTGATCGAAAGAAAAAGGCGTGATTGGTTGTTGATTTGGTTGTGAAACGAGGTAAGTATCGTGTCTAACTTTGATTTGAGGGAATTAGGACTTGTTGGTCTATTTGTTATGTGAATTATATGTGGGAACGGCATATATACGAGGTAACGAGTGTATATGTATTATCATGGGTTAAAGCATGCGGGTTGGGATATTTATTTTCATGTCATCACTTATTCCATGTTATCTCTTGTTACATGCTTTGATTGCTACATGTTCTTACTTGTTATCCAAGCCTTACTTATTATTTGTCATCTAGCTATTACCTGTTTCGATTTGTTCATCTCTCCCTCAATATTCGCTTACCTGCTACATGTTCCTACCTGCATTAATTGTATATTTTCATTATCTCGTATTTTTACTTGCCTTTACTGTCCTTATATTACTTGATGCACTTTATTATGTTATTCTGATTATGTGAGTTATTTAGCTATTCTTGTATTAATGAAATTGTCAAGGTTTGTGATTATGAGATAATGGTTATTCTCCATTTGTATTGGTAGTTCCTTGATGTTTCGTACGTTTCATTTCCCTTTATGTTGGGATTACATAATTAGTTGTGTTGAGTTGTTTATATTAATGAGTTGATATTGGAAACGGGTTACGCACCGCAATAGTATTGAAATAAATTGATATTAGGATCGGGTTGCATGGCGCAATAGATAATGATATGATATGATATTGGGATCGGATTACACACTGCAATAGATATTGTGATAAATGTTGGGATTGGATTGCACGCTGCAATAGGTATTATGATAATTGTTGGGATTGGATTGTGCGTCGCAATAGAGTATGATGTGATGTGGCTGCTTGTAGTTGTAGAGTTTTATCTCGATACAGTGATATGAGATTTGAGATCATGTTATTCTGGGGCTCTCTTGTAGTTGACCTTCAGGTCCGTTCTTATGAGTTTATTGCTTTATCTACATTTCTGTATTTCTGTTATTATTATTCGTACAAGTTTATTGTAAGTGTCTTGTCATAGCCTCGTCACTACTTCGTCGAGGTTAGGCTCGGCATTTACAGAGTACATGGGGTCGGTTGTGCTTATACTGCACTTCTGCACTTCTTGTGCAGATCCCAGTGTTGGTCACAGCGGTGCATAGAGGAGTTCGCACGGATTGACTTGCCAGGAGACTTGAGGTAGAGTTGCTTGGCGCTTGCAGTCCCTAACGTCCCCTTCTATCTTGTTTTACTGTTATTCTAGTTTCAGACCATTATATTTCATTTCAGACCATGTTTGTAGTATTCTAGACGCTCATTTATTCGTGACACCGGATTTCTTGAATTAGTATAGACCGTGGTATTTATGGATTTATCATATATATTTCGGTTTTTACCAATCGTTAATTATTATAGTTACTGATTGACTTTGAAACTGTTAAAAATAGTTAATTAATGGGACCCCCAATGCCGACCAAAAAGAACTAGTGCTATAACAACTAGTGGTGTTACGGCTAGTTGGCTTGGCTTGCAAGTGGATGTTAGGCGTCATCACGGTCCCATGATTGGGATTTCGGCTCGTGACATGAGCAAGCATAATTAATACTATTGACTTACTTAAGAAAAAGGTGAGCAAAGGAGTAGGCATCTTGCAGTATTATTACTTGAAGAGTTCATTTTCTTTCAAGCCTTGGTTTTATAGAAACGCATGGTTGGGCATTTGAAAGAAAGGATCAAATTTCACCTATAGGATTTGAACTTATATTTCCCAATATGATCAAGTATGCAAAGAAACTGAATTTGGATCCTGACCTCGTAAATATGATGCTCTGCAAACGCGAATTGACAACTGAAAGGTATGCTGCTTTGTTAAATGATCGATTTACATATTATATATGGAATTTTCTACTTTTGCAGCTAGCCTTGCGCATGTCCGATTCCAAATAAAACCTCTACATGCAACGTTCTGTAAAACATCTATAGGGGCTGTTCAATAGAATTAACGGTTTGAAGCGAAATCTTAATAAAATGCCTAAAAGTAATTTAATTAAATTCATATAATATTAAGAAAAAGGTCATATTTTCTTTATCTATACATCAATCAAACAGGACAAATAGAAATATATATTAGAAAACTCCATTGAAGTTGGAAAAGTAAATCGCCATAAATAGGATAAAGACAAAATGGCCTCCGAGCCACTTAAACTTGTACCCATTTTTCAACCCGGTAAAAGAACTTACGTGTTTCCCATTTGAACACCGGAACTTGATAAAAATACAAAATATAAGCACCTCAAACTGATCGTGTGTCTCAATCGCTTAGACGTAATTGACACATCACGTTGTTCGCCTATTATTGTTTGACATGTATAATTTGTGGGTCCTAATTTTTATTTAACCATTTTATTAAAAATTTTGAGAATTATTTTTTGTTTCTTCTTCCTCGGATGGCCACTAGCGCCTTCCACCATGGACACTTCCTTCCTCTACTCTAAAACCCCCCAAATCAATTACAAAAATTAGTGAAAAATCATTAATAGGAGTGACTGAAAGCTTTGCATGAGTATTCCAATCAATTCCCACCATTCTTCTTCAGTTTTATTATTGTTGATATCACAATTTCGGTTATATTTCGTCGAAAATTTCTGCGAAGTGTTGTTAGTCCTCTAGTTCCTTCTCATTCAGCAAAAAATTATTTTTTTGTTTATATTCCCTTCTGAGGCAGATCCTGAATACCTTGAAATTGGATTAGCCACTGTTTGAAGTTTTACCGGCACCATCAAGCTCGCCGGAGTGATTTCTACAATTGGGCAAATTTCAAACCTTCTCTACCCATAAAAATGTCCCCAGCATGGCTATTCTGACCAACCCCTATACTTCTTTCTTCAATATCGTATTCGTCGTCGTCCGTATTCCGCCCGTCTCCCTTGGCGATCTGTTTGTTATAGAAAAAGTGTGCTCTAGATGCTAATGGTTGAAAATGATATTTGGGTTAGTAGTGATAAAAGAGGTGATGATGGTGATTTTGAATGTGGTGTTTGAGTAGGAGAAAAGGGATAGAGGAAATTTTTGGAGAAGATGAAGGAATAAGGGGGAGATGAAGGCTGAGAAATGGGGGAGAAGATGATAAAGGTATTAGGGGCAGATGATGACGGAGAAAGGGGGGAGGGAGGGGGGCTTTTTCCTTATTTTTTAAAATTTTATTTTTTTATTTTACTTCATTTTATTTATTATTTGTAATTTTAGAATTTTTTTTCTCTCATATTCATTGTATACACGCGCTTCACAAGCGTGATTAGCACACATTTTGCTACGTTAGTTACATTGCTGCCATGTAATCATGGTCAACGGTCATAGGGGTTTAAAATTATGCAAATGAATGAGTTGAAGTGTTCAAATGGGAAACGCATAAGTTCCTTTACCGGATTGAAAAACGGGTGCAAGTTTAAGTGGCCCGGAGGTCATTTTGCCTAGGATAAATGAACGAATTACTCGTGGGAGGAAAAATCATACTTGACTTTCATACGGTTACTAATCATGAAAATTAAGAATATATATTAAAAAAAACTTAATCTGGGGAAGAAAATTAAACTTATATTTTAACAGATTTTTCTTAAAAAGAATAATTCTTTCAACATGAAAATATACTTGTGTAGGGGTAAAATTAATGAATGATAGGTGGATGTTCATCGAGCTGACATGTGGCAATAAAGACAGGTAGGGTATTAGTCAGCAAATAGTTGGCATCAGTTACGAGTATGTGACCGATATTGTGTGAGTTCTGAAAACTCTAAAATCGGGGATAAAAGTTTGAAAGAAAGGTATCGGTTGAAGAAGGCAACGTTCAAGGAGCGGCCGTTACAAAGAATCTTTGCTTTTATACTCAACCGTTATGCAGTCTTTATTCATATTAAAGAGAAGCTTGATTTGGAGATCTTGTCTATCTAAATTTAACTATAAATATAAGAACTTATACTCATTGGAGACATGAAATACTGGTATGCAAAAAAGGTTAAACTTACTCTTGCTTTCTATTAATATCTTTTTACACGATACTCTATTCTTATTCCTGCTTCTGAAATTCACCGCCAGGCTTGTACTTTCTTCAAGTATTGTTAATTAATCTATTTTTGTTCTTTGTTACTTTATATCTTTGGATCAATTTAATTCATGTGTCTATAAATCATATTATAAATTTAATTGTACCGTTTTACGGGTAAACAATTTGGCACGCACCGTAGGGCTTAGATAATTCTGATATTACTTTGATCCATTCATTTTTCACTAACGTATTTTGACATTTTTCTTTAGTAAAGCAAAAACGGATATGACAACTAAATCGTAAAGAACTCGCTCAATGTTGGAACGAACAACGTCAATGAGCTTGAGGACAATTTCCATGGTGGAGATCAGCAGTATGATACTACCAGTGAAACCCGCAATGATTGGAATAAAGCAACTCCGATCTGGGAAGAACGAAATTCCTGGCGTGTGAGGAGCCCTACCCCAGAAGATATGGATGATGAACTCGTTGTCGAGATGGTGAAAGTTTTGAGAGCTCAGCAATGGAAAATCACGAATTATCTCTCAAGACGGGATTGGATAATGACTGAGCTTCAACAAGCATTATCGATTGCCTCGAATAATTCCAATGGAGGAGTTCGAGTCCCTCCCAGCGTGCTTGAAAATCAAACAACGTAAAGAACCGATAACATTGCTTCAAGGGAAGAGTTTGGATTTAATGACAATCAAGCAGGTGGTGCAAGCAGTGGATACGGGAATGATAACAGCACGAATAATCCTTTTAAAACTGAGATCATGAGGTTCATGAGGGAAATGAATGATCAGATGGATCAAAACGCCAAAGAATTTCACGCTTGGATAGAACAGATCCCAAGGGCACCTCCGGTTCTGAAAGGCCCAGATTCAAAGAAGTATACTCAACTGCCATTTAAACTAAGTGGCAGCCCTGGAGTTGATCCCAAAGAGGTTCAAGATGTCAGATATTCTAAAATATAATGGAACTTCGGATCCACAGGAGCACATCACAACTTATACTTCTGTTGTTAAGGAAAATGATTTGGCTCCGCATGAGATCAAATATTTTTTGCCAAAGAAATTTGGTGAAACCCTAACGAAGGGAGCTTTAAGGTTGTATTCTCTTTTACTTGAACATTCTATTAATTCTTTTGAAATGCTTGCAGATTATTTCATAAAAGCTCATGTTGGGGCAAGGAAAGTCCAAGTCGGGAAGGCGGATATATTCATAATCGCTCAAGGAGAATCTGAATTGCTTCGTGAGTTCATGATCCAGTTCCAAAAGGAGAGGATGTTGTTACTGGCAATACTGCATTTCACTAAAGTCCTCAATCGGTTAAGCTCCGATGCCTCGAGGAAGCTGAAGGAGAGCCTGTTAGAATTTCAGGCAACCACATGGGCTGATGTCCATAATTGTTATGAGTCAAAGATCAGAACTGAAGATGATCAGATGAGTTCTTCGATGTCATCCAAGGGTTGTAATTGAAATCGGAATCAGGAAAGGCTCAAAAATGATTTCGATGTAGACTAGAGATCATCCAAAAGTTGTTTTAATCCGTATTTTTCAAATAAAAGGTCTGATGGGTTGGGGCTAAAGGCTTTCAGTCATCGGAGAGATTCAGACCGGATAGAAGGGCAGATCGTGGTCGGAATAATAGGACTTTGTAGGATAAAGAACCATCGGGGTCCCGAGATTCAGGATATCCCCAGTTGTCAGATTATAATTTCAACATTAGTTTGGTGGAGTTGGTTTCACCCATTAGAAATATCAAAGAGGCAAGGTTCCCGAAGCCAATCCGGTGCGATTTCAATCAAAGGGATCCTAATTTATGGTACGAATTCCATGGTATACATGATTATAGGATTAGAGACTGTCGGCACCTTTATGAAGAGGTGGTGATGCTTTTGAAAAATGGTCACCTTAGAGAATTGTTTTAGCGACCGGGCTATAAACAACTACGGTAGGAGTCAAGATGCAGCGAAACTAGCAAAACCAGCCATGAGGTCTCCCCGCCTAACGATTAATATGATATTTGGTGAGGTAGAAGTACACGGGATGACTTTTTTGGCAGCTAAAAATAAGAAGATATCAATCATTCATGGCAAAAGGATCTGGAAGGCATCAGAAGATGAAGAAATCACTTTCACGAAGGAAGATGTTGATGGCCTTATTTTACCGCATAATGACGCTCTGGTATTCATCTTTGAATGTTATAGATTTTAAAATTAAAAGTATTTTGGTTGATCTAGGTAGTTCAGCCAACATCATCCAATTGATGGTCTTGAAACAAGCAAAGTTAACTAGAAACATAGTTCCGACAACAAAGCTTCTGGCTGGATTCAACTTAGCGAGTGTAACGACCCGATGGGAGATCTTACTACCGACACATACTAAAGGGGTAACAAAAACCACTTTTTTCGAGGTGGTGGATGGTGATATAGGCTACAACGTGATCCTTGGTAGACCGTGGATTCATTAAATGAAGGTTATGCCATCAACTTACCATCAATTGATTAAGTTTCCTACACCGGATAGGATCAAACAGACTAGAGGTGATCAACTTGCTACGAGAGAAATATATGTAGTCACTTTGTCCAGCAGCAAGCCGGAAAGTACTAGCAAATAGCAACTGTAGGAACCGATGTCTACTTCACTTCCGATCCCGGTTGAAGGCGATGGAGAAAAAGAGACATCGGATGTTTATCAGGTACCTAGATCTTTCCAGGTACCGGAAGAAATAGATGCAATAAATTCAATCGTAGAAGAGCTTGAACAAGTCATTTTGTTCACAAAATTCCTAGAAAGGAAGTTTCATTTGGGAACAGGTCGGGTTGTGTCACACCCCGACCTCGGGGAGTGCGATCGGCGCTCAACCGAGATACCTCGACCGAGCAAACTTGTACAATACCTTCTAACCGAACTTACTCATGAATAATGAGGAGATCCATTTCATTAATTAGACAACGAGGAAGATCATGTGAACAACACCAATTCCTTATCATTAGTTACACCATTTATAAAGTTCAAAAGACATACATTTTCATAGTTTGAAGTGGAACGTGTGATACAAATACTATGATACAAATACTAAATTACTAGCTTAACTTTCCCAACACCAATACATAACACACATTATATCTAAGGAGCCTCTAATAGATACAAAAGAGTACAATGATAGTGCCGGCAACAAGGCTCCAGCTATATCTCAAAACATAATACACACGGAACAAAAGATGCACGACCCCGAAATGAAGTGGGGCTCACCAGGTCAGCAGGGAAGAGAGTGTACCGCTATCACTGGTCAATGCCTCCCGCTGTGGAACCACCTGCATCCATTAAAGATGTAGTGCCCCCGGCAAAAGGGACGTTAGTACATGTCGAATATTACTAGTGTGAAAACAAAATACCTATTCAAGGACTTGGAAATACAACATGAATATAATGAATCATGGTAACAATAATAGGTCTTAGATAGCCGTTAAAGTCAAAAATATTTATTAAAAACTTCCAATAACATTTATAAATTTCAAGTCGGGGATCCTCTGTAAATATCTTTACACAAAGTGGCCCTGCCGCCTCACCCTAATGTATGCGGGTGGAGGTGCAATCACAATACCATAAACTCTACACAAAGCGGCCATGTCGCCTCACCCCAATGTAAGCGGGTGGAGGTGTAATCACAATACCATAACTCTACACAAAGCATCCCTGCTGCCTAACCCCAATATATGCGGGTGGCGGTGTAATCACAATACCATAATTCTACACAAAGTAGCCATGCCGCCTCACCCCAATATATGCGGGTGGAGGTGTAATCACAATACCATAATTTAGATTCCCAAAACGATAATAGTTTGTACAAAAGGGTTCTTTTCCAATCAACTATTTGGCACCTTTGGCCTTAGCAAGTGTAAGTTCATAAGGTTTCATCATAAGAGAAATAAGTATTTGATCACATTGATTTCATACAAGGTTTTCTTCCCAAAAAGGGGTATAACATAATTAAGTCACAATAGAAAATCTTTAACACATGAGGGTTCAGACACGTTATGTAATTCAAGAATCAATTTACTAGCTTGAACATTCCACCTCAACAGTGTTTCAAGTTTGACTACATATGATGGAGTTTTGCAAGGATTCGAGAATTTCGATACTAGGATAAGAGTTTAGCCTTCATACCTCGAAAGAGATTTCCTTAGTATAACAATAACGTCCTGACACTTCTAACGGTGTTAATCTATAAGAGAGGGGAGAATTGCAAGCATGATTAGAGGAATCCGTATGGCAAGAGCTGCTATACTGATGACCCAACCTTCCCTCAACTAATTCAAGAACAAAACCACCCAAGATGGTCCAACAACTTCCCCACAGTCTCTATTAGCTCATGCATATGATAAATCTACCCTCATCATCCATAGTCAACCCAAACCCGAAATTGAAGAATTGGGGAAAGCAATTCTTACCTTTTTAAAGCCCTAGCAAGTTCCTTTTGATGGAATTTCAAGGTTTGATCAAAGTAGAGTAGTGAAATCCTTAGTCCTCCCTTTTCTCTCTTTAGAATAGCTCTCTCCTCTCTCTAAAATGTCAGGTAATCCCCAAAAAATGAACCCTTAGGCTAGATAAACGAAATGGGGGTTCGAGTTATAAAATTGAAAAACTGAAGCCCCGATGCAGATCTGCGGTCGCATATGCGACCGCGTAACACTTCTGTGGTCCATAAAATGGACCACATAATGGCCTTCCAGAACTGGGCATTTCTGCTTAACTCTACGACAGGTCTGCAGTCCGTAAACCAATTTTGCAGTCGCATAGTGGACCGCAGAACCTCATTCCAAAATTTCTCATACTGGTTCTACGATGGGATCTGCAGCCCGCAAAACGGTTATGCGGCCGCATAATAGTTCTCAAAATAAGCTCAAGTTTCTGCTTCATTCCGCGGTAGATCTGCTATCCGCAAATCAGTTCTGTAATCGCAGAACGGACCGCAGAAAATGCCCCGCACTGCTAAAAATTTTCTTCAACTCCCCAACGCATTGTTCAACCCAAAAAGTCTGTACCGCGATGAACAAGCTCGCCGTGAAGAATCTCTACAATTATCAACACATAAGTCTACCTCAGCACCACGAAATTCCGAGTTCTAGGTGAAATTTCATGGGGCCTTACAGGTTGAGCCCCGACCTAAGACTTAAAATTATTGAATTTCTCAAAACTAACATTGATTGTTTTTCATGGTCCCATTAAGACTTGACAAGTATTCTGTTGGAACTGACTGTCCACAATTTAAGTTTGGACCCTAACTTCCCTCCGGTAAAGCAAAAGAAGTGACTGATAGCCAATGTTAGAAATAAGTTTGTTAAAGAGGAGGTAACCATGTTGCTAAATATAGGTTCAATTCGTGAAGTAAGTTATCCTAATTGGTTAGGTAACAAAATAGTTGTACCTAAAAAAAATAATAAGTTTAGAATGTGTATAGACTATAAAGATTTAAGAAGACATGCCCTAAAGATTCTTTTCCATTGCCAAACATTGACCAAATGATCGATGCTATGGTCGGGCATGAATTTGATGAGTTTTCTTGATGCATACTCAGGGTATAATCAAACTAGGATGCACCCGGAGGATCAAGAAAAAGCTTCATTTATCACAAATTTTGGCATATATTGCTATAATGTGATGCCTTTTTGGGCTTAAAAATACCGGAGCCACTTATCAGAGGCTCATTAATAAGATGTTTGAGCGTCAAATTAGAAAACCATGGAAGTTTATATTGATGATATTTTGGTTAAGTCTCTTAGTGCAGGAGATCATTTGACTTATCTACAAGAGACATTTAATATCTTCAGGAAATACAACATGAAGCTTAATCGGGAAAAATGTCCTTTTGGGTAGGGCCCGGGAAGTTTCTTGGCTTCTCAAAGAGGAATTGAAGTGAATCCTGACAAGATTAAGGCCAAAGAAGATATCCCTGACCAACTGAAAAGTGTAAAGGAGGTTCAAAAGTTGACCGGTAGGTTGGAGGCCCTTAGCAGATTCATATCAAGGTCATTGGAAGAATGTCATCATTTATTTTAACTTTTGAAGAAGAAGAATGACTTCTCGTTGACTCCGGAATGTCAGCAAGAGGTGGGAGACCTGAAGAGGTATTTCTCTAGACCTCCGTTAATGTCTAAACCAAAGGAGGGAGAATAATTGTTAATTTATTTAATGATATCAGATGTTGCGGTAAGTGCAAACCTCGTCCGAAAAGAAGAAGGTACGCAATTTACTATATATTATATTAGTAAAATATTATCAGGTATGGAGACACATAATCCGCACCTGAAAAAGGTTAGCTCTAGCTCTCTTAGTCACCTTTCGAAAGCTTAGACCCTACTTTCAATGTCATCCAATAGTTGTTGTGGCAACTTTTCCCTTGAGCAACTTCCTTCATAAGCCTGAGTTATCGGGTCGATTGGCTAAATGGGTAGTTGAAGTTAGTGAATTCGATAGTGAATATAAACCTCAGACATCAATTAAGTCACAAGTTTTGGCCGACTTTGTGGCTGATTTTTATTCGGGAATGATGTCTTAGCTGCTAAAGAAGCAGCTCTGGTATCGGGAACTATCTCCGGTATATGGACCTTATTTACAGATGGAGCCTCTAATGTAAAAAAGTTCTGGTCTTGGAATAGTACTAATCACTCCTTCGGAAAAAGCCCTGAGACGAGCCATTAGAACTATTTCATTGACTAAAAATGAAGCTGAGTATAAGGCTTTGGTTGCAGGACTTGAATTAGCAGGGGACTAGGCTCCGAGGTGATTGAAGTAAAATGTGACTCCCATCTGGTAGTGAATCAAATATATGGAATCTTTGATACCAAATAAGAGCGCATGTAGCAGTACTTGAATAAAGTTCAATTTTTAATTTCTGGTTCAGGAATGGTTAGTGATTCATATCCCAAGAGAAGAAAACATAGAAGCAGATGCATTGGCTAATTTAAGTTAGTCCACGAAAATAAAAAGAGTTGATTTCGGTGCAGTTATTCAGTTGTTGAATTCAGTCCTGGACGTGGATGGATATTGTGAAGTTAATTCAACCAACCTAATCTGGGATTGGAAAAATGAGATTATAGAGTATTTGAGGCACGGGAAATTGCTTGAAGATTCAACAGACTCCCGAGCATTAAAAACAAAAGTTGCTCGGTATTGTCTCGTTGATGAACAATTATACCGAAGGTCTTTCCAAGGATCATTAGCTCGATGCTTAGGAACATCAAATGTTGATTATGTCATGAGACAAGTTCATGAAGGGGTTTATGGAAATCACTCTAGTGCGGATTCAGTATTGCTCAAATTAATAAGGGCTAGTTACTATTGGCCGCGGATGGAACAGGATGCAAAGGCGTTCATTCAAAAATGTAATAAGTGCCAACGTCATGCTCAATTAGTGCATCAACCAGTGGAACTTTTGCATTTAGTGGTGTCACTGTGGCCATTCATAAAGTGGAGGATGGATATAGTCGGTCTTTTGCCTCAAAGGCCCGGGCAAGTAAACTTTCTTTTAGTTTTAACTGATTATTTCACTAAGTGGGTTGAAGTAGGTGCTTTCAAGAAGATTGGATACCAAGAAGTGATTGATTTTATTTGGGATCATATTATTTACCGGTTTGGAGTACAAAAAGAAATTGCTTGTGACAATGGGCTACAATTTATAGGTTCCAAAGTTATAAAATTCCTAGAAGGATTGAAGATCAAAAGGATCACATATTCCCTATATCACCTAAGTGCTAACGGTAAAGCAGAGTCAACCAACAAGGTAATAATTCAAAACTTCAAAAAGAATTAGAGGATGCTAAAGGCAGATGGCCAGAAGATATATCGGGAGTATTATGGGCATATCAAACGACAACAAAGTCAAGCACATGAGAAACACCTTTTTTCCCTTGTGTACGGTGCGGAAGCTTTGATTCCAGTGGAGATTGGGGAACCAACCATAAGGTATTCCTGGGAAAATGAGCAGGAGAATGATGAAGCAATGTTGATTAAGCTAGATTTTCTTGAGGAGCATCAGAATTTAGCATATGTGAGGGTGGTGGCACAAATGCAGAGGATGGAACGATATTATAATTGTAGAGCAAATCTTTGATATTTCTAAGTCGGAGATTTGGTTTTACAGAAGGTAACTCATAATATCATGAAAGTTAATGCTGGAAAGTTGGGATCACCTTGGGAAAGACCTTACTGGATTTCAGCTATAACCGAAAAAGGGTCATATCAACTGGAAAATCAAGAGGGGGCAACACGGAACAAAGCGGGCAATATACAAGATAGGTAGAAAGAGGTTTGATATTTTTCTTGATTCAGGGAAACTACAAACTACAGGATAGAAAAGAATATACCAATTCTAAGGATTCATAGGCTTAATTGTGGATCCAAAACAACAATAGAAAGATTTGAGTCTTAGATTTTGATTTAGTTTTCTAGATTTTGTATTTCAAATATTGTATATCTAGGTAAGAATATACTTAGTCAAAATATATGCAATAGAATCTTTGTTGTATTCGGCTCAATCCTTTTAGTAAAAGATGACTGCTTTCCTATTCTGACTTCCCCAGAGCCTCCGGTAGCACAGTCGAGATAGCGACGAGTTCTCTGCCCCTGTGGGGATGGAGCGACAAGGATTAATATATGTTCTTACCCATAAGCATAAGTAAGATCAATTCATAGTTGGTTTGTCCCCCATGGCAGTCTAGGTTTGGTAATATCCAAAATAAATAAAAAGAGGTCAGGGTCGATAGATGGCAGTTCGCAAGGAATTAGTAAGTGGAAAATCAAAAAGGGGGTCATTCTCTTCTAATTGAACCCCTCCCCCCCCCCAAATCCTGTACAGGGCTAAGCTTACTTGAATTCCTTCAAATTCAAGGGTTATAGAAGCCTCATTTTCATGAAGAAATGGTGCATCCCCATTTCCTTCCGCCTTATTTCTAGAAGAATCGAAAACAGACTCGAAAATGGAACCCTTTCTCTAGCGGCCTCTTAGCTTCTTTCTTTACAATCAGTCTAGGACAGTAGCTACTCCTGTCTTTCGGACAACTAGAGCACCAACAGATAGAGCGAAGAGTCCATAAGGAGAAGAGCTGAGTCAGGACAGAAAGAGGCCAAGAGTGACTACTCGATAGAAAAGGGGCGGGATCATTCAATACAACGGTATGAACACTATACCAAGCTTTCCTAGGAGAAACTCAAACAAAGAAGAGTCTGGTCCGGTCTGAATTCAGGCACAAACCGCCCATCTACTGCTAGGTCTAGAAATGGCGCCGGGCAAGGGCGCCGCTATGGGTCGATACGTCTCCAGCTTGTGTTTCAATAACGGGTAAGGCAGTCAAGCTACCTGTGCCTATCTGGTCTGATCGTTAAGACGCTCTTAATAAGAGACAGGAATGTAAGTTACTAAACCTAACTCACCAATCCTTAGGAGTGCTCTGCCATGAGCTTGGCTTGTAGTGACTGAATCTTCTTTCTGATAGAGCACCATTGATTAGTCTATTGGCAAAGAAAATCTGGGAATTCAAGATTTTGTTCTGCCCTCCGGACAGGATCCCCTTTCTTCTCAGAAGAGTTAGGGAAGGCAAAGGAAGAAAGCCGGGCAGGTGCTTTAAGAAGACTCCAATTGACTAATAACTCTCTCATTTGAACTCGACTATTTATCCTGGCCTAGCTTGCGCTCTAGTCTTTCATTGATCTTTTCTACCCCTCGCTTTATGAGGATGCACGCCTATCTAGAACGTGCAAAGTAAAATAGCGATAGATCAACTGGGTATAGATCGACACATAGGCTACCTCTATTAATAATATTCAGTTAATTCAAACTTTAGCCCGATTGTTGGATCCAGTTTTTTTTATTCTTTCTCTTTCCTCCCTTATTCTAAAAAGGGAAAAAAGAGAAAAGATGGAGAGAGGGATTCATCTTCCTATCCTTGCTACCTATGAAACGAGTCCTTCTTTCATTCACTAAAGAAGACGCAACTGATAGAACTACTTTTTTCTCACCCGGTGAAAGGCATAGTAGGTAAAAAGGCTATTGGTTGCTTTACTTCCTTACCTCGGGTAGGTTGAAAAAGCCCTTCTCCGACCTGGAAAAAGCAGCAAACTCTAGAAGCTAGGGCTTTGTTCACCTTTGGACACGAACACTATTCCGTTCTCAGCGGAAACCCGCCTTAGAGATTGAACGGCAATAAGATAAGTCAACGTGCCATCGACATCATATGCTCTACTGAAATAGATTTAGCGAAAAGAAAAATTGCCAAGCAATTGGAACGTGACTCACCTCAAAAGATATTATTGTTGAAGATCTTTGATGATACTGAAAGTATGTGCTGCAGTCTTTTTTCCTTCGCCTAGTTTTTGTTCTAATTAATGTTTTTCTAGCAAATTTTTTAATAAGGCAGCAAATAAAGCATGCTCCGAGGTAGGATTGTCAACAATAACAAGAACTCTAGTGTTCAAATTTCCATACTCTACATCTGAATACTGGGGGAACTATTGTATATCAGAGCACTAAAAGTGTCGGTGAAACCAAGGACTGTAGAACTGGTAGCTTTATCTTGAACTTAAAAATTTAAAAGTTTAGTTGTTCTGAAAGACCTCAAGTCAGGACCAGGGACTAAATGATCAGCCTCATGGAAATAAGTAATACAAGTAAGCCACATGTATTAGCAGCTTTATTTACTTAGGCAAATATAAAAATTCTTGCTCATGTAAATGTACTTTTAAAAATGGAAGGAATAAATTAAAGTCCTTTTGTTTTAATATTCTTTCTTGTCTAAATGATGCGACAAGGTCTTTTTCATTTGAATGTTACTTAAACTTCAAATGCTAGTGCCGGGATGAATAGGAGACGTCCTCTTCAAGAGCACCATAAAGATAAGGGCCCTCTCTTATGAAACCCTCACGACTAAAGGGTAAAAGCTGGAAGTATGAATGGCCAGTATTAAAGTTATATGATGTAAAAAAATTCTAATTTTATCAATGAAAAAATAAAAAGATGTCTTTTGAATAAGAAGTTAGAAAAGATATCTTTTATTTCAAAAATGTTGAATTCAATAAAAGTTTTGACATAATTACAAAAAGGAAAAAAAAATACACTAATTGGTTTTATTAGAAGAGTCTTGAGGATGAGAAGTCTCTGTTGCATCTTTAGACTGCTTAGCATCTGGTTCATCATCTTCATCCTTATCATTTTCTTCTTTATCAACCTCATCCTCGATTTTCGAGGATTCAGAGCAAGTACTCGAGGAGCTTGAAGCAGTGGGCCGGGCAGAAATGTTCTCGAAGGCGGTTGTCTGCAAATTGAGAGCTTCAGCAATACAGTCGTCTATATTTGCAATGCCTTCTTTGGCATCCTCCAAAGCTTTCCTCCTCATGTGATAAAATGTATGAGTTTTCTCAAGAAATAAAGAATCCTCTTGATCCCGGAGTTTGGTTTGGAGCCTTTGAATTTTGGACCGCAACCAAATTTTCAATCCTCAAGATATCATAGGACCAACAAAGGTTAGTGTTTCTCTTTGCATGTTCGCGGTTTTGCTCTATGACCCTTTTGAGCCTTTCCTCCATTCTTGCCCTCTTTTCCTCAGCCGCAGCAGCTTCCTCAATTTTGGAATACAAGTTTTCTTCCAGGTTGTTGATTTGTTCCATGAAAGCAGACTCACGTTCCGATACCACAGTCACAACATCCTGCAGCTCAGCCCACTTGACCTTCAACTCAGCAACCTCTACATGTAGCTGAGTGGCTTCTTGGATGTGGGCCTTTTTTTCTTGCTCTAATTGGGCTTCAAGTTCGCCCATCTGAGCAAGCCTTGCCTCTAAAGTCGGAAGGCGCTCAGCGAGTTGGTCCCCTTCAGCAGCAATTTGATCCCGCTCGGTAGCAAACATTTCTTTGGCTAGGATCATCTTCTTTAAGCCTTCGGAGGCGAGGAGGTTGGCCTGTAAAGTCAAAGATTAAAGTTATTGAAGATAATGGTTAGCAAGTGAAAAGTAAAAAGAAAAGAACAAGATGATACTTGAGCAAAAAAGTGCAAGATGTTATTAATCAGACATTCCGCAGAAAGAGCATCCATCTTTCTTCGGTCCTTGTTCGAAGCCAAAGGCTTCAAGTAGTTGGCAACTCCCAGTGTCTTGGAAAGAAAGTGAAACTCATTCAAAACTGAAAAGGTAACACTGCATTTACCATTGGGGTTTTTGGATGGGTGCTGGAAAAGCATTTTCTATGTTTCATTGATCAGGTGACTGAGGGGAACGTACATATTTCACTTGTTCAATTGGGGCCGGTGGCGAGGTAGAAGCCGGTGGTGCAATATCTGGTGTTGAAGTATAAGGTGGAGGATCATCAGAAGTGGAACCCCCATGACCAGAGAAAACAAATAGAGCCCGGATGCGGGACTCACATTTGCAACCATGTTTAACTCTGTAAAAAGTTATTGAATGTCATCTGGCTGAGCTGGGGGAGTTCTTCTTTTGCTTTTTCTATGAAGAGAAACCATTTCATCATAGTCCTTGGTTTCCTCTTTGTCAAGGACCAGTGTGGCCGGTCCTACCGGGGTTGCTTCTATGATAGAAGGCTTCTCCTGAGTCTCAGACTTGGAGGAGCGTCATATTGTTTGGTTTTTTCTTGGGCTGGGGACTCAGAGAAGATGTGCATTCACTGGATTCAAGTGCGGCATCACGAGCCCTCTTCTGGTAAAGGGCTTCTTGAATTTTTTGCTGAGCCACCTTCGAATCATGAGAAACCTCGATGGTGGGACACGAAGAAAACCTCTTCGGAAGGCCTACATATTATGAAAAGCAGTCAAAAAATCTGTACTGCATAAAGTTGAAGATTAAAAAGGAAAAGGGAAAGTTTCACTCACCACGGTTCTTGTCCTTCTAGTTGAATCTATGAGAAATTTCCTTCCACTTACAGGAGTTCGGT
Organism: Nicotiana tomentosiformis; assembly: GCF_000390325.3. NCBI lineage: Eukaryota > Viridiplantae > Streptophyta > Magnoliopsida > Solanales > Solanaceae > Nicotiana > Nicotiana tomentosiformis. The sequence continues at coordinate 29,742,495 of NC_090823.1, forward strand.
GTGGAAATGTCCAAACATTTTTTAACCCATTGAGTTAGGTTTGCAACTGCTGAAGGAACCCAACGGGTGGCTGAAATAAGAGAAGATAAGGTTTAGTAAGAAAAGGAAATTACTTTGACACATTAAGAAGAATTTTAACAAAGCTTATGAGTATAATTTTGGGATTCGGGAATAGGAGATGTTGATGCCAGTAGAATATCTTTGATAGAAACAACAACAAACCTCTTCATCCAACCACTGTCATTGTCGTCATCAACACTGGTGATGATGGCATGGTGACCACGTTTGCCTAGTTTGATCATGCCTCCACGGAAATTTTTAGGGACGTGGAGGTTGATCAAGTGAGCTAGTGTAAGGGTTTCACCAGCACGGGAACACAGAAATTGAAGACAAGCCACTAATCACCCTATCGATAGTCATACTTAGGCTAAACACACTTGGTAGTTCCGGCAAAACTCTAAGATGATGGAATCAATTTCTTGACCAAGCCTTAAAGAGAAAGGGTGTGTATTAATGTACATGTACCCTGCTTACTGAAAGTAATTCTTTCTACTTCGTTAGGAGGCTAAATCCTTAATATTGTTCCAATCACAATCTTCTTTTAAAACGGGGATATTAGCAGGGCGTATAGAAGAAGGGTATTTACCAACAACTCTGTTTCTATCATTTTTTGGGTTAGAGGATTCCTGTTAAACATGAAGATCTATCTCACAATTTAATTGATAAAGGATAATTGTGTTAGTAGAAGGAGGACTGGCATCGAGTTCCTTAGACTTGTTCTTTTTGGATGGGTCGCCACCGACGTAAGTGCATGTGTATCCGGGGAGAAAAGATAGTAGAATACATGGTGATGGAAAATGCGAATATGAAAGTTTTACTAAGAAAGGGGGAGTTGCAGAAAAGCTCTAAAAAATCCGAAGAAGAAAGGTTTGTAAAAGTGAAAGGTAAAAGCGATGAGAAGGGAAAAAGTTTATAGGCGGCAGAAGGCAAGGCCATTAATACCTAGGTAACTGGTGAAGGTGTTTGCCGAATCACGGGATAACACGTGTTCGACTCATTAAATGCAAGGAGACGTGCATCTTTCAAGTATCAGAAATCGTTCAGCAACTTTCCCGCCAAGCAAAAAGAGTCTTATCTACTTTCCGGTAAAATCAAGTTTAGTCATTGGAAAGTAGGGGGACTATCTATATAGGGTAAAATTAATGACTGACATGTGGATGTTCGTCGAGTTAATACATGACAGTAAAGATAGGTAAGGTATGAATATGTAAATAGTTATCATCGGTTGCGAGCATATAATCAGTGTTATGTGAGTTGCGAAGACGATGGAACTAGGGACGAAAGTTTGAAAGAAAGATATCGGTTGAAGAAGGTAGCATTCAAGGATCGACCGTTACAAAGAATCTTTGCATTTATACTCAACCGTTATGCAGCTATCAAGAGGGTTCTTTATTCATATTAAACAGGAGCTTGATTTGGGGATCTTGTCTCACTGAATTTAGCTATAAATATAGAAAATTATACCCATTGTAGACACGAAATACTGGTATGCAAAAACGACTAAACTTACTCTTACTTTCTATTAAAATCTTTTTACTCGATACTTTTTTCTTATTCTTACTTCCGGAAAAGCTCACTTCACAGCCAGACTTGTACTTTCTTCAAGTATCCTTAATTAATCTATTTCTGTTCTTTGTTACTTTTATCTTTGGATCAATTTAATTTACGTGTCTATAAATCGCATTACAAATTTAAATGTACCGTTTTACGGGTAAACAACTTGTAGAAGTATGAAATTAATCAATCTGCTATATTCCAATTTCTTAACTCCCAGCCAGTCGTAGTTTAGGAGAATAACGCAAAACTTGGGACTAAGCCAGAACCTAGTAGAAGAATAGTATGAAATAACAAACAAACAAAAAATGGTGACTTTAACCCTAAACTTTCTAACGTTAAGTTATTATGACTTTATTTTCTTTTTAAATTTTTTATGTATCAACAGTAGGGCTCCTAATAGCTTAGTTTGTCTTCTATAGTTAATTAACTGCGGTGGGGACAAGTTTTTACCGAAAGAACAAATATGTGTAAAAGGAAAATGGAAAAATTACGCGATACATCAAATATTTACACTATATTTATCATTCGTAACTATAGTTTCAGCAAATTTATAATTTGTAGCTATATTTGAATTTTATAGCAAATTCATGAAACAAGAGATTAATTACTTTGAACTGAAACAAGAGAGCAACAAGCTCTTGTAGCTCAATTGGTAAGAGCACCCGCTTAGTTAGCAAAGGTCTTGAGTTTGACTCAGCATTTTAGTTTTGTGTATTTCTATACGTAACAATTGAACAATAGTTACGAATGGTAATTAGACAAACTATAATTACTAGGTTCTAAACTATAGTGATTTATGAAAATTCCCAAGAAAATTTACTAGTAATAATTATAGATTTATTTAATATTTAATTTATAATAGATTAAATCAAGTTAACTGAGATAAGTCAAATAATGCAGGGATGATAATATAAATTAATGATGAAGAACAAATCCGTGCGTATGTCTGTCAGCAGCCATTACTGTAACGTACGCATGTGAATGAATTAAATTAATTAATAAAAGAACAGAAATTAGATACCATTTGAATACCTAACCCGGTAAAATAGCACGGGTTAGTCAGTTTTAGAACTGGTAATAAAAAAATAGCCAGCATTTGCAAAGTCACTAAAAAATAACTACTATTTTGCAGCAACACGAAAAGTTCCAGCATAATATACTGGAGATTGGTGCACCTGTGTATGAATTTTCAGCATATTATGCTGGAAGTCCAGCACACGGAAAGTTCCAGCATAATATACTGGAGATTGGAGCACTTGTGTATGTACTTCCAGCATATTATGCTAGAACTCAAGTATATTATGCTAGAAGTTCACATGTAAAAAATTCGAACTCCAGTACATTATGCTGGAATATTTTCCGGATTTTGAACAACGTTTTTGTTCAGATTTATCTTTACATGAAAAATGGCTAAATTTCGATTACTTTTAATAATGTGACTATTTTTCAATTACCATTTGTAAATCTAGTTATTTTTTAATTTAAGCATATAGTACTTTTCTCCATTGTCATGCATCAAATGGTTGTCTCTACTCTCTCAAAGCAGGCGAGCTTCAAGCTTGGAAGATCAAAAAAAGCGAGAACGGGAACTCCTAGAGGTGCTGGAGCGCCTAACCCGGCTCTTACCTCCTTCTACCGTCGCCCGCCTCTAATCAATATTCCAATACTCCGAAGCACACATCAGATACGTAGAGTAGTAATGGGCATATCCATTCTCTCTCCACAATGGCAAGCTCCTCGTTCACACCTAGATCTGGCCAGAGAATAACAAAAGACAAATCTCAAGGCTATGGGAATATACCACTCCCGATACTCTTTTTCCATCACCTCTATCTCCAAATCAACTGTTTTATATGTTGAATTTAATATCATTATGAATGATTATAATTTAATTAATATATACTTAAAATAAAAACAGAATGGTTTCCATGTCGACGAGTAAAAAAGGACCGCCTGGGATTTAAAAAAACCATCATCCAGTAAAGACTCAATCTCCTCTGTTTCATTATGGATTTCGAGAATATACTAGTTGGTCCACCGACAAATAATCCCCCTTCACTATTTGTTTTCGCTCTCTAATTTTCAACTGTTTTATTCTTGTCAATTCTCTTTTGAATTCTTTTCTTTAAAGTTGAAACTTCTCGGTGTTTTCCCTGTTTTGGTAAAATATATTACGTCTCTGTGTTTTCCCTTATGTGAATATATTTAATTTCAAGAAATATTAAAGATTAATCTGTTGAAATGTAAATTAAATAAGTTTTCCCTTTGTTCCCATTTAATTGTCAGAATAAAGTTTTGCACAACCTTAAAAAAAATTAATCAGGAGTATAATTTATCTAATTTATCCCTTAAAATTCTTTAATCTTTGTGTATTTATGTGCCTCTTAATTCTAGAATAATTAATGCTAATGAAAAAAAAAAATCTCTTGATTTTATGGAGGGGTATAAAGTATTAAACTTATCTTTTTAAATACTCCCTCCATTCATTTTTAGTCGTCAACTTTTGACTTTGCACCCTTTTTAATAAAATATATATTTTACAATAATACCCATAATAATAATAGTATTTCAAAAAGTCTTGAAAAATAATTTAGGGAATGAGTAGTTAATGATAAGGGTAAAACAAGAAAAAAAATTATCTTTCTCTAAGTAAAAGTAAAAATATATTTTTAGTATAATAGACAAGTAAAAGTGAACGGAAGAGTAAGTGATATAAGGACTTATACATATCTTTTCATTGAATCTATCAAATTTAATTTTTATATCAAATGAATCCCAACAAATCATATCATAAAAGAAAATAAGAATACTAAATATTTATTTCGAAACATAAAACAAATCAGTTATTATTATGTCATATAAAATAAGACCGAGATGGTACTACTCAATAAATCCTCTTTCTCAGTCATCATTTGGGTAATTCATGCAACACATTTTGCCTAGTGAACAATAAGCCAGACGACAGCCACCTCCCAGGTCCGGTCTTGTTTTGTTTCTTTCTTTATTTATTTACTTATTCTTCTCACTCTAAGCTTTCTTCAGTTGTTCTCAGTGCCTTTCGTTAATTCATGTGATTGATAAATGCTGTTTCATTCGTTCCTTCTTGGTTAGGAAAACAGGGATGTGAATTTGATAGGTTGAGGAGTTTTAAGGGGTTTTTTTTTATTATTTATTTTGAGATTTTTACTCTGGCGATGTGGACTTAAACAGTGATCCGATTCTAGTTTTTATTTTTTTTCAGGTGTCATCTAATCACCCTTGTTAGTAAGAGTTGTAATTTTGTCTTATCTGGAGATTTGAGATTTTTATGTTCTAATTTTTGAATGTTTGAGAAATTAATTCCTAATTATTCTGTCTAATCCTTAGTGGACAAAGTCATCCGATACTTATGCTGGTAGGAAATAGTATATACCTGGTCATGGTAATTAAATTATTCTTAAGATTTTCTACCTCAAAAAGCAGAGGCGGAACAAGGATTTTAACCTTATTGGTTCGGGATAGTAATCTTTTTAAGTTACTGGGTTCTAAATTAATAATTTGTACATATTCGATGGATTTTTTTAATATAAGGTTTGAACAAAAGCTATTAGGTTCGGCCGAGCCCGCATCCCACACTCTGGCTCCGCTCCGGTCAAAAAGGGGCTATATATGTTGTGGTTATTCAAAAAGGCGATACTTCTATTTTGTTAATGTTATGATCACATGCACTGTGCCATGTTTGAACGTGAATGTGGTTGGTAAAATGTAAGGTATCACATAAAACTGCTCTGTATCCTAAAGAAGACAATGGATTGATTTGGTGAAGAAGAGTAAATAGATGACTCAATTGAAGGGGGGTGCTTTTTCCCTTGTATTTCCACTTATGGATGGCTGGTTACTGAACTGTTAAAACTGATTTGAGGGCATAGATAAAAACTGTTTGCTACGTTATCTCTTGCTTCGCAGTAGCAGTGAGTTACGATTCTGCTGCTCGGGGAAGCAAGACTAAACTAGCATAAATGTTAACTGTTTGCACTGACCTGGGGAGCCATTTTAGTGTTAATGCTTTATGTTTCTGCATAGCTTTTTTTTCCTAATTGTTGAATGTTTTCATTTTTTCCAGCTTTACTTCAGTCATTTTATCGTCTTTTCTTTTTCTGAATCTAAAAATGTATTACTCTTTTTCTGTTCCTTCTCATGATCTCCTAATTCTTTGTTTCACATAATTCTTTCTTGACTTGAATGTCAAGATTAGAGATTTCTCCATTTTATCCCAAATGATTCAACTACCAGGACTTATTAATCTGAAATTAATTATGGTTATGGTATTTTACATTCAGCAGATCGACAGCATTACTGTTCCATAAAATGGAGAATATTACCAATGTCATGGAATATGAAATCATTGCAAAGGAGAAATTGCCAAAAATGATTTACGATTACTATGCCTCTGGTGCAGAGGACCAATGGACGCTCCAAGAGAATCGAAATGCTTTCTCTAGGATTTTGTGAGTACTTTATTAAGCACGTTGATACTGTTAATATTCTGTTTACCGCTTAACCTTAAGCCTTTGCATTAGAAATGTGAAAACTGAAAGCATTACAACTTTTCAAAGAATTTTCTTCCTTAAGCTGCTGAAGTTTCCTCTTCTTTCATATAGGTTTAGGCCCTGCATTCTTGTAGATGTAAGCAACATTGATACAACGACAAGTGTCTTGGGATTTAAGGTTTCAATGCCGATCATGGTTGCACCAACTGCAATGCAGAAAATGGCTCATCCTGAAGGTATCTGCTATTATATTTTTGAATTATGGCAAAGAGAGCTGGCTAAGTTCCATAAAACATATAATGATTACTGATAGATATTTGATACTAAGGTGGTGGGCTTACTATAGTCTGGACAAGGAACAAATGGTTTATTTTCTATCGAGAAAAGTCACTAAAAAAGTCAGATTTTGAAATAGTTGTATGTTGCTGTTTTGACTAGTGCATGCCATTTTTCAGAATTACAAGGAGAACAATTCCAAATTGTTCACTTGCGAGTGCTTCATATTCTGTCTTGTATCGTATAGTTATGAGCTCTGGCTTAGCACATCTCATTGAAAATATAGCAAGTGAACTCCATCTTTTTTGAATTCTGTTTGATACAAAAACTCTAGGGGTTCATATCAGAAGTTTTAACTTATTTATTTTGTTAAATAGCACCATACTATAGGTAGACATCTGTTTGAAAATGTGGTAGCTTTAGATAGTAGCAAATGCAGAGCTAAATGATACTTGGCTGGAATAGCAGCATATTTTCTCCGATTCTCGCTAGATGGCAGTACTTTTTGTGCATTTCTTCTTGGAGTCGCTGTTTGATTTGGTTCATTTGGAACTCGTAAGCTTTTTGAATAGTTTAAGTGACCATAGTCTTGTTGTGACCAGCAACGTTTGTCTGAGAATCAAATACTTTGATGCAGGAGAATACGCAACAGCACGAGCAACATCAGCTGCTGGCACCATCATGGTTTGGATTTCTAATTCTATGCTTTCCCCAACCCCGATCCAAATGATTAAAATTTGGCTGAGTGCTATGCTTGATGCTCTAAATTTATTTGCGTGCATATCCCTTCTTTGAACTGAAATGTAATTGGTATTTTTTAGACATTATCTTCATGGGCAACTTCCAGTGTAGAAGAGGTTGCTTCAACGGGACCAGGCATTCGCTTTTTCCAGCTCTATGTGAGTTTTTATATTCATTTGTTCATATTAGCTCTTCTTACCTACTTCGTGAAGCATGGATCAGAAAAAGGAAGTGTTTTTTTTTTCCTTCAATGGATCTACATGTCTCTCTTCTTTTGCATGTCCATCACAATTCATATAACAGAAGCGAATCTTGGGTGTGTATTAATATTGCTTCATTATGCAATAAAAATGTGAGAAGAGAGGAAATAAGATATAAAACATTTCTTAACAATTGGTCAGCTTCGTGAAATTAGGAAGTTTCCTAATTATAATGGCGTAATCGTTGTGAATACTCACACAAATTCTTATTGATTCTCCTGGCTTTCAACAAACTCATTAAAAAAAAGTTACACAATAATTTTTAGCTATTCTCTCCACTTCCAACATGCCGCTTCAAACTTGAGGTAGTAAAACAAATTAAGTTCGCAAATCGAAACTGGAAAGTCAAGTTGAGTATGTCTGAGAAAGTTGTTGAAGATAATTGTAGCAAGGGAGATGGCTATGCAAATGCACAATCTGAATGAGCAGAAAAGCTTGATCAGACAGATATACTTGCAAGTGCTGGGGACCATACTAGGGTGGTGTGGAGAGGCTTAATGTTTCATAATGAGGCAAGACCCAAGGCTATGTTTACAATGTGGCTTCAATGTCATGGAAAGCTGTTAACTGTTGACAGATTAGTACTATGGAGAATGCAACTGAACACTACCTGTGCACTGTGTCAAGCAGCTGTTTGGAGAATGTGTTTTCTCAATGGCACTATGGACAAGGCTAATGGGATGGCTAAAGATTCAATATGTTCAGACCAACATTTGGCAGCAGATGTTTGACTGGATGATACTGCACACCAAAGGGAGATCTTTGATGGCAAGGATCCTTAAAATGACATATGCTGAGTATATCCATGCAATATGGAAGGAGAGACAAAACTACTGAGAAACTAGCTAGATAAATTTCACATATATGCAACATCAGAGGGATGGGAGTAATTAGCTAGATAAATTGCACATATATGCAACATCAGAGGGATGGGAGTAATTAGGAGCAGACTGCAACAACTTCTTTTCTGATCTTGGAAATTCTACAGACCAGCTGGTTATTTTAAATAGTAGTAGGATTAAAGTACTGCAAGTAGATAGGGTTTAGAGATAGAAATATGTATTAAGTGGATGACTTAGCTTGTTTTGTAATTGCCGCCCTTGGTGATAAATGAAAATTTTAATTACCAAAAAAAAGAAAGTTGTTTAAGAAGCATTCATCTGAATAATTTCGTGAAGAAATGCTGTTGCCTGAAGTAAATTGACGTGATGCTTCCATGAGAGAAAATTGACTTGATGTTGGCTGTGAAACTGACTTGGTGGTCTCACTACTGTGAATCCATGAGACGTGACGAAACTTGAGGACTGCATGCCTCTAGTTTGACTAGAAGAAAGACGAGTGGGCTACCAACTTGACCAAATTCTGAGAAACTATGCTGCTGATTTGCCACTAAGTACGCGATGAATTGATGACGATATGCCGTGGGTGATGGCATATTTTTGATTGTGCAACATGTCGCTGATTGGAGAAAAGTGAATTGATGTCTTGACAGGTCAGCTAACGTGAACGGACGACCCATAAAAAGGACAGACATAAAAAAGGATGTGCTGCTGGAGTGGTATTGTGGTAATTAGAAATAGACCAGATCAAACACGAATGGGAAAAAAGAATTTGGTCAGGTGGGCAGCGTAAGGCCAGCCCCTGTACTCATAATCTATTCAGATCTCTACCAAAATTGCTGAGGTCTTGATACTATGTGAGAAGGGAAGATAGAAGAGAGTTTCTTATGAATTGTTTCACGAGTCCTCCTTTGTGTCCATCAAATATTTAGTCTTGTTTTCTTTCTTTAAATTCCTTATTCTTCTCTTTCCTCTGTGATTATCCACACTGAGTCATAACTACCAAATATTTGTGTGGCAACTGGTTTGATATGCTTCTCATTTTTTGATGAGGTTATTATGTAGAACACAACCTGGAACCGTTAAGTTTCTATTTACATATTTCAGGTGTATAAAGACAGGAATGTTGTTCGGCAACTTGTGAAAAGAGCGGAAAGGGCTGGTTTTAAGGCAATTGCCCTTACAGTGGATACCCCAAGGCTTGGTCGAAGGGAAGCTGATATCAAGAATAGGTATTAGGCACCATTTTTTATTATGTCAGTTCGTTGTCCAAAGGTTTTGATTGTTTGATTTGGTCATCAGCTAGTTTTGCACATAGGTAGAGTTGATTGATAAGGTGGTTTTCATTTGGCTTCTGACAGGTTTGTTTTGCCATCTCACCTGACATTGAAGAATTTTGAAGGACTGGATCTTGGAAAGATGGATAAGGTAAATGATATTAAAATCTGACGTACTTGAGACTAAGAGCCCGTTTGGATTGGCTTAATTTAAGTAGCTTTTAAGCATTAAGTGCTTAAAAGTACTTTTTATGTGTTTGAGCTTAATTTTTAAATAAGCAGTTATGTGTTTGGATAAAGATGCTGGAGCTGAAAATAAGCCGTTGATGTATTTGGAAAAAATATGTTCATAAACACTTTTTCTGTTAAAATGACTTAAATTCCCTGAACTATCAAGACTAAATCAATTCGTACTGTCTTTTCTTTCTTTCTTTTTTCATGGGGTCAAAACAAATAAATAGGTGTAGATTCTCAAATCAAGTTGATTGCTAAGCTCTATTTTCTTGAAAGTAAGAGGTATTTATACTTACCGGAAGAAACGCAGGTTATTAACTAAAATTAATTTAAACTTAATTCAAATATAAATTAATTTTTGTCTCAATTAAAAGCATTCATTCTTCCCCACCCAAAGCCACCCACCACGAGAAAGGAAATAGATAACTCTACAAAGAACAAAACGCTGTTCATTTTTCACTCTCAGGAATCCAAAACCAAAAGAGTCATTAGAATTAATTTATCTGTTAGACAAAAAATAAGCAACCAAAGACTTGCTTAAAGAAAAACAAAAGGCACCAAGGACTTCAGTTCGGCAGAGATGAAATTTGGAAGGCAGAGATTGGAAATGGCGGAGGAAAGGAGAAAAAGAAAAGATTGGGGTATTTTGGGAATTATACATAAGTATCAGGGATAGCAATGTAAAATACTTGGTCAAAGATGGGTGGCTTTTAAGCTTAAAAAAAAAAAAGTTGGGATTACCCAACTTATCACTTTTGGCTTATTTTAGACCTTTTGGCTTAAAAGCATTTGACCTTTAAGCAGATTTTAAGTTTGCCAAACACCTCCATAAGCTAAAAAATGACTTAAAAGCTGGTTTGACCAGCTTAAAAGCCAATCCAAACAGGCTCTAAAGTCTTTAAATTGTGCAATTTTTGCCGACTGGCACTTTGTTTGGTGATCCTGCAGACGGATGACTCGGGACTGGCTTCTTATGTTGCCGGCCAAGTTGATCGGTCTCTTAGCTGGAAGGTATGATGTTGCTTGACTTCATCCTTGCAGGAAGAATGTTTTTATATTTATTATCATATAAAAACACTTGTGAAATTCGGACAGGATGTGAAGTGGCTTCAGACAATAACACACTTGCCAATCCTACTGAAGGGTGTATTAACTGCAGAAGATGGTATACCAGAATATTATATGTCAATTGCTTTGGTTTTTCTTTTTATTCTTTCTCTACCTCTTTCTTTGTATCTCTATCTTCTTTTTATTGATCACATTTACTGTTTTTTCTTCTTTGACAAGTTTAGCAAGGCTAGCTGTAGAATCCGGAGCAGCTGGAATTATTGTGTCTAATCATGGGGCTCGACAACTTGATTATGCTCCCGCAACAGTTATGGCCTTGGAAGAGGTTAGCTTCTAGTTATTAAAACTATGATGCCTTTCTCAGTTGAAATCTACTCGAATTACATCGCTCAACTGATATTACCTTGACTTATATAACAGAACTTTCATATATCTTCTCTCCTTTATTCTTTCCCCTTCATCATGTAGAGACTTCTCATCATCACCAAGCTATGTGCATCGAAATGAAAATAAGAATTAAATCCTTCATGCTTTTTTATATGCTGAATCCACTCCTCTTATAAAGGTGGGAGGTTTGAGCGGGGGATAAAAGGGAGGAGAATATAAATTGTGTGCTAGGTCTGTGATTTTCTTTTTGGCTGCTTGATGTTTTGTAGTGTTTTTAAGATATTTTTTTAAGTATTATTCTAATCAACTTGTTGAACCTTTAGTGCTTCTAAGCTCATAATCTTGATAGGAGTTTCACATGTTAAAATTTTGGCTTCATCTTAAAAACACTTGCAGGTTGTCAAAGCAGTGCAAGGAAGAATTCCTGTTTTCCTTGATGGTGGAATTCGCCGAGGGACAGATGTCTTTAAAGCACTGGCTCTTGGAGCATCTGGTGTATTTGTAAGTACAAGTATCACATAATTTGGCAGCAATTTTTGCAAGTACCTACTTTAAGAATGGAACTTATTTACTCAGTTCCAATTTCATTCACATAATCAAACATTCCTCTTCTTCTTTCCCTGCCTCGAACGATCAAATTTTATAAAATCGTTAGGAACTTAGCGACAAATGAGATTATTTGTTGTGGTGGTGCTCAGACTGACCATTTTTATCGATACATTTACAGATTGGAAGACCAGTTGTGTTTTCATTGGCTGTTGACGGAGAGGCTGGCGTTAGAAAAGTACTTCAGATGCTTCACGATGAGTTTGAACTGACAATGGCGTTAAGTGGTTGTCGCTCAATCAAGGAAATCACTCGTAGTCATATCACGACTCCTTGGGATCCCCCTCGTATCACACCCCGGTTATAAGCTGAAATCTCAACTTCATGTGTACAACTCCACGCTTAATTCAAAAATAAGTTGCCTCCTATGAGAAAAAGCACCATAAGTTCATGTATTATCACAATGGGAAGAAAAAGATTCATCAAACTAAAGACTGCATTTAGCGTTTTCTAAATGAAATATATTGCATTTTTACACTTGGAATTGCCATCAGAAGTAGATATTTGGTTCTGACAAGTTATTAGGCAGTTTTTGAATCTTGAAATGCAGTCAAACATGTGAAAGTTCAGTTCTAGGAAAAATGTCTAGCAAAATGCAGCCTTTGAACTCTTTTTGCTGTTACATTGATGCTTTATTTTCATGTTAGGCAACCCCGACCCGTCATCTTTATTATATTTGAATTGCAACCATTGTAATAGGTGGGGAGTGGATGCTGCAAGTGTATTCTCTTTCGTCATGATACCGGGGTACAATTGTCAAAAATATATTATCATTAGTTATGGGTCGAATTGTTATTTTTGACATTAAAAGAAAAAATATTGTTTTTTCTATTTTAATCTGGGGTGAGAGATAGCAGGTAACTGGATTAGTAGTTAGTCAGAGCAAGATCTTTTGGGGCATGATCACCAATTTGGTCAAAGCTTTCACCTAATTACACACACATTTAGCCTAATATAAAGCTAAACTTTGAACCTATTATGACAAACTCTCAGAGTTTCAACGTACTAAATATTTTAATGAGCAGAATCGAACATATGGTGCCTAACATTTTAAACATGGAATGATTGAGTGATGGAACTTGTGAGTGGGCAAGCACAAAAATCTATTATGTAGGTTACATAAACCTCTAGTGACAAAACTTAAAAGGACAACTCAACTTTATAATTGAAATGAGGAAAAAATGTACTTTTTTGTTGTTCTCGGTTGCAGATATACACAAATCAAATCATGCATTTTGTCATGAGGTTTGTGTGTTCGTGTAACACTAATTAGTATCGGTCTTGTTGCCCTAGAAAAATAATATTGTATAGCCTCTCTCAAAATAATAGTCGAAAAAATTATAGCCTCTCTCAAAATAATAGTCGAAAAAATATACTCTCATATATATGTGTGTGTGTCTGTTATATATACAAAAAAAATATACTATATAAATTTTATACACTTTTGCGGTTACTAAATATAAATAGTTTTGGCCGCAAGTTAAAAGTAATTTTTGCCCTCTATAGTTCTATGAAAAGCAATTTGATGGTTTTAACAAGAACAATTTTGTATGTTAGGCCACATAGAAACCTTACGCTAAAACCTCCGATAAGAAAATTTAATTGAGGATCTGTAATACACAACTCTCACACAGTGGCAGAAGCAGGATATTTACTAAAGGAGTTCAACGACAACAACAACAACATATCCAGGTGGTATAATACTAAGGGGGCTCAAAAATAAAAAATAAAAAGAGTAAACACGCGAAGAAGCATATATATATATATATATATATATATATATATGATACGAGTGTTGCGCGTGTACCCTATCTTAATGAATACGAAATCTTAAGAGAAATGCATACATTATGTTTGAATCATAAAATAAAAGTTGAATAAAAGTATAACTTTTTGAAAATGATTATTCATTATCCTATTTAGCTAATTAATCAATAAGGGACGAAACTTTGTGGCGATAGAAATTCTCAATCATCTCAATCAATGGGTAAATTTCACAAATGGTCATATAACCTTTTTTCACCAAAGCCATGTAACTTTATTTTCTCACACAAAAATCATATAACTATGACTTTTTTTTTCTCACTAAAGTCATCGAACTTTGTTTTCTCACAAAAAATCATAAAACTTTCACTAACTCACACAAAAATCACAGTTGTCGGAAAATAAATTTTTCGGTAGTATTTTCTTATTTTATATTTTTTTTATTTTTTATTTTCGATCTAATAAATAATTACCCTATTAAAATAGGAGAAATATGAGTATATTTTTTGTCGCTCCCAAAAATATATATATATATATATATATATATATATATATATATATATATATATATGTGTGTGTGTGTGTGTGTGTGTGTGTGTGTGTGTGTGTGTGTGTGTGTATTATATACATATAATATACACATTCTATATATATTTTGGCTAGCAAATGCAATTAGTTTCGGCCGAGCGGTTAATTTTATATTTTTTCTTTAAAATAGGAATGATCCAACCCATCCTGACCCAATACCCCTATACGTAAGTTAAAATAATACTAAAAGTGAATTCTTCCCCCATAAAAAACTTAGTTCGAAAAGCATGAGATTCTGACCTAAAAACAAAGAAATAAAAGATATAATTAGAGTGCACGTGAAATAAAAATGATATCAATTTGAATAAAAAACTTGAAAAAAAAGGATGAAAGTATCATGTTTTGAAGGATTTAATATTCACTTTTAGTATTATTTTAATTTATATATATGAGTATTGGGTCGGGTGAGCCAGGTCGAATTGGGTCATCCCTATTTTGAGCGAAATATTATTTATCAGATTGAAAATAAAAAAATAAAAAAATACTACTGAAAAATTATATTTTTCGATCACTATGATTTTTGTGTGAGTTAATAAAAGTTGTATGATTTTTGTGTGAGAAAACATAGTTATATGACTTTGGTAAAACAAAATCATAGTTATATTATTTTTATGTGAAAAAATAAAGTTATATGACTTTGGTGAAAAAAGGTCATAGTTATATACCATTTGTGAAATTTACCCCTCAATCAATATATTTGACTTAATATCTTTTCAGTTTTATAATTTTATAACTTCAATTTTCACAAATTTTCTTTCTTCTTTAAGTTAGAACATATAAGTTTTGAAGATTTAAGAATTTATCTAAAAAACTAGGAAGGCTATATATTATTAAGTTCATTTTAGAAGATATGAATATGGTCTATTTCACGACGTTACTGCAAATTCTATTTCTTTAATCAATAACGAATACTATACTAATTGTTTTCAACTGATTAGAAAAGTAATTTAAAATGTGAGACCTACGTACGTATTTGCCGAGTCAATCAATTCAAATTTACACAAAAAATTAATTGTGTAAAATTGTAATGGATGTTAAAATAATGCAAATATTTATTCATTACATTGATAATAATTGAACTTGCAACGCTGAACAATTTAGTTAAGTTTGTTATAATGCATTTACTAAAATGCCAAATATGATGTAAAGAATATTAAAAATAAATACATGTAAACTACAGTCGAAAAATACATGTAAATTACTAAAAACAATATTAATATGTAGGAGTAAAATATTGTTCATACATTTAATGTTAGATTAAAAGATCTAGTAACAATATTCAAGAGAGTAAAGTTTTATGTAAAATATGCGAAAGAATGTTTGTTGGCGGTGCTGATTTATAAAATATAAAAGCTGAAATTCAAAGTGATAAATTTAAAGCTGATTTCAAATTCTAAAATATTAGTCAAAGTATTAAATAATACAAATTCATCTAATATGAAATTATTCATTTGTAGAATTAAAATAGTACAATTCGATATTTACAGGTGTGTATATATTTTTTGAAACAAAAGCTAGATGTGAAAGAAAATTAATAAAAAAAGTCTATTAGAAATCTACTTACTACTTAGCATAGATGTCCAAAAGATATGTAGAAGTGGAGAAACGGAAACAGTAAACGTGGACCCTTTTATCTCTATTTAAACTTAGTGAACGTAGAGAACTCAAAGAGCCATAACCATTAATGTTTATGCCTAAACATTAGGAGAAGGAATAGAAAGATGTCCTAAATATTAGGAACGTAAATAAATGTTATTCCTAAATATAAGAAAAATAACTAAATGACTATTTTGTTTAGTGTAATATCAGTTTCTGAAGGGTAAAAAAGATGAACGACATTTCGCTAAGGGATTTCATGCTTTTATTATAGCTAATTTTAGGATACACGCGATGCGCGTGTACCTTATATGTATGAGTATAACTTTTTAAAAATTTAATAACTAATATTAAATTATATATTTGAGTTAATTATAAAATAAAATTTAAAAAATATAAGCTCTTCAAATGACAAATATTGATCCTATTTAGTTAAAAAATAACGGATGACCTAGCTAAGCATGAAAACAGTTTAGATAATTCTAAAAGCTTAATGATCTATCACGTACTCCTTCTTTTTATTTTAACATTATATGAAAATGATTGTTATAGGTATTGTATATTCTAGACAGGTCAACCAAAAAAAATCACAACAGATAAATTATGTAACTAAGTAGCAAATCTCCATCGCTCAATAAAAAATAACGACAAATTATCAAAAATCATATTCAATTCAAGGTCATTAGTTATAATATCCTCAATATCATTAACTGAATATAAAGAAGAATAGAGATCTTATTTTGATCTTCTTGCAACAATGTTACTAAATTTAATTATTATCACCATCTTCTAAACAACACGGTGATTAAGAAGTTATCTAGAATTTGTCAAATTTAATTTGTATTTAAACAATTAGAAGAAATAGAAGTGGTTAAAAAAGATAGTGGTCAACACCATGTTACCTTTTTTTTAATGCCCGGCACCTCCTCTTGAACTAGATGAAATTAGCCAGGCGTAGGAAGATAATCAGGTCTCGAGATATTTTCAAGTTTCAGAAGAGACCGATGCGACGAAGTCCACAGTGGAAGAGATGGAGCAAGTGGCATAGTTCGAGGAATTCCTAGAAAGGAAATTTTACCTAGGGACAGGACTGCACCCGAAACTCAGGTCCGACTTCATTAAATTCCTTAAATCTAATACCGATTATTTTGATGGTCACATGACGATATGACAGGTATCCTGACAGAGGTAGCCGTATACAAGTTAAGCTTGGATCCTAACATACCTCCGGTAAGACAAAAGAAGCGCCCGATCGCCGAAGCCAGGAATAAATTCGTCAAAGAAGAGGTAACCCGCTTACTTAATATCGGTTCGATCCAGGAGGTAAGATATCCAGACTGGCTAACTAATGTAGTAGTAGTTCCTAAAAAGAACAATAAGTTTCGCATATACGTAGATTATAAAGATCTTAATAAGGCGTGCCCGAAAGACTCATTCGCACTGCCAAACATCAATCAAATGATTGATCCCACAACCGGGCACGAGTTAATGAGTTTCCTCGATATTTATTCCGGGTACAACTATATTAAGATGAACCCGGAAAATCAGGTTCGTTTATAACGAGTTTTGGTATATATTGTTACAATGTGATGCCCTTTGGGTTGAAAAACGCCTGAGCCACTTATCAACGGCTCGTGAACAAAATGTTTGAAAATCAAATAGGAAAAATTATGAAAGTTTATATAGACGATATGCTCGTTAAGTCTCCAAATACACGTGATCATCTTAAACATCTGCAAGAGTCTTTTGACATTCTAAGGAAGCATAATATCAAGCTTAATCCCGAGAAATGCGCGTTCGGGGTCAGCTCTAGTAAGTTTCTGGGATTTCTGGTATAACAAAGGAGGATTGAAGTAAACCCCAATAAGATCAAGGCCATAGAGGATATCCCAGACCAACTGACAAGCGTGGAGGAAGCCCAAAGGCTTACGGGGAGATTAGCAGCGTTGAGCGGATTTATTTCCCGATCGTCAGAAAAGTGTCATCGTTTCTTCGAACTGCTCAAAAATAAAAATAATTCCGAATGGACCCCGGAGTGCCAGCAGGCTTTGAGGGATTTAAAGAAGTACGTGTCAAGCCCTCCATTGCTTTCAAAATCAAAAGAAGGGAAAACGTTGTTGGTTTACCTCTCGGTCTCGAAAGTTGCGGTAAGTGCAGTTTTAGTCCGAGAAGACGAAGGTACACAATCTCCCATTTATCATATTAGTAAAATTTTAACGGGAGTAGAAACTCGTTACCCACATTTGAAAAAATTAGCCTTAGCTCTCGTAGTCGCCGCTCGGAAGCTGAGGCCCTATTTCCAATACCACCCAATAGTCGTGGTGTCTACTTTTTCTTTGCGGAACATCCTCCATAAACTCGAGCTCTCGAGTAAATTGGCCAAATGGGCCGTCGAAATGAGTGAGTTCGACATAGAATATAAGTTGAGGACTG
The DNA here is from genome assembly GCF_000390325.3 of Nicotiana tomentosiformis. Lineage (NCBI taxonomy): Eukaryota > Viridiplantae > Streptophyta > Magnoliopsida > Solanales > Solanaceae > Nicotiana > Nicotiana tomentosiformis. The sequence continues at coordinate 29,760,710 of NC_090823.1, forward strand.
CAATTAAATCGCATGTCTTGGCTGACTTTGTGGCCGATTTTTGTTCGGATTATTGCCTCAGGCAACCAAGGAAGTAATGATGATGTCAGAATCGAGATCAAGGGTTTGGACTTTAAAATATGTTATGACACGTGGTCGTCCGAGAAAAAGACACATGGAACCCAAGACAGGGGATGACTGATGACTGAAGACTGAAAACAACTGTTTGACACCGGCAAGAATAATGCTCATAAAGATGTGATAAATGCTCTTCTCCCGGTAGCATTCAATAGAGAATATTCATACCATTAAGAGCAGTTATCCATTACAAAGAATTTGACATTTATGTTCACTGTTACATCTTCATCAATGCCCCTCATAATTGACATTAAAGAAGGGCACGACCCTAGGACCTTCTTCATAGCTATAAATAGTGAGCTCGGTCGTCATTGTAGGGGGGAGGGGGGAATTTTCTGAAAACTTGTATTATATTTTATACAAAGCTCAATCCAATTTTATCTTCTGATTTCTCAATTCTTTTGTTCTTGTGCCCGGAAACCTTATTCCCGGTATTATTGTTTTTGCTGTTTCGTCTATATCTTAAGGCTAAGTATTGCGTAACTCTTCAATTATTTATTTATTTCAGGATCAAATTAATTCACTTATCTAGAAATCACGTATAAATTCAACTGTACCGTTTTATGCGTAAACATACATATTTAAATCTTTTTTCATAGGACAAGGATATATTTGACCCTTATTCGTATAATATATTAAAATGAATTTAACCTTATATATGTTGTGTAAATTTTATTGAAGGGGGTTAAGCTGAACCCATTACGCCCACCTAGCTCCGCCCCATGTTCACACATCAGGATTCTTCCTCAATTTAAATGCACACTTACACGTGGCACACAAATGATCCTCAATTAAAGAAAAAAGAACGCCTTTCTACAAATCCTCAATTAAAATACACGCTTAGTAAAATCATGCATTTATATATCATGATTATTTGTGTGCCATGTCTAACCGTTATATGTCATTGATCCTATGGCTCGATCATAAATAATTATATGGTAGGTAAGCCAATAATAGTTAATCTTTTCTTCCCTGCCTCCTCCATCGTCCCTCTTACTTTCTCTCTATAGAAAATTCAGCAGGAAGCACAAAGTTAAGTCACTAATATGTTAGATCTCATAAAATCAGCTAAGCTAAAGTTTCATATAAGGAAGATTTTCATTAATTGCCCTTTTAACAACAACAAGAAAAGGAAAAGAGAAAAAAGAACGCCCTTTTCTCCTTAATAATCATATTCGTGTTATGAAAATAATTATAATGTGAATGTCCATTTATTACTCCGCTATAGATAATTTTCCTGAAGAAGATTATCCGTTTGGTACTCTATTGAAGTTTATTTACAAGAAGCTGAAGCAGGCAGGTTGCAAGCAACTCAATGAAATGATTTGCAGCAGCTTCTTATTAAACAGGCAGGCTGCAAGCAGCTCATGCAGACAGCTTACAAGCAGCTCAAGAAACGTCTCGCAGCTGCTTCCTGAAAAGCCTCGTAGCTGCTTCCTGAAAAGCCTCGCAACTGCTTCATTTCTTCTATAAATAGAGGAGTTTTCAGTTCATTATGTACATCAGTTTGAAGTTGAATAAAAATATCAATCTCCCTCTATACTTGTCTTCGATTTATTTACTTTACAGTCTTTATTTTATAACACGTTATCAGTATGAGACTCTACTATTTTGAGCACTTGCTTCGATTTTAATTTCTATTTCAGTGTTCATCTCCGATGTAAGGCGACACTCTTATGTCCGTGATTAGATCTTATTCATTCCGAGCATCATAAGGCAAATTATATCCTTGAGGTGGTGAGTTTTATTTTCTTGGCAGTAGTGATGTAGATATCACTTACATCTGGAGTGGCCAAATTTACGTAATTTAATTTGAGCCTTTTGCTTATATTTTAATATCTTTATCATCGCTTGCTTGGTTATATGTTACTTATACAATACCTATTTTGGTATTTGTTTTCATCCTGATTATCTTAATAAAGGATTAAAAAGTGGATAAAATTGTTAGATCCATTTAAACTCCAGTAGAGTTTGCAAGAAATATACAACCACCAGAAGTGGTTATGTTTCGTATATCTTATTGTAACAAAATTTTATTAACCACCAGAAGTGGTATATGCCTATGACCACCAAAAGTGATAATTTAGGCTTTCTATGATTACAATTAAAGATAAACTAGAGAAATATTCTCTATATTACACGCACGCCTCGATTTGCTTTCGAAGTAGTAAATATTTTAAAAGAGGTTGAAGCATCACAATTTGATGTGATTAATCTGCGTTCAAATAATTATGTTCAATTTTCTGAAGGATGAGAATTTTTGATAAATATTAATTCATTCCCTGAAGTGAATATGATAATATTAATAAAGCCGTAAATATGAACGCGCTCTTGATATAAATATATAACAATTCACCTCCAGCAGAGTTAATATGAATTGAGAGACTATATACTCAATATTTCGTATTTTAAATATATTCACATAAAGAAGAGTTAATATGAATTGAGAGAATATATACTCAATATTTCGTATTTTAAATTTGCTCCTGAAAAAGTAACATAATTGAAATTTTCTTCTAAAGTATGAAAATATTATGAGGAGGTGTTTTCTTGTGCTTAAACAATTATTTTATATTGTTTATTTGATTATAATTTTCTCTCATGATACCAGAAGTGTCTGAGCAATATTTGATAGTACAAAATGTATCAACAACTCCTGAAGAGCTAACTGTTTGTCTAGAAGACACATGACACCAGTAGTGTCTGATAAATATTAAATTGTGAATAATAAATGAAGGCTCTCGAAGAGTTTATATACAATATGTCATTCATATTATATGATTATGGTCAAAACATATGTTGTAGTTAACCTGAAGTTTACTAATACAAATGGCTATCATATTGAGACTACAAATGACTAGAAGATTGAAAATCTTCATGTTTCCACAATCAAGAGGGTAAAATAATATGCATATGAGAAGTGACCCGCCTTATTCTTCAATTTGTACTATATCATGTATTACAGTAAACTAGAAGTTTACTTATGCAAAAGCAGTCACAGTAAACCAGAAGTTTTACTGAGACAAAAGTAGCCACAGTAAATCAGAAGTTTACTGATGCAAAAGTTTATGCCATAGTAAACCAGAAGTTTATTTAGAGATAGCACATGCCATAATAAACTTAAAGTTTTCATTTGCCATTTTTAAATGAACTATTTGAGAATTCAGATAAGCATATACTTGTGATGACCCGATAGGTCATCTTATATTTTAGAACATAACTCTGTATTTCGAGGTCTTAAAAACCTCATTTTTAGCCTTTCTCGATTTACGTGCGCAGTCCGGGTGTTCTTCCGGAAGGCTTATATGTTAAAAAACTGATAAAAATAAGAATTTTTCCTTAGAAATTCATTTAAGTTGACTTCGGTCAACGATTTGAGCAAACGGATCCGGATCCGTATTTTGACGGTCCCGGTGGGTCCGTATCGTAACTTGGGACGTGAGCGTATGACCGGTGTCGAATTCGGAGGTCCTTAGCCCGAGTTATTGATTTTTGTTGAAAATTGAAAGTTTGAAAAATTTATGATATTTAAGAATCGACTAATATTTGAATTTATTGAAACCGGGTCGGTATTTTGATTTTGGAGCACAGTAAAGGTCCATTATAATACTTATGACTTGTCTGTCGAATTTGGTGAGAAACGGAGTTGATTTGACGTGATTCGGACGTTCGATTGTGAAAATAGAAGTTTTAAAGTTTTCTTGAAAAATTTATTTGATTTGGTGTCCGATTCGTAGTTCTAAGCATTATTTTGGTGTTTTGTTCGAGCGAGCGAGTTCGTATGAGATTTTTGGAATTGTCTACATAATTGGTTAGGAGCCCCGAGGGCTCGAGTGAGTTTCGGATAGGCTACAGAAGCTTTTTGCACTTAGAAATCTGGTTGTTTTGTGCTTCAGTTGATACTTGGTGTGTTCTTCTTCGCGTTCGCGAAGGTACTCTCGCGAACGCGAAGAGTAAACTGGGGCAGGGTGATTTTCTTAATCACGAACACGGTAGTTGGGTCGCGAACGCGAAGCAACGGGGGCCTTACGCTTCGCGAACGCGACCAGCTTCTCCCGAACGCGAAGCTTTAGGGACCTGGGGGAGAGGGCAGTCATTCTTCTACGTGAACGCGAGCATGGGCTCGCGAACGCGAAGGCCAGGGGGGAGCAGCCTTCGCGAACAGGAAGGAGAACTCGCGAACACAAAGGCCAGGGGGGAGCAGCCTTCACGAACACGAAGGAAAACTCGCGAACGCGAAAGCCACTCGGGCTGCTGCTCATCCCGAACGTGGCAGGCCCTTCGCGAACTCGAAGAAGGCCTGACGCCCAAACCTTAAAACAGAACCAAAATGGGGTTTTACCCATTTTTCATAAACTCTCCATTAGAGCTCGGACTAGGTGAGATTTTGAAGAGAAAACTCAACATCAACTCATAGGTTTGTACTCTTTAACTCATTTTCTTCCATTTCTAACATCACCCATTAAATTCCTAGCCCTAATCTTTGTTCTTTCATGGTAGAAAACTAGGGATTTAAGAAGGATTGGGGGATTTTGCAAATTGGGGGTTTAGACCTCAATTTGGGGTTGCATTTCAAAATTAATTACATAATCAGGCTCGGGGGTGAATGGGTGAATGGACTTTGGTCCGAACCTCGAGTTTTGACCAAGCGGGTCCGGGGTCGATTTTTGACTTTTGGGAAGAAAGTTTGGGGAATCTAAATTTATGCATTGTAATTGATTTCTTTAGAAATATTTAATTTTATTGAGTCATTTGTGGATAGATACGAGTAGTTTGGAGGTGGATTCTAGAGGAAAAGCGATAAATGAGCATTGAGTAGCCTTTGGAGCGAGGTAAGTATCGTTGTTAACCTTGACTTGAGGGAATAAAACTTGTTTGTCTATTTTCTACATGTTTAAATGTTGGGGTATATGTGAGGTGATGAGTACTTATGCGTTGTAGTCGGGTTAAAGCATGCGGGCGGGGCTTGGTTTCTTGCAATTATAGCTTCCTTTGTTCATGTTATCCATGTTTAGACTAGTATTGTTAAATTGATCGTTCTTATCATGTTTATGGATATTCTGGTAATAATTGAGTATTGATTCCGAAGTTGAGGTTGATATTGTGGAACCAAATGTTGAAGTAAGTCTTGTACTTGTTATTTTATCTCCCTGTTGTTATTTGTTCATTGCATGATGGTAAGGGAGAGTGTTAAGCACGAAAGGTGATGTTGTGCCATATTGTTAACGCGGACGCGGCAGGCCCTTTGCGAACGCGAAGAAGGCCTGACGCCCAAACCTTAAAACAAAACCAAAATGGGATTTTACCTATTTTTCATAAACTCTCCATTAGAGCTCGGCCTAGGTGAGATTTTGAAGAGAAAACTCAACATCAACTCATTGGTTTGTACTTTTTAACTCATTTTCTTCCATTTCTAACATCACTCATTAAATTTCTAGCCCTAATCTTTGTTCTTTCATGGTAGAAAACTAGGGATTTAAGAAGGATTGGGAAATTTTGCAAATTGGGGGTTTAGACCTCAATTTGGGGTCGGATTTCAAAATTAATTACATAATCAGGCTCGGGGGTGAATGGGTGAATGGACTTTGGTCCGAACCTCGAGTTTTGACCAAGCGGGTCAGGGGTCGATTTTTGACTTTTGGGGAGAAAGTTTGGGGAATCTAAATTTATGCATTGTAATTGATTTCTTTAGAAATATTTAATTTTATTGAGTCATTTGTGGATAGATACGAGTGGTTTGGAGGTGGATTCTAGAGGAAACGCGGTAATTGGGCATTGAGTAGCCTTTGGAGCGAGGTAAGTGTCGTGGTTAACCTTGACTTGAGGGAATAAAACTTGTTTGTCTATTTTCTACATGTTTAAATGTTGGGGTATATGTGAGGTGACGGGTACTTATGCGTTGTAGTCGGGTTAAAGCATGCGGGCGGGGCTTGGTTTCTTGCAGTTATAGTTTCCTTTGTTCATGTTATCCATGTTTAGACTAGTATTGTTAAATTGATCGTTCTTATCATGTTTATGGATATTCTGGTGATAATTGAGTATTGATTCCGGAGTTGAGGTTGATATTGTGGAACCAAATGTTGAAGTAAGGCTTGTACTTGTTATTTTATCTCCCCGTTGTTGTTTGTTCATTGCATTATGGTAAGGGAGAGTGTTAATGCTCGAAGGGTGATGTGCCATATTGTGAACGCGGACGCGGCAGGCCCTTCGCGAACGCAAAGAAGGCCTGACGCCCAAACCTTAAAACAGAACCAAAATGGGGTTTTACCCATTTTTCATAAACTCTCCATTAGAGCTCAGCCTAGGTGAGATTTTGAAGAGAAAACTCAACATCAACTCATAGGTTTGTACTCTTTAACTCATTTTCTTCCATTTCTAACATCACCCATTAAATTCCTAGCCCTAATCTTTGTTCTTTCATGGTAGAAAACTAGGAATTTAAGAAGGATTGGGGGATTTTGCAAATTGGGGGTTTAGACCTCAATTTGGGGTCGGATTTTGAAATTAATTACATAATCAGGCTCGGGGGTGAATGGATGAATGAACTTTGGTCCGAACCTCGAGTTTTGACCAAGCGGGTCCGGGGTCGATTTTTGACTTTTGGGGAGAAAGTTTGGGGAATCTAAATTTATGCATTGTAATTGATTTCTTTAGAAATATTTAATTTTATTGAGTCATTTGTGGATAGATATGAGTGGTTTGGAGGTGGATTCTAGAGGAAAAGCGGTAATTGGGCATTGAGTAGCCTTTGGAGAGAGGTAAGTATCGTGGTTAACCTTGACTTGAGGGAATAAAACTTGTTTGTCTATTTTCTACATGTTTAAATGTTGGGGTATATGTGAGGTGACGAGTACTTATGCATTGTAGTCGGGTTAAAGCATGTTGGCGGGGCTTGGTTTCTTGCAATTATAGCTTTCTTTGTTCATGTTATCCATGTTTAGACTAGTATTGTTAAATTGATCGTTCTTATCATGTTTATGGATATTCTGGTGATAATTGAGTATTGATTCCGAAGTTGAGGTTGATATTGTGGAACCAAATGTTGAAGTAAGGCTTGTACTTGTTATTTTATCTCCCTGTTGTTATTTGTTCATTGCATTATGGTAAGGGAGAGTGTTAATGCACGAAGGGTGATGTTGTGCCATATTGTGAGTGTTAATGTATGAAGGTTGATGTCGTGCCATATTGTGAGTGTTAATGCACGAAGGGTGATGCCGTGCCATATTGTCAGTGTTAATGCACGAAGGTTGATGCCGTGCCATATTGTGAGTGTTAATGCATGAAGGATGATGTTGTACCATATTGTGAGTGTTAATGCACGAAGGGTAATGCCGTGTCATGTTATGAGAGTTAATGCACGAAAGGTGATGTGGTGAGGTTGAGAGTCAAACCACGAAGGGTGATGCCGTGCATTTTTCCTTCACTGTGTTTACTTGTTCTTATTGATTCATAGTACATTGAATGTTCAAGTTACCATTCTACTGTAGTTCTCTATCTCGTATTCCCCTCAGCATGTTTCCCCTCCCAATAGTACATGTTTAGCTGTTATTTGTACATATACTAATAAATTGCATAGGTTTGTTATGTAGGTGTCTTGTCATAGCCTCGTCACTACTTCGTCGAGGTTAGGCTCGACACTTACCAGTACATAGGGTCGGTTGTACTGATACTACACTCTGCACTTCATGTGCAGAATTTGGTATCGGCCCTAGCTGATCGTGAGGCTTAGCAGCTTGGATTTGCTATCAGGTGACCCAAGGTAGATCTGTTGGCGTCCGCAAACCCTGGAGTCTCTTCCTAGTTTTATCATTTACTGTTTCCTTACTTTAAAATAGTGTATTTTCCCTTTTCAGACTCTGTTTGTAGTAAATTATAGTTGCTCGTGAGTTGTGACTCCAGATCCGGATGGTAGTAATTAATGAAGTTTTTATATTATTCTGCACTCGCTGTATTTCATTTTAGCTTATTTTTTATTATTTACTAAATTGAATAAGGATTGGCTTAATAATTCTCTAACGTTGGCTTGCCTAGCAAGTGGAATGTTAGGCGCCATCACGGCCCCGATGGTGAGAATTCCGGGTCGTGACAAATTGGTATCAGAGCACTAGGTTGCCTAGGTCTCACAATTCACGAGCGAGCTTAGTAGAGTCTGGGGGATCGGTACGGAGACGTCTGTACTTATCTCCCAGAGGCTATGAAGTTTAGGAACAAATTCACTTCTATTCTTCTCTGTCGTGCGATTTTATTCTCACAATGCTAATTGAACTCTTCTACTCTTATTCTCTCGTAGATGGCGAGAACACGTATTGCATCTTCAGCCGAGCATCAGCTAGAGCCTCCAGTGGCAGCTCCTACGAGGGGCAGAGGTCGAGGCCGAGGCCGTGCCAAAGGCCGAGGCACGGGCAGGGCTCAGCCTAGAGCCCGAGCAACAGCGCCAGCAGTGGAGCCTCAGGTACAGTTTGACGAGGATGTTCCAGTCCAGACTGTTTCAGTCGGGCCAGCTCAGGTTCCGAAGGGGTTCATTGCCAGCCCAGTACTTCAGGATGCTTTGGTCTATTTTATGGGCCTTATGGAGAGTGTGGCCCAGACTGGCGCATTCCCCATAGCACCAGCCGTGTCTCAGGCTAGAGGAGGAGCACATACTCCTACTACTCACACTCCGGAGCAGATGGCTCCCCAGTATCAGACTCCAGCAACTCATCCAGTCGGAGTAGTTCAGTCGGTTGTTGCGGCACAGGCCGACGATGGGTCAGCTATGTCTTCTGAGGCTTTATGGAGATTGGACAGGTTTACCAAGCTCTTCCCAGTTCACTTCAGTGGTGCTCCTTCAGAGGATCCCCAAGAGTATCTTGACAGTTGTCATGAGGTGTTACGGAACATGGGTATAGTGGAGACCAATGGGGTCGATTTTTCTACATTTCATATGACTGGTTCCGCCAAGAAATGGTGGAGAGATTATTTGTTGACCAGACCAGCGGGGTCGCCTGCTCTTACTTGGGACTAGTTCTCTCAGCTCTTTATAGAGAAGCTTCTCCTTATCACACAGAAAGAGGAGCACCGTCATCAGTTCGAGCGTCTCCAGCAGGGTAGTATGACTGTTACCCAGTATGAGACCCGTTTTGTGGATTTGGCCCGTCATGATCTTCTTCTGCTTCCTACCGAGAGATAGTGGGTGAGAAGGTTTTTTGACGGACTTGCTCATCCTATCAGATTGCAGATGGCTAAGGAGACTGGGAGTGATATTTCTTTTCAGGCAGCTGCCAATGTCGCCAGGTGAGCCGAGATGGTTCTTGCTCAGGGAGGTCAGGGGTCTGACAAGAGACCACGTCATTCCGGGGGGTTCAATGGTGCCTCATCTGGAGGCAGGGGTACTTTTGGTAGAGGCCATCCTCCCAGGCCGTTTCATTCAGCACTCCAAGCATCCTACGGTGCCTCAGGTGGTCGTGGCCCTCATATGCCTTATTTCGACCAGCTAGCCTACAGTGCACCACCAGCTCCTATTAGCGCACCTTCCTTCAGTATTTGTTCAAGCAAAAGGATCTCAATTTGAGGCAGAGGAGGTGGTTGGAGCTATTGAAAGACTATGATATCACCATCTTGTATCATCCCAGGAAGGCCAATGTGGTGGCCGACGCATTGAGTAGAAAGGCAACGAGTATGGGCAGCCTTGCATTCATTCCAGTCGGTAAGAGGCCGCTTGCATCAGATGTTCAGACTTTAGCCAACCACTTTGTGAGGTTGGATATTTTAGAGCCCAGCCGTGTTCTAGCTTGTACAGTCGCTCGGTCTTCCTTGTTTTAGCGTATCAGAGATTGGCAGTATGACGACCCTCATTTGTTAGTCCTCAGGTACACAGTGCGGCACGGTTGTGCCAAGCAGGTTACTGTCGGAGATGACGGAGTTTTGAGGATGCAGGGTCGTGTTTGTGTACCTAATGTGGATGGACTTCGTGAGTTGATTCTTGAGGAGGCCCACAGTTCCCGGTACTCTATTCATTCGGGCGCCTCCAAGATGTATCAGGACTTGGGGCAGCATTATTGGTTGAGGAGGATGAAGAAGGATATAGTTGCTTATGTAGCTCAGTGTCTAAATTGTCAGCAAGTAAAGTATGAGCATCAGAGACCTGGTGGTTTGCTTCAGAAGATAGAGATTCCTGAGTGGAAGTGGGAGCGTATCACTATGGATTTCGTTATTGGACTCCCACGGACTCAGAGGAAGTTTGATGCTATTTGGGTCATTGTGGACAGGCTTACTAAGTCAGCGCATTTCATTCCTATGGCAGTTACCTATTCTTCGGAGCGGTTGGCAGAGATTTACATCCGAGAGATCGTCCGTCTTCATGGTGTGCCAGTGTCTATCATTTCTGATCGAGGTACGCAGTTCACCTTGCACTTCTAGAGGGTAGTACAACGTGAGTTGGGTACGCCGGTTGAGTTGAGCACATCGTTTCATCCTCAGGCAGACGGACAGTTCGAGCGCACTATTCAAATCTTGGAGGATATGCTCCGCGTATGTGTTATAGACTTCGGAGGATCATGGGATCAGTTCTTGCCCCTTGTAGAGTTTGCCTATAACAACAGCTACCAGTCGAGTATTCAGATGGCTCGCTATGAGGTATTATATGGTAGGCGGTGCCGGTTGCCAGTTGGGTGGTTCGAGCCGGGGGAGGCTCAGTTGTTGGGTACAGACCTAGTACAGGATGCCTTGGATAAGGTCAAGATTATTCAGGATCGACTTCGCACAGCCCAGTTCAGGCAGAAGAGTTATGCCGACCGCAAAGTTCGTGATGTTGCATTCATGATCGGGAAGAGAGTGTTGCTTCGGGTATCACCCATGAAGGGTGTAATGAGGTTCGGAAAGAAGGGCAAGTTGAGCCCTAGGTATATCGGACCTTTTGAGATTATGGAGAGAGTGGGAGAGGTGGCTTATAGGCTTGCATTGCCACCGGGGTTATCAACAGTTCATCCGGTGTTTCATGTGTCCATGCTTCGGAAGTATCACGGCGATCCGTCCCACGTGTTAGATTTCAGCTTTGTCTAGTTGGACAAGGATTTGACTTACGACGAGGAGCCGGTGGCTATTCTAGCCCGGCAGGTTCGACAACTGAGGTCTAAGAGTTATCCTTCAGTTCGAGTGCAGTGGAGAGGTCAGCCCGTTGAGGCAGCTACTTGGGAGTCAGAGTCAGATATGCGGAGTAGATATCCATATATTTTCACCAGATCAGGTACTTTTCTATGTCCGTTCGAGGACAAACGGTTATTTTAGAGGTGGATAATGTGATGACCCGATTGGTCATCTTATATTTTAGAACCTAGCTCTGTGTTTTAAGGTCTCAAAAAACTCATTTTAGCCTTTCTCAATTTGTGTGCGCTGTCCGAGTGTTCTTCCGGAAGGCTTATATGTTAAAAACTGATAAAAATAAGATTTTTTCCTTAGATATTCATTTAAGTTGACTTCGATCAACGTTTTAAGCAAACAGACTCGAATCCGTATTTTGACGATGCCGGTGGGTCCGTATCGTAATTTGGGACCTGGACGTATGTCCGGAATTAAATTCGGAGGTCCCTAGCCCGAGTTATTGATTTTTGTTGAAAATTGAAAGTTTGAAAGACCTATGATATTTAAGAATTGACTAATGTTTGGATTTATTGATACCGGGTCCGTATTTTGGTTTCGGAGCTCGGCATAGTTCCATTATAATATTTATGACTTGTCTGTCGAATTTGGTGAGAAACAGAGTTGATTTGACGTGATTCGGACGTTCGGTTGTGAAAATAAAAGTTTTAAAGTTTTCTTTAAAATTTCATTTGATTTGGTGTTTGATTCGTAGTTCTAGGCGTTATTTTGGTATTTTGTTTGCGCGAACGAGTTCGTATGAGATTTTTGTTCTTGTGTGCATAATTGGTTTAGAGCCCCGAGGGCTCGGGTGAGTTTCGGATAGGCTACGGAAGCTTTTTGCACTTAGAAATCTGGTTTTTTTGTGCTTCAGCTGATATCTGGTGTGTTCTTCTTCGCATTCGCGAAGGTACTCTCGCGAACGCGAAGAGTAAACTGGGGCAAGGTGATTTTCTTAATAGCGAACGCGGTAGTTGGGTCGTGAACGTGAAGCAATAGGGGCCTTACCCTTCGCGAACGCGACCAGCTTCTCGCGAACGCGAAGCTTTAGGTACCTGGGGGAGGGGTCAGTCATTCTTCTATGCGAACGCGAGCATGGGCTCGCGAACGCTAATGCCAGGGGGGAGCAGCCTTCACGAACGCGAAGGAGGACTCGCGAATGCGAAATCCACTCGGGTTGCTTCTCATCGCGAACGCGGCAGGCCCTTCACGAACGCGAAGAAGGCCTGACGCCCAGACCTTAAAAACAGAACCAAAACGGGATTTTACCCATTTTTCATAAATTCTCCATTAGAGCTCGGCTTATGTGCGATTTTGAAGAGAAAACTCAACAACAATTCATAGGTTTATACTCTTTAACTCATTTTCTTCCATTTCTAACATCACTCATTAAATTCCTAGCCCTAATCTTTGTTCTTTCTTGGTAGAAAACTAGGGATTTAAAATGGATTGGGGAGTTTTGCAAATTGGGGGTTTAGACCTCAATTTGGGGTCAGATTCTGAAACTAATTACATAATCGTACTCGGGGGTGAATGGGTGAATTGAATTTGGTCCGAACCTCAGGTTTTGACCAAGCGGGCCCGGGGTTAATTTTTGACTTTTTGGGGGAAAGTTTGGGGAATCTAAATTTATGCATTGTATTTGATTTCTTTAGAAATATTTGATATTATTGAGTCATTTGTGGATAGATACAGGTAGTTTAGAGGTGGATTCTAGAGGAAAAGCGGTAATTGATCATTGAGTGGCCTTTGGAACGAGGTAAGTGTCGTGGTTAACCTTGACTTGAGGGAATAAGACTTGTTTGTCTATCTGCTACATGTTAAAATGTTAGGGAACAACGTATATGTGAGGTGATGAGTACTTATGTGTTGTAGTCGGGTTAAAGCATGCGGGCAGGGCTTGGTTTCTTGCAATTATAGCTTCCTTTGTTCATGTTATCCATGTTTAGACTAGTATTGTTAAATTGATTGTTCTTATCATGTTTATGGATCTTCTGGTGATAATTGAGTATTGATTCCAAAGTTGAGGTTGATATTGTGGAACCAAATGTTGAAGTAAGGCTTGTACTTGTTATTCTATCTCCATGTTGTTATTTGTTCATTGCATTATGGTACGGGAGAGTGTTAATGCACGAAGGTTGATGTCGTGCCATATTGTGAGTGTTAATGCACGAAGGTTGATGACGTGCCATATTATGAGTGTTAATGCACGAAGGGTGATGTCGTGCCATATTGTGGGTGTTAATGCACGAAGGTTGATGTCGTGCCATATTGTGAGTGTTAATGCACGAAGGATTATGTCATACCATATTGTGAGTGTTAATGCACGAAAGGTGATGTCGTGCTATGTTATGAGAGTTAATGCACGAAGGGTGATGTCGTGTTGTTTCTATTGATTTTATGGTGAGGTTGAGAGTAAAAGTACGAAGGGTGATACAGTGCATTTTTCCTTTACTGTGTTTACTTGTTCTTATTGATTCATAGTACATTGACTGTTCAAGTTACCATTCTGCTATAGTTCTCTATCTCGTATTCCCCTCAGCATGTTTCCCCTCCAAATAGTATATGTTTAGCTGTTATTTATACATATACTGTTAAATTGCACAGGTTTATTATGTAGGTGTCTTGTCATAGCCTCGTTACTACTTCGTCGAGGTTAGGCTCGACACTTACCAGTACATGGGGTCGGTTGTACTGATACTGCACTTCTTGTGCAGATTTTGGTACCGTCCCTAGCTGATCGTTAGGCTTAGCAACTTGGATTTGCTGTCAGGAGACCCAAGGTAGATCTGTTGGCGTCCGCAGACCCTAGAGTCTCTTCCTAGTTTTATCATTTATTGTTTCCTTACTTCAAATAGTGTATTTTCCCTTTTGAGACTCTATTTGTAGTAAATCATAGTAGCTCGTGAGTTGTGACTCCAGATCCGGGTGGTAGTAATTAATGAAGTTTTTATATTATTCTGCACTCGCTGTATTTCATTTTAGCTTATTTGCTGTTATTTATTTAATTAAATAAGGATTGGCTTAATAATTCTCTAACGTCGGCTTGCCTAGCAAGTGGAATGTTAGGCGCCATCACGGTCCCGACAGTGGGAATTTCGGGTCGTGACAATACTGAAGAACTTGAAGATTCTTCAATAATTCTCTCGTGTTGCTTGTTCTCATAATAAATTGATTATACCAGATAAAGTTGGGACTAAAACCTCTGAATTCTAAAATATATAAAAGGTGAATATGGGCCCATTCACCTATCATGTGAACCACTTATAGATGTATATATGAGATGGTTATATGTGTGTTTATTGTCAACCTGCAGTTTGGCATTTGAAATTGCCTTTCTCAATCAAGAGCATAATTTTCAGATTATGAAATTAAGATAGTTCATCTTAATGATGCTGGTTTATATCCAAGCTAGTTTAGCATTGAATACCTCCTATTAATGGCTAAACTATTTATTATGAGAACAAAGCCTCATGTGTTGGTCTAAGATTTTCTAAATTGCATACAACAACACTTGTATGCATCAGACCAACAAAATATGATAAGTCCTCCCCTCACAATTGGTTTAGGATCAGAAACAAAATATTTTTACTATCTAATAAATTTTGATGTGTGGTATATGATTAATTTCTCTACCACAATGCACAAAGATAGGTTTTCCAAAGAAGATTGGGGATATGAGTTAGTTTTTCTAACATTTGAGGGATGGAATAATAGCTGGAAAATATGCTACTTGAATCGAATTATCATTAATATGATCCTCACTTAGAACATAATTCAAGTCAAATACCAGAAGCATTTGCTGATCCAAAATTAAATATCATATTTCAGCTGCAAATGCTCCTATTAAAATTAAAGTCCCTGAAGGATAAAGTTTATTGCACGCATGAAGCGTAGTAAACCGATCGGTTCCAAAGGTAACAATCCTTGAAAAGGATAGGAGCAAATGATCATAATGATCATAATGAGGAGGAAATGAGCTCTAAAAGAGCCCACGACATAACATTTCATGAAACTCCAGAAGAAGTTCAGGTACCTGAAAATAAAGAAAGTGATGAGATCTCAACGAGTTATGTCACTTGCGAACCGATACAAAATGATCGTTGACGATATATTTAATATAATATAGTGCACAATATTGTGAGGATCGGACCTGTAGTCCAGAAACCTGAAGATGTCATGCCATTTAAATGCAAGTCATAACCTATATGACTCATTTGATCAAATTTATATAAAGATCCCTAAAAGATTTAAAATGCTTGAAGCATATAATTCAAAGTCTCGAGAAATGTACTCAATCAGATTACAAAAATCTTTGTATGATTTAAAACAATCAGGGCGCATGTGGTATAATCGCCTCACTGAATTGATGAATGAAGGTTATATAAATGATGGCATTTGTCCATGCATTTTTACAAAGAAAACAACATCAGAGTTTGTTATACTTGCTGTTTATGTTAATGACATAAATCTCAAAGGAACTCCAGAAGAGCTCCAAAGGGAAAAACTTTGTCTTAGTCTGCAAATTGAATATTTAGCATACATGATCTTTATCCATCAATCTGTCTATACAGAAAATATCTTAAAACGCTTTTACATGGATAAAGCGCACCCATTAAGTACACCAAATGGATGTTCGATCACTTGAAGTGAATAAGGATCTGTTCTGACCTCCGGAAGAGGATAAGGAACCCCTTGTCCTGAAATACTCTATCTCAGTGCAATTGGTGCACTTATGTATCTTGCTAATGCTAACAAAGGTGGTGCAAATCATATTGGTTATGCAGATGCAGGTTATTTATCTGATCCCCATGAAGTTCGATCTCAAATTGGGTATGTGTTTACATGCCGAGGTATTGTCATATCATGGCGCTTCACAAAGCAATCTATTGCTGTTACTTCTTCAAATCATGCTGAGATAATAGTTATTCATGAAGCAAGTAGGGAATGCGTATGATTGAGATCAGTGATTCATTTTATTCGAGAAAAATATGGGTTGGAATGTGATAAAAAAAAAACCACAATATTATATGAAAATAATGTTGCGTGCATAACCTAATTAAAGAGAGGATTTATAAAAGAAGATAGAACGAAGCACATTTCACCAAAATTATTCTACGCACATGATCTTCAGAAAAATGGTGACATCGATGTGCAACAAATCCATTCAAGTGACAATACAGCAGATTTGTCCACTAAATCTTTGCCAACTTCAACTTTTGAGAAGATGGTATACAAGATTGGTATGCGAAGACTCAAATATTTGGAATAAGGTTTTCATCAGGGGAGTGAAATACGCGATGTACTCTTTTTTCCTTACTAAGGTTTTTTCCATGGAGTTTTTCTTGTAAGGTTTTTAATGAGGCAGCTAGAATTGTGTATTACTAAATATGTGTACACTTTTTCCTTCACTAGGATTTTTTTCACTGGGTTTTTCCTAGTAAGTTTTAACGAGGCACAATATCTTTTAATGAACATACAAGGGGGAGTGTTATGAAAATAATTATAATGTGGATGTGCATTTATTACTCCGCTATCGATAATCTTCCTGAAAAAAATTATCCATTTGGTATTCTATTGAAGTTTATCTACAAGAAGCTGATGCAGGCAGGTTGCAAGTAACTCAATGAAATGATTTGCAGCAGCTTCTTATTAAACATGCAAGTTGCAAGCAGCTCATGCAGACAACTTACAAGCAGCTCAAGAAAAGCCTCGCAGCTGCTTCCTGAAAAGCCTCGCTAATGCTTCCTGAAAAGTCTTGCATCTGCTTCCTTTCTTCTATAAATATAGGGGTTTTCAGTTCATTATGTACATCAATTTGAAGTTGAATAAAAATATCAATTTCTCTCTATACTTGTCTTCGATTTATTTACTTTACAATCTTTATTTTATAACAATTTCAAACTTATTGGACAATCGAAACTTACTGGATCGCATACATACTTTTTGTTTAAATTGGAATGAATTCATCAATTATCTTAACCTCTAGGGTAGTCCGATGCATTAAGCTTCCGCAATGCGGGGTACGGGGAAGGACTGGACCACAAGGATCTATTGAACTCAACTTTACCCTACATTTCTGCAATAGACTGTTTTCACGGCTCGGACCCATAACCTCCTGGCCGGTCACATGTCAACAACTTTACCAGTTGCGTCAAGACTTCCGTTCAATTATCTGAACCATTAAGGACCAAAAAGAAAAAAAAAGAATTCCTTACTACAGGGACGATTATCAAGAAAGCCGACTGTTGGTCTATTACCGACTTATTACAGATTGAACACATGCGTTATGTGTTTTTTTTTTTTTTAAAAAAAACATGGTTTATATTTTAGTTTAGATGTGTATCAGCTAACTATGAAATCAGACAATTAATATAACTTTAATGAAAACTATGATTTGCTTTGGTGGTCATAGAAGCCCCACCAGGTGCACCTTTCAAGAATGACCTTTAAATTATTTCATGATTAAGATAGGCAATAATCCTGTAGATAATTACGCTACTTACACGATAATGTACTCTCCGTCTTAATTAATGTGACTGATTCGTTTTTAGTCAATTCTAAAACTAATGATACTTTTATATATTAAAAACTAATATAATTTTAAAATTTTACTTTACCTTATGTTTCGAATAGATTTACTTATACAAAATTCATACAACAATCAGATCGATAACTAGAAATTAGTGCAGGCATACTTAAATAACACAATTAACTTTTAAAATTTGTCATCTATAAATAGACACCCTTTTTCATTGAATAGATTTTATTATTCAGCTTTGTGTTCATTATCCAAAAGTTACTTTTCTTTCTTTTTTTACACAAAAATTATTTTACTATTCTCTAGTTCTTACAATAGTCACTTTGACCAGATTTTATAAAACTTTTACCCGAAAAGTCTATAATGCCATTGTTATTATAAATCCTTCCATTTATGTACTACCTTCTATATTATATACTTTATACTATATTTTTTCCTAGGTAATTTACTTATAATTAAAATTAGCTATTTTATTTTATTTTATTTATTATTGTTAGAATATATTCGTACATTTAATTTTCCATTAACGTCAATTTTCAAGATATATAGGTAGTATTATTAAATTTTTTAGTAACATTACTATGAAAAAATCTCAAGTTGACGTTCTTAACCATGACAAATGAAATATTATTAATGAAAATTATAAAATCAAAGCTCACAGATCAATTAGCCAAGTCATATTCGTTAATCTAATAAAAAAAACCCATATTTAGAATAATGACACATCATATTGGTACTTTTTAAATAAATAATACTAACAAATAAAGCTTTAATTTTTTAAAAAATATTAAACACAAATATCTTTGCTTTATTTAAAATTTTATTGACTATTAAAAACTCATTTTGACAAATCTCTTTTTATTATTTTAAATAAATATTAAACAATAGATGCCTACAATTTGTATTTTCCTTTTTCCGCTACTTTATTTTTCGGGTAACTCTAGTGTATTTCCTTATGAAAAGATCAAATAGAAAGAAAAAAGGATATAACAAACATATATTAGCAAAATATTGCCTAATTCATCCATAATAACTGTATACAACAAAAATAATCACGCATTCCTCCAAAATGAGTAAGAGATTGACTATATGAATCCTTACTTATCATACTCCAAATTTAAATTCATCTCAAGCTAATATTCATCATATTTGTATGAAAGTACTAATTTACATATCTAGAGCATGTCATCAGGCGGGTCTTCGAGCCGCAAATCTAAATTAGTCGGGCCTAGAGAACCAAAAAGTAATGACATGAAAAAAAGGTTTAACCACACTAGAAGAAGGAAAAAAATGAAAGAAAAAAGAAATAAAAGATCATCAAATATTATTAGTAATTGTTAGTAGCTAGTGATGATATGGAGAAGTTGCTTGAATTCTATTCTTTCTCTTTTGCAGAAATCCTTGCAAAGATCTCTTCATGGAAAGACCAGTTTGAGTTTGTAACAATGGTGATGATGCCTCTGAAATTGGTGATGAAGTCTTTGTATTCTCCTCCATTTCTCTACTTGCGAGATATATTATTGCTTTCGCCTGCATTTTCATTAAGGAAAATAAATTAATTAGGAATTATTAAAAAAATTACTAATATGTTAGAAAGAAAATTAAAGGGAAATTACAATTTTCAGAGCCGTGAAAGTAACAAATGTGAAAGGAACTAAGTTTGTATACACCAATAGTATGTTATAAATATATTTTAACCTATATAATAACTGACCAGCCTTGCTACTAGGTTACAAATTATCAGTGTTTTAAAAGGCGTGAGCGTCAGGCGAGACGTTTTGCATATGCCTCAGCGAGGCCTAAGCCCCAAGGCATGGGGCGTAAGCCCCTTGGGTATTTAATTTGTAATATTTTATAAAATAATATAATTACATTAAACATTTATAAACAAGTATAATTGCATAAAAATTAAAAAAAAAATATATATATATATATATATATATATATATATATATATATATATATATATATATATATATATATATATATATGTATGTATATATGTATATGTGTGTGCGCGCGCGCGCGCTCCATCCCCATAAAAAACTAGTCAAAACAATCTATTATATGCTTACAAACACAAGTAATTTGAGTCGAAAACAATAAAGTTTGCTACATGGAGGAACAAAAAGGATGATTAACCTGCAATTTAAACTTTAAACTTGTTGCTATGAAGAAGAATGAAGTTCTCTTTGTATTTGTAATTTGTTTTTTGAATATTAGTTACTTTTGGGAGATATTAACAGACTAGCGGACAAGATAAAAAATTTGGAAAGACCATTAATTAGGGCTTCAATTTATAGAAAAAAAAAGTCTTTACTTTTAAATTTAAGATATTCCAGTTCTTTTTTTTAAAACTTTTGAGTACTTGCAAACTGACTTTTGAGAATTTGGGTATTATATGAACGATTTATTCAACAAATTTTGTTTTAATTTGAAAAAGTCTCTGGGGCTTACGTCTTACTACAAAAATGCATCTCAAACGTCCGGGCATACCCCCGAATTGTTGGGCGTACGCCTCTTGAGACTTTCGCCCCACACCATCGTCTCGGGGCATTTTTGATACGTCTCGCCCCGAAAATGCCTTTTAAAACACTGCAAATTATAGAAGAAAGTTATTTTCTTTTGTATGGTCATTGATCCTATATTGTTTTAGGAAAAATAAAAAAACATGAATCTTCCTTAACCAAAATCCATCTATTATTTTCAATTCTTGACCATCCCTCTCCCCAAAAAGGTTAAAAGGCACCCTGACTTTCCTTTCTTGGGTTGAATTATTTTATTTTATATGAATTTACATGAAATTTCAGTTCAAAATTTGTTATCAAATTTCTTTGGACCACCTTGCGCGAATGTGACATGAAGTTGCATCATTACTAATGTATAATACTAGAAGAAAAATTTGTACACAAATTGATCATTTCCACCAAACCGCACGTTCAAATTGAATTTTTTGTAGTAAATAATATTTTTTTATTTTATAATGTTATTAATTTTACTTTTTATGAACAAATACTAATCGTTCATAATTATCTCTTAACTTATCAAATAATGTAAAAATCTGGTACATATACAGGAAGTTAAACTCCATTCCAATTCATACTGAAGTGAGTCAAGTGCCTAAAAGGTTTTGTTCTTCCAGTAAACAAAAAACACAGAAACTAAAAAGAGAGGGATCGATAGATACACATACCTGCAGCTCTGTAGCATCAAAAACCACAACTTTTCCATTGTAGAATATTGTTAGCTGCTGCTGTTGCTTCTCTTCTGTGCCCTCGTTATCCCTCCTATATAAGGGAAAAGAAAATCAATACCATATGCATATTTATAAAACTAGTCTATAAAGATAGGTATTTTATGTAAGCGATGCCATATGTGCGTATCTATTTTCCTGTCACAATTTGTGATACACTTTTCTTTTTAGTATATTTTAAAAAGAATGCTACATTTCTATATTAAAAAATAATTTAATTTTAAATATTTTACTTACCAAGATGATTTATAGAAACACAAATATTTATAATTGATTTTCAATTTGAAAAGTCTTTTTCTTGTTATATTCTTTATCAATCAAAGTATATCACACAAATTGAAACAAAGGGAGTATAATATCAATGAAATCACAGAAAAGGGGTTGATTGAACTTCAAAACTCAATGGGGGGAGAGAGAGAGAGAGAGATTTACATGGAGAAGTAAGGGATCGTAGTACAATCTTTAGGAGAAAAAGCTGAAACACAAGGAGGAACAAGTCTTAGCTCCAAGTTACAGTTTCTTCTCATCTTTTTACAACTTCAGCCACAGACACTACCACAGATTAAGGATTAAGGAAGAGAATATTAAAGAATTAATAATGAAGAACAGTAGTTGGAAACAAGTTCAAGATGTGATAGGAGATAATGAAGAAGAATAAAGAGACTTTGAATGAATATATACAACTTTAAATGGTGGAGTTGGGTGTGGGGGCCAAGGACGGGAGTTGATAAGTAAAATAGACGCTTCAAACACGAATCTCACACTTCCATAAATAAACAAATAAATAAAAAGGTGTAAAAGAATATGTACAGAAAAATGGCATTCCCGAACACAAAAACAGTCGTTAATTACATGTGAGACATGTGATTGTCTCATATTTATTTCCATAGTTATTTCACCGCTACCTTTAATATTCTGCGGTTCATGCGCTATTCTTGCGTATTATTGTAGTGTTCCGTGCACGTTTATCAGACGGCTCGCGATCTTTTCCTTACTATTTATTCCTTCTTTTTCACTTTTTATTGTCCACTATTCACTTTGTATCTCTTAAGAAATAATAAATAAAATATATAATTTATTATCATACACATATTAAATAATACATCTTTTTAAAGGATTTGAGAAAATAATTTGAAATAAGTAATTAATACTGTGGATATAATAGGAAAAAAAAATATCTTCTCTTGATATGCTAAAAGTGACAGTAAAAATTAAAATCTATTTTTAGAATACTGGATAAGTAAAAGTGAACGGAAAAAGTATTTATTACTAGCATTTCCTTCTTTCCATTTCATGTAATACAATCAAATTGGGCACCAAGTTTAAGAAAAGAAGAAAGTCATGTCACACACTTAAATTGGGCACAAGATTTAAGAAATAAAAAATATTTTTAAAATTTGTGGTCTAAAAACGGTCAAATAATTACTCCCTCCGGTCCAATTTAATTAATTTTTTGGCCTTTTTTTATGGTCCGAAATATTTTATTTTTTCAAGTATCAAGAAAGAATTAACTTCTTTTTTTCAAAGTTGCCCTTGAAGTAAAGGCCTAGGAGTATAATTGTTATATTTTTAATTAATAAATTAAGGTTAATATGGTCAATATCATAGTTAATTAATGCTAAAAGGTGAATTCCTTAATATGTGTGATAAGAGCCAAAACATTTGTCACGATCCGAAATTCCCACCTTCTGGACCGTGATGACGCCTAACATTTCACTTGCTAGGCAAGCCAACGTTAGAAAAATCTTAACCATTTCTAAACAAATCAATTTAAGCGAAAGTCAATTACTGAAATAAAGTGCGGAAAACCACAACAACCGAATCATCAAAATACATCCCCGAATCTGGTGTCACAAGTACACGAGCTACTAGGATAATACAAACAAAGGTCTAAATAAAATTCAAGCTGTTTGAAAGATAATACACATCTAAGATAAGATAGAAGGAGACTTCAAAACTGCGGACGCTGCATTTATACCTCAAGTCTCCTCTGAGTAGCTGAATTCGAGCAAGTCTATGGTACTCCGCTTGGACCAACTCCAAAATCTGCACAAGAAATGTAGAGTGTAGTATGAGTACAACCGACCCTATGTACTCCATAAGTATCGAGCCTAACCTCGACAAAGTAGTGACGAGGCTATGACAAGATACGTACGTAAACAACTTGTACAAGTATGTACACTTACGAAGCAACAATAGTACAATAAATAACAATTTATAAATTTGGGAGGGAACATGCGAAGGGGGATGATATAATAATTTCAGCAGGATAAGTCACTACAAGAAAAAGCTTTATTTACGACCAACTTTTAGGGATGAGTTAATAATCTTGTCACAAAAAATATATTTATTGGGACGAGATTATATTGCGGTCCTTAATGCTTTATTTTATTGCGAAGATACTAAATCTGGTCCCTAAAGAAATTAGTAACTGGTCCCAAATTATAATTGAGGGGCATTGACCATAAGAGTGTGCCCCCAAATCTAATACCAAAATATTAAAAAACTATTATTTTCTGAAAAATTAGGCGCCAAAACTAATATATTGAATAAAAAGCTTTAAAAAGTAAAGAAACTCTATGTATTCTCAACACAAGTCGCGCGCGCATCAGCTCTGCCCTAGTATTTCGCCAAGCTTTGCCCGTCTCCTTTATCTGTATTTTCTCAAAACACTAGTTGTGAATCTGATTGTGTGTGAATCTGCTCAAGTTTCCATCTCGCTCGTTTGAGAATCCGTGGTATGCCCCTATTTCAAGTTGCTCTTTTTCGCTGGTTGCTTCGCTTATTCGAGTTCTTCGATCTTCTTCTTCTTCTTCTCTAACATTAAAAAATTGGTAAGGTTTCATATTTTGGTATTTTTTTTCTTTTGTATAATCAGTGAAAAAATTATTGGGCTAGGATTCCTAATTTGATAATTTAATTTTCTGAAGTTTATTTAAAATTGCGATTCGGCATTCTTTGCGGCAAATTTTAATTGCCTTCTTTTGCTTCGTTGATGTGTGCTTCTGCCTTTCCCACTTAACTAATCCCTGTAAGTAGCAATCTGGTTTGTGTATTATAGAAGAGTGCCGAAAGCACCTTCTTGAATTGCTAAAATTGTGTTTAATGATACCTAGTGGCTTGTAGAAAAATATTGTGCTTAGCGAATCTTAAAAAGACAACGAGAAAGAATTTAGTTTAAAGATATGCTGGATTTCATGAATGAGAATATGTAATAGCTTATTAATTGACCTACAATTGAGAAGTAGGAGATGTTTTATTTGCATCTGCAAATACCAAAGTTACTGTTGCAACCTTGTCTGGTTTGCATCTATATAGAGCAGGAGTTAGCAGCAGTTTGTTTTGAGTGATGGTTAGTGAAATATCCTATGGCATAAATAGTGTATTGATTTCTCTCTTATTTGTCAGTACCTACTCTGAATGTAAATGCAGTAATGAGATAGCATCTGGGAAAATTACAATTCCTTGTTGCCTGCAATACAACAACAACAACAACAACTCAGTATAATCCCACTAGTAGGGTCTGGGGAGGGTAGTGTGTACGCAGACCTTACCCCTACCATGAGGTAGAGAGGCTGTTTCCAATAGACCCTCGGCATCCTTCCCTCCAAGAACTCTCCACCTTGCTCTTGGGGTGACTCGAACTCACAACCTCTTGGTTGGAAGTGGAGGTTGCTTACCATCAGAGCAACCCCTCTTGTTGCTGAATGCAGTAATGAGATAGCATCTGGGAAAATTGCAATTCCTTGTTGCCTGCAATGAAATAAATATATTGGTGTATGTATTTTACATCTGAAAAAGGTTTTCATTTTCTTTGTTCAAAAAAACAAGGGTTGCAAGTTCTACTATTCATTTTCATCTGTTCAAAAAATAAAAATCTGACACATACTTTCATTTTACAAATGTTTTAGCTCTTACTTTAATCTAGTAGTTAGCTGCTTGAAATCTTATTTATCAAAAGAGTTGGTAGTTGGAAATACCTTTTGTCTGATTGATGACATTAGAGTTCCACACAGATTAGATGCATATATGGCATGCTTTATATGTAGCTGGAGATTGGGCATCCAGAATTGCTTTCTGCAGTTACTGCCTTGTGTAACATCAGTGTTGTAAATTTCTCTGAACGGTACTATGAACAGCTTAGGTGGATTAAGAAAACTGCACCAAAAAAATGATAATATTTGAAATTCATTAGATTTTAAGCTCTCTGAAAGAAGATTTTGGTATACTTAACAAAGGTAAGACCTGATTAATTTTGCATAACTATGAGGAGAAGTTAGTTTATGAGCCAAGTAATGTCTAACATACAGCTAACAGTGTATTCATATATATATTTTTCTTTCATATAACTAAGCAAGAGAATATGGGTCTTTGTATGTAAGAAAAATGAAATAGCAGGGAACATGAATCTTAATACATGTTAAGAACTCAGGAAAATTCATAAGCTCACACCAACTAACAAGAAGTAGTCTTTCAGACGCACACGACTATTTTGGATGATTTTGTATCGTAAAGTATACTGTTTATATTTTTCTTTGGTGTAAGTACTTACTTCGATCTCGGAACAGGCTAAATGGAACCATGTATACAAGTTTTAGGGAACCAGCATATTTAATTACAAGTTAATTTATAGTCTTTTATTTGTGTTAGTGTCTTCTGATTGTAAGCATATGATCGTAACGAGTATGGATGGAGGAGTGTTACTTTTTTCTACATTTCGTGTTGAATTATGTTCAGAATTCTTTAGAAGATTCTGCACATTATACAACAATGATTATGCTCATACAGAGGCCAAAAAAATGTTAGGCATGCTTGATTACCTAAAATTGCAGTCTTATCTTTAATCGTAAAAGCAGTGAAACATACCAAATATGTAAACAATTCAAATCAACCTTAGTCCACCCTATCTGAATTCTGAAGTAGTAGCATTTCTTGAGTTCACGAGCACTTCAGGTATTAAAAAAAGGCAAAGCATATTTTTTAGGATTCTATTAGTGGCTTCATTCTATCCACTAGCTTAGTGCCATCAGAATCCACTCATCTTATTTCTGTTAGAATATATTTTAAGATCAGATGAAAGAAATGAAGAAAATAAGGGAATTCTTCGCTGCTCAACAATCACATGTCTCGCCTACGACATCGCCTGTTTCAACTAAATGACTATTTTTGTCTGCTGGCGAAGTTAGTAATAATATACCTTACTTTTTAATTTTGTGTTGATTTACATATAGTCATTTCTATCTTATAGATTCTATCAGTTATTTGATTTCACTAGCGAGTAAACTATGAGTAAACAGAAGAATCCCATCACTATACCATGTATTGAGATTCTTTTATCACAACTAATTCTATCATCATTGATCCAAGAGTCGTGTGCCCAAGTTTCTGTTCACCATGGCAAGAGATATGACTTGCCACATTGTAAGGAAAAAAGCATAAAGAAGGCTGAATTCTGTTAGTTCTTTAAGTGCAAATCCAAAGTATTAGGTGGTTAAAACACGTTAAGTGTTTTGGTAATAGAAGTATATGCTTTACTAAATCCATTCTACTGCCTGCTCTTTAAATAAGCTCTCATTCCGTGTTGAGTCTGATT
This sequence comes from Nicotiana tomentosiformis, assembly GCF_000390325.3. Classification (NCBI taxonomy): domain Eukaryota; kingdom Viridiplantae; phylum Streptophyta; class Magnoliopsida; order Solanales; family Solanaceae; genus Nicotiana; species Nicotiana tomentosiformis. Next base: position 29,787,329 of record NC_090823.1, read on the forward strand.
TGCTGTATTTCTTGTTACATTAGCTGGGGTCAGGAGCTTCTCTGAAGTATCCATGTGCTGCCTGCATAACAATTCTGGACACACATACTTTTTCTTTAAGCTTTTGGGCTGCAGACGTGCACTGTTTGTATCATAAAAACATACTTGTGACTTCGTTTTACTTTACCTAAGCCTTTCCAGGACACGTATGGACAAATTCCCAGACCATTATGTGCCAAAATGATTAACATGCCAAAGTTTGTATTAGTTTTGTTCTTGCAAAGTTGTATAGGACTAGTTTAGGCTAATTGTCTATAAGATACTTCTTGCACGTTATCGTGATGCTTAAAGTTTTAAGTAGCTAATGCAGAATAACTCTTACATTTAAATAAGTTTGTTTTACATGTTGATATCTAGCATAGATTGATATACTAAGAAGATCACATAATCTTTAAACATGTACTGAATATCAACATGCTAACAATTGTCAATTAATGACATTTCATTCTTGAAGTAGTCTCGACAACTTGAAATGAATACATTAGGCTCAAATACGGTGTAAAAGTGATTTATGGTACTTGGAAGTTGTTCCTTCATTGGCTGCATCTTACTTCTTATGTCTGATTCTATGACACTCTCTTTGGACCTTCAACTTTGTGTTACTCTGCATCTTCATCTGAAGCATGAACAGTAAAAAACAAAATAATAAAGTGCTGGTTTTTTTCGAATCGAAGTTTGATTTACCGTCCCAAAACTTTTCTAATTAATTTTTCTTATATTTCTGCAGCCTTGTTGATGTTGCTGGATAACACCTGATGAATTTCGACTGCTTTTGGAGTAAGCAATTTAACCATTGCAAGTGTAATTTTACATATATTATTTTACAATTAGTTATTCATCATATTTTCAAAATTGTTTACTTACAGGTTTTGAAGATTGAAGCTACAAGAATGCAAGTTTGGAAGATACACAAGCTCATTATTGTTTTGCTAGAAATGTTATGTAAAACTTGTTATCGTTGTCTAACTCAGGATGTTAGCTAAGTTTTTTGTTAAGATGTTGAGCAAATATTGAAACTAACATCATGGGATGTTTACATTGTAATTAATATCTTTTTATATCAAGACTGTTTAGTAGCAATTTGATATTTATTTATAAATTTAACTTTTTTGTGACATCGAGCTTTAGGACTACTTGTGGTTAATAAGAGACCAGAAATACGGTAGTTAAAGTTACTACAGTTATTTTAAATAGGGACCAGTAGGACTCGTCTCCAAAATATAATCTACGACCAGGTAAAAGCTGGTCGCTAAAAGTGCTAACGGCTAGAAAATATATATTTCTCATAATATTTAAGCTTGCCTATTTGGGACGGAAAGGCTGGTCTCTAATACTATTTATCGACCAGAATATATATATTGGAATAATATGTTAATGGTCTATTAGGGACGAGATATGTTGTCTCTAAAAGTATTTAACGACTAGATTTTTCTCTCATCTCTTAAAACATTTAACGACCAGGTTTCTAAATCGTCGTTGTAGACCTTTAGCGGCGGAAGCTATTGCGACGGGTGGCGACCAGATTATTCCCGTCACAATTGAATTATTAGGGCCAGAATTGGATCTTTAGGGACCATATTTCCCTTCCTTAAAGGCAGTTTTTCTTGTAGTGAGTGTCACGTAGCAGTCAATTAATTCATCAACAATAAAATGAGCAGCTGATAATAAAAAAATGACACGGCATCACCCTTCGTACTTTAACTGTCTTCCTCACTTCAGAATTCAATAATTAATAATGTGAAATTGGCACGGCATTACCCTTTGTGCTTTTACACGCTTTCTTATCATGAAAATAATAATATATGTCACACCTCCTTTTTTCGAGGGGAGGGAGATAGGGGAGTTTTTTCCATTAAAGTGACATTAATCGAAATGGGATTATTTGTTTAATCAGAGTCGCCACTTGGAATATTTATGGTGTCCCAAGTCACTGGTTTATTTTAAAATCCCAAATCGAGGAAATTGACTCTATTCATGGTCCGCGAACACAGAAGATCGGGTAAGGAATTCTGTTAACCCGGGAGAAGGTGTTAGGCATTTTCGAGTTTCGTGATTTTAGCACGGTCGCTCAACTATTAATAATTGGCCTAATTATCTGAATTATTACATGTTTTAGAACCTTTTGTGCATTACCGCTTTTATACCGCTTTTAATATTTATGGAATTTATTTAAATAAGTTGCGATGTCGCGCACCTATTGTTTTTGTACACATTGTGAATCGCGTCACGTGAAACGCACCCGCGACTTACAACATGTTTATTTTTATTATTATTTGAAGTTACGGTCGAGTCACGTGGAACGCACACTCGAATTGGGATTTACGTATCGTGACCATGCCATGAGAACCGTACCCATAATCACGATAATTTGTTAATCGCGCCTAAAGCAAGCTACGATATTCATTAGTATTTCTTTCTATGATCAGGATTAAGTGTGAAGTCTAGAATTCATGGATCTTCATATGTGGAGAGTAGTTCATTCTTTTAAATTATTAACGAAGCTATTTTGGAGAAAAGCATTAGAATTACTAGAATTGCTTTGGCAGTCATTTTTTATATAAGCTCATATGCGCCTATAGTGATTTCAAAGAAACTTTACAATGTTTCAAAGAGTTTGGGCTTCTGTAACAAGCCCACCGGTACTGAGTGCTAGCCATGGTCACCAAGACAAACACAATTCATGGTCTAAGAACTCTGTTCAACTCAAAATCACGGAGATTTAGCAATTGGCATTTATGAACTATAAGATTCCCCAATCTAAAACTAATTTCATGTTTCTGTTATATGCTAGATAAATGAGCTAGTTGACTCTTAGGAAATATATACAAATAACAGTCACTCACATACTAATTTTGCTAATCACTGTAACCCAAAATATAGTCATTACAGGTTCATTTCATACTAATTCTGCCAAAAAAAAAAAAACAACAAACAAAATTCCAAAATTCAAAATCCAAGGAATTCGAACAATGTCCAAACAACACATACAGTTATTTATGAATTCACCTCATATCCTTATTTCTCAGTGTACTCGGTCCAATTCGAATTTAAGGTTAAACAGTGAAGGAGTATTCAGCGAACATATAGATGAACAAACTGAGGCAAATTTTATAATGCTAAAACATCCGCATGGCAATACATAATCTGAGAATGAAATTAGTACCTGGATCGGTAGGAAACAAAGCTAACGCAGCTAAATAAAAGCTGAAGGAAGCAGTAGGGTAGGAGTTCAGCAGCGGATTCAAGTAAAATAGCAGCAGAAATAATATGATTCCAGCCCGATTAAGCCTTAAAACTTTCAAAAGAATGTAGTGCAAAACCAGCAAAAATTGAAGCGGCTATCCAGATCCCTTTCACTCCTCTTGTTCGAAGCTTTTGTGTGTGTATGTGTGTGTGCTTTTGGTCCCTTTGCTGAGACTGAGGTGGGAGAGGGGACAGCTGCTCGGAGGGAATGGATAAGAAGAAGTCGGCGGTGTGAACACCTGATTTTTGTCCCACATATTAAATTACTCCTAAAAATAATCTAAAAAATAATTTTAATTATTTTATGAACTTTAGAAGTTTTTCTTTATTTATTTTGTATTTATTCGCATTGTTTATGCATGTTAGGAATATCGTAAATCATAAAAATCATAAAAATATTCAAATCTTAATTTCATAGCATTTTAGTTTTTAAATTGCATGTTTAGGATTTAATTGCATTGTTAAATGCATTATTTAAATATCTAAAAACCAAAATATGCATTCTTAGGCTAGTTAATTAATTAGGTCATTAGTCAATTAGTGAGTAAAATATATATAATAGTTTAGCCACACAAATTGGTTTTAATTAAAATTTGAGTCCAAAGTGACTAATTTTGCAATAGTTTCAAGCCCATACCTGTAGAAGCCCAATCCACCCCATAGTCTGGCCCATACTCTTCTCTCCCACTCTATTAGAGGAGACCCTAATTTCACTCTCCCCGGGGATTCAAAAGATCAGAGATAGAAAATGGACAGACCCCTTCCCTCAAAAAAAATCCTAGCCGCCAGACCTCCCTTCTTTGATCTCACTCACTCTCACTCCTCTGTGCTCACCCAATGCACACACAAACACATTCATAGATACAAACTTCACACACGAATCAAACGTTCTTCACATTCAAAAAGCTGCGAGTAAAAGCTTGGAGTTAAAAATTCTAGCTGAGATCTAAGATGAAAGAAAAGTTCTAAAAGACAGAAAATTGGGATTTAAAAGAGATTTCGAAAGAGTTTCTACTGGTTTGGTTTGCTTCCTACTTTCTGGGGTTCTAAGAGATCAATTTGGCCTCAAATCACTGCTGTTTACTGCTGTTGAGTATTCTGTTGACCACTTCGAGCCTTAGCCTTCTATTTCAGCTTCATTTGGCTAATTTTGAGTGGTTTTTTGTTGTCTAAGGTATGTTTGCAGTTTTAAAAAATAAAATGATTACTTCCGGATATTCTAGTGCTATGAAATGTTTTCATTCCAATACTCTGTCAGGGAGTTTTATTTGTGAACCATGTAGTTTGCAAATTGATGTTATGTGCTTGATGAAATTGGTTTTTTTTTTTGAGTATGTTGTAGATCTCAGTAGCTTCTATGGAAATGAATAACACCAATCTAGTGGCCTGCATAAGTAGTCCAGAATTTGAATCACTGTTAGTAATTTAGTATAAACTGATAATTTTTATGTGCCTAACATAAGTCCTAATATGAGTTGCAAATGGGTTTTTCAAAATGCTGTATTCTATGTCTTGCCACCCTAAATCATTGAAGCGAACTTATTAATATAGTTAAAGGTTGGATCTGATTTGAGTGACACCAGGATGGACGAAATGCATTGTTTTACTAAGATTATTGTGCTTGCTAGTTGAATTGTCTCAACTGTCTCTTTCAAGTTCATAGCATCCTCTGTTTTCCACTTCTTTTAGATTTTTTTTTAATACGTATTGGATACATTGTGGTAGCCTTTTGAGACAATGTTTACATTTTTAGGATTGACGACAAACTTTCAGTTATTGACGTGTAAATAAAATTAATTGGTTGAGACATAAGTGAAAAGAACAAAAGAATAGGAGATGGGTTCTAGAAAAATCCATTGTTTATTTCATTAATAAGCCATGAGTCGAGACGAGCCAAAGGCAGTATTAAAGAAAGGTTTATGACTCGAATTAGTATACATTCGTAGCTTGTTTCAGGAGCGATTAATAATAAATATCGTGACTATGGGTACGGTTCCCGTGGCATAGCCATGATACGTAATCCGAATTCGGGCGTGCATTTCATGTGACCCGATCAGAACTTCGAATAATAATAAAAATTAACATGTTGTAAATCGCAGGTACATTTCACGTGGCGCGATTCACAATGTGTACAAAAACAAGCGAGTGTGAGACATCGCGACTTGTTCAAATAATTTCCATAAATAATTAAAAGCGGTTAAAAAGCTAAAATGCACAATAGGTTATAAATCTGTATTAATCATATAATTATGCCAATTATTAATAGTTGAGCGACCGTACTAAAACTACGGAATTCGGGAGTGCCTCATACCTTCTCACGGGTTAACAGAATTCTTTACCCGGTTTTCTGTGTTCGCAGACCATAAATAGAGTCAAATTTTCTCGATTTGGGATTTAAAATAAACCGGTGACTTGGGACACCATAAATTATTTCAAGTGGCGACTCTGATCAAATAAATAATCCAATTTCGAATATTGTCACTTTAATTGAAAAAACTCCCCTATCCCCATATCCCCCTGTGGGAAAAAAGATGTGTGAGAGCTCTGGCGACCATGCTGGCGAACGAACCCAGAATCTCTGGTTCAGGGTTCAGAATTCGAGCTTAGAATAACTGTTATACTTGATTTTTGTCTATTATCTGATTTTTACGTGTTTGAGCCTAATGTGCTAAATGCCGCTTTTTACCTCTTTGATATTGTTTGAACTGTATATAAACTGCTATGAAACCCTCCTTCTCTCTAAGTCTTCTAAATCTTCTGGGGAGCGTGCACTTCGCGTGGCTTTTTTTCTGTTAGAGTCATATCCTAATTTTAGAACAAGGTTCGGATAAGTTGCAAAACCGGTGAAGCTTCTGTATTCCCGGTACGCTGCCCCCTCCCGGCTCGAGTTGTCCGCTCGGGTAAGCCAGGTCTAGAACAGTACACCCAGGATTTAAAACTTAGAATAACACAGCCTCATGCCGGATCCCTAGTAGGTAAGTTTGCTTGCATCACGTGCATTTGACTTAGGGGTTCCAACATAAGGGTTGGGTCCGTCTAGGATAGGTGCACCCGAAAATTAAAAGACCATCCTGATGCATTCTTTACGTGCTACTTGTGCATTAATTTGCTTGGCTTGTATGTTGACCGGCTTCTAGAGTAAGGAAAGAAAATTAAGAAAAAAAGAAAAAAAAAATCAAGAGTGAGGTAGGATAGAAAAATGCCCGGTTTTGATAATCCCGATATTCAAAAATCCCGTTACTCCAAAGTTTCAAAAAAAAAAAAGTAAAAAAATCATTTCAAAACAAATCATATCTTTCTGTGCATCAAGATGGACCGAACTACGCAGGTTTAATTATCACCGTATGTGAGATACGTTGGCAACCCTCATCGGGTCCGATCCCTTTTTTGCAAAAATAACCAGAAAATATGAAAATGCGTCATTTTGTCATAAATAAATTTAGGGGATGTCACTTTCTGTCAAAATAGCCAAAAACATCCCGACGGGACGCAGGAAGTTTGTTTTACCAGAATAGCCACCTATGGCTCTTTTCCTAATTTTGGCCACTTAGCAAGCACAACTTTAAAATCTTCATTTCTGAAGGGCTGAAGGGCCGTATTTGCAAAGGTGTCCTTGAGTTGTTTGAGTTTTATTTTGCACAAATAATCTTTTTTGGGGTCAAAAATAAAAAAAAATCAAAAATCACTTGTTTTTAACCAGTCGCCTTAAATAAAATGTGCAGGATGAGCATTGTTGAAAATATACCTTTTCGAGTCGTAGACGAGATTCCACTAGGACTCCATATGTGGTGGAACGACCTGGGGGAGGTTAGCAAGCGTTCTGTGACAAAGGCTTTAGGTGGGCTCACTGGTCTTCTGGAAATTAAACCAAGGGTTGATATAATCGAAGCTTTGATACCGTTTTGGGACCCGACACACAATGTTTTCCACTTCTCTGATTTCGAGTTGACCCCTACACTAGAAGAGATTGTAGGTTATGCTGATTTCGAAGGAAGTTAAGGTATCAATATCCAGTAGCACTAAGAACTGTAACCCCTCATAAGTTTTTGGACCTCCTCAGTATTAGCCGGCAGGTTAAAGATGAAAATTTAGCCGGAGGATTCTGCACATTCCGTTTCTTATACATCCGGTATGGGGACCCCCACGGATTTGAGGCTCCGGACACTAGTTTGAATCATCAGGAAAATAAAGACAAATGGGAAGCACACAGGGGTTTGGCCTTTGTGGTGGCATTTTTAGGCACTCTGATATGCCCAAGGAGTGACAGACATATAGAATTGGGGGTCGCAGGAGTAGCCAACTTTTTGGTCAAAAAGGCCAATGGCACTATCATACCGATGATTCTCGTAGAAATTTATCGAGTTTTAACCGCTTGTCGAGCCGGGACAAAGTTTTTTGAGGGTTGCAACTTGCTTTTACAAATGTGGTTGGTAGAACATCTTCGTCATCGCCCAGGTTACATGAACTACGGTCTAACCGGACTCAATTGCATCGAAGAATATGAAAATCGAGTAAACGGTCATGAGTTGCCAGAAGGTACTGAGGCATGGTTCGCGTATTTGGGTTCTTTAAACTCAAATCGAATTGAGTGGACTTTCGGTTGGCTCCCGGTCAATGAAGTTATTTACATGTCCGCCAGAGTGTGCTTTCTTTTATTAATGGGTCTTCGAAGTATTTAGTCATATGCCCCGCATCGGGTCCTACGCCAATTGGGCAGATACCAAACAGTCCCCTATGACGAAGATTTGAGTCCACAGGTTATTGAACTATGCCCAAAAGCCATATTTCCAGAAGAAAGGGTTCGTCAGATTTGGCACCAATGTAGGTTCTTGGAACCACAAACTCAAGTACGAGATTTGTCCATGGGTGAAGTAGGATCCAACTACGCCATATGGTATGGTAAAAGAAGTCGGGTCGATCAAGAGCCAGAACAGCCCGCCAAAAGGCCCCATGTCCAACAATTCACCGATGGAGCACGAGAGCAATGGGTTTGGTTAGCTAAAGAAAAGGAATACCGGACTACTATAAACAAACTAGAAGAACAAATTGAAAAAATCAAATTTGATAGTAGTTTGCAGGCAGCTGAAGATGAAGGGGAAAAGAAGAGGTTGGCTAGGGAAAATGAAGCCCATCGAGCCCAAATCCAGAGAATAAAAATAGCCACCGAGACACCGGTAAGAAGTGAGAGAGATGAGAAAATTATAACCAACCTAAGGCGAAAAGTGCATGATTATGGTTTTGATTTGACAAAGGCCGAAAAGGACTTGTTAAATGCTCAAGCAAAGTTGGCCAAAAGTGCAGAAGAACATGCTAGATTAGCCCACCAGTTGAAGCAGAAATATGACAAAGAAGTAGCAATTTTACAGAAAAAGCTGGTTGCCCTGGAAAATGAAATGGTCAAGCAAATAAAGGATTTCAAGACAGAAAGAGAGCATTGCTATGCATTGATTTACCAACTACAAGAAAGCCTGCAACAGTTACAAGACCAAAACAACACAGATACATAAGTGTTAGAGGCTCGGGCCCAGTAGATTGGACGTTTGCTTCAAGAAAAGGGTGTCATCAGAATGAGGATTAAAGAGATAGCTGATTATGTTGTAATGAAATGCCATGAATGTGAAGACATGACCAAGTCTATATTTTTTGCTTCTGTAATGACATTCGTTCGACAGGTGATGGTTGACCTAGACCACCTTCAAGAAGATATTACCCGTAGGCCTGTGCGGAGACCGACTGATGTCCCGCAAGCCCCCGGAGTACCAGTGGAGGCTCTTATGTATTTTTGATTTTTTTTAGTTAGTTTTTGAGTTTGTATTTTACTTTCCTCGAGTTTTGTTCATCCTTGTCAAGGTTGCTTATTGCTTTATTTCGAGTCTGTAGATTTTTCTTTTGTAGTCATCACTACTTTTAAGTCCTTGTAATAGAAAATTCAAAAGATGTCTTTTATTAATGAAATATTGAAAAAAAATCATTTCGCATTTATTTCCCTGAACTACGTAATGATCTGATTCATGCGGCGTCATGATACGTAGGCAATCCCCATAGGATTCGATCATAGTCTTAAAAGAAAATAGAGAAAAGAAAACAAACCAAAAGAAAAAGAGAGAGGAAGAGAAAAAATGAGGGGCCAAACAAAAGAAAAAAAGAGAATGAGAATTGAAAGAGCGAAACACAGCAAAAGGAGAGACGAAAAATCAGGATTCGAAATTTGGGAAAAGAGCCGGGATGAAACACATAAGCCGTCGCAAAGCATTTAGAAACGTTTAACTGCTCAGGTGCATTGCATCCCCAATATGCGATTCCCTATCTGTTAAATGCTTCAAAACTGACCAAGTTATTTTGTGTGCATAAAAAGACAGGTTCTGTTTAGGTGGTTAGTTTGTTGGCATCCTGGCAAGTCACCCCTATAATACCAGATCAAAGCGCAAGGCAGTCATGACTAGCAAAGAGTCGGACACGGGTGTTGTTGACCCGCCGAGGGAGATTGTAGAATCAGAGTCTGAATTGAAAGAGGAGGTCCACAGGTTGAAGCATCAAATGGCTGAAATGTATCAAGCCTGGATCAGGGGGCATCCTCCACCTTCATTTCCCGCTAACTACACAGAAAATCCCGCTTTCATCCCACCACTGGCACAAGCCCAGAATCCCACTACCGTTGATCTTTCCCCTCAGCATGCACCGGGTTTTACCCCTTTCCACCACTACCCCGGCACCTCGTCCCAAACTTTCCATGCTCCACCAGCCAAAACAACCGCATACCCGGCTCCGACATCTGCTCCTGTTTTCGTAGCCCCTCCGCGAGCTACCCTCCACCGATCTTCTAGTGAACCCGTGTTCCAAGCTCCAGATACCCAATATTATGCTCCGGAACCAACTTTCAAAGTCACGGATCCTTATTCCTACACCCCTCACTTTGAACCTCCTGTTGAAACTGAGAAACCATCCCGGAACGTGGAGCAGGATGAGATATTCAGGAAAGTGAAGAGTCTAGAACAATCTTTGAAGAACATGCAAGGGATAGGAAGCCAAGTAAGTGTGGCTTACAAGGATTTATGCTTATTCCCTGATGTCCAACTGCCCGCTGGGTTCAAGATGCCCAAGTTTGACCTGTACGATGGACATGGAGATCCCGTGGCCCATTTGAGAGGCTTTTGCAGCAAGATGAGAGGCGCCGGTGGGAAAGACGAATTATTAATGGCGTATTTCAGTCAGAGTCTGAGTGGGGCGGCTTTGGAATGGTACACCCACCAAGACGCTAGCAGGTGGTACACATGGGACGACTTGGCTCAGGCCTTTGCTCGGCACTTTCAGTACAATATAGACATTATCCCGGATCGCCTATCTTTGACCAAGGTAGAGAAGAAGCCCAGTGAGAGCTTTAGGGAATATGGTTTCAGATGGAGAGAACAAGCTGCACGGGTCAATCCTCCAATGGAAGAAGATGAGATGGTCGAGCACTTTCTTCAAGCCTTAGAACCTACTTATTTTGGCCATTTGATCTCAGCCATAGGTAAGTCTTTCAACGATGTGGTAAAGATGGGAGGAATGGTGGAAGAGGGACTCAAGTCAATCAAGATCATGAGCTACTCCACCATAAAAGCAGCCACACAGGCAATTCAAAGTGGCATCGGAAGCCTGTTAGGCAAAAAGAAGAAAGATGATGTCGCTATGTTTGTCTCTGGATCAGGGCGTAGCCTAAGGGTTTCGCCTCACCAGTACACCCAACCTCGACCCCAACCTCAAGCCTACACCCAAGCTCTATATAATCCATCCCAACATTATTTCCCACCACAAGACCCTCAATATTCAGTCAGACCACCCCAATTCCATGTTCACCATGCACAGTCATATGCGCAACCCCCTCCTTACCCGCAATGGCGTGCTCCAACTTCACAAAATCCTTATCCACCCCCACAACCATACCGAAACCCTACTGGTCCAAGCTTTCGATCGAGGCTGGATTATAGAAAAGAGAGGCAGCAGCGGAAAGAAACCTTCACCCCTCTTGGAGAGTCGTATACCAGTTTGTTTCAAAGGTTGAGGCAGTTGGACGTTTTGAGGCCGATTGAGCCAAAGACACCAAATCCACCTCCAAGGAACCTTGATTATTCCCTCAGATGCGCATATTGTTCTGATGCCCCAGGGCATGAGACAGAGAAGTGTTGGCATTTGAAAAGGGCGATCCAAGAGCTTATTGACACAAATCAAATTATGGTCAAGAGCCCGGAGGCGCCAAACATCAACCAAAATCCTTTGCCGGCTCATGCAGAGACACATATGATTGAGATAGTTCATAAGGATGGGGAGCCCAAGAATTCTTCCAAGTCTGTCATGATGATCTAGGCTAGCGAAAGTAATCCATTTAAAGCTCCAAATTTTGCAAAAGCAACGCCCTTGACAGTTGAAGGGGTGTCGGAGAAGCTAAGCATGCTCGACATGAAGCCATCTATATTGGCTGTGAAAGGGCCTCCGATTGATGTTGAAGCGAACCAGGAAAAGCAAAAAGTGATTGTACCAGGGGTCCCGGGCAAGCCTGTCATAATCGTGGAAGGAGCTCGTATTACCCCCGTTATTATTAAGCCAGTGACCCAGTTACCAAAGGTTGACACAAAGGCCGTCCCATGGAATTACAAACAGGTGATAGTAACATATAAAGGGAAAGAAGTAGAGGAAGAAGTCAATGAAACCGGAGGACTGACTCGTTCTGGGAGATGTTTTACCCCAGAAGAACTGAGGAAAGCCAAGCCATTCAAGGATGGCCACATCCTAGTAAAGAAGCCGGTCACCGAAGAAGAGGCTGAAGAGTTCCTGAAAAAGATGAAAATGCAAGACTATTCCATTGTAGAGCAGTTAAGGAAAACACCAGCTCAGATCTCTCTTTTGTCTTTGCTGATACATTCAGATGAACACCGCAAAGCCCCGATGAAGATTTTGAATGAGGCCCATGTTCCTGATAAGATCACAGTAAACCACTTGGAAAAGATTGCTAACAAGATTTTCGAAGCAAACAAGATCACTTTCTCAGATGATGAACTTCCTATGGAGGGTACAGAGCACAACCGAGCTCTTTATCTCACAGTGAAATGCGAGGATTCTGCTGTCTCAAGCGTACTGGTTGATAACGGTTCTAGTGCAAATATTTGCCCTCTGTCCACTTTGCAAAAGTTGAAGATCGGCACTGAAAGGATCCACATGAACAATGTATGTGTTCGAGGCTTTGATAGAGGAGGGAAAGATTCTGTTGGTGATATAATGCTCGAATTGTCAATATGGCCAATTGAGTTCACTATAGAGTTCCAAGTGCTAGATGTGGTTGTCTCCTATAACTTGTTGTTGGGCAGGCCCTGGATACATGCTGCCAAGGCAATCCCGTCTTCTCTGCATCAAATGGTGAAGTTTGAATGGGACAGGTAGGAAATAGTTGTGCACGGTGATGAGAACTTATCTGCTTACAATGACACAATTGTTCCATTTACTGAAGTTGAAGATGATAAAGGGCCTTGGGTTTACCAAACGTTCGAAACAGTGTCTAAGATTCCTGAAGGAGAATGCATTCCAGATCTTAAGCTACCATCCGTGTCCGTCATGGTAGCAAATGAAATGTTGAAGAATGGTTTTGTGCCGGGTAAAGGCCTGGGTTCGTCTCTGCAGGGTATTGCACATCCGGTGTGTCCACGTGAAAGTTTCGGTACATTTGGTTTGGGATTCACACTCACAGGGAAGGACATGAAAAAGGCTAAAAATTTGAAAAGAAAGGCATGGTCACTTCCTAAGCATGTTCCACATATCTCCAAGTCTTTTGTCAAGCCAGGGGTCGCAAAATGCCCAATATTAGCGGTCCCAAAACCTGTGGTCGACTTTGATGAAGATCTGATCAAGAGGTTCCAGAGTTTGTTTGATGAGTTTAACATGGTAGAAATCGGGGAAGGTTCCAGTAATGCCGATGTGCAACTCGTTGGGCCAAATGTGAAGCTTAGCAATTGGAAAGCTACTCCTCTCCCCACCCGGATGGAGTTTTGGTAGTTTGCTTTGTTTTCCTTTCTGTTATCTGGGTTATTCCAGGGTTGTAATCCAGATTTTTATTTTTTGCTTATTTTAATGTACAAACCCTTCTATCCTTTTATTTTCAATGAAATATAATTTCCCGTTTTCCATTATTCCTGATAGCGTTTCATTTTTGTTTTGTTTCCTTTTTCTGTACAGTTCTTTTTATGCTGGTTTCAATGACATGACATGCATGAGGAATTTTCAGCCAAATCTTAAAAGCCAATCTAATTTCGAAACAACAATCCAAGAAGTAGAGTGTGATGATGAAACAGAATATGATGAAGAAGCAGCATTTCAGGAAATTAGTAGAGACTTTCGGTTGGATCCTGGTCGATGAAGTTATTTACATGTCTGCCGGAGTATGCTTTCTTTTATTAATGGGTCTTCGGAGTATTCAGCCATATGCCCCGCATCGGGTCCTACGCCAATTGGGCATATACCAAACAGTCCCCTATGATAAAGATTTGAGTCCACAGGTTATTGAACTATGCCCAAAAGCCACATTTACAGAAGAAAGGGTTCGTCAGATTTGGCACCAATGTAGGTTCTTGGAACCACAGACTCAAGTATGAGATTTGTCCATGGGTGAAGTAGTATCCGACTACGCCATATGGTATGGTAAAAGAAGTCGGGTCGATCAAGAGCCAGAACAGCCGGCCAAAAGGCCCCCATGTCCAACAATTCACCGATGGAGCACGAGAGCAATGGGTTTGGTTAGCTAAAGAAAAGGAATACCGGACTACTATAAACAAACTAGAAGAACAAATTGAAAAAATCAAATTTGATAGCAGCTTGCAGGCAGTTGAAGATGAAGGGGAAAAGAAGAGGTTGGCTAGGGAAAATAAAGCCCTTCGAGCCCTAATCCAGAGAATGAAAATAGCCGCCGAGACATCGGTAAGAAGTGAAAGAGATGAGAAAATTATAACCAACCTAAGGTGGAAAGTGCATGATTATGGTTTTGACTTGACAAAGGCCGAAAAGGACTTGTTAAATGCTCAAGCAAAGTTGGCCAAAAGTGTAGAAGAACATGCTAGATTAGCCCACCAGTTGAAGCAGAAATATGACAAAGAAGTAGCAATTTTACAGAAAAAGCGGTTGCCCTGGAAAATGAAATAGTCAAGCAAATAAAGGATTTCAAGACAGAAAGAGAGCATTGCTATGCATTGATTTACCAACTACAAGAAAGCCTGCAACAGTTACAAGACCAAAACAACACAGATACACAAGTGTTAGAGGCTCGGGCCCAGCAGATTGGACGTTGCTTCAAGAAAAGGGTGTCATCAGAATGAGGATTAAAGAGATAGCTGATTATGTTGCAATGAAATTCCATGAATGTGAAGACATGACCAAGTCTACGTTTTTTGTTTCTGTAATGACATTCGTTCGACAGGTGATGGTTGACCTAGACCACCTTCAAGAAGATATTGCCCGTAGGCCTGTGCGGAGACCGGCTGATGTCCCGCAAGCCCCTGGAGTACCAGTGGAGGCTCTTATGTATTTTTGATTTTTTTTAGTTAGTTTTTGAATATGTATTTTACTTTCCTCGAGTTTTGTTCATCGTTGTCAAGGTTGGTTATTGCTTTATTTCGAGTCTGTAGATTTTTCTTTTGTAGTCATCACTACTTTTAAGTCCTTGTAATAGAAAATCCAAAAGATGTCTTTTATTAATGAAATATTGAAAAAAAAATCATTTCGCATTTATTTCCCTGAACTACGTAATGATATGATTCATTCGGGGTCATGATATGTAGGCAATCCCTATAGGATTCGATCATAGTCTTAAAAGAAAATAGAGAAAACAAAAAAAAGAAAAGAGAGAGGAAAATAAAAAAAGGAGGGAAGAAAGAAAAGAGGGGCCAAACAAAAGAAAAAAAGAGAATGAGAATTGAAAGAGCGAAACACAGCAAAAGGAGAGAGGAAAAATCAGGATTCAAAATTTGGGAAAAGAGCCGGGATGAAACACATAAGCCGTCGCAAAGCATTTAGAAACGTTTAACTGCTCAGGTGCATTGCATCCCCAATATGCAATTCCCTATCTGTTAAATGCTTCAAAACTGACCAAGTTATTTTGTGTGCATAAAAAGACAGGTTCTGTTTCGGTGGTTAGTTTGTTGGCATCCTGGCAAGTCACCCCTATAATACCAGATCAAAGCGCAAGGCAGTCATGACTAGCAAAGAGTCGGACATGGGTATTGTTGACCCACCGAGGGAGATTGTAGAATCAGAGTCTGAATTGAAAGAGGAGGTCCACAGGTTGAAGCATCAAATGGCTAAAATGTATCAAGCCTGGATCAGGGGGCATCCTCCACCTTCATTTCCCGCTAACTACACAGAAAATCCCGCTTTCATCCCACCACTGGCACAAGCCCAGAATCCCACTACCGTTGATCTTTTCCCTCAGCATGCACCAGGTTTTACCCCTTTCCACCACTACCCCCGGCACCTCGTCCCAAACTTTCCATGCTCCACAGCCAAAATAACCGCATACCCGGCTCCGACATCTTCTCCTATTTTCGTAGCCCCTCCGTGAGCTACCCTCCACTGATCTTCTAGTGAACCCGTGTTCCAAGCTCCAGATACCCAATATTATGCTCCGGAACCAACTTTCAAAGTCACGGATCCTTATTCCTACACCCCTCACTTTGAACCTCCTGTTGAAACTGAGAAACCATCACGGAACGTGGAGCAGGATGAGATATTCAGGAAAGTGAAGAGTCTAGAACAATCTTTGAAGAACATACAAGGGATAGGAAGCCAAGTAAGTGTGGCTTACAAGGATTTATGCTTATTCCCTGATGTCCAACTGCCCGCTGGGTTCAAGATGCCCAAGTTTGACCTGTATGATGGACATGGAGATCCCGTGGCTCATTTGAGAGGCTTTTGCAGCAAGGTGAGAGGCGCCGGTAGGAAAGACGAATTATTAATGGTGTATTTCAGTCAGAGTCTAAGTGGGGCGGCTTTGGAATGGTACACCCGCCAAGACGCTAGCAGGTGGTACACATGGGACGACTTGGCTCAGGCCTTTGCTCGGCACTTTCAGTACAATATAGACATTATCCCGGATTCCCTATCTTTGACCAAGGTAGAGAAGAAGCCTAGTGAGAGCTTTAGGGAATATGGTTTCAGATGGAGAGAACAAGCTGCACGGGTCAATCCTCCAATGGAAGAAGATGAGATGGTCGAGCACTTTCTTTAAGACTTAGAACCTACTTATTTTGGCCATTTGATCTCAGCCATAGGTAAGTCCTTCAACGATGTGGTAAAGATGGGAGGAATGGTGGAAGAGGGACTCAAGTCAAGCAAGATCATGAGCTACTCCGCCATAAAAGCAACCACACAGGCAATTCAAAGTGGCATCGGAAGCCTGTTAGGCAAAAAGAAGAAAGATGATGTCGCTATGTTTGTCTCTGGATCAGGGTGTGGCCCAAGGGGTTCGCCTAACCAGTACACCCAACCTCGACCCCAACCTCAAGCCTACACCCAAGCTCCATATAATCCATCCCAACATTATTTCCCACCACAAGACCCTCAATATTCAGTCAGACCACCCCAATACCATGTTCACCATGCACATTCATATGCGCAACCCCCTCCTTACCCGCAATGGCGTGCTCCAACTCCACAAAATCCTTATCCACCCCCACAACCGTACCGAAACCCTACTGGTCCAAGCTTTCGATCGAGGCTGGATTATAGAAAAGAGAGGCAGCAGCGGAAAGAAACCTTCACCCCTCTTGGAGAGTCGTATACCAGTTTGTTTCAAAGGTTGAGGCAGTTGGACGTTTTGAGGCCGATTGAGCCAAAGACACCAAATCCACCTCCAAGGAACCTTGATTATTCCCTCAGATGCGCATATTGTTCTGATGCCCCAAGGCACGACACAGAGAAGTGTTGGAATTTGAAGAGGGCGATCCAAGAGCTTGTTGATACAAATCAAATTGTGGTCAAGAGCCCAGAGGCGCCAAACATCAACTAAAATCCTTTGCCGGCTCATGCAGAGACACATATGATTGAGATAGTTCATAAGGATGGGGAGCCCAAGAATTCTTCCAAGTCTGTCATGATGATCCGGGCTAGCGAAAGTAATCCATTTCAAGCTCCAGATTTTGCAAAAGCAATGCCCTTGATAGTTGAAGGGGTGTCGGAGAAGCTAAGCACGCTCGACGTGAAGCCATCTGTATTGGTTGTGAAAGGGCCTCCGATTGATGTTGAAGCGAACCAGGAAAAGCAAAAAGTGATTGTACCAGAGGTCCCGGGCAAGCCTGTCATAATCGTGGAAGGAGCTCGTATTACCCCCGTTATTATTAAGCCAGTGACCCAGTTACCAAAGTTTGACACAAAGGCCGTCCCGTGGAATTACAAACAGGTGATAGTAACATATAAAGGGAAAGAAGTAGAGGAAGAAGTCAATGAAACCGGAGGACTGACTCGTTCTGGGAGATGTTTTACCCCAGAAGAACTGAGGAAAGCCAAGCCATTCAAGGATGGCCACATCCCAGTAAAGAAGCCGGTCACCGAAGAAGAGGCTGAAGAGTTCCTGAAAAAGATGAAAATGCAAGACTATTCCATTGTAGAGCAGTTAAGGAAAACACCAGCTCAGATCTCTCTTTTGTCTTTGCTGATACATTCAGATGAACACCGCAAAGCCATGATGAAGATTTTGAATGAGGCCCATGTTCCTAATAAGATCACGGTAAACCACTTGGAAAAGATTGCTAACAAGATTTTTGAACCAAATAGGATCACTTTCTCAGATGATGAACTTCCTATGGAGGGTACAGAGCACAACCGAGCTCTTTATCTCACAATGAAATGCGAGGATTCTGCTGTCTCAAGGGTACTGGTTGATAACGGTTCTAGTGCAAATATTTGCCCTCTGTCCACTTTGCAAAAGTTGAAGATCGGCACTGAAAGGATCCACATGAACAATGTATGTGTTCGAGGCTTTGATGGAAGAGGGAAAGATTCTGTTGGTGTATAATGCTCGAATTGTCAATAGGGCCAGTTGAGTTCACTATGGAGTTCCAAGTGCTAGATGTGGTTGTTTCCTATAACTTGTTGTTGGGCAGGTCCTGGATACATGCTGCCAAGGCAATCCCGTCTTCTCTGCATCAAATGGTTAAGTTTGAATCGGACAGGCAGGAAATAGTTGTGCACGGTGATGAGAATTTATTTGCTTACAATGACACAATTGTTCCATTTATTGAAGTTGAAGATAATAAAAGGCCTTGGGTTTACCAAACATTCGAAACAGTGTCTGTCGAGAATATTCCTGAAGGAGAATGCATTCCAGGTCCGAAGCTACCATCCGTGTCCGTTATGGTAGCAAATGAAATATTGAAGAATAGTTTTGTTCCAGGTAAAGGCCTGGGTTCGTCTCTGCAGGGTATTGCACATCCGGTTTGTCCACGTGAAAGTTTCGGTACATTTGGTTTGGGATTCACACTCACAGGGAAGGACATAAAAAAGGCTAAAAATTTGAAAAGAAAGGCATGGTCACTTCCTAAGCATGTTCCACATATCTCCAAGTCTTTTGTCAAGCCAGGGGTCACAAAATGCCCAATATCAGCGGTCCCAAAACCTGTGGTCGACTTTGATGAATAGCTAATCAAGAGGTTCCAGAGTTTGTTTGATGAGGTTAACATGGTGGAAATCGGGGAAGGTTCCAGTAATGCCGATGTGCAGCTCGTTGGGCCAAATGTGAAGCTTAGCAATTTGAAAGCTACTCCTCTCCCCACCCGGAAGGAGTTTTGGTAGTTTGCTTTGTTTTCCTTTCTGTTCTCTGGGTTATTCTAGGGTTGTAATCCAGATTTTTTATTTTTTGCTTTTTTTAATGTACAAACCCTTCTATCCTTTTATTTTCAATGAAATACAATTTCTCGTTTTCCATTATTCCTGATAGCGTTTCATTTTTGTTTTGTTTCCTTTTTCTGCACAGTTCTTTTTATACTGGTTTCAATGACATGACATGCATGAGGAATTTTTAGCCAAATCTTAAAAGCCAATCTAATTCCGAAACAACAATCCAGGAAGTAGAGTATGATGATGAAACAGAATATGATGAAGAAGCAGCATTTCAGGAAAGCAGTAGAGAACTAAATCACTTTGAAGAAAAATCCAAGCCTAATCTGAATGAAACTGAAGCAATCAATTTAGGAGATCAAGATAATATCAAGGAAACCAAGATAAGTGTGCATCTGGAACCATAAATCAAGGAAGAAATAATCAAAGCACTATTTGAATATAAAGATGTTTTTGCATGGTCATATGAAGACATGCCGGGTTTGAGCACTGACTTGGTAGTTCATAAATTGCCAACTGATCCGGCATTCCTTCCAGTCAAGCAAAAGTTAAGGAAGTTCAAGACTGACATGAGTGTGAAGATCAAAAAAGAAATCACAAAGCAGCTTGACGCAAAGGTCATTCGGGTCACTCGATATCCCACTTGGTTAGCTAATGTCGTGCCAGTACCAAAGAAGGATGGTAAGACCAGGGTCTATTTCGATTATCGTGATCTCAATAAGGCAAGTCCAAAAGATAACTTTCCATTGCCGAACATCCATATTCTGATCGACAATTGTGCCAAGCATGAGATTGGGTATTTTGTGGATTGCTATGCGGGATATCACCAGATCCTGATGGATGAGGAAGATGCAGAAAAGACAGCATTTGTCGCACCATGGGGGACATACTGCTACCGGGTAATGCCATTTGGTTTGAAGAATGCTGGGGAAACTTACATGAGGGCAATGACTACCATATTTCATGACATGATACACAAGGAAATTGACGTTTATGTAGATGATGTGATCATAAAGTCAAAGAAGCAGTCCGACCATGTTGGAGACTTGAGAAAGTTTTTCCAAAGGCTCCGCAGGTACAACCTCAAGCTCAATCTGGCAAAATGTGCATTTGGTGTCCCGTCGGGGAAACTGTTGGAATTCATAGTCAGTCGACGCGGTATTGAGTTGGACCCATCAAAGATCAAAGCCATCCAAGAATTACCACCGCCAAAGAACAAAACCGAGGTAATGAGCCTTCTCGGAAGGTTAAACTACATCAGCAGGTTTATTGCTCAACTCACGACAATTTGTGAGCCCATCTTTAAGTTGCTGAAGAAGAATGCTGCGGTTAAGTGGACTAATGAGTGTGAGGAAGCATTTGATAAGATCAAGAGTTACCTGTCAAACCCACCTGTGCTAGTCCCACCAGAACCTGGGAGACCTTTAATTCTCTATTTGACGGTATTGGATAATTCTTTCGGTTGTGTGTTGGGTCAACACGACATCATGGGCAAGAAAGAGCGAGCCATCTGTTATCTCAGCAAGAAGTTCACTCCTTATGAGGTTAAGTATACTCTTCTTGAAAGGACATGTTGCGCCCTGACTTGGGTGGCACAAAAGTTGAAGCATTATGTGTCATCCTACACTACTTACCTCATTTCTCGCATGGATCCTCTAAAGTATATCTTTCAGAAGCCTATACCCACAGGAAGATTGGCAAAGTGGCAGATTTTACTCACAGAGTTTGACATCATCTATGTGACTCGGACCGCGATGAAAGCCCAAGCCCTGGCCGAGAATCCGGTGGATGAAGAATATGAGCCACTGAAGACTTATTTTCCTGATGAAGAAGTGATGTATGTTGACGAGGCTGATCATGATGAAAAGCCAGGTTGGAAACTCTTCTTTGATGGAGCTGCTAATATGAAAGGTGTCGGAATAGGGGTTGTACTCATTTCTGAAACAAGGCATCACTACCCCGTAACAGCTCAACTTCGATTTTATTGCACTAACAACATGGCTGAATACGGGGCATGCATTCTGGGTTTGAGGCTAGCTATAGACATGGGAGTTCAAGAAATATTGGTTTTGGGAGATTCAGATTTGTTGGTTCACCAAATTCAGGGAGAATGGGAGACTCGAGATTTGAAGCTCATACCGTATCGACAATGTCTACATGATCTTCGTCAACGATTCAGGTCGGTAGAATTTAGGCATATTCCCAGGATTCACAATGAGATTGCCGACGCCTTGGCTACTCTGGCGTCAATGCTACACCATCTGGATAAGACTTATGTCGACCCTCTGCATATCCAAATCCGTGATCAGCATGCCTATTGCAATGTGGTTGAGGAGGAACCTGATGGTGAGCCTTGGTTCCATGATATCAAGGAATACATCAAATCGGGGGTATATCCAGTACATGCCACAGGTGATCAAAAGAGAACCATTTGACGTCTGGCTAGTGGATTTTTCTTAAGTGGGGGAATATTGTACAAGAGAACTCCAGATCTAGGATTACTAAGGTGCATAGATGCTAAACAAGCTTCGACTATCATGGTCGAAGTGCATTCCGGAGTTTGCGGGCCGCATATGAGTGGGTATGTCCTGGCAAAGAAGATTCTTCGAGCAGGTTATTATTGGCTCACCATGGAACGAGATTGCATCAGCTTCGTTTGCAAATGTCATCAATGCCAGGTGCACGGTGATTTGATTCATTCCCCGCCATCTGAGTTGCACACAATGTTTGCACCTTGGCCCTTCGTTGTTTGGGGCATGGATGTCATTGGACCAATTGAGCCGGCAGCGTCAAACGGGCATAGGTTTATTCTGGTGACCATTGATTACTTTACCAAGTGGGTCGAAGCTATAACTTTCAAGTCCGTGACCAAGAAGGCGGTGGTAGATTTTGTTCATTCAAACATCATTTGCCGGTTTGGAATTCCCAAGGTAATCATCACAGATAATGCTGCTAACCTCAACAGTCATTTGATGAAAGAGGTATGCCAACAGTTCAAGATTATGCATCGAAACTTCACTCCGTATCGTCCTAAGGCAAACGGAGCTGTTGAGGCTGCTAACAAGAACATAAAGAAGATACTTCGTAAGATGGTGCAAGGTTCCAGGCAATGGCATGAAAAGTTACCTTTTGCTTTACTGGGTTATCGCACTACTGTTCGCACTTCAATAGGTACAACTCCCTATTTGCTGGTATATGGAACCAAGGCAGTTATACCTACGGAAGTTGAGATTCCATCCCTGCGGATTGTTGCTGAAGCTGAAATTGATGATGATGAGTGGGTCGGGACCCGACTAGAGCAATTGAATTTGATTGATGAAAAAAGATTGGCAGCAGTATGTCATGGTCAATTGTATCAGAAAAGAATGGAAAGAGCATACAACAAGAAGGTGCGTCCCTGAAAATTTGAGGTGGGTCAGTTGGTGTTGAAACGCATCCTTCCACATCAGGCTGAAGCTAAAGGCAAGTTCGCCCCAAACTAGTAGGGGCTGTTCATTGTGACAAAGGTGTTGCCCAATGGTGCTTTGTATTTAACAGACATAGAAGGTAAATGTGTGGATATGGCTATCAATTCTGATGCAGTCAAGAGATATTATGTATGATTTTTTTTACTTATCTTCAATCGCATTTTGTACTAGGCATGT
Organism: Nicotiana tomentosiformis; assembly: GCF_000390325.3. Lineage (NCBI taxonomy): Eukaryota > Viridiplantae > Streptophyta > Magnoliopsida > Solanales > Solanaceae > Nicotiana > Nicotiana tomentosiformis. Next base: position 29,810,104 of record NC_090823.1, read on the forward strand.
TCAAAGTTGGAATGACGAAGGCATTTTATTCTGCTATCCCAAATACTTTTATCATTTGTTACCCCCTTTTGAGCCTTATTTATGTTCTTTCATACCCCTCTTTTGGAATCAGAAGTAGAGCTGGAAATAGAAAAGAAAAAGAAAAAATAAAGAAAAGGGAAAAGCAAAAGAAAGAAAAGAAAAAAAGAAAGGAGAAAAAGAAAAAGAAAAAGAAAAAGAAAAGCAAAGTAACAAAAATAAAATAACTTTTACTAGTTTGAACTACGTTCGACCTGATTCCTTTTAAGGATACGTAGGCAGCCTTACACGGTTCTGTCCCATTAAAATAAAAATTTAAAATTCCCTAGATTCAAAGAAACTGGGGCAGAAGTTTTAGTTTTGAAAAATAATATTTGATTCCAAAAGTTGTAATTTTGAACCCCTTCATCTTAAATTATTTTGAGCCTGCATGCCACCCTTTCTTTCTAACCCCGTCCAAAACCTATACTACAGTCCAAAGAAAGACCTTCTGATCAACTTTGAGGATGCCAAGTCAAGTGAGATGGAGGTATTATTTACATCATGGGTAGCACCTTTGTTCATGGGCACAAGAAAAAGTGAATAAATGAGAGAGTCTTATTGGTAAAAACCCTCACGGACACCATAGGGCAATGGTGAGTTGAGAGAAAATTCAAATGAGAGAGTCTTATTGGTGAAAACCCTCACGGGCACCATAGGGCGATGGTGAGTCGAGAGAAAATTCAAATGAGAGAGTCTTATTGGTGAAAACCCTTACGGGCACTGTAAGGCGACAACGAGTTGAGAGAGGAGAAAATGAGAGAGGTTTGCTGGTGAAAACCCCTCGGGGCATTACAAGCCGAATAGGGTTCATGACTTTACAGAGAAATTGAATTATGAAAACCCCGGTTTTAAGTATGAAGAAATGGCATGAACTGAAATGTGATTAGTTGGATGGATTAGGCTGATCAATCCGAAATGCATGTCATGATTATTGGAGCCAGTTGCTTCATTCAGATAAGTCTCCTTTCCATTTTTCTTCAAATAGTCATCTCTGTTTTTTTTCTTTTTTATTCCTAATTCTCGAAGTTACTTCGCTTCGTTTCTTTTGGGTCTATTTTTCTAAGTCTCTGTCAAATTAGTCTTTTGTTAAGCAAGCAAGAAAGGACTTCAAAACTCATTACCAACTTTTTATTTGCACCAACAAAAATTCGGCTAGGCACATCACAAGGGACATGATTTAAATGAGCAATGCGGTGGTAACTGAAGTTAAGGTGGTCAAGTGATTCGTGAATTTGTAGGAAATGCAAAGGTTCAACAGTTGTCAGAATGAAAGTGCCATACGACGAGTTGAGTGTAAGGGATTCAAGTCATTCAGAGGTTTGGTGGTTGAGGTCCGATTGAAAGGTCAAACAATTATTTGTAGCCCGAAGCAGCTAATCAGAATGAAGCGGGATAGTGGCAGAAGCAAACACTTTCAGCAAGGATGCCACAAACTAACCGCCACATTTTCAAACTGACAAAATTCTCTTTGTTTTAAGCAGGGGCAAGAAATTTTTTTTGCTTTGCCAGGAAATCCCCATGAGGAAAGCATGTTCCAGATAAGTTCAGTCTTAAGTTTTCAGGACCCTCCTGGATAATGGGATCTAGTTTTAAGTTTTCAGGACCCTCCTGGATAATGGGATGCAACTAACAATCAATGAATGTTCCTGGTACAAACTGGGGCAGAAAATTTTCTCTGTTTTGTCTATGTTGTTGTGATAGTAGGCGCCCACCTGGAGAACGAGAGAATTTATTTCAAGTCTTATGTCATCAGGCGCCCACCTGGAGAACGAGGGAATTCATTTTAGCTTTTAGTCAAAATCAGGCGCCCACCTGGAGAACGAGGGAATTTATTTCAAGTTTTAAGTCATCAGGCGCCCACCTGGAGAACGAGGGAATTCATTTAAGTTTTAAGTCATCAGGCTCCCACCTGGAGAACGAGGGAATTCATTTTAGCTTTAAGTCAAAATCAGGCGCGCACCTGGAGAACGAGGGAATTTATTTCAAGTTTTAAATCATCAGGTGCCCACCTGGAGAACGAGGGAATTCATTTCAGTTTTAAGTCATCAGGCTCCCACCTGGAGAATGAAGGAATTCATTTTAGCTTTAAGTCAAAATCAGGCGCCCACCTGGAGAACGAGGGAATTCATTTCATTTTGAAGTCATCAGGCGCCCACACGGAGAACGAGGGAATTCATTTTAGCTTTAAGTCAAAATCAGGCGCCCACCTGGAGAACGAGGGAATTCATTTCAAGTTTTTTTTAAAGGCAGCAGGCGCCCACCGGGAAAACAAGAGAATTCATTTCAAGTGTTAAGTCAACATCAGGCACCCACCTGGAGAATGAGGAAATTTATTTCAAGTTTTAACTCAACATCAGGCGCCCACCTGGAGAACGAGGGAATTCATTTTAAGTGTTAAGTCAATATCAGGCATCCACTTGGAAAATGAGGGAATTCATTTCAAGTTTTTAAAGTTAGCAGGCGCCCACCTGGAGAACGAGGGAATTCATTTCAAATTTCAAGTCAGTTGCAGGCGCCCACCTGAAGAATGAGGGAAGTCATTTCAGAATTCAATTCAAGTTAGAAGTACAGAAGCTCGCCTCAAGAATGTAAGTCGACAGTCCGAGATGACCAAAAGAAGAAGTCTCAATCCAGAATAAAAGAAAAAAAAGTGAATTCAAAATGCAGAAGCAGATGAAAGATATGGGCTGCTCAAGACATGACTGAAGTCGCAAGCTTTGCATGTCCCGTCTTAATCTGAAAAGCCGAAGAAGAATGAACTAGCACCTGCAGCTAGCAAGCATCGAGGTTCAGATCAGAGTCTGCATGAAGAACCAGCCAAGACTCAAGATCATGCTTCAAAAGACTCATATAGGAAATCTTGTAACTCGTAGCTGATAGGCTTAGTTAGTCTTTTCCATTTTGACTTTGGTGTAATAAAGAGCTCAGCAAGCAGTAAACAGCAGCAACAACAGTGAAATCATAGCTTCTCGGTAATCCCAGCTACCTAAACTTCCAGAACTACACTGACCTGATTCCTTTATAGCCAAGGATATGTAGGCAACCTCCGAAGCAAGGTTCGGTCAAACTTTTCAAAAAATGCTTCCCATGGAGTATCCAGACGGGCAAAAATTGCTCGTAATTGCTCACTTTATCTTTGCCCGAAAACTCTCATGTTTCCGAGCAAAGAGGGGCAGCTGTGAGCACCTGATTTTTGCCCCACATATGAAATTACTCCTAAAAATAATCTAAAAAATAATTTTAATTATTTTATGAAATTTAGAAGTTTTTCTTTATTTGTTTTGCATTTATTCTCATTGTTTATGCATGTTAGGAATTTCGTAAATCATAAAAATATTCAAATCTTAATTTCATAGCATTTTAGTTTTTAAATTGCATGTTTAGGATTTAATTGCATTGTTAAATGCATTATTTAAATATCTAAAAACCAAAACATGCATTCTTAGGCTAGTTAATTAATTAGGTCATTAGTCAATTAGTGAGTAAAATATCTATAATAGTTTAGCCACACAAATTAGTTTTAATTAAAATTTGAGTCCAAAGTGACTAATTTTGCAATTGTTTCAAGCCCATACCTGTAGAAGCTCAATCCACCCCATAGTCTGGCCCATACTCTTCTCCCCCACTCTATTAGAGGATACCCTAATTTCACTCTCCCCGGGGATTCAAAAGATCAGAGATAGAATACGGACAGACCCCTTCCCTCAAACAAAATCCTAGCCGCCAGACCTCCCTTCTCTGATCTCAGTCACTCTCACTCCTCTGCGCTCACCCAATGCACACACAAACACATTCATAGATACAAACTTCACACACGAATCAAACGTTCTTCACATTCAAAAAGCTGCGAGTAAAAGCTTGGAGTTCAAAATTCTAGCTGAGATCTGAGATGAAAGAAAAGTTCTAAAAGACAGAAAATTGGGATTTAAAAGAGATTTCGAAGGAGTTTCTACTGGTTTGGTTTGCTTCCTACTTTCTGGGGTTCTAAGAGATCAATTTGGCCTCAAATCACTGCTGTTTACTGCTGTTGAGTATTCTGTTGACCACTTCGAGCCTTAGCCTTCCATTCCAGCTTCATTTGGCTAATTTTGAGTGGTATTTTGTTGTCTAAGGTATGTTTGCAGTTTTAAAAAATAAAATGATTACTTCTGGATGTTCTAGTGCTATGAAATGTTTTCATTCCAATACTCTGTCAGGGAGTTTTATTTGTGAATCACGTAGTTTGCAAATTGATGTTATGTGCTTGATGAAATTAGTTTTTTTTTTTTTTGGAGTATGTTGTAGATCTCAGTAGCTTCTATGGAAATGAATAATACCAATCTAGTGGCCTGCATAAGTAGTCCAGAATTTGAATCACTGTTAGTAATTTAGTATAAACTGATAATTTTCATGTGCCTAACATAAGTCCTAATATGAGTTGCAAATGGGTTTTACAAAATGCTGTATTCTATGTCTTGCCACCCTTAATCATTGAAGCGAACTTATTAATATAGTTAAAGGTTGGATCTGATTTGAGTGACACCAGGATGGACGAAATGCATTATTTTTCTAAGCTTATTGTGCTTGCTAGTTGAATTGTCTCAACTGTCTTTTTCAAGTTCATAGAATCCTCTGTTTTCCACTTCTTTTAGAATTTTTTTTTTTACGTATTGGATACATTGTGATAGCCTTTTGAGACAATGTTTACATTTGTAGGACTGACGACAAACTTTCAGTTATTGACGTGTAAATAAAATTAATTGGTTGAGACATAAGTGAAAAGAACAAAAGAATAGGAGATGGGTTCTAGAAAAATCCATTGTTTATTTCATTAATAAGCCATGAGTCGAGACGAGCCAAAGGCAGTATTAAAGAAAGGTTTATGACTCGAATTAGTATACATTCGTAGCTTGCTTTAGGCGCGATTAATAATAAATATCGTGACTATGTGTACGGTTCCCGTGGCATAGTCATGATACGTAATCCGAATTCGGGTGTGCATTTCATGTGACCCGATTAGAACTTCGAATAATAATAGAAATTAACATGTTGTAAATCACAGGTACATTTCACGTGGCGTGATTCGCAATGTGTACAAAAACAAACAAGTGTGCGACATCGCGACTTGTTCAAATAATTTCCATAAATAATTAAAAGCGGTTAAAAAGCTAAAATGCACAATAGGTTATAAATATGTATTAATCATATAATTATGTCAATTATTAATAGTTGAGCGACCGTACTAAAACTACAAAATTCGGGAGTGCCTCACACCTTTTTCCGGGTTAACAGAATTCCTTACCCGGTCTTCTGTGTTTGCAGACCATAAATAGAGTCAAATTTCCTCGATTTGGGATTTAAAATAAACCGGTGACTTGGGACACCATAAATTATTCCAAGTGGCGACTCTGATTAAATAAGTAATCCCTTTTTGAATATTTTCACTCTAATTGGAAAAACTCCCCTAACCCCATATCTCCTTGCGGGAAAAAAGAGGTATGACAGACGGCTAGGGTTTTTTATGTGTAAGGGGGGAATCTGATCTCTTCTTCATGGGAACGAAGGAAGTGGGGGGAGTGCGCCCATTCTCTGTTGTGGTTCCCGAGAGAGGGGGCAAATTAGGGTCTATTTTAAGGATGAAGGGGGATATTAGGCCGGCGGGTAGCGGGCTTGGGCGAATGGAAGGAAAATGGGCCACTAGACGCACCTGGCCCAAAGCTGTAATGAGACCCTATAGCCTTCTCTTTTCTTTCTTTGTATTTTGCAAGACTAATCAATTTATTTAACACTCCTAATTCTAACTAATTTGTAAAATTAACCTAATGACCTATTTTTCTACAATTAACTAATTTATTTAGCTAACTAATGCATGTAGAGTTACTAATGTATATTTTTGGGGTATTTTAGTATTTTATAAATGAAATTAATTATGCAATTAAAATCTAAAAAATGTAAAAATTAAAAATATTTTTGTATTTTCTTTAGGATTTAAAATGCAACTTAAAAATGCATCAAACATGAATACGTGCAAAGAAAACTAAGTACAAATATAGAAAAATAATTTAAAGCTATTTTTTGAATTTTTTAGGAGTAATTTTATATTAGGGCAAAAATTAGGTGCTCACAGCTGTCCCTCTTTGCCCGGAAATATGAAGAGTTTTCGGGCAAAGATAAAGTGAGTAATTACGAGCAATTTTTGCCAGTTTGGATACTCCATGGGAAGCGTTTTTTTGAAAAGTTTGACCGAACACTGCTTCGCAGGTTGCCTACATATCCTTGGCTATAAAGAAATCAAGTCAGTGTAGTTCTGGAAGTTTAGGTAGCTGGGACTACCGAGAAGCTGTGATTTCACTGTTGTTGCTATTGTTTACTGCTTGCTGAGCTCCCTATTACACCAAAGTCAAAATGAAAAAAAAAACTAACTAAGCCTATCAGCTACGAGTTACAAGATTCCTATCTATGAGTCTTCTGAAGCTTGATCTTGAGTCTTGAATGGTTCTTCATGCGGACTTTTGATTTGAACCTTGATGCTTGCTAGCTGCATGTTCTAGTTCTTTCTTCTTCAGCTTTTCAGATCAAGACGGGACATGCAAAGCTTGTGACTTCAGCCATGTCTTGAGCAGTTCACATCTTTCATCGGCTTCTGCATTTTGGATTCACTTCTCTTCTTTTCTTTTTTTTTTTAATTCTGGATTGAGACTTCTTCCTTTGGTTATCTCGGATTGTCAATTCGCATTCTTGAGGCGAGCTTCTGCTACTTCTAACTTGAATTGAATTCTGAAATGACTTCCCTCATTCTTCAGGTGGGCGCCTGCAACTGACTTGAAATTTGAAATGAATTCCCTCGTTCTCCAGGTGGGCGCCTGCTAATGACTTGAAAATTGAAACAAATTCCCCCATTCTCCAGGTGGGCGCCTGATGCTGACTTAAAACTTGAAATAAATTCCCTCGTTCTCCAGGTGAGTGCCTGATGACTTAAAACTTGAAATAAATTCCTTCATTCTCCAGGTGGGCGCCTGCTGACTTAAAAACTTGAAATGAATTCCCTCGTTTTCCAGGTGGGTGCCTGATGTTGACTTAACACTTGAAATGAATTCCCTCATTCTCCATGTGGGCGCCTGATGCTGACTTAAAACCTGAAATGAATTCTCTTATTTTCCAGGTGGGTGCCTGATGTTGACTTAACACTGAAATGAATTCCCTCGTTCTCCAGGTGGGCGCCTGCCACTACAGCAAAACGGAAACAACAAAAGAAACTTTTTCTGCCCCAGTTTACACTAGGAAGATTTGTGAGTTATTAGCAGAACTATAAATTACCTATACTATTGATGAAGGATGCAATGATGAGAGTAAAATTAAAGACTCGACTAGGATGTGCATCTCCTAAAGAAATAAAAATCTGAAAAACACAAACTAGGAAGTGCGTCTCCTAAATTTGAGATTGAGCTTGCGGAAAACTATAAACTAAGCTTGACTAAACTAAAAACTGACCCTATTCTCCAGGCGGGACCCCTGATTTTAAGAAAATTAAAGATTGATAACTTAAGAAAACTAAAAATTGACCCTTTTTTTTAATCCAGACTTCCCTTTTTTTAAATTTATTATCCTAGGAGAAAATTCATCAGACTAGGTCTTTTTTTATGGTATCTTAGGAGAAAGATTCATCAGACTAAGATTTTGATCCTAGGAGAAAGTTCATCAGACTAGGTCTTCTATCTTAGGAGAAAGATTCATCAGATTAGGTCCTCTTTTTTTTTTGTTATCTTAGGAGAAAGATTCATCAGACTAAGATTTTGATCCTAGGAGAAAATTCATCAGACTAGGTCTTTTTTTTTGGGTATCTTAGGAGAAAGATTCATCAGACTAAGATTTCAATCCTAGGAGAAAGTTCATCAGACTAGGCCTTCAATCTTAGGAGAAAGATTCATCAGACTAAGATTTCGATCCTAGGAGAAAATTCATCAGACTAGGTCTCTTTTTTATTATCTTAGGAGAAAGATTCATTAGACTAAGACGTTAATCCTAGGAGAAAATTCATCAGACTAAGATTTTTATTAGGAGAAAATCCATCAGACTAGGACTTTTTATCCTAAGAGGAAAAATGTGAAGAGGAATGGAAATATTTTATGCACACTAGCAAGACAAATAAAGGTAAAGATTTGAGAAACTTCCCTTTGGCTCTTCTCTTCTCTTTTTTTTTTCTTTTGAACCACTTTCCTTGCACTGATTTGTTCCTGTTTCAAACAAAGGAAATTTTGTCAGTTTTAAAAGTGGTGGTCGATTTGTGGCCTTGAGTCTTGGGCAGCTTGGCTTTTGCTCAATCAGCTTGAGTCAGTTTCAAGAGACTTTTTGCTCTGCATCAACCCTGATTGTTTCACACTCAGTACCATTTGTATTTGTGGCTCAATCAGCCTTATCTCAAAAAAGAGATTTCTTTTCTTGGATAACCTTTTCTGATATCTTGAATGGCTTTGCTTTTAGAGCAATTTGTCTGTCAGAGAGAATCATAACTGGTAAGAGCCTTTTGCACGATGTGCACACTTCATAGTAATTGTTCAGTACTACAGAGAATCCGAGCCCCTGATTAACCTCGAGGTTATCTTTGCTTGCTTTAGCCAAGTAGTCTGACAAGGGTATTTTGGGGGGAAGCCTTTGCATGAATCCTCAAGGCATGTTGACTGTGACACCTGACTGTGCTGTCCAAATTAACTTTGTGCAACTGAAAAGCTAGTACAGATTTTGAAATCTTTTCTTGCTTATTTTGACAAGGACTGACTCAGAGTGAAGGACACAATGATGCCAAAAAACAATATTAACAAGAAATGCCCATGTCGAGAAGGACATAAGGAAGAGTTTTTTTTTAAATAGCTAGCCTTAATGAATCATGACATGCATTTTGGACTTAATGGTCGATCTATCAAACTAATCCAACCTTTCCTTTTACTATTCTTATGACCTTAAGCTGGGCTTGTTCGTGCCAATCCTTTGCATCAACTTCACGACTCACTATCGACTAGTGGTGCCCCGATGGGTTTTCACCAACAAGCCTCTCTCATTTATTTATCTCTTCTTACTATCGCCTTACAATGCCCGTGAGGGTTTTCACTAGTAAGACTCTCTTATTTTTTTTTATTTTTTTTCTTTTACTTTCTTGTGTGAGCAACTTGACAGTGTTCTATGTCACGTGACAGCTTTTGCTCATTGCATGCTTCTCTTAACATTCTTGAAGGCATATCAGGAGGTCTTTTTTGGAAGGTTTTTTGGATAGGGTTGGAAAGAATGGTTGACATGAAGGCTCAAAGTAGACTCAAAATAAGGGGCCGTAGACTTACAACTTTTGGAATCGACTCTTTCAAAAGTGAAATAAAATCTTTGCCCCAGTTTCAGATATCGGAAATTTTTTAGATTTGTTTTTTACTCTTATTTGGTTGGACTGAACCGTGTAAGGCTGCCTACGTATCTTTTTTTAAGGAATCAGGTCTAACGTAGTTCAAACCTCTGAACTAACTATTTTTTTTCATCTTTCATTCTTTTTCTTTTTCTTTCTTTTTTTTCTCATTTTTTCCTTCTTTCTTCTCTTTTTTTTTGTTTTCAAAACAAACTGCCCCAGCTTCTATTTTCTAGGGGCATGGACCTTCGAATGTTCTTTTTTCTTTTTCTTTTTCACTTGAACTTTCTAAGAGTTTCCCAGTTTGTACTTTGGGAGCATGAACTTTTCTTTTTATTTTTTTTGACTTTTGACTCTAAACTTGATTCCAAAAGAGGGTGATCAAAGAAAATAACACAGGCTCAAAAGGTGTAACAAATGGTATAAAGTATTTGGGTAGCAGAACAAGGGCCTCCTAGCCTCTAAAGTGCCAATCATGGTTTCCTTTCGCGACACAACATTGATGAACATGTCTGTCTTCTTGGTGTGTCGTGGCCGGAAGACACTTTTCACCCATTAATGTCAAACTTTTCAATAAACTTCAATTGATTCTTCCTCAAACCCGACCTTCACAATGATTTGAAGGTAAAGATCATTAACCTCCACGGGTAATTTTATTCGAGCTTAATTCCAAAGTGTTTCAACTCTTTAATCATCCTCAAAAGTTCCTTTTTCTCATTTATCCAATTCAAGCTTAAATCACTTTTCTAAGATCTGGCCAAAAATTTCGCATGCATGTCATATCACTAAAACTAGCGGGAAAGAACCAAGCATGGAATGACACAAAAGGACAAACTGTATTTCATTGAGTAAACAACAAGACAAACAACCTAAAATTCGAGTTACAACCCTAAAATAACCCGGCTAATGAAAATAGCAACAAAACATACAGACAAGACTCACACAAACAAAATAGAGGGATAGAAGGGTTTGACTCAATAAAACAAATAAAATTTATATCACACCCTGGAATAACCCAGATAATAGAAAAAACATCAAAACAAGCTACCAAGATTCCTTCCTAGTGAGGAGGGAATGACTTTTCAATTGCTAAGCTTGACATTTAGCTACAAATTTGCACAACGACATTTAACCATTTTGATTGCTTTGGATTTAACACTCAAATTTTGACAATCATCCCGAGCAGGCCATGTCCTATTGCTCAAATCTGGTAAAGTCAACCCCATATTTGTCGCCATTTATTTTATTTTTCACCGCCAACTTGCCTATTTGCCTTTCCGCGACCTTGGATCAACAACAGTTGTGTTTGTTCCATTGGTTGAGAATATGCTTTTATTTCTGAAGGATCCTGGACTAGCCATTGCAAACCAACAAACCGACCACCTTTAACTAGCTTTTTATTTCAAAACAACAAGCATGTTAGAATAAACACTCTTTATTTTTTCCTTTTCTCTCTTTTCTCTTTTTTTTTGTTTCTTTCCTTTCTCTTTTTTTTCTTTTTTATTTTTTCGTTCGATCGAACCTGATGTGGGTCGCCTACATATCATGTGGGAACATGAATCAGATCTTGCGTAGTTCAAGAAGATCAAAAATAAAGGAAATAAACTAACTCTCTTTTTTGTTTCTAATTTTCGAAAGAAAGACTTATAAAGAAGAAACAAAATATTTTTGGATTTCGATTTGTTTGTTTTTTTTAAAGAATTTTGAAAAGAAAGACTTCTAAAGAAGAAAGAAAGCATTTTTTTTTTAATTTTGACTTTTTTTTTCTAAAATTTCGAAAGAAAAAATTTCTAAAGAAGAAAGGACATATTTTTCGATTTTTGGACTTTTATTTTGAATTTATAAAAGAAATACTTCTAAAGAAAAAAGAAAATATTTTTGAATCTTGAATTTTCTTTTCAATTTTCGAAAGAAGAATGAAAATATTTTCGAAAGAAGAATTTTCTTTTCAATTTCCTTTTTGAGAAGAAATTAAAAGGAAAATATTTTTGTATTTTTTTTAAAAAAAATATTTAGGTCTAAAAGAAAGACTTTCTAAATTTGGGCCGGAACCGATGAGGTTTGCCTACGTATTTCACATCCGGTGAGAATCAGACCCGCTTAGTTCTGCCAGTTTTGACGGAACTGAGGAAACATGACCTTTGAAATATTGACTTATTTTCTCTCCTTTTTTTTTCAAAATTTCGGCAGAGTTTCGAAATGTTTCAAATACCTACCTCACTCTTGTTGTATTTTTTTCTTCTTGATTTTCTTTCCCTATTCTAGAAGTCGGTCAACATACAACCCGAAGCAAATGAATACACAAGTAGAACGTAATGCATCAGGATGGTCTTTTAATTTGGGTACACCTGTCCTAGACGGACCCAACCCCTGTGTTGAGTCCCCAAAGTTAAATGCACGTGATGCAAACAAATGTTCATACTAGAGATCCGGCATGAGGCTTTGTTATTCTAAATTTAAATTTTGGGTGTATTGTTCTAGACCTGGCTTACCCGAGCGGACAACTCGAGCCGGGAGGGGGGGAAGGCAGCATACCGGGAATACAGAAGCTTCACCGGCTTTGCAACTTTTCCGAACCTCGTTCTAAAATTAGGATATGACTCTAATAGAAAAGAAGCCACGCGAAGCGCATGCTTCCCAGAAGATTTAGAAGACTCAGAGAGAAGAATGGTTTCGTAGCAGTTTATATATAATTCACACAATATCAAAGCGGTAAAAAAAAAGCGGCATTTAGCACATTAGGCTCAAACACGTAAAAACAGACAATCATGAAAGCCAATCATAATAGCTATTCTAAGTTCGAATTCTGAACCCTGAACCAGAGATTCTGGGTTCTTATCCCCAGCAGAGTCGCCAGAGCTATCACACCTCCTTTTTTCCGAGGGGAGGGAGATAGGGGAGTTTTTCCAATTAAAGTGACATTAATCGAAATGAGATTATTTGCTTAATCAGAGTCGCCACTTGGAATATTTATGGTGTCCCAAGTCATCGGTTTATTTTAAAATCCCAAATCGAGGAAATTGACTCTATTCATGGTCCGCGAACACAGAAGATCGGGTAAGGAATTCTGTTAACCCGGAAGAAGGTGTTAGGCATTCCCGAGTTCCGTGGTTTTAGCACAGTCACTCAACTGTTAATAATTGGCCTTATTATCTGAATTATTACATATTTTAGAACCTTTTGTGCATTACAAATTTTATACCGCTTTTAATATTTATGGAATTTATTTAAATAAGTTGCGATGTCGCGCACCTATTATTTTTGTGCACATTGTGAATCGCGTCACGTGAAACGCACCCGTGACTTACAACATGTTTATTTTTATTATTATTTGAAGTTACGGTCGAGTCACGTGGAACGCACACTTGAATTGGGATTTACGTATCGTGACCATGCCACGAAAACCGTACCCATAATCACGATGATTTATTAATCGCGCTTAAAGCAAGCTACGATATTCATTAGTATATCTTTCTATGATCAGGATTAAGTGTGAAGTCTAGAATTCATGGATCTTCATATGTGGAGAGTAGTTCATTCTTTTAAATTATTAACAAAGTTATTTTGGAGAAAAACATTAGAATTACTAGAATTGCTTTGGCAGTCATTTTTTATATAAGCTCATATGCGCCTATAGTGATTTCAAAGAAACTTTACAATGTTTCAAAGAGTTTGGGCTTCTGTAACAAGCCCACCAGTACTGAGTGCTAGCCATGGTCACCAATACAAACACAATTCATGGTCTAAGAACTCTGTTCAACTCAAAATCACGGAGATTCAGCAATTGGCATTTATGAACTATAAGATTCCCCAATCTAAAACTAATTTCATATTTCTGTTATATGCTAGATAAATGAGCAAGTTGACTCTTAGGAAATATATACAAATAATAGTCACTCACATACTAATTTTGTTAATCACTGTAACCCAAAATATAGTCATTACATGTTCATTTCATACTAATTCTGCACACAAAAAAAACAACAAATAGAATTCCAAAATTCAAAATCCAAGGAATTCGAACAATGTCCAAACAACACATACAGTTATTTATGAATTCACCTCATATCCTTATTTCTCAGTATACTCGGTCCAATTCGAATTTAAGGTTAAACAATGAAGGAGTATTCAGCGAACATATAGATGAACAAACTGAGGCAAATTTTATAATGCTAAAATATCCGCATGGCAATACATAATCTGAGAATGAAATTAGTATCTGGATCGGTAGGAAACAACGCTAATGCAGCTAAATAAAAGCTTAAGGAAGCAGTAGGGTAGGAGTTCAGCAGCGGATTCGAGTAAAACAGCAGCAGAAATAATATGATTCCAACCCGATTAAGCATTAAAACTTTCAAAATAATGTAGTGCAAAACCAGCAAAAATTGAAGCGGCTATCCAGATCCCTTTCACTCCTCTTGTTCGAAGCTTTTGTGTGTGTATGTGTGTGTGCTTTCGGTCCCTTTGCTGAGACTGAGGTGGGAGAGGGGACAGCTGCTCGGAGGGAATGGATAAGAAGAAGTCGGCGGCTAGGGTTTTTTATGTGTAAGGGGGGAATCTGATCTCTTCTTCATGGGAATGAAGGAAGTGGGGGGAGTGCGCCCATTCTCTGTTGTGGTTCCCGAGAGAGAGGGCAAATTAGGGTCTATTTTAGGGATGAAAGGGGATATTAAGCCGGCGGGTAGCGGGCTTGAGCGAATGGAAGGAAAATGGCTAGAAGTACCTTGCCCAAAGATGTAATGAGACCCTATAGCCTTCTCTTTTCTTTCTTTGTATTTTGCAAGACTAATCAATTTATTTAACACTCCTAATTCCAACTAATTTATAAAATTAACCTAATGACCTATTTTTCTATAATTAACTAATTTATTTAGCTAACCAATGCGTGTAGAGTTACTAATGTATTTTTTTGTGTGTGGGTATTTTAGTGTTTTACAAATGTAATTGATTATGCAATTAAAATCTAAAAAATGTAAAAATTAAAAATATTTTTGTATTTTCTTTAGGATTTAAAATGTAACTTAAAAATGCATCAAACATGAATACGTACAAAGAAAACTAAGTAAAAATATAGAAAAATAATTTAAAGCTATTTTTTAAAAATTTTAGGAGAAATTTTATATTAGGGCAAAAATTAGGCGCTCACAATATAAATTCAGAAGAGTATTAAAATACGGGGATACATATACTTATCAATCAATTCATTCAATACCATAATATTCAACAATAATTTCATGAAAAATGATCAAATAAATAATAATAATAATAAATTAAGCAGGAATATCTTAATTAAATAGGCAATTATTCAAAATAAAAAAATTTCACCTGCATGCTTTCACTCAACCATAACGCATAAGTACTCGTCACCTCACATATACGTTGTACCCGCATATTAAATCACGTAGCAAATAGATAAATAAGTCCTACTCCCTCAAGTCAAGGTTAACCACGACACTTACCTCGCTTTGCAACCAACTCAAGATTCCAATAAACCTTTTCCTCGCAAATTCGTGTCTGAAAGCTTCAAATCTAGTCACAAACAATTCAATATACTCAACACGAATCGTAGGAAATAATTCTATATGAATTTACAAATTTTCAGGATTAAAATATGAAATTCATTTTAAAAATCAATAGTGGGACCCACATATCGAATCCCTGAAAAACTAACAAAATCAGAACACCCATTACGAGACGAGTCCAACCATATAAAATAATCAAATTCCGATATCAAATGGACCTTCAAATCCTAAATTTTCGTTTTTGGAAAGTTTTACAAAAATTCCAATTTCTTCCATCTAAATCTGAAATATACGAGGAATATAAACATAGATTTATGAAATATAATTACTTTCGGGTATAGAATACTTACCCAAGTCGAAGTCGTGAAAACCTTCTTTGAAATCGCCCAAATTCGAGACTCAAAACTCAAAAATGAGTAAAAATGGCTAACTCTCGATTTTATGGGTTCTGTCCAGGTTTTTTTGTATCTGCGGGCACGAGTGCCACATCTGCGAGAAAAATCTCGCATTTGCAAAGTGAGGCTGCCAGGCAAAATTCCGCATCTGCGGACTTCAATGTCGCACGTGCGACATCGCAGAAGCGACCAAACTTCCGCAGAAACGGTCTCTTCCGCAGAAGCGCTTGGGCCTTCGCAGAAGCGATCGCACATTTGCACCTCATTTCTCCGCAGAAGCGAAGGAGCTGGACAGTTCCCAGGTCGCAGAAGCGACCAGATTTTCGCATCTGCGGCTCCTTGTTCGCAGGTGCGAAACACCAGAACCAGACCTGCATATTTTTACAAAAATGATTTGAAATACGTCCGAAACTC
The DNA here is from genome assembly GCF_000390325.3 of Nicotiana tomentosiformis. Lineage (NCBI taxonomy): Eukaryota > Viridiplantae > Streptophyta > Magnoliopsida > Solanales > Solanaceae > Nicotiana > Nicotiana tomentosiformis. The sequence continues at coordinate 29,825,862 of NC_090823.1, forward strand.
ACCCGAGCCATTCGGGACCTCGTCCAATTATACCAACCAATCCCGTAACATAATATAGACTTACTCAGGGGTCTCAATTCACATCAAATAACATCAAAATTATAATTCACACCTCGATTCGAACTTTTGAGTTTCAAACTTTGCAATTTACAAAACTCGTGTTGAAACGTATTAAACGAATCCGGAATGACTTCAAATTTGGCGCACAAGTCATAAATAACACAACAGAGCTATTGAAATTTTCAGAATCGAGTTCCGACCCCGATATCAATAAAGTCAAATTCGCGGTCAAACTTTTGAATTTATAACCTTTCAAACTTTCAATTTTCAACAAATGGCGATAACTCAAGCTAAGGACCTCCAAATTAAATTTCGGGCATACTCCCAATTCTCAAATCACGATACGGACATACTGGAACTGTCAAAATACTAATCCGTATCCATTTTCTCAAAACGTTGATCGAAGTCAACTCAAATGAGTTTGAAGAACTATTTCATATTTTAATCAATTTTTCACATAAAACTTTCTGGAAAAATTTACGGACTGCACACGCAAGTCGAGAAAATTTGAATGGTACTATTTGAGGTTTTAGAACACAAAAATAATTAATAAATTTAAAGATGACCTATAGGTTCATCACATTCTCCACCTCTAAAATAAACGTTCGTCCTCGAACGGAATTAGAAAAATACTTGAGCTGGTGAAAAGGTGTGGATATCTACTCCGCATGTCTGACTCGAACTCCCAGGTAGATGCTTCTATCGGATGATCTCTCCATTGCATCCGAACAGAAGGATAACTCTTAGACCTCAACTGTCGGACCTGCCGGGCTAGAATAGCTACCGGCTCCTCTTCATAAGTCAAATCTTTGTCCAATTGGACTAAGCTGAAATCTAATTCATGGGACAAATCAACATGATATTTCTCGAGCATAAACACATGGAACACCGGATGAACTACTGATAAACTAGGTGGTAGTGCAAGCATGTAGGCTACATCACCCACCCTTTCAAGAATTTCTAAGGGTCCGATATACTTAGGGCTCAACTTGCCCTTCTTTCCGAATCTCATTACACCTTTCATAGGTGAAACCCAGAGCAATACTCTTTCTTCAACCATGAATGCAACATCACAAACTTTACGGTCGGCATAACTCTTTTGCCTAGACTGAGCTATGCAAAGTCGATCCTGAATGACCTTGACCTTATCCAAGGCATCCTGTACCGAATCGGTACCCAACAACCGAGCCTCTCCCGGTTAAAACTAGCCAACGGGCGAACGACATTGCCTCCCGTATAATGCTTCATATGAAGCCATCTAAATGCTCGGCTAGTAGCTGTTATTATAGGCAAACTCTGCAAGTGGCAAAAATCGATCCCAAGAGCCTCCAAAGTCTATAACACAAGCGTGAAGCATATCTTCCAATATCTGAATAGTGAGCTCTGACTGTCCATCTGTCTGTGAGTGAAATGATGTACTCAACTCAACCCGCGTGCCTAACTCATATTGTACAACCCTCCAGAAGTACGAGGTGAACTGCGTACCTCAATCAGAAATGATAGACACGGGCACACCGTGAAGGGAAACAATCTCGCAGATGTAAATCTCCGCTAACCGCTCTGAAGAATAGGTAACTCCTACTGGAATGAAATGTGCTGACTTGGTCAACCTGTCCACAATGACCCATACTATGTCGAACTTTCTCTGAGTCTATGGGAGCCCAACAACAAAATCTATAGTGATATGCTCCCACTTTCACTCAGGAATTTCTAACTTCTGAAGCAAACCACCAGGTCTTTGATGCTCGTACTTGACTTGCTGACAATTTAAACACCGAGCTACATATGAAACTATATACTTCTTCATTCTCCTCCACCAATAATGTTATCGCAAATCTTAATACATTTTGGTGGCACCTAGATGAATAGAATACTGGGAACTGTGGGCCTCCTCAAGAATTAATTCATAAAGCCCATCCATATTGGGAACACATATACGACCTTGCATCCGCATAACTCCATCTTTCCCCACAACAACCTGCTTGGCACCACCGTGTCATACCGTGTCGTTAAGGAAAAGCAAATGAGGATCGTCATACTGTCGCTCTCTGATACGCTCATATAAAGAAGACTGAGCGACTGTGCAAGCTAGAACTCGACTGGTTTATGAAATATCTAACCTCACAAATTAATTGACCAAAGTCTGAACATCTACAACTAACGGCCTCTCACCAACCGGAATATGCGCAAGGCTGCCCATACTCATAACTTTCTACTCAAAGCATCGACCACCACATTGGCCTTTCCAGGGTGATACAAAATGGTGATAACATAGTCTTCCAACAGCTCCAAACATATTCTCTGCCTCAAATTGAGATCTTTTTATTTGAAAAGATACTGTAGGCTACGATGATCACTAAATACCTCATACGAGACACCGTAAAGGTAATGCCTTCAAATCTTCAGTGCATGGATAATGGCTGCCAATTCTAAGTCATGAACAGGATGATTCTTCTCATGAACTCTCAACTGCCACGACACATATGCAATCACCCTGCCATCTTGCATCAATACTGCACCAAGCCCAATGCGAGATACATCACAATATACCGCATAAGATCCTGAACCTATGGGCAATACCAACACTGGTGCTGTGGTCAAGGAAGTCTTGAGCTTCTGAAAGCTCAACTCACACTCGTCTGACTATCTGAATGGGGCACTCTTCTGGGTCAATTTGGTCAGTAGGGATGCTATGGATGAAAATCCCTCTACAAACTGGCGATAATAACCTGCCAAATTCAGGAAACTCCAGATCTATGTAGTTGAAGTAGGTCTAGGCTAATTCTGAATTGCCTCAATTTTCTTAGGATCCACTTTTATGCCTTCAGCCGATACTACATGCCCCCAAAAGGCAACTGAGTCTAACCAAAATTCACATTTTGAGAATTTGGCATATAACTGATTATTTTTCAAAGTTTAGAGCACAATCTGAAGATGCTGCTCATACTCCTCTTGACTGCTGGAGTAAATCAAGATATCATCAATGAATACAACCACAGAAGAATCCAAATAGGGCTTGAACACCCGGTTCATCAAATCCATGAATGCTGCTGGGGCATTTGTTAGCCCAAATGACATCACTGGAATTCGTAATGCCCATACCGAGTCCAAAAAGTTATCTTAGGGACATCAGATGCCCTAATCTTCAACTGATGATAACCAGACCTCAAATCGATCTTTGAAAACACCTTTGCACCGTGAAGCTGATCGAATAAGTCCTCAATTCTTGGCAACAGATACTTGTTCTTGATAGTGACTTTGTTCAACTGCCGATAATCTATACACATTCTCATCGACCCATCTTTCTTCTTCATGAATAACACGCACGCACCCCAGGGCGAGACACTAGGTCTAATGAAGCCCTTATCAAGCAATTCTTGTAATTGTTCTTTTAATTCCTTCAACTCCGGCGGGGCCATACGGTATGGTGGAATAGAAATGGGTTGGGTGCCCGGAGCCAAATCAATACAGAAGTTAATATCTCTGTCGGGTGGCATCCTTGAAAAATCTATAGGAAATACATCTGGAAACTCACGGACAACTGGAACTGAATCCATAGAAGGAACTCCGCGTTGGGATCGCGAATATAGGCCAAATAAGCAAGACATCTCTTCTCGATCATACGCCGAACTTTCACGTAAGAGATAACCTTGCTGGTGGAATATCCAGGAGTACCTTTCCACTCTAATCGAGATAACCCCAGTATGGCTAATATCACCGTTTTGGCGTGACAATCTAATATAGCATGATAAGGTGACAACCAATCCATACCCAAGATGACATTAAAATCTACCATAACAAGAAGTAGAAGATCCACACTAGTCTCAAGACTCCAAATAGTAACCTCACATGAACTATAGGCATGATCTACCACAATATAATCTCCCACCGGTGTAGACATACACACAGAAGCACTCAGCAATCACGAGGCACAACCAGATATAAAGCAAAATAGGAGGACATATAGGAATAAGTAGATCATGGATCAAATAGAATTGAAGCATCTCTATGGCAAACTGGAACAATACTTGTGATCACGGCATCGGATGACTCGGCCTCACTCTTAGCTGGAAAAGCATAAAATCGGGGTTGGCCCCCACCACTCTGAACCACGTCCCTGGGACGACCTCTAACTGGTTGGCCTCCACCTCTAACGACCTCCACCTCTAGCTGTCTGACCCCTGCCCCAAGCTAGCTGTGCGGGTGGTGGAATAGCTGGTGCTGGAATCATAGCACGAGAAACCTGTTGTTGCATGCTGCCCTGAGATCTGGGGCAAAATCTAGCAATGTGCCTTGGATCACCACAAGTATAACATGATCTCAATTGTTGTGACTGCTGACCCTGGAACTGTCCATGTCGACCTGGATAACCACCTTGATGACTCCGGATCGGAGGTGCACTAATAGGAGCTGGTGGTGCACTATAAGCTAGCCGGTCGGAATAAGGCATATGAGGGTCGGGACCACCTGAAGCATTGTGGGATGCCTGGAGCGCAGAATGAAAAGTCCTGGGAGGATGGCCTCTACCAAAATTACCCCTGCCTCCAGACGAGGCACAACTTAACCCACCGAACTGACGAGACCTCTTATCAGACCCCTGATCTCTCTCCTGTGTAAGAACCATCTCGATCCTTCTAGCAACATTAGCAGCCGCCTGAAAGGAAACCTCACTTCTGGTCTCCTAGGCCATCTGAAGCCTGATAGGGTGAGTAAGTCCCTCAATAAACCTCCTCACTCTCACTCCCTCAGTAGGAAGTGAAAGGAGAGCATGACGGGCTACATCACTACTAGAAAAATACAAATTTCCCAGGAAAATGTTTCACAGATATATTATCAGTGGCAGTTCCCACTGAAATATAAAACAAATCAGTGGGAAATGGAAAAGATTTCTTTCCCTTTTTTAAAAAAAACGTTCCCACGGACTATAGGTGGGAACTAATTGGTGCAAAAAAGCTCGTAATTTGTTTCCCACCGAATCAGTGGGAAATGTCATTAAAAATAAAATTATTAAAATCTACCCAATGAAACGGTGGGAACCTAAGATAAAAAATTATTTTAATATTCCCACTGCTGCAGTGGAAAGCTCAAAATTTCGAATTCTTATTTTTGGTCCAAAAACTCGCGAGCTTAAAAATTATTTCACCAAAAAAATTGAATTTATATAAGACAATTTCCACAAATTTACCGAGTGAATCAGTGGAAAAGTATTTCCTATTACATTAGGTATACCCCCTATTTTCCTTCTCTTTTTCACTCTTATTTTTCTCTTTCTCTCTCATTCTCTTAATTCGCAGACCTTTCCCCCATTTTCAGAAATCAGTGAGCTTTCACTAAGCTCATGCAAAATCGATAAGGCCTCTCTCTCTCTCTCTCTCTCTCTCTCTCTCTCTCCCTCCTTTCTTTCTCCCTTTTATGATTTTACCCTAAGTGCCTAAAAACCTAGGGTTCCTCCATGCCTGAAAATCTACCTTTTGTGTGTGTGTTTGTGTGTGTAGGTGGGGTGTGAAAATATAAATTGTTTCTTTTACATTAATTTAGTGATTAAGGCCAGTTGGGTCGTGCGCCAAATATGGCGAAAAATAAAATCTGATGAGTAATGTATTGCACCGTCACATCCGAAGGTTTTGACCTTTTTATTTATTTTTTATTTTTTGGGGAGGAAAGCAAACTATATAAACTGAGTTTAAAGTCAGTGGTTTCAAGCATTAGCATATACTACAAAACTAAAGTGAGTTAGAAAAAAACAGTGAGAAGAGAGCTATCAGATGGTTGAGACCAGCAGGAATGGTTTATACTTTTGAAACTTTGCAAAAGAATGGATGTTGTCATATATCGATGAAAACATGTAAATTTTCCTACCTAACTTTGGAGATGGAGAAAGAGGACAATAGATTTTCAATGGAAGAATGGAATAAGTTGCCAAGAGTTTTTACATTTGGGTTTTATACATAGAGAAGTTTGACGATATAGCCACTCTATAAAATGGAAGTTATGTCAGCAGCTTTAGGGGAGAGGCCTATCTTAACTGTTTTATAATAAAATGTAACTTATGTAAGCTGATTCTGATGGAATTTTCCCCTTGAATGAGTTAATTACTTCAATATTTATGCTTGAAGATCGAGCCTGAGCCGCTATGGATTTAAACTTTTAGCTTATAGAATGATAGGAATGTCAGCTATGTTTCTGCTGCACTACCTCAGATTGGAAATGTAAAGAGCGTTCAATTTACGTTCCCTGTTTCTCTTTTACTCTGTCAACCCAAGTATTACAAATCTTTCTAACAATTCTATATATTATCGCCTTTTGTTCTGTGTTAGATAGAACCTTATTTTTCTTACCTATTATTTGTTACTACTTATTATTAGAATGCACTTAATAGAGAAGCATGATCAGTGAGACACTGAATTCATATAGCCGATCTTGATATTGAGGCATAGTTGTTTTTGTTGTTAACTTAAGATGAGCTTTTCCATAAACGCTACTGGTGCTTTAATAAAAAATCCTTTATTGTGCATGAATATTATATCTATCCTCCAAGTTTAAATTTATTTATGGATGATAACCAATGTATTAGAATCTTGGTTTGACTTTTTAAACTGATTCCAAGAACTTAATAGGAGCATTTCTATGAAAAAGTACTTTTTATTCATAGTAATTTGATCTAGAACCATAGCCTTTTCTTGACTTATAAAAAGACGAATAAAAGTGAGTTCTTTAATGTATATTATTCATAATTAATTGTAAACTAAGTGAGTTCTTTAAGGTATACTATTCAAGATTAATTGTAAACTAACTTGAAACAAATAAATTGTTATAAGTCTATTCATTTGTTTGTGTGTATTTGTGTACTAGATAGAACGTGAACATCGTAGATGGATGTACGATATGAATCATCCTAATCGTTGTGGATTAAAGGAAGAATTTTCGATGCAAATGGTTTGATCCCACACCAAATAGAGGTAGAAAGGTACACCCACAATACAAAATAATAGAAGTTAAGCACTCGAAGGAGTATGAAACCTATGATCCATTTGTTATAGCACAAAATGTGAAGCAAGTGTATTGCGCTCCTTATCCGTTGACGTGTAAAAATAAGAATGAATGGTGGGTAGTTATTAAAACTAAGCCAGTTGGAAGAGTGGAAGTCGAGGATTCACTAGTTGTAGCATACCAAAATAATATATCAATTGTTCAACAAATTGTGGATAATGAATTAGAATATGAGCTGCATAGTGAAGGCATATACGAAGAAGTTGATCTGTCAGTTGAACAAAATTATAAAATTGGGATATATATGGCCAATGCGGAGGAAGATTCAGGTGATGAAAATGAATTCATTGAGGACGAAGAATTTTCTGATGAAAATGAAATAAGCGAGGAGGAAGAAACTGATAATGAAAATATAATAAGCGATGATGATGGAATGTATGATGAAAATGAAACAAGCGAGGATGATAATTGATATGTTTGTTTTTTCTAACTTATGTAGTAATTATGCTTTTAAATTTGTTGCTAAGAGAATTAACATGCTATTTTTTTTTTCTTATGCTTGTATTATTTCGATGGATGCTGAAGGTAAATCAAAGAAGAAGAAACAAGTTTTACGTAACTTAGGTCGTCTCCCTACCTCTCCACCACCTGCACCTTCTGGTCCGCATGTGCCTCCACTTACATGCCCGTCTTCAGTTCCACCTCCCTTATACTCTATACCACACCTAGGGTATACTGCTCCATCCTCTGCCCCTTACTATCATCATATATCTTCCCAAGACATAAAAGGGACGTTTTCATCTAGACCTGCTTGCCCATCTATGCCTACACCTAGACCTGCCATACCCCTATCATCTACTCCAGTCATTCCATCCCATGGCATTCAATCGTCATCGTCTCCCGTTATTCCTTCATCATCTTCCCCCGTCATCCCCTCTTATTCTACTCCTAGCATGCCCACATCTTCTATTCGGCCTGCAAAGCACTCTTTCATGCCTTCATCTGAATCTATACATGTTCAGGATCCTCCAAATATTGGAATAGATAGCCCTCCGACCTTCCATGCATTGATAGTGATTCAGTTACACAGCCTCCTATACATGCTTAGGATCCTCCAAATATTGGAAGGTTAGATGATCTCGGGAGGTTGATTATCATTCCCGATGGAGATGGGTAAGTATTATTTGTTTATTTTCTAATTAATTATAAATCTAGTTTCTAACATGTTTAATTTAATGCAGGTTTCATCCTTGTACTCACGCTACAAAAGCTGTGGTTGAATTAATGTGTTTATTTTATCATGGACCTTGAAGGTTTTGGTCAGATGTTCCATGGAACATTAGGGACAGGATGTTTGATGAATTTAGGGTAAAATAAATTATTTCATTTTTTAATTCATATTTAACTAATCTAACAAATTAATTATTTGCAGATGAAGTGTGCTTGGCCAGTTGAACGTGAGGCTGAGGTACGAGGCATCCTTTTTAAGAAATGCGCTGATAGGTTGACTGATATGCTTTGAGAAGCTCGAGATAACAAAGAGATGCCAGGTTGGATTAGTGAGGATATATGGACTAAACTAACTGAGTATTGGACCTCCGTGGAATTTAAAAAGAAAAGTGAATTGGCAAAGGCAGCCCGTTTGTCTGACAAAGATGGCTCCTTGCACACGGGAGGTTCAATAAGTATGGGGGCTCATCGAAGAAGATTAGTATGTGTTTATTATACTAGTCTAGTCCTGTGTTTATATAATTAAGTTACTTATAAGGTAATTACTATAAGTAAATCTATGAAACAAACACTAATTGGTAGTTGGCCATCTAAAATGAAACAAGAACTTCATTACATGCATAACATATGAAATGCAAACACAATTTTTTTTAATGATAGCATGATAAGGATAAGAAAGAAGACAACCAAGAAACTGGTAATCGTGACGTCTTAAAACCTAATTCAACCTAGGTAAGGAAAAAAGAACTTTTATAAGTACGTTGTTAGCATCCCCTTCCTTATACATCCGCTGTCTACTGGGTGAACTCATACCAATACTTTCTTCCCTCTAATTACTGTTAAATAGTTTTTCATAATCAATGTAGACAAAGCATGAAATAAAGTCAAACCCCAAGTTTTAAATAATCAGTAAAACAAAGAAATTGCATCTTCAACTAATTGGTAAGTTGTTAAAATTTCAGTATAATTTTGAAGTTTCATAGACATAGCACTTTAATTTGAGAACAGTTAACTTATCTTTTTGAAGTTTCATGGACATAGCACTTTAATTTTACTTTTTTCATGTGTTATTTAACAGGAAAAGTCTTTAAAAAGACCAGCTACTCAAGATGAGGTATTTGAGTATACACATATGAAGAAGCTAAAGAATGGAACAAAGACAACTTGGATCGACCCACGAGCCGATACAACCTATGTAAGATTTCAAGTTACTTTTTAATATTTTTTATTAATTAAATTTGTTCATATAATAGTTGTAACTTTTTTGCAAAATACTTTCAAATAATCCTTGAAGGAGTTCATTCAAAGCCAACCAACTGATGATCAAGGAAAGCCAATCCAACCATCTAGGAGAATTTTATGGACTTGTGGATTAAGGCGGCTGGTGGCGTACATAAGGAAAGAGTTTACGGCCTTGGATCAGAGTTTAGTTCTAGTCGTCGGTCTTTTGGATCTGGTGGTTCTTCTTCCTCAAGGTCCTCAATTAATCAGGATGAGTTTGAGCTATTGAATAGAAGAATAGCAGAGATCATTGAGTTGTATGCACAGGAAAGGAGTGCGCGAGAAGAGGAGGCAAAGCGAAGGGAGGAAGAAGATAGGCGGAGGGAGGAAGAAATGAGGCAAAATGATGCTGCATTTGCACGTGTTACTGGTGACGTTGAAAGCCTCAAGACCCAACTAAACTCCCTCTTAGCATCTGGTGTATTTCCTCTACCACGTTCTCCATCGCGCTCTAACAAGACTAAGGAGTAGTTTCTTTTATTAATCTGATTTTGGGTGGGACTATGATGTTGGATATTATATATCAATTGGATAAGATTGAATGCTGAATTTCTTATTTGAATGTTTAGTTGCATTATTGGTTTCTAGTATTTTCAGTTTTGGTTGGTTGTTAATTAATGAAATGGATCGGAAGATGCTGATTTTTATGTGTGAATATTTAATTGTATTTAGGTTGTTGGTGGTTGTATTTTTTGTTTGGCAGGTGGTGCATTATAAAAAGCAGCATTGTGCACAAAAATAATTTTCAGATTTCCCACGGAATTCCCACTAAATCCATGGGAAGGTTCGTCACTTAGTTACAAAACTTGCATATTTCCCACTGATATCGGTGAAAAAGTTCATACTTATTTTAGGAATTTGCATTTATCCCACTGATATCGGTAGGAAAGTTCATACTATTATTTTTAGAATTTACATATTTCATACGGATATCGGTGGGAAAGTTCATACTTTATTTTTCAGAACTTGCATATTTTCCATAGTTATCAGTGGGAAAGTTCATACTTTATTTCCAGATCCCCATGTATTTTTTTCATCACTTCCCTGGCTAATGTATTAAAATTAATAAAAATTACTAATAATATTTTCCACTGATTGTTGGTGGGAAACTTCATTATTTTTCCTATTAAATCTTCTCTGGAAAAACCGTGGGAAATTTCTCACCTCTTCCCTGGGAAGATATTTTCGACCAAGCGATTTTTGCACCAGTTTCCCACTGATTTAGCCATGGGAAAACCATATGTTTCTAGTAGTGGATCTACAAAACGGGTCTCGTATTGAGTAATAGTTATACTGCCTTGCTGGAGATGCTCAAATTGCCTACGATAATCCTCCATCAATGTGATAGGGAGGAACTTCTCTAGAAATAGCCGTGAGAATTGCTCCCAAGTCGGTGTAGGCGATCCAGCTGGTCTGGTCAACATAAAATCTCTCCATCACCTCTTGGCAGAACCCGTCATCTGAAATACAACAAAATCGAACCCATTGGTCTCAACTATACCCATGTTCCGCAATACCTTATGGCAGCAGTCAAGATAATCATGTGGGTCCTCAGAAGATCTACCACTGAAGTGAACTGGAAAGAACTTAGTAAACTTATCCAGTCTCAATAAGGCCTCAGAAGACATGGCGGGCCTATCACCGGCCTGCGCCGCAATAACTGGCTGAACTACCCTAACTGGCGGGACTGCTGGAGCCTGATTCTGGGGAGCCATCTGCTCCGGAGCAGGAGTAGTGGGAGTTTGTGCTCTTCCCCCAGCCTGTGAGATGGCTGGTGCCACTGGAAATGTACCATTCTGGGCCACGCCCTCCATAAGACTTACCAAACGGGCTAGAGCGTCCTGAAGCACTGGAGTAGCTATAAATCCCTCCGGAACCTGAACTGGTCGAACCGGTACAGTGTGAACTGGAACCTCCTCCTGAAGATCCACCTGAGGTTCTACAACATGTATTATTGCTCGAGCTCTATACTGAGTTCTATCTTTGCCTCTGCCTCGGCCCCTAGCACGACTTCGGCCTCGACATCTATCCCTAGTCATAGTTGCCACCGGGGGCTCTGGTCCTTGTCAGTCGGTAGATGTATTACGTGTTCTCACCATCTATGAGAGAATAAAAATAGAATGGTTCAATCATCGGTTATAGAATAGAATCGCACGATAGAATAAGAAAGAAGTGATATTGTTCCTAAACTTCATAGCCTCTGAAAGATAAGTACAGACGTCTCTGTACCGATCCTTCAGACTCTACTAAGCTTGCTCGTGACTCGTGAGACCTAAGTAACCTAGTGCTCTGATACCAACTTGTCACGACCCGAAATTTCCACCTTCGGAACCGTGATGACGCCTAACATTTCACTTGCTAGGCAAGCCAACATTAGAAAAATCTTAACCATTTTTAAACAAATCAATTTAAGCGGAAGTCAATTACTGAAATAAAGTGCGAAAGACCACAACAACCGAATCATCAAAATACATCCCCGAATCTGGTGTCACAAGTGCACGAGCTACTAGAATAATACAAAAAAAAGGTCTGAATAAAATTTAAGCTGTTTCAAAGATAATACATAGCTAAGATAAGATAGAAGGGGACTTCAAAACTGCGGACGTTGTGCAGTTATACCTCAAGTCTCCTCTGAGTAGCTGGATCCGAGCAAGTCTATGGTACTCCACTGGGACCAAGTCTAAAATCTGCACAAGAAGTGCAGAGTGTAGTATGAGTACAACCGACCCCATGTACTCCGTAAGTGTCGAGTCTAACCTCGACGAAGTAGTGACGAGGCTATGACAAGACACGTACGTAAATAACCTGTACAAGTATGTACACATACGAAGCAATAATAGCACAATAAATAATAATTTATAAAGGGAACATGCGAATGGGGATGATATAGTAATTTCAGCAGGAGAAGTGTCACGTAGCAGCCAATTAATTTATCAACAATAAAATGAGCAGTTGATAATATAAAAATGGCACGGAACCACCCTTCGTGCTTTTACTCTCATTCTCCCATAAATTTATAAATAAATAATAAGATTGGCACGGCATCACCCTTCGTACTTTAACTCTCTTTTGGCACGGCATCACCCTTCGTGCTTTTACACTCTTTCTTACCATGAAAATAATAATATAAATTCTCAAGAGTATTAAAATGCGGGGATATATATACTTATCAATCAATTCAGTACCAAAATACCGACCTCACCTTCCAAAATATTCAACAATAGTTTCATGAAAAAAGATCAAATAAATAATAATAATAATAATAATAATAATAATAATAATAATAATAATAATAATAATAATAATAATAATAATAATAAATTAAGCAGGAATATCCTAATTAAATAGGCAATTATTCAAAATAAACAAATTCTACCCGCATGCTTTGACTCAACCACAACACATAAGTACTCATCACCTCATATATACATTATACCCGCATATTAAATCACGTAGCAAATAGACAAATAAGTCATACTCCCTCAAGTCAAGGTTAACCACGACACTTACCTCGCTTTGCAACCAACTCAAGATTCCACTAAACTTTGCCTCACGAATTCGTGTCTGAAAGCTTCAAATATAGTCACAAACAATTCAATATACTCAACACGAATCGTAGGAATTAATTCCATATGAATTTATAAATTTTCTGGATTAAAATCCAAAATTTATTTTAAAAATCTATAGTGGGATCCACGTCTTGAATCCCGAAAAAACTCACAAAATCAGAACACCCGTTCCGAGATAAGTCCAACCATATACAAATTATCAAATTCCGATGTCAAATGGACCTTCAAATCCTAAATTTTCGTTTTTGGAAAGTTTTACAAAAATTCCAATTTCTTCCATCTAAATCCGAAATATACAATGAATATAGACACTGACTTATGAAATATAATCACTTTCGGGTATAGAACACTTACCCAAGTCGAAATCGTGAAAAACTCCTTTGAAATCGCCCAAATCCGAGACTCAAAACTCAAAAATGAGTAAAAATGGCTAACTCTCGATTTTATGGGTTCTGTCTAGGCTTTTTCGCATCTGCGAGTTCACATTTGCAAGAAAAATTTCGCATTTGCGAATTGAGGCTGCCAGGCGAAATTCCGCATATGCGGACTTCAATGTCGCACCTGCGACATCGCAGAAGCGACCAAACGACCGCAAAAGCGGTCTCTTTCGCAGAAGCGCTTGGGCCTTCGCAGAAGTGGTCGCGCATCTGCGCCTCATTTCTCCGCAGAAGCGAAGGAGCTGGCCGGTGCCCAGGTCGCAGAAGCGACCAGCTTATCGCAGAAGCCACCAGCTTCGCGCAGAAGTGGTTGCGCATCTGCGGCTCCTTCTTCGCAGGTGCGAAACACCAAAACCAGACCTGCATATTTTTACAAAAATAATTTGAAACACGTCCGAAACTCACCCAAGCCACTCAGGACCTCGTCCAATTATACCAACTAGTCCCGTAACATAATACGGACTTACTCGGGGTCTCAATTCACATCAAATAATATCGAAATTACAATTCACACCTCGATTCGAACTTTTGAGTTTTAAACTTTTTAATTTACAAAACTCGTGCCGAAACGTATTAAACGAATCCGGATGACTTCAAATTTTGCTCACAAGTCATAAACGACATAACAGAGCTATTCAAATTTTCAGAATCAGGTTCCGACCCTGATATCAATAAAGTTAAATTCGTGGTCAAACTTTGAAATTTATAAGCTTTCAAACTTTCAATTTTCAACAAATGGCGATAACTCAAGTTAGGGACCTCCAAATTAAATTTCGGGCATACGCCTAAGTCCCAAATCACGATACGGGCCTACCGGAACTGTTAAAATACTGATCCGGGTCTATTTTCTCAAAACGTTAACTGAAGTCAACTCAAATGATTTTGAAGCACTATTTCACATTTTGATCAATTTTTCACATAAAACTTTTCGGAAAAATTTACGGAAAAATTTCACATAAACAATAGATGCCTACAATTTGTTTTTTCCTTTTTCCGCTACTTTATTTTTCGGGTAACTCTAGTGTATTTTCTTATGAAAAGATCAAATAGAAAGAAGCAATTTGATGTAACAAGCCCGGGGGGGAGGGGGGGAATATAAAGCAAAAAAGGATAAAACAAACATATATTTGCAAAATATTGCCCAATCCATCCATAGTATTTGTATGGAACAAAAATTACGCATTCCCCCAAAATAAGTAAGAGATTGCTATATGAATCCTTACTTATCATATTTCAAATTTAAATTCATCTCAAGCCAATATTCATCATATTTGTATGAAAGTACTAATTTACATATCTAGAGCATGCCATCAGGCGAGTCTTCGAGCCGCGAGTCTATATTAGTCGGGCCTAGAGAACCCAAAAGTAATGACATGAAAAAAAGGTTTAACCACACTAGAAGAAGGAAAAAAATGAAAGAAAAAAGAAATAAAAGATCATCAAATATTATTAGTAATATAATTGTTAGTAGCTAGTGATGATATGGAGAAGTTGCTTGAATTCTATTCTTTCTCTTTTGCAGAAATCCTTGCAAAGATCTCTTCATGGAAAGACCAGTTTGAGTTTGTAACAATGGTGATGATGCCTCTGAAATTGGTGATGAAGTCTTTGTATTCTCCTCCATTTCTCTACTTGCGAGATATATTATTGCTTTCGCCTGCATTTTCATTAAGGAAAATAAATTAATTAGGAATTATTAAAAAAATTACTAATATGTTAGAAAGAAAATTAAAGGGAAATTACAATTTTCAGAGCCGTGAAAGGAACTTAATTTGTATACGCCAATAGTATGTAAAGAGTTTTTTAACTATCAACTTATTTTAACCTATATCGTTACAAAAGACCCGCCTTTAGATTACAAATTATAGAAGAAAGTGATTTTTGTGTATGGTCACAATCTCTTTCTGATCAAAATTCTCTTTGATCCTATAGGTTTTAAGGAAATAATAAAAAATGAATCTTCCTTAACCAAAATCAATCTATTTTTTGAATTCTTGACCACCTACCTCCCCCAAAAGAGGAAATTTAAGGGCACCGTGGCTTTCGTTTCTTGGGTCGAATTATTCAATTTTATGAGAATTTCCATGAAACTTCAGTTCAATTCGTTATCAAATTTCTCTGTACCACCTTCCACGGTTGTGACATGAAGTAGCATCATTAATAAATACGAGAAGACAAATTTGTATACACATTGCATTTCAGCCGACACGGCATATATATGATTAATGTTTTCGTAGTACATAATCTGTTTTATTATGATGTTCCATATTCAAATAGCGGAGATTCACAAAGAAGTATTGCGCTATTTACCAGTGAGTGGTATTATTGGACTGATCTTTTGGTGGAGATGTTCTTTATTTTAGATAATGAAAGCAATCCATTATTACCCACCCAAAGAAATACGACCTCTCTCACATATATGGTTATGCCGGAAAGGTATGGACTTTTTATAATATTATATTAATTTTGATTTTTATGAACAGTTACTATTTACTAATACTCTAATAGTTACCTCTTCCATGATCAAATACTAAATAATATTAGAATTCTAGTATCTTGGAAGTTAAACTCCACTCAAATTCATAATATAAAGCTTTGTTCAGGAAACAAAAACACAGAAATTAAAAAGAGAAAAATCTGCAGATATACAAACCTGAAGCTCTGTAGCATCAGAAACCACAACTTTCCCATTGTAAAATATTGTTAGCTGTTGCTTCTCTTCTGTGCTCTGGTTATTCCTCCTATAAAAGGAAAGAGAAAAGTGAATATTCAATACTTACGGACTAATCCATAAAGATTGGCATTTTTTATATGCTATAATTATTCCATATATGCTATAATTATTCCATATATGCATTTGTATTTTCTATTATATGATCAGTGATATTAGAGAAAAGGGGAAATATTTGAACTTTTCAGAACTCCAAACATAAATAGATAGAAAGAGAAAGAGAGAGAGAGAGAGAGAGAGAGAGAGAGAGAGAGAGAGAGAGAGACTCACATGGAGAAGTAAGGGGTCGTAGTGCAATCTTTAGGAGAAAAAGAAACACAAGGAGGGACAAGCCTTAGTTCCAAGTTACAGTTTCTTCTCATCTTTATTCAACTTCAGCCACAGATACTACTACAGATCAAAAGTTGGTAAAGAATGGAGCTCTGAAGTAGGTTCAATGAAAAGAATATACTATATTAATTAATGAGTCAAGAACGGAAGTTGGAAACAAGTTAAAGGATATATATATAGGAGAGAATGAAGAAGAAGAAAGGGACTTTGAATATGTACACTACTTTAAATGGTACTACGTAGTATTTTAGATGGTGGAGTTGGGTGTGGGGGTCAAGGACTGGATTTAATATAGGAGTAGTTGATAAAATAGACGCTTCAAACACGAATCTCACACTTCCATAAATAAATAGAAAAGGTGTAAAAGAATATTTACAGAAAAATGGGCTTCCCTCACACACAAACAGCTGTTAATTACACGTGATACATGAGGTTTTTTCATATTTATTTCACTCCTATACATAATACAACGCCAACTTCATTCTGCGGTTTATGCGCTAATTTTGCGTCTTTATTATAGTGTTCCATGCACGTTTATCAGTCGGCCCGCAAGCTTTCCTTATTCTCCGTTTTAATTTATTTTGACAAAAAATGACTTTTAAAATTTTATGGTCGTAAAAGTTTTAAGGATGGAAGTTTTGTAGGATCACAATATTTAGTTGGTTATAAAATCTTCTTATTAAGAGTAAAATTAATAAAATAAAAAGTTCACAATTAAATTATTTTTAAATATAAAAATATATCATTCTTTTACAACGTACTAATAAGAAAAGTGTGTCAAATAAATTGAATAATATGAAGTATTTATTAATACTCTCTCTATACCCTTTTATGTGGTGCAGATTGAATAGGCACGAAGTTTAAAAGAAAATATATTTTTAAATATTTGTGATCTAAAAAAAGCGATAATATTTATATGGCTATAAATTATTATACTCTCTTTCTTAGTTTCACGCTGGACTAAGAATAAATTAAAAAAATTAAAAAAATATTATTTTTAAATATAAAAAGGTATCAAATTAATTTTTGTAAAGATAAACCATAAAAGAACACGCATTACATTAATTGAGATAAAAGAAATATTTTCAAATTTATATTCGCTAAAGTTCTTTTAGAAAGAACAAAAGGTTGGAACGTATTCGACATGCTCAATTTGAAAGTATATAATATATGGATTTCTTCGAGATTTGCGAAATCATTCTTCTGCTTTTCTAAGTGCCCTTTAACTAGAACTAGAATGGACACAGCCACTTTTTGGTTCACGTGAGAATATATATATATATATATATATATCTTTTTGGTTGGATTTTAGTTATTAAAATCACAAACCGAAAACCGAATTAATCGAACCGAAATTCTACAAAACCAAACTGAACCGACCAATGCCCACCCCTAATAGCATGGTTATAAAAAGTTCTTTGATCTGGACAGTAGAAAAGATGAAAACGTGAAATTAAAATGTTGAATTTTTTTTGCATATTTGCAACAAAAAATTGGAGAACTCTAGAAATCATATATATTGCAAGTTGAATCATATATGATTGTGGAAATTTTTTATCTCATATAAATATACACTCCATTTTATTTTATTTTAAATATAATTACGCCTTGTGGTGGCGTTACCCTTCCTTTAATCACCAAAATTATACAATAGAGAGGTGGAATGTCAACTACCCTTACCTCTCAATTCCTGCAATTATTTGCGCACACAAAATATCTAAGCAACATATATCTCCCTCATATAAAACTTTATTTTTATTTTATGTGACAATATTTTCTTCTTAGTCTATTCTAAAAGAATAATACTTTTTATATTATTAAACAATTCAAATTTAGACTTCCTACTATAAGTTAAGGTCATGCTTGTAGCCACACAAATCTCATGAATTTTAATATCACAAGTTGTAAAAGTCATTTTTTCTTTCATAAACTGTCTCCAGTCAAGCTGTATCATACAGATATTAAAACGAAACGAGTACTTTAGATAGGTAAAATTATATCATGTCAAAATCAATACCCTCCGAAGGTGGGAGATTCTTTTCCACGACAGAGTAGATAAAAAGAAAAAAATTAACTGTTATACGACAGAGTAGATAAAAAGAAAAAAATTAACTGTTATTCCCTCTGTCATAATTTATGTGTTATACTTTACATTTTAGTCACAAAAGAATGTCATACTCACGAGATTAATTTAGCTTTAAACTTCTCATTTTCTAATGAGATTAATTATAGCGACACATATTTTTATGAGTTATTTTGGATCAAGAGTTTTAAAAGTTATCCGTTGTTTATCCTAAAAAATGGATAACAATTAAATTTATAAGTGGTTTTAAGGATACGCGGATTAATTCAATACAAATGATGAATTGCGTTAGATTAAACAGATAAAGGACGTAATAAATTGTCAAACTAATTAAAGGAAGTGATCCCGGACCTAGTAACAGCTTTAATGGAATGCCTGCCTTTGATCTCGGGCGCATATTAATGATGAATCGATGAACAAAAGTGAGAACTCTGAATAACAGAGAAAATAAGAGTATATTGCCTTGATATGCGTATTACCATATCCCTAATGAATAATCATACCCCCTTTATATAGTCGGAGAGTTTTACCATAATTACAATTTCATAAAAGGTAAAAATCTTCCGTTTTACTAATCACCGATTTTCTGCCGTTATGTGCCGAGATTCACGCCGTGACATCCGACTGGTCACGGATATCACGACCTTTTGTTAGTCGTGCTTGATTATCTGGTAATGCTCTCCGAAGTTTTTGAGATTCGAATCGAACCTGCGGGGTCGTAGCCCCGATGATTCTGAGGGCAGGTGTTTTTGCCCGAAACCCGACTCGAAGGCTCCTTGCCTCGATTTTGGTTCCTTGCAGTCACGTCTCTTGCTCTGTTTTCTTCATCAAAAATCGAGACATCCCATGGGCTCGGTTTTACTCGTATATAGATAGTCCCCTCGTTTCTTGGAGAGTAAGTTTACAAAAACGACGAGAAACGACATGTGCACTTCGATTCCTTCTTCAATACACTGTGACAGAAACGACAAAGAATCTGAAATGTCCTGTCAGTCGTTTCATTATGACTTCAAACGCATGTTAGCCATCGGCATGTCATCCCTGAAAGTGAAACGGCGCGAAGCCTCTATAAATACTCCCCTCATTCGTTCATTTTTTTACCTTTTGACCAAGCTTCTACCTTCAAGTCTTCACGATATCACTGACCTTCTCCATATTCTAATATTTTTACCTCCGTTCTTCAAGATTTCTCAGTAAATTGAAAGCTTTTACTTATTTTCTATCCAAACCAGCGCACTTGACCTTTTATCTTCCAACCTTTCTTCATATTTTTCAAGCTTTTTCAAGATAATAATGGCTAAAACTTCCAAAAATATTCCCAAAAAGTTGCTTCATCTTCTTTACAACCGACCGCCGAAGTCGAGGAGCCCACTCCCGATGTGATCGTCCTTGAGAGATCCACTTCGGGCGCGGCTACCGATGCACTGGTTGTTGAGCCTCCCTTGAAAATGTTCGTCCCCGGGGGGTGCTCGATCGCCGATGACTTTAAGGTCGAAAAGCCCTCGTCGGTGTAGGGCCGATGTGAGGCGGTATCTAGGTATATTTGCTCCATCACCGAAGACGTCCTTCCTGTGGTTCGTAAGGACTGCAGCTGGGCGGATAAGGATATAGTTGTCCCCGGGCCCGAGGACGCCATTACTACCCATGTGAAGGGGTATCTGAGTATTTATACTTTTCCCATCACATTTGGCCCGGTGGACCCGGTTATTCTGCACTTCTACAAGAGGTATAAAGTATGCCTCGGTCAGATCCACCCATCGCGGTGGAGGATCGTAATCCTTCTTCGATACTTCGTGAACAAGACTGAATCCCGTCGGTTTACCATCGATCACCTTCTCCGCCTATATAGTCCCCGAATCTTCTGAGGGGGACTGATAAAGCTCACACGTCGGGTTAGCAAAGCCCTATTCTCGAGCATCGATGAGGACCGGGATCGGGGCTGGCAGGGACGCTTTGTCCGGGTGAAGACCGCATACTTGATCCCTTCCAAGCTGATACCATTCCCCGAGAAGTGGAATGTATCACATCAGCACAACTTTCCTTAAATATCGATTTTACGTTCATCTCCTTTTACCTTACTAGTATTTGTGGTGGTCCAGCCGCTGCTCGAGTCCCAAACACCATCCCTCGGTTCAAGGAGTAGATCAAGGGCATTTGTTCGCATATGCCTTATTCCGAGCGCATATGGTGCGATCTCTTAAAGGACCGTTGGGAGGCCCGTTCTCACGGTAAGATCTCACTCCCAAATAAGTAACATTAGGCTCCCATTTTAGCATCTTATTCTCATTTCCTCTCTTTTCCTTTCGCAGGCTTGCCTAAGGCCACTGAGCTTAGGCCTTCGGTAGGGGACGAGGACCTGCCCATTGATTCCACTACTTTGGGGCAGCTCGGGGCTATAACAGGAGAGAAGAAGAAAAGGAAGGCTCTGGGTTGGCCCGTAAGCCAAAGGAAAGTTCTAGTTCCCGAGCACCCGACTCGGACTCGCTTTATCGGCTCAGGGATGAGCCCGAGTAAGATGATATTTTTGTGGCCCGTAAGCCGAACTTCCCCGAAGAGCAGGCGGCAGCCAAGGGGAAAACAACAGAGGATGATCCTCCTCAGGTTCGGGAGGCCTATATAGAGATAAGGGCTGAGACCTCTCGAGATACCGACTCAACTCCGCCCGGTGTCATAGAGATTTCGGGGTCGCCTTCATTCACTGAGTCCATGTTTGACTAAACCCGAGCAGCGAAGGGGCGATCCAACGAAGGGGCCCGTGGAGCGGACGATCCCCTTCGTTCCTTTTTCGAAGGTGTGGACTCGACCGCTATAGAAGACTTCTCCAGGTTTGGTGACTTGGAGGTGTCGAGGAAAGACCCATCTTCAGAAGTCGGCGGGTTAATCAACCAGTTCTCCGCCCCGAGCGTGGATCCCGGCCTTAAGAGGTCAATAATCATCACCGTCCCGGAGGATGCCCGGGGTCTTTCTGCCTCTGTTGGAGTAGCGAGATACCTCCGGTGCCTGGTAACAAAAGAAGACCATGCGAGAATGAATGAGGTGTATGTGTCGTGCTTGTTCAACAAAGCGCAGCAGGCGCTGAACCGGGTAAGGCATCATTACGCTCTTCCATTTTCTGACTTAGTTTTTGATATTTCTCATGTCTTCTCTCTTTTATGTTTTTGTAGGCCTCAGTACTCCATTATAAAAGTTTTATCTGGTACTGGGATGAGGTTAACCATATCGAGGCTGAGGCCAGGGAGCTTGCCGAGAAGAGTGACATATATAAGCTTCTCAGTGAGCAACACGAATGTGTCGTCAAGAGTCTCCGGGCCGAGTTGGAAGTGGCTCAGAAGGATCATGCCGACTTGGTGGAACAGGTAAAGATTTTTGAAGTTAGCAATAAAAGCTTAGCCATGGTGACTAATGACCAAACCTCGCAGGTCCAATAGAAGATTGACCGGATCGACCAGCTCCGGGCTGAAATGAACGAGGTCGAGGCCTTGGTCGATGTCTGGAAGGGAAAAGTGGACCGACTAGTTTCGGATAAGGAGACCGCCCGAGAGTAATTGTCATCAGTAGAGGTCCAACTTCGAGTGGCGAAAGAGAAAGCTGTTACACGAGCTCAACAAATCAAGGGCCTCCAAGCTCAACTGGGCTTGGCCATTGCTGAACGGGATGCCCTTAGCAAGGAGATCAAAATAATGAGATCTGAGTCGAAAATATCCAGGGCTGATGCTGAAGAGATGGTGGCCCAAAATAGGGCTGATGTTGAGGCAGCTGAGGACCATTTGAAAGTTACTGTTAAGTACGTAAAGCAATTTCCTTGAAGTAATACCCTTGAGGAGATCCATGCCCGAGGTTTCGACCTGCCGGCCAAGATCGAAGAGGCTCGAGGTAGAGGCCAAGAAGCTGGCTGAACCCGATGGTGAAGAAGGCTCTGAGGGCTCCGGTGAATCCAAAGATGGAGAAGGCCCCAATGGCTCTGGTGACGAAGCGGGTTCTGGTGGAGATCAGGCATAGGTGCCTTAGGAAGTTTTGCCTTTGTTTTTGCATTTTGTACATTTATTTTGTTGAGGCCTTTTTTATCGGCCTTTGTAAAGATATTTTGGAATATATATATATATATATATATATATAAGGTTTTTCTCTTTTGGTAATTTTCAAGTATATTACTTTTAGCATATCTTTTTACAATTGCAAATGTTTCAAATGCCTTAGCATAGAGTAAAATGTAGTAATAGGTTGTTGTTCGGAGGTCCGAACAAGATTTGTTCTCGACATAAGTTTTGTTTGAAACTTGTGGGGGATCGGTATGACCGGAAGCCTTTCCCCAAAGTGTTTGTTTAAATGTTCTTAGACTATAATTTTTCCGAGGGTAACCTTTAAAGAGGTTTGGAATTTTGAAGGACTTATGTTTTAATTACGGGCTATAGACGTATTCGAGCCATATTTTAGGAGTGGCCATAGCCTTTTCAGTTCAGGCACTGCCTAATAGGATCTGTACCTTCAGGCTTCGATAGTACAAGCCGTCTGAATTTGTCTTGGACGACAGTCCCCGAGTGGGGGTGGCCGTAGCCTTTTAAGTTCAGGCACTGCCTAATAGGTTTTGTACCTTCGATCTTCGATAGACCGAGCCGTCCGAGTTTGTCTTGGATGACAGTCCCCGAGTGGGGGCAAACTATCGGATCTGGATAGAGACAACCTTTGGGCTCGATATCCTTAAGGAACAAACTGTAATAGTCTTAAGGGACAAAATATGTATCTGCACGGTAGAAACTTTCTTTTATTCGTATGCATAATATACAAGATTGTAAGTGTGTACAAGCTCCGTGTTATGGCTTAGGTGGTCTATGTGGGCACGATTCATTTGACCGTTTGGCCCTTACAATAAATCCTATCCACCGAATACAAAGTTTCCTTCCTTGTTAAAAATCATTACCCGAGGGTGATGGCCCCCAATATTCGAGGTCAATTGTCGGGAGGGCTCAGATACTGTTGAGGTGACCATCGATTCCGATGAAAAACCGGTCTTCAATCCTAAGTTAGCACAATCCACTGTTGCCTCATTAAAAACCTTGCCAAAAAACCCATTTGGGACAAAACATGTTCAAGAAAAAAAGAGTGCAACGCGTGCTTTCAGGCCTAACAACTACATCATCCTTTGGCTGTTGCCTACAACTGTTAGTCCAATTCGCAATACATATCAAGAAAGAATGAATGGGGTCGTACCTTAACAGTAGTATCGTTTTAAGTGGGTCACATTCCAGTTATTCGGTATCCGCTCACCGTTCCATGCTTCGAGTTTGTACGAACCTTTACTGGTAATCTTTATAATTCGATATAGACCTTCATAATTCGGTCCCAACTTCCCTTCTTGGTTTCGGGTGTTCAGTGTCACCTTTCTTAACACCAAGTCCCCGATATTGAAATGCTGGAGGTTGGCCCTCCGGTTGTAATTCCTTTCTATCTGTTGTTTCTGGGAGGCCAACCGAATGAGCGCGGCCTTGCATCTCTCATCTAATAGTTCTACTCGTGCTCATGGCCTCACCGTTTGCTTCTTCGGTCGTATATCGGAACCTGAAACTCGATTTTTCTACCTCGACCGGTATTGGTGCTTCGGCATCGTAGACCAACAAAAATGGGATGGCCTCGGTACTAGACTTTGAGGTCATACGGTATCCCCACAGGACTTCGGGCAAAATTTTCTTCCATTTTCCTTTGGCATCGGTTAACCTTTTCTTAAAGGTTTGGAGTATGGTATTGTTTATAGACTCAGCCTGCCCATTCCCACTAGGGTGATAGGGTGTTGATAAGATTCTTTTGTTCTTATGGTCCTCGAAAGATTTGTTTGCCTTGCTGCCGAAGAATTGCTTCCCGTTGTCACATACGATCTCAGCCGGCATCCCGAACCGACATATTATGTGGTCCCAAATAAAATCAATAACTTCTTTTTCTCTAACTTTCTCAAAAGCCTATGCCTAAACCTATTTAGAAAAATAGTCAGTCATAAATAATATAAATTGAGCCTTACCGGGTGCCCATGGCAGGGAACCGACGATATCCATTCCCCATTTCATGAATGGCCAAGGAGACAAGACCAAATGTAATAGCTCCCCGGGCTGATGGATCATCGGTGACAAGACCAACCGTCGCATTTCCACATGAACTCTTTCGCATCTTTCTCCATGTCGATTCATTAATAGTTGGCTCTGATTATCTTACGAACCAACAATTCGGCCCCCGAATGGTTCCCGTAAGTGCCTTCGTGAACTTCCCTCAAAACATATTCGGTGTCTCCCGATCCCAGACATATGGCGAGTGGGAACGTTCTTCTGAATGTTATTTTCGGACAGGCTAAACCTGACCGCCTTCATGCGCAGAGCTCTCGATTCTTTAGGATCCGAAGGCAGCTTCCCAATTTTCAGGTAATCTATATACTTATTCCTCCAATCCCAGGTTAAGCTTGTTGAGTTTATCTCGGCATGGCCTTCTTCCACTACCGATTTCATAAGTTGTACAACCGTTCCCGAACTGAATTCGTCATCATCAACCGACTAACCCAAGTTAGCCAGAGCATCAGCTTCGCTGTTTTGATCTCGGGGTACATGTTGCAGGGTCCACTCCTTGAACCAAAGCAGTGTTACCTATAGTTTATCCAATTATCTTCGCATTCGTTCCTCTTTCACATCGAATGTCCCACTGACTTGATTCACCATAAGGAGGGAATCACATTTGGCTTCGATCACCTCGGCCCTAGGATTTTGGCCAGTTGGAGACCTGCAATCATGGCCTCATACTCGGCCTCATTGTTAGTCAATTTCATAGTCCTAATAGATTGCCTAACTATGTGACTCATGAGTGGCTTCAATACGATGGCAAGTCCGGACCCTTTTGCATTCGATGCACCATACATAAAGAGGGTCTAGATCACCAAGGTGGTCTTCGAGGTTAACAACAATTCCCTTACGACTTCGGATATTAAGGCAAGCGTGAAATCAGCCATGAAGTCTGCCAAAATTTGAGATTTGATGGCGGTTCGGGGTCAATATTAAATATCATACCCATTAATTTCCACAACCCATTTGGACAATCGTCCTGAGAGCTCCGGCTTGTGCATTATGTTCCTTAATAGGTAAGTAGTCACGACACATATGGGATGGCACTGAAAGTATGGCCTCAACTTCCTGGAGGCGCTTAGCAAAGTGAGTGCCAATTTCTCTAAGCGAGGATACCTCGCTTAGGCCTCGCCTAGAATCCTGCTAACATAATATATAGGAAATTGCGTACATTCTTCTTCCCGAACTAAGACTCCACTCACTGCTATCTCTGATACCGCTAAGTACAGGTACAAATATTCGTCTCCCTTCGAAGTATAAAGCAAAGGTGTACTTGAAAGGTACCGTTTGAGATCTTCCAAAGATTGCTGGCTCTTATTGGAGGACCTCGAAATGAACCGACCCAGGGCGACTATGTGCCTAGTTAGCCTCTGAACGACCTTGACGTTATCCATCATGATGATGTCTTCTCTGGCCTTGATCTTGTCATGATTGATCTCGATCCCCCGGTTGGACACCATGAATCCAAGGAACTTCCCCGATCTGACTCTAAATGTGCATTTCTCCGGGTTCAACTTCATATTGTATTTCTTTAGTATGTTGAAGGTTTCCTACAAATGTTCTAGATGATCCTCTGCTCTTACGGTCTTAACTAACATGTCATCAATATAAACCTCCATTGATTTTCCTATTTTCTATTCGAACATCCGATTTACTAGGCGTTGGTAAGTGGCACCAATATTTTTTAGTCTGAATGGCATTACGTTATAACAATAGGTGCCATATTAGTGATGACATAAGTCTTTTCTTGGTCGCCTGGATCCATCCGGATCTGGTTGTACCCGGAATAGGCGTCGAGAAAGCTAAGTATCTCGTGGCACCAACTCTCGACTCGGGTTCTTCGATGTCGAGTGTGCGGATATCGGGACCATCTCATCGACCGCGAACATCGTTTTTGCAATCGGTTGCTCTCCGTAAACTGTTTTGATCCCTCCCAGTGTGGGGAATTTTAATGCCTGATGTAGTGTCCAGGGTACTGCCCTCACATTGTGAATCCATGGCCTCCCTAATAAAGCATTGTATCTCATATATCCTTTAGTCACGTAGAATTTTATTTCCTAAATTGTTCCGGCAGTGTTTACCAGTAGGGTTATCTCCCCTTTAGTGGTGTCACATGCCATGTTTAACCCGTTTAAAACTCGGACTGCAGGCACAATTTGGTCTTGTAGACCCAGCTATTCCACGACCTTCTGTCTGATGATGTTGGCCGAGCTACCTAGATCAAGTAACACAGGCTTAACTCGTGAGTACATATATTACCAGTGCATCATTGAGTGGTTGCACGATGCCTTCAGCATCCCCGTTGTTGAAAGATACGGTTCCCTCCGGTACATAATCTCGAGTCCATTTTTCTCTTGTAATGGACACTTTAATGCACTTTAACATCGGCCCCTGGTGGATGTCAGCCCCACCAATGATCATGTAGATGACATGCTAAGGTTCCTCTTGCTCGATCTACTTGTTGGAGTCCCTTTTCTTGAAGTGATTTTTGGCTCGATCACTCAAATATTCTCGGAGGTGTCTGTTATCGAATAATCGGGCTACATCTTCTCTTAGTTATCGATAGTCTTCGGTTCTGTGGCTGTGAGTGCCATGATATTTACACATTAGGTTGGGGTCCCTTTGGGTAGGATCGTATTGCAATGGTCGAGGCCAAAGGATCGTATTGCAATGGTCGAGGCCACTTAGTACCTTTGATGCGTCCGATCACTGATACGATGCCGGCAACATCGACGTTGAAGTTGTACTCTGATAACCTTGGTGCTTCCTTAGACCCGACGGGTCTGTCAAAATCATTTTTTCTCATGAGTCCCCGGTTATTATGACCTAGGTCGCTTCTTCTTTCACTTCTCACAGTGTTGTGTCCAGACCTATTACCCCTTCGATCTCCATTGTATGCTTGGTACCGGTCTCTGTTTGATCTCGGTTCATGATCGATGGCCTTTTTGGATCTGTCACTAGTCCTGGCGTGATAAAGGACCCAGAAGGGGTCTCGAGCTGATTGTCTTCTACCCTAATTTTTGATTGGTACCTATTATGGACGTCGACGCAAGTTACCGCAAGGTATTCTAGCAAATTCTGCTTCAACTAATGTGAAGCCAATGAGCTTTGGGGATTGAGTCCTTGGGTGAAGGCCTGAACGACCCAATTGTCTGCAACCGGAGGCAGATCCATCCGTTTTATTTGAAACCTATATATGAATTCCCTGAGCATCTCGTTATCTTTTTGCTTTACCTTGAAAAGGTCTAATTTCCTAGTCTCGACCTTGATGGCCCGGTGTGTGCTTTTACAAAGGATCTACAAGCTTAGAAAACGAGTTAATAAAATTAGGGAGTAAGTTGTGATACCATTTCATGTCTCCTTTTGACAAGGTCTCTTCGAAACCTTTTCAGCAGAACGGACTCGATTTCATCATCTTCTAAGTCGTTCCCCTTGATGGCACATGTGTAGGAGGTCACATGTTCGTTTGGATCAGTTTTCCCATTATACTTCGGAATTTCGGTCATACAGAACTTCTTTGGGATTGGCTTCGGAGCTGCGCTCGGAGGGAAAGGCTTTTGAATAAATTTCTTGGAATCCAGGCCCTTCAGTATCAGTGGTGCTTCTAGGATTTGATCGACCTTGGAGTTATATGTCTCCATTTTTTTGTCGTTGGCTTCGATTCTCTTTTCTCCCGACTCTACCTGTTTGGTAAGTCCCTGAAGCATCTTTATTATCTCGGGGTTGGTCCTGGGTTCTGCTTCACCTGGCCTTTCTGTGGCCGGTTCATTTCTGCGAGCATTTTCCCGGGATGATTCGGGCTCAACCCTATTGGGGGTGCGACTTTGGTTCTACAACTAGGCTATTGCTACCTGATGAGCCTGTAATATTTTGAAGATCACACACAAATTGATCTCATCACCTTCGCCGTCGTGTGTACTCCGGTCTATCAACCGGGCTCCCCCGCGAATGCTATTTTTGGGGCCAGTAGGCAAGTTTGCTTTGATAACCACGTGTGAGTTAGCATCGATCGGATCAGCGACCGGGACTCCGTTGGGGTCAACAATGGGTACCCACGTTGTTGTTCTCGCCATGGTGGTCGGACTCAACATCCACGTTCAAATGAGCAGATTGGGAGTTCGATATTTTTAATTTTATCTTGAAATTAAAAACTCAAAGAACAAGTGTAAAATAGAGTGTGTTATGGAAATTTGTAACAAATTGCCACTATTATCCTTAGCCCCACGGTGAGCACCAAACTGTTTATCCTAAAAAATGGATAACAATTAAATTTATAAGTGGTTTTAAAGATACACGGATTAATTCAATACAAATGACGAACCGCGTTAGATTAAACAGATAAAGGACATAATAAATTGTCAAACCAATTAAAGGAAGTGATCCGAGACTCAATAACAACTTTAATGGACTGCTTGACTTCGATCCCGAGCTCATGTTAATGATGAACTGATGAACAAAAGTGAGAACTTTGAATATCAGAGAAAATAAAAGTATATTGCCTTGATATGCATGTTACCATATCCCTAATGAATAATCAGACCCCCTTTATATAGTAGTGGAGTTTTACCCTAAGTATAATTCCATAAAAGGTAAACATCTTTTGTTTTACTAATCACCGATTTTCTGCCGATACGTGCCGAGATTCACGCCGTGACATCCGGCTGGTCACGGATATCACGGCCCTTTGTTGGCCGTGCTTGATTATCTTGTAATGCTCTCTGAGGTTTTTGGGATTCGAATCGAACCTGGGGGTCGTAGCCCCGATGCTTCCGAGGGCAGTTGTTTTGCCCGGATCCCAACTCGAGGGCTCCTTGCCTCGATTCCGGTTCCTTGTAGTCACGTCTCTTGCTCCATTTACTTCATCAAAAACCAAGACGTCCCACGGGCTCGGTTTCACCCGTATACATTCATCTTTCTTAAACTTCATACCTAATCAAACACCACTGCAAGGAGTAATATTTTTTGTTTTCGCCATGCCTCTATGATTCTTTAGTCTTTTGAGAGTGGAGAAGGCTTAGGTTACAATAAAAGGGAATGGAAAAATATGACGAAAATTATATTCTCGGTTAAAGTACTTAAATGTATAAAATGAGCATTATGGGACACGCGTCATATCTACAACCTATTCTAACCATTTGTTTTTTTTTTCTATAAACAGAACATGCTTGAAAAATAAAAAGAATAATACATGTTAGAAAGATTCATTCTACAGGAAACAAAATATAGTCGACCACATGCAAAATTTAAAACTTTTAGAACATGACTAAAGCATAATTTGAACCATTTTTGTTCCTTTGAAGAAAGGTGCTTGAAGAAAATATTGATTGCTATACGTAACTTTAGAAATATTCATTCCATAAGAAAACATATAGTCGACCACATGAAAAGTTGAAAACATTTAGAACATGATTCTCAAGAGAAGAGAAAGACAAATTCTCTTGTCGACTTAGTATTATTACTTATAGAATGATCAAAGCTCGAAACTGATTTAAACTTGGAATATAGATCCTATTAGGTTTAGTAAACAATGAGTTTTGGGTCAACCCTATTCCAATAAATAATTATACATATATATATATATATATTGTTATGTATATAATAAGTAATAAAATACTAAAGGCAGGAGAAATTACACAAAGTATTGGAAAACCCCCTGAATAGTTGTATTACTTTAGAAAAGATAAAAAGAGGTCCTAAGGTTGGAACTTCAATCTTTCATCTTTAGCGTAACTCTCTTCTTTCTAGCTCAGAGTTAAAAGCTCCCTTCTTGTTGGTGAAGAACTTTGCGAAAGATTCCTGAAGAAAAGTGAACACACTTTTCCTTTTGTGCAGCATTTTGTTATGTAACTCAAATACGATAAAGACAGCGAACTTTTCTTTACCGTTTGTGTTTATTCATAATATCTTATTGATGATTATTAAATGAACAGAACTTTTTAAAGAAACTGTGTGTTCTTGGTTGATTTTTCCTTAAATACCATCAATACTTAGTGCCAAGAAAAAGCAAATTGAATATAAGATAAAACTTAAAACGGAAACGGAAGTAATCCTATTTTAAACGTTGATATCGATCGATGAAGAAAGTTCATGAGTTCCAAGAGTAAACCTACGTAAAGAAGTTACCAGTCCTCCGAAGACCAATGGAAAAGAAAAATAAAAAGAAAAAGTTTACCACACCTCCCGCTAAACAGATACACCAAATAGGTATCAATAAAGTAGACATCATATTTTTGTGACTATAAAAATACGTCATCATATTTTCAAATATAAAAAATACTTATAATTTTATTTGGAACGAAAAAATAAAATAGTTGCATATAAGTGGGGAATAGATGAAGTATGTACAACAGTGCGGGTAGTTAGTTTGTACTATTGTTTACCGTAAAAAATGGATAACAATTGAATTTATATGTGATTTTAATAATATGTGAATTAATTCAATACGAGTGATTAATGATGTTAGATTAAGCAAATGAAAGACGTTATAAATAACCAAACCAATGATAAGAATGATTCCGAGTTCGGTTGATGGCTCAATGAGGAACTTGCCCTCGATTCCAAGCTTGTTCTTACAAAGAACTTAAGAACAAAAATAAGAACTTCAAACGACAAAGAGAATTGAAATAAATTGCCTTGGTATGCATATTACAATGTATATCATGAATAATAAGCTTCCTCCTTTATATAGTTGGGAGTTTTACCCTAAGTGCAATTCTAAGAAAGGTAAAAATCGTATGTTTCGCTAATCACTGATTTTTTGCTGATACGAGACGAGATTCACGCCGTGATATCCGGCTGGGCACAGACATCACGACCCTTTGTTAGTCGTGTACAGCTGTTTGGAAATGCTCCGAAGTCTTGACCCTCATACCGGACCAGGAGGACATTGGCCCTGATACCCCCGAAGGCAGGTATTTTCCCCGAGCCCCGATATGAGGGCTCCTCGCTCTGACTCCGATTCAGTTGCGTCATTCTGATTTCGGACATATGTCGCTCACCGACAGGTTGCCCCCGAATGCGAAGCATCAGTTGTTTCCCTATAAAAGCTTCCTCCTTTTGTCCTTTTTTTGCTTTTCGACCAAATCACTTCCTTCGAGCTTTCCAGCCATTATCAAACCTTCTCCAAACCTTCATATCTTCATTCTTGTTCTTCAATTTCCATAGAAATCTCCAGATTTCTGCCTAGATATTCTTCAAATCTTCATACTTTGTTCTTCATCTTCAAAACCCGTTTTTCCAAAACTTTGCATTTCTTTTCAAAATTTTCAAACACTCCCCTAGATGACAACGGCCAAAACATCGAAAACCGTTCCTCAACAAGTTGCCTCTTCATCTTCTCAACTGGTCGTTGGTACTGAAGCGGTTGCCCATGAGGTGGTTTCTCTCAAAACGGCTTCCCCCATTGTGGCTGTTAACGAACCGGCCGCCGAACCTCCCATGTCGGCGTTCATTCCCAGGGGCTGCTCAATTGCAGATGATTTCAAAGTCTAGAAGCCTTCGCGCTAAAATGACCGGAGTGAAGGATTCTCGAGGTACATATGTTCTGTGACTGAAGATGTTCTTCCCATAGTTCGTAAGGACTGCAATTAGGAAGGCAAGAACGTAGTAGTCCCCGGGCTCGAGGACGCCGTTACTACCCACATGGAGGGGTACTTAAGTGTTTACACTTATCCCTTCACACTCGACCCGATAGACTCGATCGTTCTAGACTTTTGCAAGAGGTCTGAGGTTTGCCTCGGGAAAATACATTCATCATTGTGGAGGATCGTGACCCTCCTCCGCTACTTAGTGAACAAGACCGAATCTCGTCGGTTCACGACTGACCACCTGCTTCGATTATACAGTACCCGGATGTTCCAAGAGGGACTGATCAAGCTTACCCGCCGGGCCAGCAAGGCCCCTTTTTCGAGTATCGACGAACACTGAGACCGAGGATGGAAGGGACGCGTTTTTCAAGTGAAGACCAAGGATTTGATCCCCCCCAGAATACATGACATTCCTTGAGAAGTGGAACGCGTATCTTAAGTGCATTTCTCTCTTTAAATATCAAAATTCCTTTTCCTCAATTTTTATCTTCTCATTCATGCTTGTGGCTATGTAGCTGTCGCCCGGGTTCCGAATATGGTTACCCGGTTAAAGGGGTTGATCGAGGGCATCTGTACTCAGATGTCGTACTTCGAGAGCACATGACGTGGACTCTCGAAGGCCCGATGAGAGGCATGTCCTCATGGTAAGGCCTCTTTCTAAGTAGCCAACACAATGTTTCCACCTTTTATTATACTAACTTCTCTTCCCCTTTTGGTATTGCAGGTTTGCCTAAGACCACCGAACTTAGGTCTTCGGAGGTAGATGGGGATATGCCCCCATACGTTGATCCCTATGTTGCTGCCACTGAGTTAAAAAAGAAGAGGAAGAGAAAACCCTTGGGCTCCCCGGGCTCTGAGGTGAAGAAACCAAAGAAACGGGTGCTCTGCAAGCCCAGAAGGGGCTCCAGTTCCAGGGAGACAACCATCGACTCCCTCCTCCATCTTAGGGATGAGCCATAGGATGAATCTATTTTTGTTTCCGAGGGTCGACCTATCCCAGGGACTCAGATGCATCTGAGGGGGAGACTCGTGAGATCGATCCCCCTCAAACTCAAAAGACAGACGTGGATTCCAGGGGTAAAACTTCCCAGGATGCTTGTTCCGCTCCAAAGGAAGCGCCCGGAGTAATTGAGATCTCGGGGATGCCCTCCTACACTGAGTCCATTCTCGAGGAGGCCCAAGCGAGAAAGGAGAAATCTAACGAGGGGATCAGGCGGGCTGGGAAACCTGAAAGTTTCGAAGAAGGACACATCCTTGGAAGCAGGCGGGCCGAGCTCGAGCCCAAAATTGATCGATCAGTTCCCTGCTCCAAGTGTTGACCCTCGGTGCAAGAGGTCGATTATACTGATTGTCCCGGAGGATGCCCGTGTTTTGTCCGCTCCTGTGGGGGTAGCTAGCTACCTTCGATGCATGGTGACCGAGTAGGATCAGGCAAATATGAATAAGGTAAACATGTCATACCTCTTCAATGAGACACAACATGCTTTAAACCGGGTAAAACACCATGTCTTTCTATCTATCTATTGTTATCTTCATTTGAATTTTCTCACGTTTTTTGCCCTTTTGCAGGCCTCGATACTTCACAATGAGAGTTTCGTTCGGTACCGGGTTGAGGTCAATCAACTCAAGCTCGATATCAAGGAGCTTGCCCAAAAGAGGGACATGTACAAGCTTCTTAGCGAGAAGAAAGAGGGGGTTGCCAAGAACCTCCAGGCCGAGCTGGATGCAGCTTAGAAAGAGGCTTCAGCCTTAAGACAGGAGCACACCGACTTGGTGGAAAAGGTAAAACTTTTTGAAGTTAGACACGAGGGTCTGGTAGCAGAGGCTAATAACAATACTTCGCAGATCCAGTAGAAGATCGACCAGATCGACCAAATCCGCAAGGAGATGGACGAGATCCAAATAATGACCGGCATGTGGAAAAACAAGATGGGCCTGCTGGCCTCGGAGAAGGAGACCGCCCAGGCCAAGCTGTCTTTGGTGGAAGTTCAGCTTCGAGTGGCAAAGGAGAAGGAAGATACATGGGCTCAACAAAATAAGGACCTCCAAGCATGACTGGGCTCGGCCATCGCTGAACGGGATGCTCTCGGCAAGGATCTTGAACTAATGAGGTCCAGGTTGGAACCAACATCGACTGATGCTGACGAGATGATGACCCAATACAGTGCCGATGTTGAAGCAGCCGAGGCCTGACTAAAGACTACTGCTGAGTATGTGAGGCAGCTATCCCAAAGGGAGAACCTCGAAGAAATACATCCTTGAGGCTTCGACCTATCTGCCGAGATTGAAGAGGCAAAAAGACTCGAGGTCGAGGCCAAGAGGCTAGTGGAACCCCAAGGTGAGGAGGGCTCCGAGGGCTTTGAAGAATCCGAAGGCCCTGACGGTTCTGGTGACGAGTCGGGTTCCGATGAAGACCAAGCGTAGATTCCTTAGGATATTTTTGTATCTTGTACATATATTTTGTTGAGGACATTTTTATTGGGCCTTTGTAAAGATATTCCGGAATATATAAAATGTTTCCCTTTTGGCAATTTTCAAGTCTATTAACTTAGAATCTTTTTACAATTGCTAACATTTCTAATGCTTTAGCATAGAGTCAAACGTAGTAATAAGTCATTTTTCGTAGGTCCGAACAAGACCTATCCTCGAAGCAATTTTTTCTCGAAACTTGTGGAAACTCAGAGTGACTGAAAATTTCCCCAAGATGCTTGCTTAAATATTTTTAGACTATATCTTTGTCGAGGGTAATCTTTGAACATGTTTAGAATTTTGTTGAAGGCCTTATGTTTTTAGACTAAATGTTTTGATTACGGGATTCAAAGTCTCCCGGCCCAAGCATATGGCGAAGTGGGCCATCGAATGTTCTTCTGAACAGAGTACCTTTGGACAGGCTAAACCTGGCTGCCTTCATGCACCTAGATCTCGATTCTTTAAGATCTAAGGGCAACTTCCTAGTCCTCAAGTAGTCTATATACTTGTTTTTGCAGTCCCAAGTTAAACTTGTTGAGTTTATCTCGGCATGTACTTATTCCACTACTGATTTCATAAGTTGTACGACCATTTTCGAGCTGAATTCATCATCATCAATCAATGACCCCCAAGTTAGCCAGAGTAACGGCTTCACAATTTTGATCCCGGGATACGTGCTGTAAGGTCCATTCCTAAATCGATGCAGTGTTACCTGCAATTTGTCCAAGTACCTTCGCATTCATTCGTCTTTCACTTTGAATGTCCCGTTGACTTGATTCACCACAAGGAGGGAGTCACACTTAGCTTCGACCACCTCGGCCCCCAGGCTTTTAGCTACTTCAAGACCTGTAATCATGGCCTCATACTCGGCCTTATTGTTAGTCAATTTCACAGTTCTAATAGATTGCCTAACTATGTTACCCGTAGGCTGCTTCAACACGATGCCGAGTACATACCCCTTTGCGTTCGAGGCGCCGTCCGTAAAGGGGGTCCGGATTCTTGAGGAAGTCCCCGAGGTTAACAACAATTCCTTTTCAACTTTGGGTATTAAGGTCGGCATGAAGTCGGCCATGAAGTCTGCCAAAATTTGAGATTTGATGACGGTTCGGTGTCGATATTCGATATCGTACCCGCTAATTTCTATGGAACATTTGGCCAACTTTCCCGAGAGCTCGGGTTTGTGCATTATGTTCCTCAGTGGTAAGAAGTTACGACACATATGGGATGACATTGAAAATATGACTTTAACTTTCTGGAGGCGCTTAGGAAAGCGAGCACCAATTTATCTAGGTGAGGGTACCTCGTTTTGGTCTCTCCTAGAGTCCTGCTATAATAATAGATAGAAAATTGTATACCTTCCTCTTCCCGGACTAATACTACACTTACTGCTATCTCAAATACCATTATATAGGTACATTTGCTCGTCTACCTTCGGAATATGAAGCAATGGTGGACTTGAAAGGTACCGTTTGAGTTCATCCAAATCTTGTTGGCACTCCGGGGTCCATAAAACACTATTCTTCTTTTTTAATAATGTGAAAAAATGATGGCTCTTATCGGAGGACCTTGATATGAACTGACCCAGGGCGGCTATGCGCCGATTAGCCTCTGAACAACCTTACAAAATTTAACAAGCGCAAAACACACACTTAAATATGCCCGCTTGTCGCATATAGTATAATATAATATCGTATCCATAAGGATTGGAGTTAAACAGTATTATCCTAGTTTATAGATAGATTGCTATCCAAGATGATCAACAATTTGTATTTATGTGATTAATACTAAAATTAACTAAGAATCTAGGGCTAATTGACTAATGACAATCGAAGCAAGGAATAAGCAAAGGAAGATATCAATGGGAGAGAAAATAGGGTTTTGATAGGATAGATGCAATATAATTGTCTGGGATTTAACTCTAGATAATTCACTTCTAATACTCAAGTGAGTCTCTCGAATTCACATAATTGTCAGTACAATTGTTTAGTAGAAACTTCTCTCTCGATTAAGTCTCAACCTCTCAATATGAACCAATTTAAGCTCTGTGAAGATATGCAAGAATGCGTAGTGGATTGGTCTTTAGGAGAACCTCTCTCGATTATCCTCCTAATTAAGTTTAATCAATGATTCAACTAGCCTCTTTCGATTACTAAGAAGAATTAATGAACTCAACCAACAAGATAATGCAAAGATATTACAAGTTATGCCTCTCTCGATTACATGAACATGTGAATATAGATGCAACAATTAAATCATCCAAAACGATTCAATACATAAAACTAGAGTTATAAATCGACAAACAAATATCAATACACCAAATCCATCAAACCCTAAATAGAACTACTCCATAAATATGGAACAATTCATCACAAATAAGTTTAAAGTAAAGGAAAACATAAAACGATCCAAACTCGGGTCTTGAGTGATGATTGAATGATGAACTCCTTGTGATTTTTTCTTCTCCAACTCCTCCTTAGCCTCCTTAGGTCTCTAATATGTCAAGAGTTCAGAAGATAACGTTTTTCCATGTATTTATACCGAGTAGGGTCGGACCCAAACGAAATCACCTTTTGCTACGCGAAAAAGGACAATTATTCTGTAAATTTGCACATCGGCGCCGCATGTGGCGGTGCATCATGCGGGGAATTAGTGGGGAAATACAGAGAGCTAGTTATGACAGGTAGCCGGAATTTTGTACAAGCGCGCCATGGTTGTGGAGGTTTCTCAGAGTACGGATTTTTCCTTGCTTTTTGACGTCCAGACTTGGTCATTGTCCCCTCGAACACGATCCCGGCTTGATCCTTTGGGCTTCTACTCAGATTTCAAAGCTCCAAATCACTCGAATTCATTCCATAACATCTACATCACTCAGAATCATTTCCTACAAGGCATAAAACACACAATTAGTGAAAAACACTAGCGATTAAAGCTCAAACACAATAAAAGTCTAGTAAATTAGAGTGTAATAAGCGACTAAAACATGAGATTATATCCTACCATCAACACCCCACACTTAAACTATTGCTCGTCCTCGAGAAATCAAACTACACTTCACAAAGACCCGACCTTTTTAACAACTCTCATAACTTATCACACCAAGAATATTTAAAACAAAATAAGCACAATAATGTAACATTCTAGCATCAAGATTTGACTCAAAAATACCACGCATTAATTATAACCCGCTCACTTACTCTAACACAGAGGTCAACAATATTACCTTTCCTTCCTAAATTAAGTGCCCTCACACAACAATACAGAGTAGTTCCAAATACAATAAAATTTAAGAACAATTAGGAACTTAAGATAGAAAGAATTCGCTCACTTTCAGAAACAACATTCATATGCCACAAAAGACGTACCATAAGCTTGCTCGTAGTATACTACTCAACTATTCGAGCTCATTTAGTCAAGGATCAAGTAGGACTTTACTTGGTTGTAATGTAGGTTACGGGACGGGTAGGATACATTTAGATATAAGAGTGACTACACCTCCCTAAGCACTTTAATACATACAATTCATTGTTCAAAACCCCACACTTATGTCAAATCAAAAATCCACCTTCACATCAATATACATAAACTCCCTACTTCTTTAAGCACAATTACATCAAGAGTTACCACTATCAAGGAATATGTTTTTCACAATCATACAGTTATTGTTTTCTTTCTTTTTCTTATTCACTTCAAGTGGCTCTTACTTTTTTTTCAAAACAGTGCACCTTTCTCCTTATTTCATTAGTTCCACTCAAAATCCAAACCAACCACCCCACACTTCAACTTTTACAAAGTTCATAACAAATTCAAGTGCTCACGAGAGATAAATAGTTCAAATAGATGGTCAATTCAAACAAATGGGTAAGGCTTGTAACGTGGTTGCCAAAGAAACATGATTACAGGCTCAACCGAGTTAACTAAGATACATAACAATTAGGTGGGTAATAACTGTCTCAACAAAGAAATGCCTATATCACTTCCAAGAGTGAACAAAACTACCATTTCGCTTCGCAAACACACGGGACGAGTTCTAGACATAAAATGCAATGCACAAAATAACACAAACCCTCACACACACATGACATATAACTCACTCAGGATTGGACTCATCAAGATACTCTAGTCAAAGTAGTTAAGCAAAGTTAAGATCAAACAATTTAAGGTACTTATACAAGAGTCAAAAACTGAGCCTAAGCGTCACAAATAAAGCACTTACTATTCTCAAGGCATAATAAAGTTAAGAGATATTGCTTTTAATTCAAATCATAGCACAAGGTTTCATACTTCCAAAAAATACTAACTACACCCGGTTTAAACAAAACCCTTGGAAAAGAATCGCAGCACAAAGAAAAACCAAAGGGGAATTAATACACTACCTAACAAAAGAATTTTTGTTTGTCTTTTTCTTTTGACTCCCTCCAGAAACCCGTCGAATGATATTCAAAAAAAGATTTCTATCACTAAAGCTAACAAAACTAACACATATACATACAACATACAACATATCCCCCATCCCATACTTTAAGTTGTGGCATGTCCCCATGATACACAATTAAAAAATATAAGGTAAAGGAAACTTCCCTGAATCTCTAGTCGGGGTCTAAGTCGAAGTTTGGATCCATTCCTTGCCTTCGAACTAATGCGCACATCCATGTAGATAACTTCTTCTCAGCCTTCTTTGGGTGTACCCTATACTTATCTTTCTCACTCGCCGCAACCTTCTCTTTTGAGACCATCACTTTCCACTCAACACTTGTAGTTGGCTTCGCATTTTTTTCCCCTGTTTCTACATTCATTGCAAAAGTTATAGTATCCTCACCCACTCTAAGCATGTGCTTTCTCTTGTGTATATCTAATATTGTTCTCCTCCATATTCACTACTATAAAATCTATAGGAAATACGAACTTATCTACCCGAACTAAGACATCTTCCACTATCCCCTCGGGTGTCAGAGTCGTTTGGTCTACCAGCTGCAAAGATATTGGCACTGACCTTATTTCTCCAATTTCCTGTAAATAGATAGAGGCATTAAGTTAATTGAGGCACTATAATCACATAAAGAGTTATCAAAATTAATAGAGCATAAAGAGCAAGGTATATTAAAACTCCATGGATCTCCACACTTTTGTAGGAGTTTATTTTTCAATATCACACTGCAATGCTCTGTGAGCTTGACCATTGAGGTCTCCTCAATTTTACTCTTCTTTGTCAAGATCTCCTTCAAGAATTTGGCATAAGTTGGCATTTGGGAGAGCACTTCTGTGAATGGAAATTTTATATTAACCTGTTTCAGCATATCCAAAAATCTCTCAAATTGCTTGTCCAGGTTTTCTCTATATTGCTTTTGAGGAAAAGGTAGAGAACGCATATGCTCGCTCTCATTAGATTCATCCCTTCTCGAACTTTCCTCCTTCTTTTTGTCAGCTCCCTTCTTGCCTTTCTTCTTCTTATCAATATCATTCACTGTTTCTTTGGAGTGGAGTGGTATCTTTCAACACTTGCCCGCTTCTCAAGGTCACAACATTCACTGTTTCTTTGGGATTTCTCTCAGTATCAGCTGGCAGAGTACCTGAAATTCTCTCAGATAATATTGTTGCAATTTGTCCCACTTGTCTCTCCAAGTTTCAAAAACTAGTAGCCAATTCTTTGATAGCTGCCTTGTGAGCGTCCAACCTCTCATTTGTCTTGATGATGAAGCCCTTCATTAGATCTTCTAGACCAGATTGATTGGACTAGTGAGGCTGAAATTGTTGCCTCTGCTGATTTTGGAAGACTGAAGCTCCTTGTCCCTGAGGTCTAGAGTTATTTTGTTGCCACACATTTTTAGTACCTCCAAGAGAACTCCATGAAAAAAGGGGTGCCTCTGACCCATTGTATTATAATTTCCCACAACATTCACTTCCTCAGTTAGGGCTTGACACTCATGAGTAGGATATACTCTTCCACATATATCACAAGCCGCGTGAGGCTAACTTTGTATTGTAGCTAAGGTCAGCTTCCGTATCTCTTTGGCCAAAGCATCAAGCTATACCTTCACAGATGTGTTAGCATTGACATGGTGAACACCTGTCAATCTTCTTCTTTCAGCACTCTTATAGGGCCACTAATTTGCATCTTCAGACAACTCATCAAAAATTATGACTATCTCCTCTGGAGTCTTCTTCATCAAAGGGCATCTGACTGCATTTCTCAATGTTCTATGTGAGGCCGGTGTCAATTCATCCCAAAATTCCTGGAGTTGCATCCGAAGTTCAATTCCGCTATGTTGACACTTCCTGACTATTTCCTTAAACCTCTCCCAAGCTTCAAACATAGTCTCAGTATCTTTCTGGAAGAAGTTATGGATTTATCTTCTAAACTTTCCATTCTTAGCTTATGAGAAATATTTATCAAGATATTTTCTGGTCATCTCATCCCATGTTCGAATCGATCCATAGGTAAGCTTCAAAGCCATTGCTTTGCATCATCTTTGAGTGTGAAGGGGAATGCCCTTAAGTAAATTGTATCTTGTGACACACCATTATATTAAAAGATGTTCATAATCTCCTCGAAGTCCATTAGGTTGTTGTTTGGATCTTCGTTCATATTCCCTCTAAAGACACAACAATTTTGAAGGGTTTGGAACAACCGTTGCTTTAAATAGAAATTACTAGCTGCAATTGGAGGTGGTTGAACACTGGATAATCCTTGATTGTAGATCGGTCTAGC
Source organism: Nicotiana tomentosiformis (assembly GCF_000390325.3). Taxonomy (NCBI): domain Eukaryota; kingdom Viridiplantae; phylum Streptophyta; class Magnoliopsida; order Solanales; family Solanaceae; genus Nicotiana; species Nicotiana tomentosiformis. The sequence continues at coordinate 29,867,429 of NC_090823.1, forward strand.
ATGATCGTCACGTGGTATCCCATGCAAGGGTTGATGTTGATTTAGTCTGATACCCCTCTCTTCTTCATAGATGTTCTGCGCATTTCTAATAGCTGCTTCTTCAACATCCCGTGCAACTTGTTCTCGTAGTTGGGCTGCTTCTCTCGCAGCCAAATCCACATTATCTTCACCATTACCAGTCATGAGTTCTTTAGTTGAGGATTGTCCAACCATTTATGTTGTCCCGGCGAGATTTCTTTCCTTCTTCAGCTGTCGCAGTTATTTTTTAATTTCTGGCTCGTATGGTAGCACTTCCTTCACAGAAGTTCTAGTTATGCACCACTCTAAACATGTAACATGCGCACAATCAAATTACCAAACGTAAAACGAGAAAAATAAAAATAAAAATTCCTGAAATAGCACTACAAACTATTTCAAACACTATTGATTGCCAATCCCTAGCAACATCGCCAAAATTTGACGAGCGCAAAACACACACTTAAATATGCTTGCTAGTCAAATATAGTATAATATAATATCATATCTACACGGATTGGAATTAAACAATATTATCGTAATTTTGTAGCTAGATTACTATCCAAGATGATAAATTTTTTAGTCTTATGTGATTAATACTAAAATTAACTAAGAATATAGAGCTAATTGACTAATGACAATCAAAGCAAGGACTAAGAAAATGAAGATATCAATGGGAGAAAATAAGGTTTTGATTGGATAGGTGCAAGATAATTGTCTGGGATTTAACTCTATATAATTCACTTCTAATGTTCAAGTGAGTCTCTCGAATTCACTTAATTATCAATACAATTATTTAGTAGAAACTCCTCTCTCGATTAAGTCTTAACCTCTCAATATGAACCAGTTTAAGCTATGCCAAGATATGCAAGAATGCGTAATAGATTGGTCTTTAGGAGAACCTCTCTCGATTATCATCCTAATTATGTTTAATCAATGATTCAACTAGCCTCTTTCAATTACTAAGAAGAATTAATGAACTCAACCAACAAGATAATGAAAAGATATCACAAGTTATGCCTCTCTCGATTACATGAACATGTGAATATAGATGCAATAATTAAATCATCCAAAATGATTCAATATATAAAACTAGAGTTATAATCCACAAACAAATATCAACACACCAAATCCATCAAACTCTAAAGAGAACTACTCCATAGATATGGATCAATTCATCACAAATAATTTTAAAGTAAAGGAAAAGATAAAACTATCCAAACTCGGGTCTTGAGTGGGGATTGAATGATGAACTTCTTGTGCTTTTGCTTCTCCAACTCCTCCAACTCCTCCTTAGGTCTCCAATATGTCAAAAGTTTAGAAAATAACGTTTGTTCATGTATTTATATTAAGTAGGGTCAAACCCAAATGAAATCACCTTTTCCTAGGAGAAATAGGATAATTACTCTGTAAAATTTGCATAGGCGCTCCGCATGAGGTGACGCACCATGAGGGGAATTAGTGGGGAAATCTAGATAGCTAGTTCTGACAGGCAACAAGAAGTTTTGTACAAGCGCGGCATGCCACGTGCCGTGGCTATGGAGGTTTCTCAGAGTACGAATGTTTCCTTTCTATTTGACGTCCAGACTTGGTCCTCGACCCCCGAACATGATCCCAACTTGATCCTTTGGGCTTCTACTCAGACTTCAAAGCTCTAAATTACTCAAATTCATTCCATAACATATATATCACTCGGAATCTGTCCTACAAGGTATAAAACACTAGCGATTAAAGCTCAAAAATAATAAAAGTACAGTAAATTAGAGTGCAATAAGCGACTAAAATACGAGATTTTATCCTACCATCAACATTGTCCCCCACGGCGATGTCTTTTATAGCTTTGATTTTGTCAGGATTAATTTCGATCCCCTAGTTGGACACCATGAATACAAGGAACTTCCCGAACCCTACCCCGAATGCGCATTTCTCCGGGTTTAGCTTCATATTATAGTTTTTCAGTATGTTAAAGATTTCCTGCAAATGTTCCAAATGGTCCTCTGCTCGCAAGGACTTAACTAACATGTCATCAATGTAAACTATGGGTGTTTAATGGGCAGGTTGGGACGGGCTGGACACAAAAAAAAAATAGCCTGTCCGTTTAACGTTGTAGGCTTTTAGCGGGATGTACTTTTTCGGGTTTTTTTATAGCGGGTTGGACCAGGCCGTGCAATTTTTTTTTTTTAAGTAAATTTTATTTTTCTTATTCAATGTTATTGATACTTAAGTATTTGCAAAGTTTTAAGGCTTAGAATTAAACTTTGAATTTTAAAGTTTTAAATTTGAAATTTGAATTTTATAATTTTAAAATTAAAATTTGAAAGTAAGTGGCTACAAAAAATTATTTAATAAGACCAATAGGCAATATGTAAAGATCAAGCTCCAAAGACTTTCATTTGATATTTTTATTGAATAATATATAATATTTCAAATTAAGTTACAAGTTCTTTTTTGATTTTGTTATTTTTGAACTTGCAAATTAAAATTTTACAATAATTATAAAAAAAAGAAATAGTACATCACATGTTTTGCATCATTTTTGTAAGTTTATCCATGTCAACATGAGGTTCTTGATTTCCGGCATTGGTTGAATCAGAACCATAAACCATTATATCTCCAATTTCTTGGTCCTCCGCTTCATCTACCTCGTCACGCCCTTGATTTTGCCGTTCTGATCTTATCCAATCTCTGAAGTATACTAGAATTTTCAAAGCGTTGCTGCCCAATGAATGTTTACCATGTGCCTACGAAGTTGACCCGTTCCCCCTCCCTTACCGGTCTTATGTTTATAAATATCCATACAAATTCTACATCTTACATAATTTTTATCTTCTTCTAGTCTATCAAAAAAATTGCAACACTTACTTCTTAATCTTCGATTCTTCTTAATAGGGAGGAGAGGCCTACTTGTATTACCACGACTTTCACCCCTAATATTTTGAGTTTGACTAGCATTACCAGGTGTAGCTGGTGGTGTTTCAAGATTATCAGGTGATGGAATATCATCTAAATTATCATCTAAATCATCATCTATACCATAATTTTCTTGAAGTCTCTCATAATCTACATTTAAATTTTCAGGTGAACTTTCAGAAATATGTGTAAAGCTACTAGAAGAACAAGTACCACCTCTTGATCTTTTGGAAGTTTTCTTATTACCACCTCTATTATTAAATTAATAATTCTAAATAATAAAATAAATGTACACCAAAGAAGAGAAAGATATGGAACGAGTGTACCGGGATTCCGGATGCCGCACTAAATTTGATATAAAAAATCAAACTTCAATTGATAGATCGATACTTGATAGTTGATAATTGATACCACACTTCACTTGAATACTTGATATTTGATAATAATAATTTTGTAATGGCTAAACTAAATATTCGATGAAACTTGAAATAATAAGTAATTGAGAATTTAAGAACAATAATCAATAATATCAAGAGAGAATTGAGAGAGAATTAGAGTAGTAAGAGAGTGAATTGTGAGGGAAAATGAAGAAGAAGAGGGGCTATTTATAGTTTTTAAAAGGTTAAAATTGTAATTTATCAAATATTAGGGGTGTGGGGGCTATTTTCTTAAGGGGGTAGGCGCCATTTCTGCAAAATCCGAGTGATGTTCCGGCGGTGTTCACTTGCAAGGTTATCTCCCCTTTAGTAGTTTCACATGCCATGTTGAATCCGTTTAGGACCCAAACTGCATGCACTATGGTCTTGTAGACCCAGCTGCTCTACGACCCTCGATCTGATGATATTCGCCGAGCTACCTGGATCAAATCAACACACGCTTAACTCGAGATTTATTTATGAGTACAGAAATTACCAGTGCATCGTTATGCAGTTGCACGATGCCTTCATCGTCTTCATCATTGAAAGAGATGGTCCCCTCCGGCATGTAATCTCGAGTTCGCTTCTCCCTTGTAATGGACACCTTAGTGTGCTTCATTGGCCCTTGGGGGATGTCGACTCCACCGATGATCATGTTGATGACGTGCTGAGGTTCCTTTGCTCGGTCTGCTTGTTGGAGTCCCTATTCATGAAGTAATTTTTTTGGCTTGATCACTCAGAAATTCCCGGAGGTGTACATTATTGAATATCAATTTTTATAATCTTCCACTAGCTCACCTTCACGTAACCCCAAAAGAGAAAATCTATTCCGCTATGAAACTGTTCTAATGTACTACCATGACTTCAAAATTTAAAAAACGTACAAATGAGTTTTGCAGGCAGCTGGAATCGAACTCAAGTCATCCCAAAATAAATGACTCCACATGAACGAGGTAACAGTCACTATTGTATCAAGTGGATTCAGTTTTTCTATATTATCAGTTTCAGATAAAATTTACACATATAAATAGTAATATTTTCGGACGAAGACTTGCTACACAATATGGGTCCGCCCCTGAGCTTAATTGATTTATGTCGTACTATAGGCTATATACTTTTCGCTTAAGTTGGGGTGAATCTATCAATTATCTAAACCTCTAAGGGCCAAAAAGAAAGAAAAAAAGAGTTCCTTACCGACTAAATCAAGAAGACAGTTGCCAATGTGGTGTATTACAGGCTTATTTCAGATAGAACACTTTTTTTATGTGTTAATAAAAGAAAAGCATGGTTTATAGTGTAGTTTAGATAAGAATGCTATCAGACATCAATATTATAACTTTAAATAAGCTATAATTTGACTTGGTGGTCATATTAAGCCCCACCAGCTACACCTTTCAAAGTTGACCTTTAAAATATTTCAACATTATGATAGACTCAAATCCTCATGATATCTACGCTTCTAACGAGATAATGTACATATTTGCATTTTACTTATTTATCTGTATCTATTCATTTGTTTATTTTGTTTGAATAACTGCTTTATACTTTCTTCTTCTTTTTTTTTTTTTTTAAATTGATTCTGCCGTATGGTGGCAGTGACCTATATAGATGAACACCAAAATTAAACAATAAGAAAAGTGATGAACAGTGTGCCGCAATGACTACTCAGATTAATGATTAAAGAATATATATTTTTATGAGTAGCTTTTGCATATTGAGAGATTAAGAGCTAGTAGGACATAAGAAAAAAAATTCATTTTTTACGAAAAAAAATTATTTATTTTTCTGAAATCAGTGTTTGGTCATAAATTTTTAAATTTTATCTTGAAGATGGATTTTGAAATTTTTCGAAAATTTGAAAAACTCCAAAAAGTCGTTTTTCAAAATTTTTACTCAGATCACTCATAAAACTTCAAAAACAACCCAAAATTATATTCATGCCCAAACACAACTCTAATTTTCAAATACCATTTTCACTTGAAAAAACAAATTCTCCTCTTCGGGAATTTTACAATTGTTATGTCCAAATGCCCGCTAAGAAAACTCGTTTTAAAAGAGAATTGGACCTTTTGGTTTGCATTCAACTTCGGATTACCATTTTTCAAGAATTAGGACTTTTTGGGGTAATTTTCTTTTGGTTTCTTGAACTTTCTTCTCATCTAGGGTTCTATTTCGTCATTTTTTCGAAGCGATGGGTTTGTTTATCAATTCTTGAACAACTAAAAAACTGTAAAAAAATGTCCAAAAAAAACCGATCGAAGTCGATCGGAATCGAACAAAAATCGACCTATTACCGACCGATTTCAATTCATCGGAAAAAGAATGGTCGCAATAGGGTAGCGACCACAGTCGGTTGATATTACCGACCGAAATCGGTCGGTATTCGTCAATGCACTTTGACCAAATTATCTGACAAACAATAACCATACTGACTGACTTTGGTCGATAGTTTTTAAAATAATTTTAAATTATTTTTAAATTAGCAACCGAAGTCGATCAAAACATTAATTATTATTTTTTTAAAATTATTCAATTCCGACCGATTTCGGTCGGAATGTTTAAAATTAAAAATTCTGACCGCAGTCGGTCGAAATTGTTAAATATTTAATATTTAAATTCAACAATTCCGACCGAAGTCGATCGGTAACTTTGAATTTCTGGAAAATTCAAATGAACAGTTCCGATCGACTTCGGTCGGTATGCAGTCAGTTTTCTGGGTATTGTTTTGGCAGAATACAGTTGTTTTATAGCTGCACCACCTATTAACAACCAATCACCTATAATGGCAGCATTACATTGTTGTCATTCAACCAATACCAACAATAATAACAACAACAATAACGACAATAATAACAACAATAAATAACAACTATCAAAACTATATTATTAACAAAACATCATCTCCATCTCCACTAAACTATATTAACAAAACATAATAACCAACAAAAAAATGTCACAAGTTAAAAGTTCAAATATCATTCAATGATTGTTTTGTATTGCATCACCTCCATCTTCATTACTAGAAGATTCATCGTCGGCATGGTTCGAAGGATCATGACGAGAAGAACTAGCATCTGGGGAAGGCACACGATATCGGGGAATGGGGAAAGCACCACTAGCAAGAAGATTGGCAAGCTGACCTTGAAAGAGATTAAATTGTTGGTCCTTCTTTTCTAGATAAACTTGAAGGGTATCAAATTTTTTATCTCTCTTTTGTTCTCTAGCCTTTGTCTCCTCAAGCTCTGCTGTCAGTTTTGCGATCTTCTTCTCCAAAGATGAGATAGTCGACCTATCAATTTCCTCGCCTTGGGCGGAAGTCCCTATTCCATGCAATCCAACCCTGTAGATCTGAAATGATCTCTCTGGAAGGCCGTATGATATCCCCTTTTTAGGACCACCGACAACATCCAACAATATCTTCTGCGCTTCTTCGTCAGAAATGGATGGTCGCTCGCCTTACTCATTCGATGGCAAGCTCTGAGTGTACTCCTCCACATTAATCTTATAGCGAGGCTTTATTTAGAAGATAGAAAATTATTAACTATATAATATTATAAACTTGTTCAGGTATGTTAAAAGTTGGGTCAACTAGTTCACTCATAAGACCAATGACAGAATCCATTCCCTCTTAAGAAATATTGGTATATGATTTGATACTTAATAATCTAACCGCAACAGACAACTGAGAGTGCATATTTCCTTCACTTAGTGTACGACTAGCGACCTCTAACTGTTCATAAAAATATTTTGCCTCTTCGTTAGGAGCTTGTTCAACACTTTCATGGGGTTCAAACTCGAAGTGCATCCCAAAAGCATCTGCAACCATTTCATGGTATCTAAGATGTTGAACATTATTCCCCACCGGCCTACTAGTTTCACCAACAACTATGTTATGAAATACACCATCGCTACCATCAACCCCTCCATGACTAGTCCACACAAAATAATTATCTATAAAACCCTTTTTTTTTTTATAAAGATGAGTCTTAACATCCTCCGAACCAAAAACATGCAAACACTTGCACTTCACACAAGGACACCTAATTATCCCTCCGATTTGAAATGGTTCAAGTGATATTGCATGCCTAATAAATTCATTAACTCCTTCTATAAATTCCTCCCTAAAAAACTGACGATTAGGATAATTTCTATTATACATCCAACTACGATATTCTATCTACACAAAGAACAAATAAATTGCATGTTATATTAATTTTAAAGTTCATATATATCCATAAATGAATTCAATTAGCTTAGATTATATCGTTACACTTAGTATTAGATTGAGAACTAGCTTAATATATCCTTGTAATTTATTTTAAGTTTGATATAATTTTTTTGAAAGTCCATATAATAAGATTGATTTATCCTTGCAATTTATTGTTCTAACCCTATCATTAATCATATAATTAGACTCGCTAGACAATGAATTAGTTAAGCTATTCAATTAGACTAATTCAATTAGAGTAACTCAATTAGATTAATTGATATTGTAGTTCATAATTTATATATTAAATAATTTAAATTTATTAATTTGAGTTCTATTAAGAACCATAAGTTCATAACTAAAGGTAGTTCGTTATTTATACCTTAAGTTCATAATTTATACCTTAAATTAATTTATACATTAAATAATTTAAAGGCATTAATTTAAATTCTATTAAGAACCATACGTTCATAATTTATACCTTAATTCTAAATCTAATGTAGTTCAAACCAGAAACACTAAAAATTTGTAATTTTAGGTAGTTCAATTCTAAATCTAAATCTAATATAGTTCAAAAACCCTATTTAGTCACTGAAATCCTAAATAGAAAAAATGTGATGACCCGACAGGTCATCTCATGTTTTAAAACCTAATTATGTGTTTTGAGGTCTAAAAATCTCATTTTAGCCTTCCTCGATTTGCGTGTGCAGTCCGGGTGTTCTTCCGGAAGGTCTTATATGTTAAAAGCTGATAAAAATAAGAATTTTTGCCTTAAAATTAATCTGAATTAACTTCGGTCAATGTTTTGAGTAAACGGATCCGGATACATGTTTTGACGGTCCTGGTGGGTCCGTATCATAATTTGGGACCTGGGCGTATGCCCGGAATCGAATTCGGAGGTCCCTAGCTCTAGTTATGCAATTTTGATGAAAAATTAAAAGTTTGAAAGTTTAATGATTTTTAGAATACTGATGTTTGGTCTTGTTCATACAGGGTCCGTATTTTGATTTCGGAGCCCGGTACAGGTCCACTATAATATTTATGACTTGTCTGTCGAATTTGGTGAGAAACAGATTTGATTTGACGTGATGCGGACGTTCGGTTGTGAAAACAGAAGTTTTAAAGTTTTTTTGAAACTTTCCTTTGACTTGGTGTCTGATTCGTAGTTCTAGGCGTTATTTTGGTATTTTGATCGCGCGAGCGAGTTCGTATGATGTTTTAGGACTTGTGTGCATGAATGGTTTGGAACACCGAGGGCCCGGGTGACTTTCGGAAAGGCTATAGAAGCTTTTTGCACTTAGAAATCTGGTTTTTTGTGCTTCAGCTGATATCTGGTGTGTTCTTCTTCGCGTTCACGAAGGTACTCCTTCGAACGCGAAGAGTAAACTGGGGCAGGGTGATTTTCTTAATCGCGAATACGGTAGCTGGGTCGCGAACGCGAAGCAGTGGGGGCCTTACCCTTCGCGAACGCGACCAGCTCCTCACGAACGTGAAGCTTTAGGGACTTGGAGGAGGGGTCAGCCATTCTTCTATGCAAACGTGAGCATTGGCTCGCAAAGGCCAGGGGGAACAGCCTTCGCGAAAGTGAAGGAGGACTCGCGAACGCGAAAGCTACTCGGGCTGCTGCTGATCGCGAACGCGTCAGGCCCTATGAGTTTTGAGTCTCGAATTTGGGCGATTTCAAAGGGGTTTTTCACGTCTCTGAATTGAGTAAGTGTTCTATAACCAAAAGTGATTATATTTCATACATCCATATCTATATTCATAATTTATTTCGGATTTAGATGGAAGAAATTGAAAGTTTTGTAAAACTTTTCAAAAACGAAAATTAAGATTTGAAGGTCCAATTGACATCAGAATTTGATAATTTTTATATGGTTGGACTCGTCTCGGAATGGGTATTCGGATTTCGTAAGTTTTTCCGAGATTCGAGACGTGGTCCCCACTATTGAATTTTTAGATGAATTTCAGATTTTAATCTGGAACATTAGTAAATGCATATGGAATTAATTCCTATGATTTGTATTGAGTATATTAAATTGTTTATGAATAGATTTGAGGATTTATTGGAATCTTGAATTTGGTTGCAAAGCGAGGTAAGTGTCGTGGTTAACCTTGACTTGAGGGAATAGAATCCTTAAATTATTTATTACGTAAATTTCATGTGTAACGATCTATAGGCAAGGTGACAAGTGCCTATACTTTGTCAAATTAATTGTTTGCATAATTAGTTAAAAATCATAAATTATTTTAAGACCCGAATTAATTATTATAATAATTTTTTCTCTCATATTCCTTGTCTATTATTAATTCTAGAATTCATGCAATAATTGTTACGTGCTTATTTGATTTATGTGTTTTAATTGCTACTTGACACTTAGCATATTAAATATGAAATTTGCCTATTTTCTCCCTGATTTTTCACAATTAATTATTACTTGTTATTACTTATTTCCCGAATAAATTTTAATCATTGTATGCTTTGTTGTCTAATAATTTCGTATTGAATCTAGTATTTATTAGAGTATTTTTATTACAATCAAGAGTTGCTAATTTTATATTGCTGGAGCGGGTTGCACGCCGCAACGGAAATGAAAAGGAATATATTGGGGATCGGGTTGCACGCCGCAACGGATTATATTTTAGGTTTATATTGTTGGAGTGGGTTGTACTCTGCAATAGAAACTTATTGAAGAATTATTTCGTTGTAGCGGGTTGCACGCCGCAACGAAAATTGATTGAAACAGTAATTGGTTATGACTGCCGAGTTGGTTTCAACTGTTGAAATGAGTTACATGTTTTATTTTTATTATTGTTGTTATCACTATTATTGTGTGCATGTTAATGTAAATGACCTGCCTTAGCCTTGTCAGTACTTCATCGAGGTTAGGCTCGGCACTTACAGAGTACATGGGGTCGGTTGTACTCATACTACACTTTGCACTTCTTGTACAGATTTCGGAGTTGGTCCCAGCGGCGTACTGTAGATTTGCTCGGATTCATCTACCAGTGGAGACTTGAGGTATAGCTGCACGTGCAGCTATAAAGTCCCCTTCTACTTTATTTTAGTTGTGTGCTTTCTTTCAGATAACTTTATTTGGTTTAGACCCTTGTTTGTATCATTCTAGAAGTTTGTGCACTTGTGACACCAGTTCTGGGATGGTATTCAGACATCGCTAGTATTATGGCGTATTCACTTTATTTCAGACTTTACTTCCGCATTTGTTTCTTTGTTATTAATTAATTCAAAATTATATTAAAATGGCTAATTATATTCTAACGTTGGCTTGCCTAGCAAGTGAAATGTTAGGCGCCATCATGGTCCCGAAGGGGGGAAGTTTGGGTCGTGACAAGTTGGTGTGAGAGCACTAGGTTACATAGGTCTCACGAGTCACGAGCAAGCTTAGTAGAGTCTGAAGGATCGGTACGGAGACATCTGTATTTATCTTTCAGAGGCTATAAAGTTTAGGAACAATATCACTTCTTTCTTATTCTGTCGTGCGATTTTATTCTATCATGGATGATTGAACCATTTTATTCTTATTCTCTCACAGCTAGAGGTAGGGGTCAGGCAGCTAGAGGTGGAGGTCAGACCATTAGAGGTAGAGGTCAGGCCGTTAGAGGTCGTTCCAGAGATGCAGTTCAGAGTGGTGGGGACCAACCTCGATTTTATGCTTTTCCAGCTAGGCTTGAGGCCGAGTCCTCCGATGTCGTGATCACAGGTATGGATTGGCTGTCACCTTATCATGCTATATTGGATTGTCATGCCAAGACGGTAACCCTAGCTATGCCAGGGTTACATCAATTAGAGTGGAAAGGAACTTCTAGTCATTCTACCAGCAGGGTTATCTCTTATGTGAAAGCTCGTCGTATGGTCGAGAAGGGGTGTCTAGCTTATTTGACTTATATTCGCGATCCCAGCACGAAAGTTCCTTCTATGGATTTAGTTCCAGTTGTCCGTGAATTTCCAAATGTATTTCCTGCAGATCTGCCGGGGATGCCACCGGACAGAGATATCGATTTAGCTCTGGGCACTCAGCCCATTTCTATCCCACCATACCGTATGGCCCCGTCGGAGTTGAAAGAATTGAAGGAGCAGTTACAAGACTTGCTTGATCAGGGATTCATTAGACCAGTATCTCGCCCTGGGGTGCACTTGTAGTATTTGTTAAGAAGAAAGATGGCCTAATGTGGATGTGTATAGATTATCGGCAGTTGAACAAGGCTACTATCAAAAACAAGTATCCACTTCCAAGAATTTATGACTTATTCGATCAACTTCAGGGTGCCAAGGTGTTTTCAAAGATCGACTTGAGGTCTGGTTACCATCAGTTGAAGATTAGGACATCTGATGTCCCTAAGACCGCTTTTCGGACTCGGTATGGGCATTATGAATTCCTAGTGATGTCATTTGGGCTGACAAATTCCCCAACAACATTTATGGATTTGATGAATCGGGTGTTCAAGCCCTATCTGGATTCGTTTGTGGTTGTATTCATTGATGACATCTTGATTTACACCAGCAGTCGAGAGGAGTATAAGCAACACCTTCGGATTGTGCTTCAGACTTTGAAGAATAATCAGTTATATGCAAATTTTCAAAGTGTAAATTTTGGTTAGGCTCAGTTGCCTTTTTGGGTCATGTTGTATCGGCTGAAGGCATAAAAGTGAATCCTAAAAAGATTGAGGTAGTTCAGAATTGGCCTAGACCTACTTTAGCTACAGCGATCGGGAATTTCCTACGTTTGGCAGGATATTATCGCCGGTTTGTGGAGGGATTTTCGTTTATAGCATCTCCATTGACCAAATTGACCCAGAAGGTTGCCCCATTCATATGGTCAGACGAGTGTGAGTTGAGCTTTCAGAAGCTCTAGACCGCTTTGACTACGACGTCAGTGTTGGTATTACCCACAGGTTCAGAATCTTATACGGCGTATTATGATGTATCTCGCATTGGGCTTGGTGCAGTATTGATGCAAGATGGCAGGGTGATTGCATATGCGTCACAGCAGTTGAAAGTTCATGAGAAAAATTATCCTGTTTATGACTTAGAATTGGCAGCCATTGTTCATGCGCTGAAGATTTGGAGGCATTACCTGTACGGTGTCTCGTGTGAGGTATTTACTGATCATCGTAGCCTTCAGTATCTGTTCAAACAAAAAGATCTCAATTTGAGGCAGAGAAGATGGTTGGAGTTGTTGAAAGATTATAATATCACCATTTTGTATCACCCCGGAAAGGCAAATGTGGTGGCCTATGCTTTGAGTAGAAAGGCTGTGAGTATGGGCAACCTTTGCTTATATTCCGGTTGGTGAGAGACTGTTAGCTGCAGATGTTTAGACTTTGGCTAATCAGTTCGTGAGGTTAGATGTTTCAGAACCCAGTCAGGTTCTAGCTTGCACAGTCACTTGATCTTCTTTATATGAGCGTATCAGAGAGCGACAATATGATGATCCTCATTTGCTCGTCCTTAAGGACACGATACGGCACGGTGATGCCAAATAGGTTGTTGTGGCGGAAGATGGAGTTCTACGGATGCAGGTTCGTATTTGTGAGCCTAATATGGATGGGCTTCGTGAATTAATTCTAGAAGAGGCCCACAGTTTCCGATATTCTATTCATCCAGGTGCCGCCAAAATGTATCAAGATTTGTAGCAACATTACTGGTGGAGGAGATTGAAGAAGTATATAGTTGCATATGTACCTCGGTGTCTAAATTGTCAACAAAGTCAAGTACGAGCATCAGAGACCTGGTGGTTTGCTTAAGAAGTTAGAAATTCTTGAGTGGAAGTGGGAGCGTATCACTATGGATTTTGTTGTTGGGATCCCACAGACTCAGAGAAAATTCAATGCATTATGGGTTATTGTGGATAGGCTGACCAAGTCGGCACATTTCATTCCAATGGCAGTTACCTATTCTTCAGAGCGGTTAGTTGAAATTTACATTCGTGAGACTATTCACCTTCACGGTGTGTCGGTGTCTATTATTTCAGATGGAGGTACGCAGTTTACCTTACACTTCTGGAGGGCTGTGCAGCGTAAATTAGGCATGCTGGTTGAGTTGAGTACATCATTTCATCCACAGATAGACGGACAGTCAGACCGCACTATTTAAATATTGGAAGATATGCTTCGCTCTTGTGTTATAGACTTTGGAGGTTCTTGGGATCAGTTCTTGCCACTTGCAGAGTTTGCCTATAATAATAGCTACCTGTCGAGCATTTAGATGGCTCCATATAAAGCATTATATAGGAGACGGTGTTGTTCGCTAGTTGGCTGGTTTGAACCGGGAGAGGCTCGGTTGTTGGGTACCGATTTGGTGCAGGATGCCTTGGATAAGGTCAAAATTAATCAGGATCGACTTCGTACAACTCAGTCTGGGCGAAAGAGTTATGCCGACTGTAAGGTTCGTGATATTGCATTCATGGTTGGAGAAAGAGTATTGCTCCGGGTTTCACCTATGAAAGGTGTAATGAGGTTTGGAAAGAAGGGCAAGTTGAGCCCTAGATATATAGGAGGACCCTTCGAAATTCTTGAAAGGGTGGGCGAAGTAGCCTATATGCTTACATTACCACCTAATTTATCAGTGGTCCATACAGTGTTCCATGTGTCTATGCTCCAAAAATATCATGGTGATCTGTCCCATGTGTTAGATTTCAGCTCAGTCCAATTGGACAAACATTTGACTTATGAAGAGAAGCCAACAGTTATTCTAGCCCTGTAGGTCCGACAGTTGAGGTCTAAGTATTATCTTTCAATTCGGGTTCAATAGAGGGGTCAGCCGGTAGAAGCAGCTACCTAGGAGTCCGAGTCGGACATGCAGAGTAAATATCCACACCTGTTTACCAGCTCAGGTACTTTTCTAATTCCGTTCGAGGACGAACACTTGTTTTAGAGGTGGAGAATGTGATGACCCAAGAGGTCATCTTTAAATTTAATAATTATTTCTGTGTTGTGAGACCTCAAACAACACTATTCATCATTCCTTTTTTTGGAAAGTTTTTATGTGAAAAATTGATTAAAATGTGAAATAGAGTCTTAAAACTCAATTAAGTTGACTTTGGTCAACATTTTTTACAAACGGACCCGGATCAATATTTTGACAGTTCGGGTAGGCCCGTCTCATGATTTGGGACTTAGGGGTATGCCTGGAATTTAATTTGGAGATCTCTAGCTCAAGTTATGGCCATTTAACGGAAACTAGAAATTTAAAGGCTAAAGGTTTCCAAAGTTTGACCACGGATTTGACTTTTTGATATCGGGCTTGGAATCCGATTTTGGAATTTGGAATAGCTCTGTTATATCATTTATGACTTGTGTGTCAAATTTGAAGTCATTCCGGATTCTTTTAATATGTTTTGGCACGAGTATTGAAAATTTTAAAGTTTGAAAATCAAAAGTCCGAATCGATGTGTGAATTGTAATTTCGGTGTTGTTTGATTTGATTTGAGACCCCGAGTAAGTCTGTATTATGTTATGGAATTGGTTGGTATAATTGGACGAGGATTTGAATGGCTCGGGTGAGTTTCAGACGTGTTTCAAATCATTTTTGTAAAGGTTTGTAGGTCTGGTTCTAGTGTTTCGCACGTGCGACTTTTGGGCGGCCTACTCGCTTCTGTGAGAAAATGGTCGCAGATGCGACCACCTCTTCTGCGGCTTGGCCTTCGCAAATACGGAAGGTACCGCAAATGCGGCTCCTTCTTGTGCTTCTGCGCAGCCGCAAATGCGGCTCAATTTCCGCAGATGCGGACACACGCTGGGCAAGCCCATTTCCCAGATGCGAGATTTTTCTCGCAAATGTGAGCTCGCGGATGCGGAAATTCGTCCACAGATGCGAAAATGCTGGAAAGACTATATAAAATCGGGAGTTAGCCATTTTTACTCATTTTTGAGTTTTGAGTCTCGGATTTGGGCGATGTCAAGAGGGTTTTTTCACGACTTTTAATTGGGTAAGTGTTCTATAACCAAAAGTGATTATATTTCATAAATCCATGTCTATATTCATCCTTTATTTCGGATGTAGATGGAAGAAATTGAAATGTTTGTAAAACTTTCCAAAAACGAAAAATTAAGATTTGAAAGTCCAATTGACATCGGAATTTGATATTTTTTGTATGGTTGGACTCGTCTCGGAATGGGTGTTCGGATTTCTTAAGTTTTTTCGAGATTCGAGACGTGGGTCCCATTGTTGATTTTTAGATGAATTTTGGATTTTAATCCGGAATATTAGTAAATTCATATGGAATTAATTCCTACGATTTGTATTGAGTATATTGAATTGTTTATGATTAGATTTGAGGATTTCAGACATGAATTCACGAGACAAAGGTTTATTGGAATTTTGAATTTGGTTGCAAAGCGAGGTAAGTGTCGTAGTTAACCTTGACTTGAGGGAATAGAACCCTTGAATTATTTGTTACGTAAATTTCATGTATAACGATATATAGGCAAGGTGACGAGTACCTATACTTTATCAAATTAATGGTTTGCATAATTAGTTAAAAATCATAAATTATTTTAAGACCCGAATTAATTGTTATAATAATTATTTCTCTCATATTCCTTGTCAATTATTAATTCTTAAATTCATGCAATAATTGTTACATGCTTATTTGATTTATGTGTTTTAATTGCTACTTGATATTTAGCATATTAAATATGAAATTTGCCTTTTTTCTCCCTGATTTTCCACAATTAATTATTACTTGTTATTACTTATTTCCTGAATAAATTTTAATCATTATATGCTTTGTTGTCTAATAATTTCGTATTGAATCTGGTATTTATTAGAGTATTTTTATTACAATCAAGAGTTGTTAATTTTATATTGCTGGAGCGGGTTGCACGCCGCAACGGATATGAAAAAGAATATATTGGGGATCGGGTTGCACGCCGCAACGGATTATATTTTAGGTTTATATTGTTGGAGTGGGTTGTACTCCGCAATAGAAACTTATTGAAGAATTATTTCGTTGTAGCGGGTTGCACGCTGCAACGAAAATTGATTGAAACAGTAATTGGTTATGACTGCCGAGTTGGTTTCAACTGTTGAAATGAGTTACATATTTTATTTTTATTATTGTTGTTATCACTATTATTGTGTGCATGTTAATGTAAATGACCTTCCTTAGCCTTGTCACTACTTCATCGAGGTTAGGTTCGGCAGTTACAGAGTACATGGGGTCGGTTGTACTCATACTACACTTTGCACTTCTTGTACAGATTTCAGAGTTGGTCCCAGCGGCGTACTGTAGATTTGCTCGGATTCATCTACCAGTGGAGACTTGAGGTATAGCTGCACGTGCAGCTATAAAGTCCCCTTCTACTTTACTTTAGTTGTGTGCTTTCTTTCAGATAGCTTTATTTTGTTTAGATCCTTGTTTGTATCATTCTAGAAGTTCGTGCACTTGTGACACCAGTTCTGAGATGGTATTCATACATCGCTAGTATTATGGAGTATTCACTTTATTTCAGACTTTACTTCCAAATTTGTTTCTTTGTTATTAATTAATTTAAAATTATGTTAAAATGGCTAATTATATTCTAACGTTGGCTTGCCTAGCAAGTGAAATGTTAGGTGCCATCACGGTCCCGAAGCGGGGAATTTTGTGTCGTGACAGCGTATGCCGGGAATCGAATTCGGAGATCCCTTCCTCGAATTATCGCCATTTAACTGAAACTAGAAATCTAAAGGTTAAAGATTTCCAAAGTTTGACCGTGAATTTGACTTTATCGATATCGGACTCGGATTGAGATTCCGAGAGTTGGAATAGATCCGTTATGTCATTTATGACTTGTGTACCAAATTTGAAATCATTCCAGATTAATTTAATGCGTTTCAGCGCGGGTTTTGTAAAGTGAAAAAAGTTTGAAATTCATAAGTCCGAATTGAGGTGTGAATTATAATTTCGACATTATTTGACGTGATTTAAGACCCCCGAGTAAGTTCTTATGATGTTTTAGGATTTGTTGGTATATTTGGTTGAGGTCCCGAGGGCCTCGGGTGGATTTCGGATGGTTAACAGAATTTAATTTGGATATTCTAGAATGTTTCGACGTCATTTCTTCAAGAATAAGTGGTATCACATTAAGCAAATGAGCTCCAAATCTAGTTTTGATTTAAGCATTAGATCTGTATTGTCACGACCCAAAATCCCACCACAGGCATCGTGATGACACTTAGTCTCTAAGACTAGGTAAGCCGATTTTAATAACAATTCAAGCCTTTTTAAAAAAACATATAATTTAATACAACCTCCCAAGACTGTTAATACTGAGTTACAAACTCTAACTGAATACATGGAATGATCTCGAGGACTGAATGTACAATACTGTTCGAATAAAAAATTAACAGTACAATAAAATGAAAAGACCCCAAGGAACTGCGACGACCAAGCAGTCCTTCCTTGAATCCTTGCGATCATACTCTAATCTCTGTCCGGATCCAATATCTCCAATACCTGGTTCTGCACAAAAATGTGCAGAAGTGTAGTATGAGTGCACCATAGTCGGTACCCAGTAAGTATCAAAACTAACCTCGGTGGAGTAGTGACAAGGTACAGTCAAGACACTCACTAGTCAAATAACATGTGCAATATAGCATACAAAAATAATAAAAAATAAATAGCAGTGATAGCAACACCAATCAACTAGTAATTTAAACAACAAGGCAGCAAGAACACCATAAATAGTGCTCAAACAAATAATAAATACAAGTACAACCAATTAATCAAGTCTTTCAAAATATACATCTTTTATCTATAAGTTTTTCAAATAAAAATCTTTAGAATGTAATCCATACAATTAAATATATCCCGAATATACTTCCTTCAAATAAATATCTTACGAATATAATTATTTCAAATAAATATCTTTCAAATATATTTCTTTCAAGTAAATATCCTTCAAATATAATTCTTTCAAGTAAATATCTTTCAAATATAATTCTTTCAAGTAAATATCTTTCAAATATAATTCTTTCAAATAAATATCTTTCGAATATAATTCTTTCAAATAAAAGTCACCATGTGGCATCTCGTTTAACTTTCCTGGTGTGAGAAATATATTCAATATATCACATCAAATGGCACGACAATACCTTCGTGCATTTGTCTCATTCTCACCCAATATATATATATATATGTAGATCAAATCAATTGGCACGACAACACCCTTCGTGCATTGTTCTCCTTATCACTGAGCATACATATAAAAGTACCAACTAGGTGGGATAAATGCCAATAACAATAAAAGAAATAAAGTGGGAGGCACACAGGCAACAACAACGACTACAAGTCACATAGAAAACATAGGTGTACAATAACATCTCAAGATAAAGGCGTGAATGCATACACAACGAAAAGATATCACAATATAATGTATGTCTCTTATCTTCGCCTGCACGGAAACACCATTCGTGTCATGAACATATGATAATATAAAAATAATGGCACGGCATCACCCTTCGTGCTTTTACTATCATCCTCACGTGATAATATAATTGAAATGGCACGGGATCACCCTTCGTGCTTTACACTCTCAATGGAACGGCATCACCCTTCGTGATTTACACTCACAAATGGCACGGGATCACCCTTCGTGCTTTACACTCTCCCTCACATGATAATATAATTCAAATGACACAGCATCACCTTTCGTGCTTTACACTCTCAAATGGCACGGCCATCACCCTTCGTGCTTTACACTCTTCCATACCAAGCACATGTATATCATTAACAAGCAAGGTAGGAAGCATAAATAACATCAAGGAGAGTGTTTAAACCACAACAAAATACGATAATTCATATCACAATTTGCCAGTGACCACAACCAAATTCCAAAGATGTAGTAGAATCAATAAATTTCTCAACAAATAGTCCAAGGCTCCACACAACATATATAAAACCTTTAAAAAAACAGTGATGGAAAAGTAACTCAGCATAGGACAACACCTTCTTTAACCAATTTTTTTTGATAAATATATTAACGCCTCAATTTAAACTTATTTAATTAATTATTTACAGATAGAAAATCCATAATGAAATTAATTCCAATAAATATCAAATCAATGAACACATGGAATTCACATAAAAATCCAATTGGCAATCACCCCAAATAATCATATAAAATACAAACTCGACAAATAAGGAATGAGGCATGACAAATAAAGGATTTACTATGTTCCAACAATTTTTCAATTTAATACATAAGGGTGTCTACAAATTTAAACCGATATAATTTGCACATATAAACCAAGTATGTACTCGTCACCTCGCGTACATGTTTTTCAATCACACAATTTCCACATAAGACTCAATGCCTAAGGTAATTTCCCCCTACTCAAGGTTAGGCAAGATACTTACCTTTTTGAAGTTAGGCCGATATTTCAAAATAGCCTTCTTACTTGAATTGACCTCCGTACAGCTCAAATCTATCCAAATTAATTGTATAACTTCATTAAAATTCATCGGAAATAAATCCGGATAATAAAACACCAACCTAAAATCTTATTCTAAAAAGTCAACGCGGGGCCCGCCCCTCGGAACCCGACAGAATTTTTACGAAATCCGAACACCCATTCTGATACGAGTTCAACCATACCAAAATTATCAAATTCCAATAACGGATCGCCCTGCAAATCTTAAATTAAAGTCTAGAGGATTTCTACCATTTTCAACCCAATTCACTAATTTAGTGATAAAAACAACAATAGATTCATGAAAAACACTCGAAATATCGCCTCACCCGAGCTCCCTTGGTCCAAAAATGGAAGAATGAGACGAATTTGGACTTTATTCAGCTGCCCAGGGGTATGTTCTTTGCGTTCGCGACCCTCCCCTCGCGTTCGCGATGAACAAATTCCTCAACAACCATTTTCAAACTCTTCTTAGACAACCTCTAGTATAATGGTGATAACCTTTTGTACAAAATTCCAAATGATCAATGGTTTGACTTTCAGAAAACTAGACTCCAAAAACTATAACTTTCATTTGTTGCTCATCTCCCAATTCCTTATAGATTGCGAGATATAAGCTTCCAAAGTCAGTCATGTGCAACAGAGATTTCCAAACTCTTCTCAGACAGCCTGTAGTGTATCCACCATAACGTTTTGTACACAACTCCAAATGACAAATGGATTATTTTTCTGAAAACTAAACATAAAGGGGTACAACTTTAACTTTTGGATCATCTCCAAATTCCTTATAGATTGTGAGATATGAGCCTCCAAAATTCAGACTAGTACAACAGAGATATCAAATCAAGTCCGATTGACCTCAAATTTTTCACACAAATCATAAATGACATAACGAAGCTATTTTAATTTCCATAATCGGATTTCGATCCCGATATCAAAAGTTAACTCCCCGGTCAAACATCCAAACTTAACTTCCTATTTTCTTCATTTCAAGCCTAATCGATTACGGACTTTCAAATAAATATCCGGACACACTCCTAAGTCCAAAATCACCATACGAAGCTATTAACATCATCAAAATTCTATTCCGGAATCGTTTGCTCAAAAGTAAAACTCCGGTCAAACTTTAGAAATTCAAGCTTTATAAAATCAAACTTTTTATTTTATTTTAGTTTTTCAAAAACTAACTGAAAACGTGCCTACGCACCTCGGAATAACTTCAAATATTGTACATAAGTCATAAATATCATTACGAAGCTGATTGAACTCTCGGAATCCAAATTGGGACACAGTATCAACAAAAATCCAATTATGGCCAAATTTAAGAATTCTTTAAACCTTTAAATTTCTAGTTTCCGTCAAATGGCGATAATTCAAGCTAGGGACTTCCAAATTTGATTCTGGGCATACGCCCAAGTCCCAAATCACGATACGGACCCATCGGAACCGTCAAAATACTGATCTGGATCCATTTTCCCAAAACATTGGCCGAAGTCAACTCAAATGCGTTTTAAAGGCAAAAATTCACATTTTCTTTGGTTTTTCACATAAAGATTTTCCGAAAAAAATAGGGATTGTGAACGCAAATTGAGGAAGGCTGAATGGAGCTATTAGAGGTCTTGGAATACATAAATGAAGTTAAAAGTAAAAAATGGCATATTGGGTCATCACACGTATTGAAATTTCGGAGCATAGCGAAAGGAATCGTCGAATTCGAGCATCGTATGAGAGAGTTATGCCTATTTCCGTGTCAAGAAAGATTTTCCGTCGCCGCCAGCGCCCAGGGTAGTGTGGGGCACTAGCCCCGGCACTGGGAATTGTTGGGGTTCTTGAAACTGCACCACAGGCAGCGCCCCACGCTACCTGTGGTGCTAGAAAACAACAAATGCTCTATAAACGGGGGGTTTTGCCATTTTTGACAAAAATAGAGTTGGGGAGCTCAGTTTAGGCAATGTTTGGGCGCTTTTCACGGGAAAACATTGGGGTAAGTGTTCCTTATCCTATATTGATTATATTTCATGATTTCATACTCATTTACATCATGAATCCGTGAATTTATGGAAGAAAAGTCAGATTTTTATAATATCTTCCAAAAATGTAAAATGAAGATTTAAAGGTCAATCCGATGTCGGAATATAATTTTTGTATGGTTGAACTCGTATCGTAACAGATGTTCAGTTTTCGTGAGTTTTTCCAGGATTTGAGACGTGGGTCCCACTGTCGATTTTTTAAAATGAATTTTGAATTTTAATCCGAAAATTAGTAAATTCATATGGAATTAATTCCTAGGATTCTTGTTAAGTATATTGAATTGTTTGTGACTACATTTGAAGCTTTCAGATACGAATTCACAAGGAAAACGGTTATTGGAATCTTGAATTTGGTTGCGAAGCGAGGTAAGTGGCGTGGTTAACCTTGACTTGAGGGAATAGAACCCTTGAATTATTTGTTATGTGAAATTCATGTGAACGACGTATAGGCGAGGTGACGAGTGTCTATACATAGTCAAATTAATTGTTTGCCTAATTATTTGAAAATCATAAATTATTTTAAATCATGAATTAATTATTATATTAATTGTTTCTCTCATATTCCTTGCTCAATGTTATGCCTTGAATCCATACTATAATTGCTACATGCTTATTTGATTTATGTGACTTAATTGCTACTTGATATTTAACATACTAATTATTAAATTGCCTCTTTCCTCCTTAATTTCCACAATTAATTGATACTTGTCATTACTTATTTCTAAATAAATCATAATTATTGTATGCTTGTTGTCTTATTATTTCATATTAATTGTTACATTTATTGGAGTAATATTTTTTTAAAATTGGTAAATTATATTATTTGAGGAGCGGGTTGCACGCCGCAACAGAAATGATTGTAATGAATATATTGGGGGAGCGGGTTGCACGCCACAACAGAATTAATTGAAAAGATATATTGGGATTGAGTTGCACGCCGTAACAGAATTGAATATGAATATATTATTGGATCGGGTTGCACGCCGCAACGGGAACTGATTGAAATAATAATTGATTATGACTGCTGAGTTTGCTTCAACTGTTGAAATGAGATAGATGTTTTATTTCTATTATTGTTGTTATTATTATTATTATTATTATTATTATTATTGCGTACAGGTTAATTTAAGTGACCTGCCTTAGCCTCGTCACTACTTCGTCGAGGTTAGGCTAGGCACTTACTAGGTACATGGGGTCGGTTGTACTCATACTACACTCTGCACTTCTTGTGTAGATACCAGAGTGTAATGACCCGGCCAGTCGTTTTAAAAGTTGTAGTCCCGTTTCCCCCATTTACTGCTCATTCTGTACTTCATAACTGTTATGTGACTTGCCGGAGTAGTTGATTCGGGTCCGGAGAGATTTCGGAATGAATTGAGACACTTAGTCTCAAGGTTGAAAGCTTAAGTTGAAAAGGTGTTACACCATGTGCGTCTCAAGGTGACGTAATGAATATGTGACTTGTTAATCATAATTTAAATGATTTTAAAGTCATAATATGGCTATATATGATGTTTGGATAGAAAATATGAAGTTTGGGAAAAATCAGATTAAAGTTGTGGAAAACCCGACTAAGGATTTGCCTTGTAACAAAGCTTTTTGAGAAATAAATTTCGTGTGCTATATGAGGTCTTTTTGGGACATATTATATAACAAATTAAAGGTCTTTGTATTTAGTTTCGAATGCTCTTAACTGTTCATTCATACAACACCCGGATAAAAAGTTATAAGCGTTGGAAGAAGGGCCAATCATAGGGTGCCAAGTATGACTTTTTAAAAAAATGAGATATTTACATCCCATCTCGTCTCTTTCTCCATTTTCCCAGAGAACACACCCAAATAACACCCCCTAACTTTACTCTTAAACTCTCTTCAAGAGCTTCAAAAAAGATTATCATCCCGGGCACGGAATCAAAAAGCGTTAACATTAAAACGATCCCTATGACGTAAGTATCGCTATATCGCCTCTCTTTTTCTTTATAGTTTGAGTTTTGGAAGGTATTTCATAGTTAAAAAAACGTTTACTTTCTGTATTTAAGTATTTAAATATCAAAGAATATTGATAAATTCATTTCTTAATAGTTAGAACTCACGGGACGGTGATCGGAAGCCGTGAGTTCGAGTTATTTGACTTGTAGTGGACTGTTTTGTTGGCTGTTTCGTGTTGCCTTTGGGCTGTATATTTTTCTACTGTTTAATGGAGTTTTGGAGGACAAATTGTGTGGAGAAATACCACATAATGATGGAATGGTGTGCTGGTCGTTCGTCGTTACATTATTTTTAGTTGTTTGACATTACTTTGGTTGTCATTTTATGTATGAAGTGATTAGGGTGTGTGGGCTGTTTTGTGGTATATTGTGATGGATATAAGGTTTCTAAATGATGCTTACATGTTGTTATTGTTGTGGTCTTGTTTTTGTCGGTATATGGTATTGGAGGAGGGACTAGTTACAGGGGAGATGCTGCCCAAATTTACGTAAACGAGCTACTAGTTTAAGTTGCGGACTTAGCCTTTACTCAGCACTAATTTTGAATCTCCTTATGATGTGGTAGATTGGGTTGAGTTGTTTGAAGAATTTCTTGGAAGGTATTAAGGACTCAACGGAGATAAGGTATGTTAAGGCTATACCTCCTTTCCTTTTGGCATGATCCGTACGATATAAACGAAACGAGCAAATACGCAACTTTCATAAATGACTCTATTCATAGAAATTCTAGTGATGCCTATGTTCTTGATTCCCCATATGCCCTACTATCATATCGTCTGTTCATGGGTCTTATGATATTCCGAGAGATCTTATATATTTACTTCCTTATGTATTGCATTCATTTATACATGTACATTGACCCATGACCAGATGGCGTTATATACACATATATTATATGTATATGGGATATGGAAAAAGGTTATAGCGTTATATACGCACCACCACCTGATCAGCTGGTATACGTTAATGATTTTGCCCACATTGGCTGAGATGATATGATGGGATGCCCTCAGAGGCTTGACGATGTTATGTACGCATATACCTATGCATGGTATGGCATTTATACGCACACGCATGACATTATAAATTTTCATGATTCACAGAGCTATTCATAATTACAGGTTGAGTCTTTTACTCCATATTTCTTTCATGTCTTTTACATACTACTGTCATGCCTTACATACTCGGTACTTTATTTGTACTGACGTCCCTTTTGCCTGGGGATGCTGTGTTTCATGACCGCAGGTACCGATACACAGGTTGAGAGTTCTCCAAGTAGTTTATCAGCTCAGACGGAAGATGCTGGTGCGCTCCATTTGCTCCGAAGTTGCTTATTTAGTCAGTATGATTCGGACGTGTATTGTTTAGTATGGCGGGGCCCTGTCCCAACCTTTATGATATTTATCTACTCTTAGAGACTTGTAGACATATGCCATGTACGTAAAAGATTGTATGACCTTGTCGGCCTATGTTTAGTGTACGAGTGATCATTTTGGTCTTATAGGACCAAGTTGGTATTACATTTTTTATTCTAGTTATCCTACGATAGTCTTTCCGTCTCATTTACCCATGATACATGATACAAAAAGATACGTTATGTTGGTATTCGGTTGAGTAAGGTACTGGGTGCCCATCGTGGCCCATTGGTTTGGGTCCTGACAGAAGTAGTGTCAGAGCAGTTCTGTCCTAGGGAGTCTACAAGCCGTGTCTAGTAGAGTCTTATTTATGGGTGTGTTGTGAACCACACTTATAAGCAGGAGGCTACAGGGCATTTAGGACTATCACTCTTTCTTCTTACTCTAGATCGTGTGGTAGAGCTCAGCTATAAGAAATTCAAATTCCTAAATTCTATTTTATTCGTTATACAATGACATCTACATCCAAAAAGACAGTTGGTAAGAGATTGAATGTGGTTGTGGAAGAGTTGAGTCAGAGGAACTCGATTTTGCGTCATACTTATGATGAGTAAATGTAAGGCCTTCAGTAGATATGTGTGTACTACGACGTGTGAGCCTTTTGATAAGGAGCCCTAAGGCATGAATATCTATCTACTCCTATGGTAAAAAGCAACAAGGAAATCAGAAGGTAGATACAAGTTTCATCAAGTAAAAGAAGCTAGGTGAAGAAGGATATGAGGTACCCAATTAGTGAAGATTATGTGTATTTACAATTCAGGCAGAGAAATATAAGCAATCTGAGTTACTTTCAACAATAACAAAGATATATTCACTTGACAACACCCATTTCAGTTATGCCCTGTGAGAGCTAACAAATATAATTTAAGAGAAGGATGGGATATCAGCGTCCAACTGGGGTTAGAGTAACCCAAAATTGAGGATGTATTGTTATCATTAGCTCACATTTCCGAGGGATATTACAAATGTGGTAATGGTTCTCCTTGTGAGATACCCAGATGGTGCACTCTAGAATAGTACAATCAGATATGAATACTAGAATGTTCTGAAATTTCAGAAGATTGGCATTGGAATCCTAGAAGGGATAAATATTTACCTTTGTATGGCTCTCGTCCCTAGTAAAGAGAGAGTGTTAGGCGACCCGAAGAGCCAGTGAGTTGAATCAAGGGGGGCTAAAAGTGAAAGAATGTTTTAAAGAAGTTTTCATAATAAGGTGATATACAGAAATATTAGCAGGAGAATAAGAAGAAAGTAAATGAAGCATTATGAGTAAGATGTGATAAATGGATGATAACGGTAAATCAAAATATGACAGGACTATAGATTCTATTGTCAAGTGAAGGAAAAGACAAGAAGTTACATGCCTTGAGACAATAAAAGAGTATAAGCCATAAAGTCATGTCCCCATTTCAAGAAATGAGTTGGTGACTCATATGTGATTACCAGAAGGAAAAGTTAGACCCCTGGAGTAATAGAAATTAGTATAGGCTAGTGAATTAGATAAACTGAACATGAATTAGGGACCGAAGGATTTGATAATAGTTGACATCGTGAGAATTTTAGAGTTCGCGTTTCGGGCGATAATTGAATGGACAACAGAAGAATAACTTTTAAAGGTCATTCAGAAAGATGTTTCCCTAAAACAAGCGTTGTGAGCAGAGTTAAACTTAAGGGACTAAGTGTGCCAGTTACACTAGGTGTCACCTTTGTGTGTAAGAAATTAAATTATCCCTGGTATAGAAGGGTTACCGCAAGGAAAGTAAGAGTCCGTGAAGATGTGAAAAGATGCCAAATATGAAGAGGCGAAACATTTATAGGTAAATCTTCATAGCAATAAATATTAGTACTCCCCTAAAAGGGGAAAGATGGTGTGATATGGTATTAAGTCGGAGTTATGTGGTTAAGGTAACTATGGAATAGTAAAGGAAGAATGTGGTAGAAAGGCGAAAGGAATGAGATTGCATTTATTCAGATCCTACGGATATGATACGATTCCAGAATATTATGTAAGCATGAAGATGGGGAGAGGCAGTAAGGGTTCCATCACTAGATGTTATTGATAAATTAGTGCAATTGAACACTGGATACATAAAGATCCAGTGTGCGGGATAAGTTAAGACAAATGATATAACCCAAGAGAGATTACGCAGAATATAGATATGAGAATGGACTAACGTGTAGTTAGTAGTTGATTTAGAAAGAGCCTAGTCATGGCTAAATAAGAGGATATAGACAAATCAGCAGGTTGTGCAAGATAAACATAGTGAAACCCAACATAAGGAATTCAGTCTCGCAAATATGATGACATTGTAATCCTTGAAAAATATTTAGATAGG
This sequence comes from Nicotiana tomentosiformis, assembly GCF_000390325.3. Classification (NCBI taxonomy): domain Eukaryota; kingdom Viridiplantae; phylum Streptophyta; class Magnoliopsida; order Solanales; family Solanaceae; genus Nicotiana; species Nicotiana tomentosiformis. The sequence goes on from NC_090823.1 coordinate 29,895,161, forward strand.
AGTTGGGGTTGTACAGTCAAAAATTTAAGTTCAGAATCAACCTTACAAGCACAAGGGCGCGGAGGTAAGTAATTAAGGATAATTATAGGTGAGTAAGAACGTCAAAAAAGAATTCTTTCGGGTATACGATGTAATAAGCTCGCAACTTTACATTGTATGCACTCCATAAGAAAGTGGCACCTATCATGGCTAATGAACGGGAAGGAAAAAAAAATCAAACACATGATATTTGAGATCATATGAGTTACAGAAAATTCCAGTATTTGAGGGCAATGAGAACACCCATGTATTCATGCAACAAGTGGAAAACAATCATGAAAAGTAATCGCTTACGTTTAAAGACAACTAAGAAAGCACAAGAAGAATTATCTGACCCACGATTTAGAGTTAGCCGCGGTGATTCATACACTAAAGATGTGGAGGCACTATTTGTATGGCATTTATGTTGATATATATACGGATCATAAGAGCCTTCAATATATGTTTAATCAAAAGGAATTGAATTTACGCCAATGGAGATGGTTGGAGATACTAAAAGACTATAATATTGATATTTTATACCATCCAGGAAAGGCGAATGTAGTAGCCGACGCCCTCAACCATAGATCTATGGGTAGCCTGTTGTCACGACCCAAAATTCTCACATTCAGGATCATGATGGCGCCTAACATTTCACTTGCTAGGCAAGCCAACGTTAAAATAATCTTAACTATTTTTAAGCAAATTTAATTAAATAGAAGTCAAATTAATGAAATAAAGTGCGGAAGACCATAAATACCAAATTATCAAAATACATCCCCGAATCTGGTGTCACAATTGCACGAACTACTAGGATAATGCAAAAAAGGTCTTAATAAAATTCAAGTTGTTTGAAAGATAATACACAACTGAGATAAAAGAGAAAGGGACTTCAGAACTGCGAACGCTGTGCAGTTATACCTCAAGTCTCTTCTGAATAGCTGAATCCGAGCACGTCTATGGTACGCTACTGGGACCAACTCTAAATTATGCACAAGAAGTACAGAGTGTAGTATCAGTACAACCTGCCCAATGTACTGGTAAGTGCCGAGCCTAACCTCGACGAAGTAGTGATGAGGCTATGAAAAGACACGTATGTAAACCACTTGTACAAGTATATACAAATACAAAGTAACAATAATACAACAAATAACAATTTATAAATTGAGAGGGAACATGCGAAGGGGGAGGACATAATAATTTCAGCAGGAGAAGTGTCACTTAGCAGCCAATTAATTCGTCAACAATAAAATGAGCAAATGATAATATGAAAGTGGCACGACACCACCCTTCGTGCTTTTACTCTCATTTGGAACGGCATCACCCTTCGTGCTTTTACACTCTCTGAAAATGACATGGCATCACCCTTCGTGCTTTTACACTCACAAATGGCACGACAACACCCTTCGTGCTTTTACACTCATAAATGACACGGCAACAACCTATGTGCTTTTACACTCTTCCTTACCATGACAATGATATAATGAATAATTAAAATGGCACAACATTACCCTTCATTCTTTTACACTCTTCCTTACTATGAAAATAATAATATAAATTCGGAAGAGTATTTAAATGTGAGGATATACACTTATCAAACGATTCAATACCAGAATACCGACTTCACCTTCCAAAATATTCAACAATAATTAAATAAATAATAATTTCACGACTAATGATCAAATAATCAATAATAAACTTAAGCAGAAATATCTTAATTAAATAGATAATTATTCACAATAAACAAATTCCACCCGCATGTTTTGACTCAACCACAATGCATAAGTACTCGTCACCTCACATATACGTTGTACCCGCATATTAAATCATGTAGCAAATAGACAAATAAGTCATACTCCCTCAAGTCAAGGTTAACCACATCACTTACCGCGCTTTGCAACCAAATTTCAAGTTTCCAATACACCCTTGCCTCGCGAATTGGTGTCCGAAATCCTCAAATGTAGTCATAAACAATTCAATATATTCAATACAAATCGTAAAAATTAATTCCATATGAATTTACTAATTTTCTAGATTAAAATTCGAAATCCATCTCAAAAATTAAGAGTGGGGCCCACCTCTCGAATCTCAGAAAAACTTACAAAATCCGAACACCCATTCCGATATGAGTCTAACCATACAAGAATTATCCAATTCCGATGTCAAATGGACCTTCAAATCTAAATTTTTCGTTTTAGGAAACTTTTACAAAAATTCCAATTTATTCCATCTAAATCCGAAATAAACGATGAATATAGACATGGATTTATGAAATATTATCAATATATGATAAGGAGCACTTACCCAGTTCGAAGTCGTGAAAAACTCCTTCAAATCGCCCGAAAATCGAGGTTTTAAAACCCAAACAAAATGAAGAAAAATGGCCATTTTCGACCCCTTAATGTTCTACCCAGTTCTGCATCTGCGGAAAATGGGCCGCATTTGTGGCTGCGCAGAAGCGCAAGAAGGAGCCGCAGAAGCGACGAGGTGCGCATTTGCGATCGGCTGGCCGCAAAAGCGATATCGCACCTGCGATCAAAGCTTCGCAGAAGCGAAGCTTCCTTCCCAGCCTCAACGTCGCAGAAGCGACATTTCCTTCGCAGAAACGGGCTCACACCTACGGCCAAAATTGCGCAGGTGCGACACACCAGAACCAGACCAGTAATTTTTACAAAAATGGTCTGAAATTCATCCGAAACATGTTAAATGAATCCGGAATAACTTCAAATTTGGCACACAAGTCATAAATGACATAACGGAACTATTCAATTTTCTAGAATCAGATTCCGGCCCCGATATCAAAAAGTCAACTCCGTGGTCAAACTTGAAAATCTTTAGCCTTAAATTTCTAGTTTCCGTTAAATGGTCATAACTTGAGCTAGGGACCTCCAAATTAAATTCCGGGCATATTCTCAAGTCCCAAATTATGATACGGACCTACCGGAACTGTCAAAACACTAATCCGGGTCTGTTTGCTCAAGATGTTGACCAAAGTTAACTCAGTTGAGTTTTAAGGCTCTATTTCACATTTTAATCCATTTTTCACATAAAAACTTTTTAAAAAATTATACGGACTGCGCACGCCAGTCGAGGAATGATAAATAGTACTTTTCGAGGTCTTAGAACATAGAATTAATTATTAAATTTAAATATGACTTTTTCGGTCATCACATTCTCCACCTCTAAAACAAACGTTCGTCCTCGAACGGAATTAGAAAAAGTACCTGAGCTGATGAAAAGGTGTGGATATTTACTCCGCATATCCGACTCGGACTCCCAGATAGATGCTTCTACCTGCTGACCTTTCCATTGTACCCGAACTGAAGGATAACTCTTAGACCTCAACTGTCGGACCTGCCGGGCTAGAATAGCTACCGGCTCCTCTTCATAAGTCAAATCTTTGTCTAATTGGACTGAGCTGAAATCCAATACATGGGATGGATCACCATGATATTTCCGTAGCATAGACACATGAAACACCGGATGAACTGCTGATAAACTAGTTGGTAGTGCAAGCATGTAGGCTACTTCATCCACCCTTTCAAGAATTTCAAAGGGTCTAATATACCTAGGGCTCAACTTGCCCTTCTTTCCGAACCTCATTACACCTTTCATAAGTGAAACCCAGAGCAATATTCTTTCTCCAACCATGAATGCAATATCACAAACTTTACGGTCGGCATAACTCTTTTGCCTAGATTGAGCTATGGAAGTCGATCCTGAATAACTTTGACTTTGTCCAAGGCATCCTATACCGAATCGGTACCCAAAAACCGAGCCTCTCCCAGTTCAAACCAGCCAACTGGCGAACGACACCACCTTCCGTATAATGCCTCATATGGAGCCATCTGAATGTTCGACTGGTAGATATTATTATAAGCAAACTCCGCAAGTGGAAAGAACTCATCTCAAGAAGCTCCAAAGTCTATAACACAGGCGCGAAGCATATCTTCCAATATCTGAATAGTGCGCTCTAACTGTCCGTCTGTCTATGGATGAAATGATGTACTCAACTCAACCCGCGTGCCTAACTCACGATGTACATCCCTCCAAAAGTGTGAGGTAAACTGTCTACCTCAATCTGAAATAATAGACACGGGCACACCATGAAGGCGAACAATCTCACGGATATAAATTTGAGCTAACCGCTATGAAGAATAGGTAACTGCCACTGGAATGAAATATGTTGACTTAGTCAACCTGTCCACAATGACCCAAACTGCGTCGAATTTTCTCTGAGTCCGTGGGAGCCCAACAACAAAATCCATAGTGTTACGCTTCCACTTCCACTCAGGAATTTCTAACTCCTAAAGAAAACCACCAGGTCTCTGAGTCTCGTACTTAACTTGCTGACAATTCAGACACCGAGCTATATATGCAACTATATCCTTCTTCATTATCCTCCACCAATAATGTTGCCGCAAATCTTGATACATTTTGGCGGCACCTGGGTGAATAGAATACTTGAAACTGTGGGCCACTTCCATAATTAATTCACGAAGCCCCTCCACATTAGGCACACAAATACAACCATGCATCCACAGAACTCTATATTCCCCCACAACAACTTGTTTGGCATCACCGTGTCGCACTGTGTCCTTGAGGACAAGTAAATGAGGATCATCATACTGCCTCTCTCTGATGCGCTCTTATAAAGAAGACCGAGTGATTGTGCAAGCTAAAACCTGACTCTGCTCTGAAACATCTAACCTCACGAACTGATTAGCCAAAGTCTGAACATCTGCAGCTAACAGTCTTTCACCAACCGGAATATACGCAAGACTGCCCATACTCACAGCCTTTCTACTCAAAGCATCGGCCACCACATTGGCCTTTCCGGGGTGATACAAAATAGTGATATCATAATCTTTCAACAACTCCAACCATCTTCTCTGCCTTAAATTGAGATCTTTTTGCCTGCACAGATACTATAGGCTACGAAGATCAGTAAATACCTCAAACGAGATACAGTAAAGGTAATGTCTCCAAATCTTCAAAGCGTGGACAACGGCTGCCAATTCTAAGTCATGAATAGGATAATTCTTCTCATGAACTTTCAACTGTCGTGATGCATATGCAATCACCCTGCCATCTTGCATCAATACTGCACCAAGCCTAACGCGAGATGCATCACAATACACCGTATAAGATCATGAACCTATGGGTAATACCAACACTGGCGCCGTAGTCAAAGCAGTCTTGAGCTTCTGAAAGCTCAACTCACACTCGTCTGACCAACTGAATGGGATGCCTTTCAGGGTTAGTCTGGTCAATGGGCTTGCTATAGATGAAAACCCCTTCACGAATCGACGATAATAACCAGCCAAACTCAGAAAACTCTGGATCTCTGTAACTGAAGTGGGTCTAGGCCAATTCTGAACAACCTCATGCCCCAAAAAGGCAACTGAGTGTAACCAAAATTCATATTTTGAAAATTTGGCATATAACTGATTATTCTTCAAAGTCTGAAGCAGACTCCAAAGATGCTGCTCATGCTCCTCTTGACTGTCGGAGTAAATCAAGATATTGACAATGAATACAACCACAAAAGAATCCAAATAGGGTTTGAACACCCGATTCATCAAATTCATAAAAGTTGTTGGGGCATTTGTCAACCCAAATGACATCACTAGGAATTCGTAATGCCCATACTGAGTCCAAAAAGCTATCTTAGGGACATTAGATGCCCTAATCTTCAACTGATGGTATCCAGACCTCAAGTCGAGCTTTGAAAACACCTTGGCACCCTGAAGCTGATTGAATAAGTCATCAATTCTTGGCAGTGGATACTTATTCTTGATAGTAGCTTTGTTCAACTGTCGATAATCTATACACATTCGCATTGCACCATCTTTCTTCTTTATAAATAATATTGGTGTACCCCAGGGCGAGACACTGGGTCTAATGAATCACTGATCAAGTAAGTCTTGTAACCGCTCCTTCAATTCTTTTAAATCTGGCGGGGCCATACGGAATGGTGGGATAGAAATGGGCTGAGTGCCCGGAGCTAAATCAATAAAGAAGTCAATATCTCTATCGGGTGGCATCCCCGGCAGATCTGCAGGAAACACATCTGGAAATTCATGGACAACTAGAACTGAATCCATAGAAGGAACTTTCGTGCTGGGATCGCGAATATAAGCCAAATAAGCTAAACACCCCTTCTTGACCATACGCCGAGCCTTCATATATGAAATAACCCTGCTGGTGGAACGACCAAGAGTTCCTTTCCTCTCTAATCGAGGTAACCAAGGCATGGCTAGGGTCACCATCTTGGCATGATAATCCAATATAGCATGATAAGGTGATAGCCAATCCATACCCAAGATGACATCAAAATCTACCATATCAATAAGTAGAAGATCCACACTAGTCTTAAGACTCCTAATAGTAACCACGCACGACTGATAGACATGATCTACCATGATAGAATCTCCGACCGAAGTGGACACACACATAGGAGCACTCAGAGAATCACGAGAAATCACTAGATATGAAGCAAAATAAGAGGACACATAGGAAAAGTAGATCCTGGATCAAATAGAACTGAAGCATCTCTATGGCAAACTGGAACAATACCTGTAATCACGATAGCAAATGATTTAGCCTCAGGCCAAGTTGGAAAAGCATAAAATCGGGGCTGGACCCCACCACACTGAACTGCGTCCCTAGGACGGCCTCTAACTGGCTGGCCTCCACCTCTAACAGCCTGACCACCACCTCTAACAGGCTGACCTCCACCTCTAGCTGCCTGACCCCTACCTCTAGCTGGCTAAGCAGGCGGTGAAGCAACCAGTGCTGAAATTATAGCACGAGAGCCCTACTACTGTATGCTGCCCTGAGACATTGGGCAGAATCTTGCAATGTGCCTCGGATCACCACAAGTATAATAGGACCTCGGCTGATGTGACTGCTGACCCGAACGGGCCAAATAACTGATGTAGTGACTCTGGAGTGGTAGTGCACTGATAGGAGCCGAATGTGCACTAAATATTGGCTGCCTAGAGTAAGGCATAATAGGACCGTGACTTCCTGAAGCACCGGGAGATGCCTGAAGTGTTGAATGAAACGGTTTGGGAGGAAGACCCCTACCAAAATTACCCCTGCCTCCAGAGAGACACCACTGAACCAAACTGACGAGGCCTCTTATCAGACCTCTACCCTCTCTCATGTGCAAGAACCATCTCGATCCTCCTCGCGATATTAGCGGCCTCCTGAAAGGAAATCTCACTTTCGGCCTCCTTGGCCATCTGAAGCCTAATAGGGTGAGTGAGTCCCTCAATAAAACTCCATACTCTCTTTGCCTCAGTAGGTATTAAAAGGAGAGCTTGACGGGCTAGATCCACAAAATGGGTCTCGTACTAAGTAACAGTCATACTGCCCTGCTGGAGACGCTCAAATTGCCTACGGTAATCCTCTCTCAATGTGATAGGGAGGAACTTCTCTAGAAATAGCCGTGAGAATTGCTCCCAAGTTAGTGTAGGCGACCCAGCTGGTCTGGTCAGGATAAAATCTCTCCACCACCTCTTGGTGAAACTCGTCATCTGAAATACAGCAAAATCGACCCCATTGGTCTCAACTATACCCATGTTACGAAGTACCTCATGGCAGCGGCCAAGATAATCATGTGGGTCCTCAGAAGTTGTACCATTAAAGTGAACTGGAAAGATCTTAGTAAACTTATCCAATCTCAATAAGGCCTCAGAAGACATGGTGGTCCTATCACCGGCCTGTGCCGCAACAACTGGCTAAACTACCCCAACTGGCGGGACTGATGGAGCCTGATTTTGGGGAGCCATTTGCTCCAGAGGGGGAGTAGTGAGAGTTTGTTCTCCTCCTCCAGCCTGTGAGACGACTGGTGCCACTGGAAATGTACCATTCTGGGCCACGCCCTCCATAAGACTCACCAAACGGACTAGAGCGTCTTAAAGCACTGGAGTAGCTATAAATCCCTTCGGGACCTAAACTGGTACAACCAGTATAGTCTGAACGGGAACCTCCTCCTGAAGATCCACCTGAGGTTCTACAACATGTGTTGTTGCTCGAGCTCTAGACTGAGCACTACCTCTGCCTCTGCCTCGTCCCCTAACACGACCTCGACCTCGACCTCTACCCCAGGTCATAGTTTCCAACGGGGGCTCTGGTCCCTATCCGTCGATAGATGTATTAAGTGTTCTCGCCATCTGCAAGAGAACAAGAATAGAAAGGTTCAATTATCGATGATAGAATAAGATTGCATGACAGAATAAGAAAGAAGTGATATTGTTCCTAAATTTTATAGCTCTGAGAGATAAGTACAGACGTCTCTGTACCGATCCTTCAGACTCTACTAAGTTTGCTCGTGACTCGTGAGACCTATGTAACCTAGTGCTCTGATACCAACTGTCACGACCCAAAATTCCCACCTTCAGGATCGTGATGGCGCCTAACATTTCACTTGCTAGGCAAGCCAATGTTAAAATAATCTTAACTATTTATAAGCAAATTTAATTAAATAGAAGTCAAATTAATGAAATAAAGTACGAAAGACCATAAATACAGAATTATCAAAATACATCCCCGAATCTGGTGTCACAAGTGCACGGACTACTAGGATAAAGCAAATAAAGGTCTGAATAAAATTCAAGCTGTTTGAAAGATAATACACAGCTGAGATAAAATAGAAAGGGACTGCGGAACTGCGAACGCTATGCAGTTATACCTCAAGTCTCTTCTGAATAGCTGAATCCGAGCACGTCTATGGTACACTACTGGGACCAACTCCAAAATCCGCACAAGAAGTGCAGAGTGTAGTATCATTACAACCGACCACATGTACAGGTAAGTGCCGAGCCTAATCTCGACGAAGTAGTGAAGAGGCTATGACAAGACACGTATGTAAACCACCTGTACAAGTATATACAAATACAAAGTAACAATAATACAACAAATAACAATTTATAAATTGGGAGGGAACATGCGAAGGGGAAAGATATAATAATTTCAGCAGGAGAAGTGTCACTTAGCAGCTCACCATCTTCTCTTTTACTCTCATTTGGCACGGCATCACCCTTCGTGCTTTTACACTCTTTGAAAATGACACGGCATCACCCTTTGTGCTTTTACACTCACAAATGGCATGGCAACACCCTTCGAGCTTTTACACTCACAAATGACACGGCAACACCCTTCGTGCTTGTACACTCTTCCTTACCATGACAATGATATTATGAATAATTAAAATGGAACGGCATCACCTTTTGTGTTTTTACACTCTTTCTTACCACAAAAATAATAATATAAATTCGGAAGAGTATTTAAATACGGGGATATACACTTATCAATCAATTTAATACCAGAATACCGACTTCACCTTTCAAAATATTCAAGAGTAAATAAATGAATAATAATTTCACGACTAATGATCAAATAATCAATAATAAACTTAAGCAGGAATATCTTAATTAAATAGACAATTATTCACAATAAACAAATACCACCCGCATGCTTTGACTCAACCAAAACGCATAAGTACTCGTCACCTCACATATACGTCGTACCCGCATATTAAATCATGTAGCAAATAGACAAATAAGTCCTACTCCCTCAAGTCAAGGTTAACCACAACACTTACCTCGCTTTGCAACCAAATTTCAAGTTTCCAATACACCCTTGCCTCGCGAATTAGTGTCTGAAATCCTCAAATCTAGTCATAAACAATTCAATATATTCAATACAAATCGTAGGAATTAATTCCATATGAATTTACTAATTTTCTGGATTAAAATCCGAAATTCATCTCAAAAATTAAGAGTGGGCCCACGTCTTGAATCTCAAAAAAATTACGAAATCCGAACACCCAGTCCGATACGAGTCCAACCAAACAAGAATTATCCAATTCCGATGTCAAATGGACCTTCAAATCTAAATTTTTCGTTTTTGGAAAGTTTTACAAAAATTCCAATTTCTTCCATCTAAATCCGAAATAAACGATAAATATAGACATAGATTTATGAAATATCATCAATGTATGATAAGGAACACTTATCCAGTTCGAAGTCGTGAAAAACTCCTTCAAATCGCCCAAAAACCGAGGTTTTAAAACCTAAACGAAATGAAGAAAAATAGCCATTTTCGACCCCTTAATGTTCTGCCCAGTTCCGCATCTGCGGAAAATGGGCCGCATTTGTGGCTGCGCATAAGCGCAAGAAGGAGCCGCAGAAGAGATGAGGTGCACATTTGCGATCGGCTGGTCGCAGAAGCGGTATCGCTCCTGTGATAAGAGCTTTGCAGAAGCGAAGCTTCCTTCCCATCCTCAACGTCGCAGAAGCGACATTTCCTTCGTATAAGTGGGCTCGCACCTGCGGCCAAAATTGTGCAGGTGCGACACACAAGAACCAGACCTGCAATGTTTACAAAAATGGTCTGAAACTCATCCGAACCTCACCCAGCCCCTCGGGACCTCGTCCAATTATACCAACCAGTCACGTAACATAACAAGGACTTACTCGGGGTATCAAATCACATCAAATAATATCAAAATTACAATTCACACCTCGATTCAAACTTTGGGTTTTAAACTTTTCGATTTGCAAATGTCGTGCCGAAACATGTTAAATGAATCCGGAATGACTTTAAATTTGGCACACAAGTCGTAAATGACATAACGGAGCTATTCAAATTTTCAGAATCGGATTCTGGCCCCGATATCAAAAAGTCAACTCTGTGATCAAACTTAGAAATCTTTAGCTTTTAAATTTCTAGTTTCCGTTAAATGGTCATAACTTGTGCTAGGGACCTCCAAATTAAATTTCAGGCATACTCCCAAGTCTCAAATCATGATACGGACCTATCGGTACTATCAAAACACTGATCCGGGTCCGTTTGCTCAAAATTTTGACCAAAGTCAACCCAGTTGAGTTTTAAGGCTCTATTTCATATTTTAATCCATTTTTCACATAAAATCTTTTCGAAAAATTATAGGGATTGCGCACGCAAGTCGAGAAATGATAAATAGTACTTTTCGAGGTCTTAGAATATAGAATTAATTATTAAATTTAAAGATGATATTTTGGGTCATCACACCTGTCATATTTACAGCCAGAGAAGTGTAGGATAGCCCATGAGATTCATCTTCTAGCTAGTCTTGGAGTTCGATTACTGGACTCAGGTGATACTAGAGTTAGTATTTAGGATACGACAACATCCTCTTTAGTAACTGAAGTGAAGGAACGCTAGTATGAGGATCCTGTGCTACCTCATTACAGAGATACATCCCCTCAAAAAGAGAATACATCATTTGAGATTACAGGAGATGGAGTCCTCAGATATCGAGGTCGATTATGTGTTCTAATGTGGCAGGGTTGCGTCAGCAGGTTATGGGAGAAGCTCACTATTCTCATTATTCTATTCATGTAGGAGCGACGAAGATGTATCATGATATCAGGGAAATATACTGGTGGGACGGAATGAAGAAGGACATAGCAGAGTTTGTTGCTTAGTGCCCTAATTGTCAGCAGGTTAAGATTGAGCATCAGAAACCCGGTGGATTATTACAGACTATAGAGATTTTGACTTGGAAAAGGGAAATGATTAATATGGATTTCATCATAGGCTTACCTTATACCGAACGTAAGTTCGATTCTATATGGGTTATTGTCGTTAGACTTACAAAAATAGCCCATTTTCTGTCTGTCAGGACTACTTATTCAGCAGAGGATTATGCAAGGTTTTACATTAGGGAGATAGTACGACTTCATGGTGTCCCTATATCTATTATCTCAGATAGAGGTGCTCAGTTTACAACTAATTTCTGGAGGTCCTTACAAAAGTATTGGGGGCTCAGGTAAGTCTTAGTACAACATTTCATCCCCAGACAGACGGTCAGGCTGAACGTACTATTCAGACACTGGAGGATATGTTACAGGCTTGTGTGATGGACTTCAGGGGTAGCTGGGATGATCATCTTCCACTTATTGAGTTTGCATATAATAATAGTTATCATTCCAGCATTTAGATGGCTCTATACGAAGCTCTTTACAGACGGAAGTGTAGGTCACCTATCGGATGGTTCGAGGTTGGGGAAACTAAGTTAGTAGGACCAGAGTTGGTACAATGGGCAGTTGAGAAGATTAAGCTTATACGGGAAAGGCTATTAGCAGCTCAAAGTTGTCAGAAGTCCTATGCAGATAATCGACGGCGAGACTTGGAGTTTCAGGTAGATGACTCGGTATTCCTAAAGGTATCACCGATGAAAGGCTTTATGAGATTTGGTAAGAAAGTAAAGCTTATCCCTCAGTACATTGGACCTTATAAGATTATACGTAGAGTAGGCCAAGTAGCATATGAGTTAGACTTGCCTTCCAAATTGGAGTCTGTACATCCAGTATTTCATGTGTATGTGCTCCGTAGGTGTATTGGAGATCCCTCTAAAGTCATTCCAGTTGACGATGTTCAGGTTACAGAGAAACTATTATATGAGGAAGCTCTCATTGCTAAACTAGATAGACAAGTTTGGAGATTAAGAACTAAGGATGTAGCTTCGGTTAAAGTACTTTGGATTAACAACAATGTAGAGGAGATGACTTGGGAAGCTGAAGAAGAAATGAAGACTAGATATCCTCACTTGTTTCCACTTCCGGAAGAGGATCAGACTGAGACATCACATCCTTTAGGTACGTATATGGTACTTGATTCTTATATTAGTTATTGTTATTGGTCGTGTGAGGCCATTGGTGTTATTGATGATTGTGGCCATGCGTGGCTTTGTATTGTTGGGTTTATTGTGTGACATGTTGGTAGTAGTACCGTTACAGAGGAGACTCTGCCAAAATTTCTATAGATTTCTGGGAGTTTAACATTCGAGGACGAATGTTTCTAAGGGGGGAAGATTGTTACACCATGTGCGTCTCAAAGTGATGTAATGAATACGAGACTTGTTAATCATGATTTAAATGATTTTAAAGTCATAATATGGCTATATATGATGTTTGGATAGAAAATATGAAGTTTGGGAAAAATCGGATTAAAGTTGCGGAAAACCCGACTAAGGATTTGCCTTGTAATAGAGCTTTTTGAGAAATATATTTCGTATGCTATATGAGGTATTTTTGGGACATATTATATACCAAATTGAAGGTCTTAAAATTTATTTTCCAACGCTTGTAACCATTCGTTCATACGACACCCGGATAAAATATTATAAGTGTTGGAAGAAGGGCCAATCATATGGTGCCAAGTAGCACCTTTTTGACTTTAAAAAAAAAAGGGATATTTACATCCCATCTCGTCTCTTTCTCCATTTTTCCAGAGAACACACCCAAATAACACCCCCTAACTTTACTCTTAAGCTCTCTGCAATAGCTTCAAACAAGATTATCAACCCGGGCACGGAATCAAGAAGCGTTAACATTAAAACGATCCCTGTGACGTAAGTATCGCTATATCGCCTCTCTTTTTCTTTGTAGTTTGAGTTTTGAAAGGTATTTTATAGTTAAGAAAACTTTTAATTTCTGTATTTAAGTGTTTAAATATCAAAGAATATTGATAAATTCATTTCCTAATAGTTAGAACTCACGGGACAGTGATTGGAAGCCGTGAGTTTGTGTTATTTGACTTGTAGTGGACTGTTTTGTGGGTTGTTTCGTGTTGCCTTTGGGCTGTATATTTTTCTACTGTTTAATGGAGTTTTGGAGGATAAATGGTGTGGATAAACACCACATAATGACGGAATGGTGGGCTGGTCATTCGTCGTTATATTGTTTTAGTTGTTTGACACTACTTTGGTTGTCGTTTTATGTATTGAAGTGATTAAGGTGTGTGGGCTATTTTGTGGTATATTGTGAGGGATATAAGGTTGGAAAATGATGCTTACATATTGTTATTGTTGTGTTCTTATTTTTGTTGGTATATGGTATTGGAGGAGGGCCTAGTTACAGGAGAGATGCTGCCCAAATTTACGTAAACGAGCACTAGTTTAAGTTACGGACTTAGCCTTTATTCAGCACCGATTTTGAATCTCCTTATGATGTGGTAGATTGGGTTGAGTTGTTTGAAGAATTTATTGGAAGGTATTAAGGACTCAACAGAGTTAAGGTATGTTAAGGCTATCCCTCATTTCCTTTTGGCATGATCCGTACGATACAAACAAAACGAACAAATACGCAACTTTCATAAATGACTCTATTAATAGAAATACGAGGGATGCCTATGTTCTTGATTTTCCATGTGTCCTACTATCATATCATTTGTTCATGGGTCTTATGATATTCCGAGAGATCTTATAGATTTACTTCCTTATGCATTGCATTCATTTATACATGTACATTGACCCATGACCAGATGGAGTTATATACACGTATATTATATGTATACGGGATATGGGAAAAGGTTATGGCATTATATACGCACCACCACCTGATCAGCTGGTATACGTTGATGATTTTGCCCATAGTGGCTGAGATGATATGATGGGATGCCCTCAGAGACTTGATGATGTTATGTACGCATATACTTATGCATGGTATGTAATTTATATGCACATGCATGACATTATAAATTTTCATGATTCACAGAGCTATTCATAATTACAGGTTGAGTTCTTTACTTCATGTTTCTTTCATGTCTTTTATATACTAATGCCATGCCTTACATACTCGGTACTTTATTTGTACTGACATCCCTTTTGCCTGGGGACGCTGCGTTTCATGCCCGCAGGTCCCGATACACAGGTTGAGAGTTCTCCAAGTATTTTATCAGCTCAGACGGAAGATGTTGGTGCGCTCCATTTTCTCCAGAGTTGCTTATTTAGTCAGTATGATTTGGATGTGTATTATTTAGTATGGTGGGGCCCTGTCCCAACCTTTATGGTATTTATCTACTCTTAGAGGCTTGTAAACATATTCCATGTACGTAAAAGATTGTATGGCCTTGTCGGCCTACGTTTAGTATACGAGTGATCATTTTGGTCTTATTGGCCCAAGTTGGTATTACATGTTTTATTCTAGTTATCCTACGATAGACTTTTCGTCTTATTTACCCATGATAGCATGATAGAAAAAGATACGTTATGTTGGTATTCGGTTGAGTAAGGTACCGGGTGCCCGTCTCGGCCCATCTGTTTGGGTCGTAACAAAAGGTTGACTGGATGTTGACTTATATGAAAACAACCCTGAAATAGAATTTTGATGATTCCAATAACTCCGTATGGTGATTCTGGACTTAGGAGCGTGTCCGGAAAATTATTTGGAAGTCCGTAGTGGAATTAGGCTTGAAATGGAAAAGTTGAACTTTTTGGGAAGTTTGAGCGGGAAATTGACTTTTTGATATCGTGGTCGGAATCCAGTTCTGAAAATTTTCATAGCTCTGTTATGTCATTTATGACTTGTGTGCAAAATTTGAGATCAATTGGAATTGATTTAATAGGTTTCGGCATCGAATGTAGAAGTTGAAACTTTTAAGTTTCATTAAGCTTGAATTAGAGTATGATTCGTGATTTTAGCGTTGTTTGAAATTATTTGAGGTTTCGAATAAGTTCGTATGATGTTTTAGTACTTGTTGGTGTATTTGGTTGAGATCCCGGGGGCCTTGGGTGAGTTTAGGAAGGTTAACAAATACATTTTGGACTTGAAGAACAGCTGAAGAATTTCTGGTGTCCAGCTCTGGTTCCCTTCTTCGCATTCGCGAGAGAGGTCTCACATTTGCGAAGGGGAACAAGGGCAGGCGAGAGTTTGTTCTTCATGTTCGCGAATAAAGGGACGCGTGTGCGAAGGGTGAGGACCAGTGTGCATCGCGAACGTGAGAGAGGCCACGCTTTCGCGAAGAAGAGTGAGGGCTGGGGTGGACTTCACGCCTTAGCCAACACGTTCACGAGTGAGGCGTCGCGTTCGTGAAGGCATGGGAACCCTGGTCATCGCGTTCGCGAGAGGACCCTCGCGTTCGAGAAGAGAAAATTTTGGGCTGCACATTTTGTGCTTCGCGAATGCAAGGCAAGGGTCGCGTTCGCGAAGAAGAAATCCCTGGGCATAAACATTAGGTTCTGAAAATGGGACTTTTGACAAATTGGAACTCGGGATGAGGCAATTTTCTGGAGATTTTCAAGGAAAATAATGAAGTAAGTGTTCTTAACTCAATATTGGTCAAATTACCCGAATCCATGGTTGTTTTTTACATTTAATTGAGGATTTAAGTTGGAAGATTTAGAAAACCCTCTTGGTTTAAATTGAAGATTTGAGGTTCGAGTTGTAGTTGGATTTTAGTAAATATTGTATGGTTGGACTTGTGGTTGAATGGGTGTTCAGATTTTCTAACTTTTGTCGTGTTTCAAGACGTGGGCCCTACAGACGAATTTTGGGTTAAATTTCAGATTTGGTTTTGTAGAAAAATTTGTATTTTCATATGGAATTTATTCCTACAATTTACATTGATTGAATCGAATTAATTATGACTAGATTCGAGCAGATCAGAGTCGGAAAATCGAGGAAAACGCATACTACTTGACTGATTGAGCGCGGTTTGAGGTAAGTGACTTGTCTAACCTTGTGTGGGGGGAATTTTCCCTAGGATTGGTATTGATATGATACTTGTAATGTGTTGAAAGTCGTGCATACGGAGTGATGAGTGTGTACATGGGCTAAATGTGGAAGATTATTTTTTTAAATTGTGTAGATTACTGATGCATATTAATTAAATTATATTATCCTGTTATATTCATCATCATTGATCTATTTTATATTCTTAAATTTGCCTGACATTTTTTCTACTAATTATTTTACCTGTTTAGTTGAAACATTGTTTTCTTGTATTCTTTGTATTATTTGAATGTTGAATTTTTTTAAATTAAATACTATTAAAAATAAAGTATTTTACATTTATAAATTTAATGTTAAGTCAAGATGTTAAATTTGTGGAAATATTATTTTTGCTTAATATTTTGTGAGACTTTGTACTTATTGTGATTGAGTCGTGAGCTCCTTATTGTGGAAAATATATTTGTTGTTGATTTATTTTGGCAAGTTGACATATTTGGGCACTTGAGGTGCAAATTGTGATATATTGTGATATTGATAGCATGCGGTGGTATAAGGCCTAGGTGTTGAAACGCATGCGGTGAGATTAGGGTGGCTTGATACGTGTGGCTAGTAGGGGAACTACTAGAAGTCATGCGGTGTAATAAGGGTGGCTAAAACTCGGGATGCTATTTCGGAAAAAAAATTTCTTTAAAATTAAATGTGAAGGATCCCGCAGTGATATAAGGAGAATGAGATATTGTGAATTTATTTATGATTTGGGACTACGATGCGGTACTTCGGGAGTGGCCTTGTTGATATTTCTTTATGGCTGCATTTGACTTTGGTTATTTTGGTAATTTTTTTAAAGTAGTAAATTTCTGTCTTCTTTCCGTGAAATATTAATTGTCCTTATTTTACAACAACAACAACCCAGTATAATCACACTAGTGGGGTCTGGGGAGAGTAGTGTGTACGCAGACCTTACCCCTACCCTGGGGTAGAGAGGCTATTTCCAATAGACCCTCGGCATCCTTCCCTCCAAGACCTTACCCCTACCTCTTGGTTGGAAGTGGAGGGCGCTTACCATCAGAGCAACCCACTTTGTCATTAATTGTCCTTATTTTGTGAAGTTAAATTGTGACATACCACTTACTTGATTCATTTCCATTTTTATTTTTGTTATTACTTTATTGTTAACTTATCATAGCTGTGTATTTCTTTCAGACAACTTCATTTTCATTCAGACCTTTATTTGTATTATTCTAGTAGCTCGTGCACTTGTGACACCAGTTCTGGGATGGTATTTAGACATCGCTATTATTATGGATTATTCACTATATTTCGGACTTTATTTCCACATTTATTTCTTTGTTATTAATTAGTTTAAAATTATTTTAAAATGGTTAATATTATTCTAACGTCGGCTTGCCTAGCAAGTGAGACGTTAGGCGCCATCACGATCCCGAAAGTGAGTATTTCGTATCGTGACAAGTTGGTATCAGAGGACTAGGTTACTTAGGTCTCACGAGTCATGAGCAAGCTTAATAGAGTCTGAAGGATCAGTACGGAGATATCTGTACTTATCTTCTAGAAGCTATGGAGTTTAGGGACAATTTCACTTCTATTCTACTCTGTCGTGTGATTTTATTCTATCATTAACGATTGAACATTTCTATTCTTGTCCTCTCGCATATGGTGAGAACACGCACTGCGTCTACAGCCGGACAGGAGCCAGATCCACTAGTGATAGCTACGACTAGGGGCAGATGACTGGTTCCACCAAGAGGTGGTGGAGAGATTATGTATTTACTAGACCAACTGATTCGCCTCCACTTACCTTAGAGCAGTCCTCACAACTATTTCTGGAGAAGTTTGTTCCTATTACACTGAGAGAGGAATACCGCAGGCAGTTTGAGCGTCTCCGGCAGGGTAGTATGACTATTACCAAGTATGAGACCCGATTTGTGGACTTAGCACGTCATGCCATCGTCTCGTTTCCTACTGAAAAGGAGAGAGTGAGGAAATTCATTGATGGATTCACTTATACTATCAGGCTTCAGATGGCCAAGGAGGAAGGGAGTGATATTTCCTTCCAGACAACCGTGAACATATCATATGTTAATATCGCAGTAATATGTATACATATGTTGTTGTTGCTAAAACTTAAGTATTAATATTAATACTTAAGTTTTAGCAACAAAAACATATGTATACATATTAATGATATATTAATATATGCTATATTACTTCGGTCGGTATATTTATTAAATTTATATTTTAAAAAGTTTAAAATTGAAATACCGACCGCATTCGATCGGAATAATTTAATTAAAAATAATTTCGGTTTGTAAATTATATATATATAATTTTTGTTATATTAAAAAACCAATTGCCTTGGGCAGGAAAAGAATAATTTCAAATATACCGACCGATTTCGGTAGGTTATTTTTAAAAATTTAATTAAAAATTATTTTGGTAGATAATATGCAAGTATGACTATGTCTTGGTCTAAGATTGACCAATTTTCGACCGAAATCAGTCGGAAATTGTATATCATTATTGTGGGACCACTTTTCCATTGTGAGAAATATTTTCGTTGACTTTTGCGACAAATTTACTTATATTCCGACCGATTTCGATTGGTTTTGATTCTGACCGATTTCTGTCGGTATTTGTTGGACAGATTTTGCCAGTTTTCTAGTAGTGTTGTCAAAGACGTTTATCTAACTGTGTTCTAAATTTCTTCGTATTAAAGGAAATAAATATGAACAGAGAATAAATATTATTTGGTTCATAACAGTGTTAATTAAAGATCGGATCGAGTTTGATTATGTTAAATTAAATAACTGAGTTTCATCCTCTCTTCAATAGACTGATAGAGAGTGGCATTGAAACTCTAAAAATAGAGACGATACCCACGTCTGCTTCGTAATCTTTATGTCGCCAATTTTCTTAAGCACCTTTCTTTCCACACTAATATATATATATATATATATATATATATATATATATATACAATTTTCTTAAGCACCTTTCTTTCCACACTAATATATATATATATATATATATATATATATATATATATATATATATATATATATATATTAGTGATTATTATTTTTGGGAGTGGTTAAAAATATATATTTTTCCTATTTTAATTGGGTTATTATTTATTAGACTGATAATAAAAACAAAAAAACGTGGAACAAGAAAATACTATAGAAAAATTATGTTTTCGGTCACTATAATATTTTGTGAGTTAGTGAAAATTTTATGACTTTTATATGAGAAAACAAAATTATATGACATTGATGGAAAACATCATAGTTATATGATCATTTATAAAATTTACAGAAATTTTTCATCATCAAACCTCATCTATATGGATCTTTTCTTTCGTTGTATCCTATCTTTAGATAAGTTTGTATTGGTTCCAAGAATTTGTAGGTTTTTTGAGAAACTTCCTTAATGTGATTTTAGATCTACCTGATTGTCTTTTAACATTTTTGCTTACGATAATTTTACACCTATAGACTGATGCATCTGTATCGATGCAAGACATCATGCACCACACTCTTCACGTCATGCTATAAATATGAACAAGTGCATACAGTGATAGGAAATGCAAACTTCGCTTAAAAAGTTCACCCGCCGGTTTATAAGAACGGCATCTTTGAAATTAATAGTACGGTAGGCTACTAAATTTCAATTAAATATTGTGTTCTTCAATTAAATAGTGGTAAAGTAAGAGAAAAAGAAGAGAAAAAAAGAAAGATGGGATCTGAAATGCATGATATGATGATAAGGTAGAGCATCATTCTTCGTGCTTTACACTCTTCCGTACCAAGCACATGTATATCATTAACAAGCAAGGTAGGAAGCATAAATAAAATCAAGGAGAGTATTTAAACCACAACACAATACAACAATACATATCACAATTTGCCAGTGACCACAACAAAATTCTAAAGATGTAGTAGAATTAATAAATTTCTCAACAAATAGTCCAAGGCTCCACACAACGTATATAAAATCTCAAAAAAAATAACAGCGGTGCAAAAGTAACTCAACATAGGACAACACCTTCTTTAATCTAATTTTTTTTGATAAATATATTAACGCCTCAATTTAAATTTATTTAATTAATTATTTGAAGATAGAAAATCCATAATGAAATTAAGTCCAATAAATATCAAATCAAACAAATACATGTAATTCACATAAAAATCCAATTGGCAATCACCCCAAATTATCATATAAAATACAAACTCGACAAACAAGGAATGAGGCATGACAAATAAAGGAGTTACTATGTTCCACCAATTTTCCAATTTAATACATAAGGGTGTCTACGAATTTAAACCGATATAAATTGCACATATAAACCAAGTACGTACTCGTCACCTCTCGTACATGATTTTCAATCACACAATTTCGACATAAGACTCAATGCCTAAGGGGAATTTTTCCCACTCAAAGGTTAGGTAAGATACTTACCTTTTTGAAATTAGGCCGATATTCCAAAATAGCCTTCTTGCTTGAATTGACCTCCGGACAGCCCAATCTATCCAAATTAATTGTATAACTTCATTAAAATTCATAGAAAATAATTCCGGATAATAAAATACCAACCTAAAATTTTATTCTAAAAAGTCAACACGGGGCCCGCCTCTCGGAACCCGACATAATTTTTACGAAATCCGAACACCCATTCTGATACGAGTTCAACCATACTAAAATTATCAAATTCCAATAATGGATTGCCCTTCAAATCTTAAATTAAAGTCTAGAGGTTTTCTACCATTTTAAACCCAATTCACTAATTTAGTGATAAAAACAATAATATATTCATGTAATTTAACCAAAATCAAGTTAGGAATTCTTACCCCAATATTTTTCTTGAAAAACACTCGAAAAATCGCCTCACCCGAGCTTCCTTGGTCCAAAAATGGAAGAATGAGACGAATTTGGACTTTATTCTGCTGCCTATGGGTATGTTCTTCGCGTTCGCGACCCTCCCCTCGCGTTCGCGATGAACAAATTCCTCAACAACCATTTTCAAACTCTTCTCAAACAGCCTCTAATATAATGGTCATAACCTTTTGTATAAAACTTCAAATGATCAATGGTTTGACTTTCGAAAAACTAGACTCCAAGGGCTATAACTTTCATTAGTTGCTCAACACTCAATTCCTTATAGATTGTGAGATATAAGCTTTCAAATTCAACCTTGTGCAACAACGATTTCCAAACTTTTCCCAGACATCTTGTAGTGTATCCACCATAACGTTTCGTACACAACTTCAAATGACAAATGGATTACTTTTTTGAAAACTAAACACAAAGGGGTACGACTCTCATTTTTGGATCATCTCCAATTTATTTATAGATTGTGAGATATGAGCCTCCAAAATCAGACCAGTGCAACATAGATTTCCTTCTTCGCGAACACGAAGAACAAAATCCCAGAAGCCAAATCTTTTTTCTTCACGAACGCGAGAGGCTCCTCGCAAACGCGAAAAACAACACCAGACATCAGAAAATCAGCATCCAAACTAGCCCAAAATGATCCGCAACACACCCGAGGCCCCCCGGGACCCCTACCAAATATACCAACAAGGCCTAAAACATTATATGAACTTTGTTTAGGCCTCAAATCGCATCACACTTCGCTAACAACACGATTCACACCCTAATTCAAGCCTAATGAAACTAAGAAATACCAACTTCTACATTCGAACCCGAAACCTATCAAATCAAGTCCGATTGACCTCAAATTTTTCACACAAATCATAAATGGCATAACAGAGCTATTCCAATTTCCAAAATCAGATTTTGATCCCGATATCAAAAAGTCAACTCCTAGGTCAAACTTCCAAACTTAACTTCCCATTTTCTTCATTTCAAGCCTAATCGATTACGGACCTCCAAATAAATATTTGGACACACTCCTAAGTCCAAAATCACCATACGAAGCTATTGACATCATCAAAATTTCATTTTAGAGTCGTTTGCTCAAAAGTCAAACTCCGGTCAAACTTTAGAAATTCAAGCTTTATAAAATCATACCTTTTATTTTATTTTAGTTTTTCAAAAACTAACGGAAAACGTGCCTACACACTTCGGAATAACTTCAAATAAGTCATAAATATCGTTACGAAACTGATCGAACTCTCGGAATACAAATCGGGATTCGGTATCAACAAAAATCCAATTATGGCCAAATTTAAGAATTCTTTAAACCTTTAAATTTCTAGTTTCCGTCAAATGGTGATAATTCAAGCTAGGGACTTCCAAATTTGATTCCGGACATACACCCAAGTCCCAAATCACGATACGGACCCACTTGAACTGTCAAAATACTGATCCGGATCCGTTTGCTCAAAACATTGGCCAAAGTCAACTCAAATGAGTTTTAAAGGCAAAATTTCACATTTTCTTTAGTTTTTCACATAAAGATTTTTCGAAAAAAAATACGAATTGTGCACACAAATCGAGGAAGGCTGAATGGAGCTATTCGAGGTCTTGGAATAGATAAATGAAGTTAAAATTAAAAAATGACATATCGGGTCATCATACGTATTAAAATTTCGGAGCCATAGCAAAACGAATCGTCGAATTCGAGCATCGTATGAGAGAGTTATGCTCATTTTCGTGTCAGGAAAGATTTTCTGAACCTGTGGGGCGCTGCCTGTGGTGCAGGTTCCAGAACCCCAATAATTCCCAGCGCCAGGGCTAGTTCCCGTCGCCGCCAGCGCACAAGGTAGCGTGGGGAACTAGCCCTGGCGCTGGGAATTATTGGGGTTCTGGAACCTGCGCCACAGGCAGCGCCCCACGCTACCTATGGCGCTAGAAAACAGCAAAGGCTCTATAAACGGGGGGTTTTGCCATTTTTGACAAAAATAGAGTTGGAGAGCTCGGTTTAGGCGATTTTTGGCCGATATGCACGGTAAAACATTGGGGTAAGTGTTCCTTATCCTATATTGATTATATTTCATGATTCCAAATTCATTTACATCATGAATCCGTCAATTTATGGAAGAAAAATTAGATTTTTATAATATATTCCAAAAATGTAAAATGAAGATTTGAAGGTCAATCCGATGTCGGAATTCGATAATATTTGTATGGTTGAACTCGTATCGAAACGGGTGTTCAGATTTCGTGAGTTTTTCCAGGATTTGAGACGTGGTTCCCACTGTTGATTTTTAAAATGAATTTCGGATTTTAATTAGAAAATTAGTAAATTCATATGAAATTAATTCCTAAGATTCGTGTTTAATATATTGAATTGATTGTGACTAGATTTGAAGCTTTCAGACACGAATTCGAGAGGCAAACAGTTATTGAAATCTTGAATTTGGTTACGAAGCTAGGTAAGTGTCGTGGTTAACCTTGACTTGAGGGAATAGAACCCTTGAATTATTTGTTATGTGAAATTCATGTGAACGATGTATAGGCGAGGTGACAAGTGTCTATACGTCGTCAAATTAATTGTTTGTCTAATTATTTGAAAATCATAAATTATTTTAAATCATGACTTAATTATTATATTAAGTGTCTCTCTCATATTCCTTGCTCAATATTATGCCTTGAATCCATGCTATAATTGCTAAATGCCTATTTGATTTATGTGACTTAATTGCTACTTGACATTTAGCATTAAATTGCCTATTTCCTCCTTAATTTTCAAAATTAATTGCTAATTGTCATCACTTATTTTTAAATAAATCATAATTATTGTATGCTTGTTATCTTATAATTTCATATTAATTGTTGCATTTATTGGAGTAATATTTTTTTATAAGAATTGATAAATTATATTATTTTGAGGAGCGGGTAGCACGCCGCAGTAGAAATGAAAGTGAATATATTGGAGGAGCGGGTTGCACGCCGCAACAGACAGAAATGAAAGTGAACATATTGGAGGATCGGGTTGCATGCCGCAAAAGAATTGATTGTAATGAATATATTGGGGGAGCGGGTTACATGCCGCAACAGAATTGATTGAAAAGATATATTGGGATCGGGTTGCACGCCGCAACAGAATTGAATATGAATATATTGTGGGATTGGGTTGCACGCCGCAACGGAATTGAATATGAATATATTGTGGGATCGGGTTGCACGCCGCAACGGGAACTAATAGAAATTATAATTGATTATGACTGCCGAGTTGGCTTCAACTGTTGAAATGAGATACCTGTTTTATTTCTATTATTGTTGCGTACAGGTTAATGTAAGTGACCTACCTTAGCCTCGTCACTACTTCATCGAGGTTAGGCTAGGCACTTACTGGGTACATGGGGTCGGTTGTACTCATACTACACTCTGCACTTCTTGTGCAGATACCGGAGTGTAACGACCCGACCAGTCGTTTTAAAAGTTGTAGCCTCGTTTTCCTATTTACTAATCATTCTATACTTTATAACTATTATGTGACTTGCCGGGGTATTCGGTTCGGGTCCGGAGAGATTTCGGAATGAATTGAGATATTTAGTCTCAATGTTGAAAGCTTAAGTTGAAAAGGTTGACCGGATGTTGACTTATGTGAAAACGACCCCAAAATAGAATTTTGATGATTCCAATAGCTCCGTATGGTGATTCTGGACTTAGGAGCGTGTTCGAAAAATTATTTAGAAGTCCGTAGTGGATTTAGGCTTGAAATGGCGAAAGTTAAATTTTTGGGAAGTTTGAGCGGGGAGTTGACTTTTTGACATCGGGGTCAGAATCCAGTTCTGAAAATTTTCATAGTTTCGTTATGTCATTTATGACTTGTGTGCAAAATTTGAGGTCAATTGGAAATTATTTGATAGGTTTCGGCATCGAATATAGAAGTTGGAATTTTAAGTTTCATTAAGCTTGAGTTGGTGTATGATTCGTGGTTTTAGCATTGTTTGAAATGATTTGAGGTTTCAAATAAGTTTGTATGATGTTTTAGGACTTGTTGGTGTATTTGGTTGAGATTCCGGGGGCCTCGGGTGAGTTTAGGAAGGTTAACAGATACATTTTCGACTTGAAGAACAACTGAAGAACTTTTGGTGTCAAGTTTTGGTTTCCTTCTTCGCGTTCGCGAGAGAGGTCTTGTGTTCACGAAGGGGAACTGGGGAAGGCGAGAGTTTTTTCTTCGCGTTCGCAAATCAAGCGACGTGTGCGTGAAGGGTGAGGACCAGTGTGCATCGCGAACGCGAGAGAGGCCACGTGTTCGCAGAGAAGAGTGAGGGCTGGGGTGGACTTCACGCGTTAGCCTACGTGTTCGCGAGTGAGGCGTCGCGTTCATGAAGGCATGGGACCCCTGGTCATCCCGTTCGCGAGAGGACCATCGCGTTCGAGAAGAGGAAATTTTGAGCTGCACATTTTGTGCTTCGCGAACGCGAGGCAAGGGTCGCGTTCGCGAAGAAGAAATCCCTGGGCAGAAACATTAAGTTCTGAAAATTTTCCATTTTTGACAAATTGGAGCTCGGGATGAGGCGATTTTCGGGAAATTTTCAAGGAAAATAACGGGGTAAGTGTTCTTAACTCAATATTGGTTAAATTACCCGAATCCATGGTTATTTTTAACATTTAATTGAGGATTTAAGTTTGATGATTTAGAAAACCCTCTTGGTTTAAATTGAAGATTTGAGGGTCGAGTTGAGGTCGGATTTTAGTAAAACATGTATGGTTGGACTTGTGGTTGAATGGGCGTTCAGAGTTTTTAACTTTTGTCGGGTTCCGAGATGTGGGCCCCACAGGAGATTTTTGGGTTAAATTTAGGATTTGTTTTTGTAGAAAAAAATGTATTTTCATATGGAATTTATTCCTACAATTTGGGTTGATTGAATTGAATTAATTATGACTAGATTCGAGCAGATTATAGTCAGAAAATTGAGGAAAAAGCATACTACTTGACTGATTGAGCGCGGTTTGAGGTAAGTGACTTGTCTAACCTTGTGTGGGAGAATTTTTCCTAGGATTGGTATTGATATGATACTTGTAATGTGTTAAAAGTCGTATACACAAGGTGACGAGTGTGTACACGGGCTAAATGTGGAAGATTATGTCTTTAAATTGTGTAGATTACTGATGCATGTTAATTAAATTATCTTATCATGTTATATTCATCATCATTGATCTATTTTATATTCTTAAATTTTCTTGACATTTTTCCTACTAATTATTTTACATGTTTAGTTGAAACTTTGTTTTCTTTTATTCTTTGTATTATTTGAATGTTGAATTTCTTTAAATTAAATATTATTAAAAATAAAGTATTTTACATTTAAATTAAATATTATTAAAAATGTTAAGTCAAGATGTTAAATTTGTGGAAATATTATTTTTGCTGAATATTTTGTGAGACTTTGTACTTATTGTGATTGGGTCGTGAGCTCCTTATTGTAGAAAATATTTTTGTTGTTGATTTATTTTGACAAGTTAACATATTTTGGCACTTGAGGTGCAAATTATAATATATTGTGATATTGATACGCATGCGGTGGTATCAGGCATATGTGTTGAAATTCATGCGATGAGATAAGGGTGGCTTGATACGCGTGGCTAGTAGGGGAACTACTAGAAGTCATGCGGTGTAATAAGGGTGGCTAAAACGCGGGATGCTATTTCGGAAAAAATACTTTCTTTAAAATTAAATATGAAGGCTCCTGCGATGATATAAGGAGAATGAGATATTGTGAATTTATTTATGATTTGGGACTACAATTCGGTACCTCGAGAGTGCCCTTGTTGATATTTCTTTATGGCTACATTTGACTTTGGTTATTTTGGTGATTTCTTTAAAGTAGTAAATTTCTGTCTTCTTTCCGTGAAGTATTAATTGTCCTTATTTTGTGAAGTTAAATTGTGACATACCACTTACTTGATTCATTTTCATTTTCATTTTTGTTATTACTTTATCGTTAAACTTTTCAGCATGTCTTTTATTATTCCAGTAGGGCCTGACCTGACCTCGTCACTACTCTACCGAGGTTAGGCTTGGCACTTACTGGGTACCGCTGTGGTGTACTCATACTACGCTTCTGTACATCTTTTTTTGAAGATCCAAGTACTTCCTACTAGCCCAGATATCAATGACCTACATGTGTACGGAGACTTCGAGGTATATCTACCAGCGTCCCCTTCTATCCTTATTATGTTGCTTCCTTATTTTCTTTAAACTCTGATATATAGAGACGCTGAGGATAAATTCTTAGAAGCTTGTGACTTATTTCTACCGGTTTTTGAAAGTTGTAATTATGTGAATTTGCAGATTTATTTATTTCACATTTCTATTGTTATTCTGCATTTATAGGCTTACCTAGTCTTATAGATTAGGTGCCATCACGACTTCCCACAGAGGGAAATTGGGGTCGTGACACGGAGTTGGTCCCAACGACGTATAATAGATTTGCTCGGATTCAGTTATTTGTAGAAAACTTGAGGTATAACTGCATGGCGTTCGCAGTTCTGAAATCCCCTTTTACTTTATCATAGATGTGTATTTCTTTCAAACAACTTCATTTTCATTCAGACCTTTATTTGTATTATTCTAGTAGCTCGTGCACTTGTGATACCAGTTCTGGGATGGTATTTAGATATCGCTATTATTATGGATTATTCACTATATTTCAGACTTTACTCCCGCATTTATTTCTTTGTTATTAATTAGTTTAAAATTATTTTAAAATGGTTAATATTATTCTAACTTCGGCTTACCTAGCAAGTAAAATGTTAGGCGCCATCACGGTTCCGAAAGTGAGAATTTCATGTCGTGACAAGTTGGTATCAGAGCACTAGGTTACATAGGTCTCACGAGTCACGGGCAAGCTTAGTAGAGTCTGAAGGATCGGTACGGAGATTTCTGTACTTATCTTCCAGAAGCTATGAAGTTTAGGAACAATTTCACTTCTATTCTACTCTGTCGTGCGATTTTATTCTATCATTGACGATTGAACTCTTCTATTCTTGTCCTCTCGCATATGACGAGAACATGCACTGTGTCTACAGTCGGACAGGAGCTAGAGCCCCCAGTGATAGCTACGACTAGGGGCAGAGGCCGAGGCCGAGGTCGTGCCATAGGCTGTGGTATAAGCAGAGGCAGAGCTTAAACTTGAGCTCGAGCAGCAGCACCTGTTGTAGAACCTCAGGTGGATTTAGAAGCGGAGTTTCCAGCTCAGACGGTACATGTTGGACCAGTTCAGGTTTCGGAAGGATTCATTGCTACTCCAGTACTTCAGGACGATCTAATCCGTTTGGTGAGTCTTATGGAGGGTGTGGTCAAAAATGGCATATTTCCAGTGGCACAATCCATCTCACATGCTGGGGGAGGAGCACAGACTCCCACTACTCCCCCTCCGGTGTAGACAACTCCCTAGTGTCACGCTTCAGTAGCCCATCCAGTTAGGGTAGTTTAATCAGTTGTTGCAGCACAAGCCGGTGATAGGCCTGCTTTGTCTTCTGAGGCTTTGTTGAGGTTGGAAAAGTTTACCAAGCTATTTCCAATCTATTTCTGTGGTACACCTTCTGAGGACCCACCTGATTTTCTTGACCGCTGCTATGAAGTATTGTAGAACATGGGAATAGTTGAAATCAACAAAGTCGATTTTGTTGTATTTCAGATGGCTGGTTCCACCAAGAGGTGGTGGAGAGATTATGTATTTACTAGACCAGCTGATTCACCTGCACTTACCTGGGAGCAGTTCTCACAGCTATTTCTGGAGAAGTTTATTCCTATTATACTGAGAGAGGAATGCCGCAGGCAGTTTGAGCGTCTCCAGCAGGGTAGTATGTCTGTTACCCAGTATCACTACTAAAAATTCGGCAAAAACCGACCAAGGTTGACCGACCAACTTTGGTCGGTCAAAAAACCGATCAAGAAACCGACCAAAGTTGGTCGGTTTTTCAAAAAAAAAAAATTTAATTTTTTTTTTTATGAAACCGACCAACTTTGGTCGGTTTTTTTTGGCGCAAAAATGCGGGAAACTATTTTTGAGTCCCGCAAAATTTATGTTTCAAGAAACCGACCAACTTTGGTCGGTTTTTCAATTAAAATAAATAAAAATTAATATTAAAAAAATCGACCAAAATTGGTCAGTTAATTCGGCGGGTCATTTAAAAAAACCGACCAACTTTGGTCGGTAATTTTACTTTTTAATAAAACCGACCAACTTTGGTTGGTTATTTTCGTGCGAAAATACAATTAAAGAGTATAAATCAAATAAAAGACAATCTTAAAACAAAATGTACCAATGGTCTAGTGGTAGAATAGTATCCTGCCACAATACAGACCCCGGTTCGATTCCCAGATGGTGAATATTTTTATTACATAATTAAAATACCGACCAACTTTGGTCGGTTTTTTTTGCAATATTTTTTTTGAATTTAATTGACCGACCAAAGTTGGTCGGTAATTTCCGACCAACTTTGGTCGGTATTCCTTTCCGACCACAAAAATACCGTCCACACGTAAATGGTCGCACTTTGGTCGGTTTTTGGCCATTACCGACCAACATTGGTCGGTATTTTTGGTCGGTTTTTACCGGATTTCTAGTAGTGTATGAGACCCGATTTGTGGACTTAGCACGCCATGCCATCGTCTTGTTTCCTACTGAAAAGGAGAGATTGAGGAGATTCATTGATGGACTCATTTATACTATCAGGCTTCAGATGGCCAAGGAGACAGGGAGTGATATTTCCTTCCAGACAGCCGTGAACATATCATATGTTAATATAGCAGTAATATGTATACATATGTTGTTGTTGCTAAAACTTAAGTATTAATATATTAATACTTAAGTTTTAACAACAACAACATATGCATACATATTAGTGCTATATTAACATGAGCTATATTACTTCGGTCGGTATATTTATTAAATTAATATTTTAAAAAATTTAAAATTGAAATATCGACTGCATTCGGTCGGAATAATTTAATTTAAAATAATTTTGGTTAAAAATAAATTTTATATATATATATATATATATATATATATATATATATATATATATATATATATATATATATATTAAAAAATCAATTGCCTTGGGCGAGAAAAGAATAATTTCAAATATACCAACCAATTTCGGTCGGTTATTTTAAAATTTTAATTAAAAACTATTTTAGTAGATAATATGCAAGTATGACCATGTGTTGGTCAAAGATTGGCCAATTTTCGACCGAAATTAGTCGAAAATTGTATATCTTTGTTGTGGGACCACTTTTTCATTGTGAGAAATATTTTCTTTGACTTTTGCGACTAATTTACTTATATTCCGACCGATTTCGGTCGGTATTTTTGGGAGTGGCTAAAAATATATATTTTTCCTATTTTAATTGGGTTATTATTTATTATACTGATAATAAAAACGAAAAAATGTGGAACAAGAAAATATTACAGAAAAATTATGTTTTCGGTCACTATGATATTTTGTGAGTTAGTAAAATTTTTATGACTTTTATATGAGAAAACAAAATTATATGACATTGGTGGAAAACATCATAGTTATATGACCATTTGTAAAATTTACAGGAATTTTTCATCATCAAACCTCATCTATATGGATCTTTTCTTTCGTTGTATCCTATCTTTAGATAAGTTTGTATTGATTCCAAGAATTTGTAGATTTTTTGAGAAACTTCCTTCAATGTGATTTTAGATCTACCTGATTGTCTTTTAACACTTTTGCTCATGATAATTTTACACCTATAGACCGATGCATCTGTATCGATGCAAGACATCATGCACCACACTCTTCACGTCATGCTATAAATATGAACAAGTGCATACAGTGATAGGAAATGCAAACTTCGCTTTAAAAGTTCACCCGCCGGTTTATAAGAACGGCATCTTTGAAATTAATAGTACGGTAGGCTACTAAATTTCAATTAAATATTGTGTTCTTCAATTAAATAGTGGTAAAGTAAGAGAAAAAGAAGAGAAAAAAAGAAAGATGGGATCTGAAATGCATGATATGATGATAAGGTAGAGCATCATTCTTCGTGCTTTACACTCTTCCGTACCAAGCACATGTATATCATTAACAAGCAAGGTAGGAAGCATAAATAAAATCAAGGAGAGTGTTTAAACCACAACACAATACAACAATACATATCACAATTTGCCAGTGACCACAACAAAATTCTAAAGATGTAGTAGAATTAATAAATTTCTCAACAAATAGTCCAAGGCTCCACACAACGTATATAAAATCTCAAAAAAAATAACAGCGGTGCAAAAGTAACTCAACATAGGACAACACCTTCTTTAATCTAATTTTTTTTGATAAATATATTAACGCCTCAATTTAAATTTATTTAATTAATTATTTGAAGATAGAAAATCCATAATGAAATTAAGTCCAATAAATATCAAATCAAACAAATACATGTAATTCACATAAAAATCCAATTGGCAATCACCCCAAATTATCATATAAAATACAAACTCGACAAACAAGGAATGAGGCATGACAAATAAAGGAGTTACTATGTTCCACCAATTTTCCAATTTAATACATAAGGGTGTCTACGAATTTAAACCGATATAAATTGCACATATAAACCAAGTACGTACTCGTCACCTCTCGTACATGATTTTCAATCACACAATTTCGACATAAGACTCAATGCCTAAGGGGAATTTTCCCCACTCAAAGGTTAGGTAAGATACTTACCTTTTTGAAATTAGGCCGATATTCCAAAATAGCCTTCTTGCTTGAATTGACCTCCGGACAGCCCAATCTATCAAAATTAATTGTATAACTTCATTAAAATTCATAGAAAATAATTCTGGATAATAAAATACCAACCTAAAATTTTATTCTAAAAAGTCAACACGGGGCCCGCCTCTCGGAACCCGACATAATTTTTACGAAATTCGAACACCCATTCTGATACGAGTTCAACCATACTAAAATTATCAAATTCCAATAATGGATTGCCCTTCAAATCTTAAATTAAAGTTTAGAGGTTTTCTACCATTTTAAACCCAATTCACTAATTTAGTGATAAAAATAATAATATATTCATGTAATTTAACCAAAATCAATTTAGGAATTCTTACCCCAATATTTTTCTTGAAAAACACTCGAAAAATCGCCTCACCCGAGCTTCCTTGGTCCAAAAATGGAAGAATGAGACGAATTTGGACTTTATTCTGCTGCCTATGGGTATGTTCTTCGCGTTCGCGACCCTCCCCTCGCGTTCGCGATGAACAAATTCCTCAACAACTATTTTCAAACTCTTCTCAAACAGCCTCTAATATAATGGTCATAACCTTTTGTATAAAACTTCAAATGATCAATGGTTTGACTTTCGGAAACTAGACTCCAAGGGTTATAACTTTCATTAGTTGCTCAACACTCAATTCCTTATAGATTGTGAGATATAAGCTTTCAAATTCAACCTTGTGCAACAACGATTTCCAAACTTTTCCCAGACATCTTGTAGTATATCCACCATAACGTTTCATACACAACTTCAAATGACAAATGGATTACTTTTTTGAAAACTAAACACAAAGGGGTACGACTCTCATTTTTGGATCATCTCCAATTTATTTATAGATTGTGAGATATGAGCCTCCAAAATCAGACCAGTGCAACATAGATTTCCTT
Source organism: Nicotiana tomentosiformis (assembly GCF_000390325.3). NCBI lineage: Eukaryota > Viridiplantae > Streptophyta > Magnoliopsida > Solanales > Solanaceae > Nicotiana > Nicotiana tomentosiformis. Next base: position 29,928,262 of record NC_090823.1, read on the forward strand.
CTTCGCGAATACGAAGAACAAAATCCCAGAAGCCAAATCTTTTTTCTTCACGAACGCGAGAGGCTCCTCGCAAACGCGAAAAACAACACCAGACATCAGAAAATCAGCATCCAAACTAGCCCAAAATGATCCGCAACACACCCGAGGCCCCCGGGACCCCTACCAAATATACCAACAAGGCCTAAAATATTATATGAACTTTGTTTAGGCCTCAAATCGCATCACACTTTGCTAACAACACGATTCACACCCTAATTCAAGCCTAATGAAACTAAGAAATACCAACTTCTACATTCGAACCCGAAACCTATCAAATCAAGTCCGATTGACCTCAAATTTTTCACACAAATCATAAATGGCATAACAGAGCTATTCCAATTTCCAAAATCAGATTTCGATCCCGATATCAAAAAGTCAACTCCCAGGTCAAACTTCCAAACTTAACTTTCCATTTTCTTCATTTCAAGCCTAATCGATTACGGACCTCCAAATAAATATTTGGACACACTCCTAAGTCCAAAATCAACATACGAAGCTATTGACATCATCAAAATTTTATTTTAGAGTCGTTTGCTCAAAAGTCAAACTCCGGTCAAACTTTAGAAATTTAAGCTTTATAAAATCATACCTTTTATTTTATTTTAGTTTTTCAAAAACTAACGGAAAACGTGCCTACACACTTCGGAATAACTTCAAATAAGTCATAAATATCATTACGAAACTGATCGAACTCTCGGAATACAAATCGGGATTCGGTATCAACAAAAATCCAATTATGGCCAAATTTAAGAATTCTTTAAACCTTTAAATTTCTAGTTTCCGTCAAATGGTGATAATTCAAGCTAGGGACTTCCAAATTTGATTCCGGACATACACCCAAGTCCCAAATCACGATACGGACCCACTTGAACTGTCAAAATACTGATCCGGATCCATTTGCTCAAAACATTGGCCGAAGTCAACTCAAATGAGTTTTAAAGGCAAAATTTTACATTTTCTTTAGTTTTTCACATAAAGATTTTTCGAAAAAAAATACGAATTGCGCACACAAATCGAGAAAGGTTGAATGGAGCTATTCGAGGTCTTGGAATAGATAAATGAAGTTAAAATTAAAAAATGACATATCGGTTCATCATACGTATTAAAATTTCGGAGCCATAGCAAAACGAATCGTCGAATTCGAGCATCGTATGAGAGAGTTATGCTCATTTTCGTGTCAGAAAAGATTTCCTGAACCTGTGGGGCGCTGCCTGTGGCGCAGGTTCCAGAACCCCAATAATTCCCAGTGCCAGGGCTAGTTCCCGTCGCCGCCAGCGCACAAGGTAGCGTGGGGAACTAGCCCTGGCGCTGGGAATTATTGGGGTTCTGGAACCTGTGCCACAGGCAGCGCCCCACGCTACCTATGGCGCTAGAAAATAGCAAAGGCTCTATAAATGGGGTGTTTTGCCATTTTTGACAAAAATAGAGTTGGAGAGCTCGGTTTAGGCGATTTTTGGGCGATATGCACGGTAAAACATTGGGGTAAGTGTTCCTTATCCTATATTGATTATATTTTATGATTCCAAATTCATTTACATCATGAATCCGTCAATTTATGGAAGAAAAATTAGATTTTTATAATATATTCCAAAAATGTAAAATGAAGATTTGAAGGTCAATCCGATGTCGGAATTCGATAATATTTGTATGGTTGAACTCGTATCGAAACGGGTGTTCAGATTTCGTGAGTTTTTCCAGGATTTGAGACGTGGTTCCCACTGTTGATTTTTAAAATGAATTTCGGATTTTAATTAGAAAATTAGTAAATTCATATGAAATTAATTCCTAAGATTCGTGTTTAATATATTGAATTAATTGTGACTAGATTTGAAGCTTTCAGACATGAATTCGAGAGGCAAACAGTTATTGAAATCTTGAATTTGGTTACGAAGCGAGTTAAGTGTCGTGGTTAACCTTGACTTGAGGGAATAGAACCCTTGAATTATTTGTTATGTGAAATTCATGTGAACGATGTATAGGCGAGGTGACAAGTGTCTATACGTCGTCAAATTAATTGTTTGTCTAATTATTTGAAAATCATAAATTATTTTAAATCATGACTTAATTATTATATTAAGTGTCTCTCTCATATTCCTTGCTCAATATTATGCCTTGAATCCATGCTATAATTGCTAAATGCCTATTTTATTTATGTGACTTAATTGCTACTTGACATTTAGCATTAAATTGCCTATTTCCTCCTTAATTTCCAAAATTAATTGCTAATTGTCATCACTTATTTTTAAATAAATCATAATTATTGTATGCTTGTTATCTTATAATTTCATATTAATTGTTGCATTTATTGGAGTAATATTTTTTTATAAGAATTGATAAATTATATTATTTTGAGGAGCGGGTTGCACGCCGCAGTAGAAATGAAAGTGAATATATTGGAGGAGCGGGTTGCACTCCGCAACAGACAGAAATGAAAGTGAACATATTGAAGGAGCGGGTTGCATGCCGCAAAAGAATTGATTGTAATGAATATATTGGGGGAGCAGGTTGCATGCCGCAACAGAATTGATTGAAAAGATATATTGGGATCGGGTTGCACGCTGCAACAGAATTGAATATGAATATATTGTGGGATTGGGTTGCACACCGCAACGGAATTGAATATGAATATATTGTGGGATCGGGTTGCACGCCGCAACGGGAACTAATTGAAATAATAATTGATTATGACTGCCGAGTTGGCTTCAACTGTTGAAATGAGATACCTGTTTTATTTCTATTATTGTTGCGTACAGGTTAATGTAAGTGACCTGCCTTAGCCTCGTCACTACTTCATCGAGGTTAGGCTAGGCACTTACTGGGTACATGGGGTCGGTTGTACTCATACTACACTCTGCACTTCTTGTGTAGATACCGGAGTGTAACGACCCGACCAGTCGTTTTAAAAGTTGTAGCCTCGTTTTCCTATGTACTACTCATTCTATACTTTATAACTATTATGTGACTTGCCGGGGTATTCGGTTCGGGTCCGGAGAGATTTCGGAATGAATTGAGATATTTAGTCTCAATGTTGAAAGCTTAAGTTGAAAAGGTTGACCGGATGTTGACTTATGTGAAAACAACTCCAAAATAGAATTTTGATGATTCCAATAGCTCCGTATGGTGATTCTGGACTTAGGAGCGTGTTCGGAAAATTATTTAGAAGTCCGTAGTGGATTTAGGCTTGAAATGGCGAAAGTTAAATTTTTGGGAAGTTTGAGCGGGGAGTTGACTTTTTGACATCGGGGTCGGAATCCAGTTCTGAAAATTTTCATAGCTTCGTTATGTTATTTATGACTCGTGTATAAAATTTGAGGTCAATTGGAATTGATTTGATAGGTTTCGGCATCGAATATAGAAGTTGGAATTTTAAGTTTTATTAAGCTTGAGTTGGAGTATGATTCGTGGTTTTAGCGTTGTTTGAAATGATTTGAGGTTTCGAATAAGTTCGTATGATGTTTTAGGACTTGTTGGTGTATTTGGTTGAGATTCCGGGGGCCTCGGGTGAGTTTAGGAAGGTTAACAGATACATTTTCGACTTGAAGAACAACTAAAGAACTTTTGGTGTCAAGTTTTGGTTTCCTTCTTCGCGTTCGCGAGAGAGGTCTTGTGTTCACGAAGGGGAACTGGGGAAGGCGAGAGTTTTTTCTTTGCGTTCGCAAATCAAGCGACGCGTGCGTGAAGGGTGAGGACCAGTGTGCATCGCGAACGCGAGAGAGGCCACGTGTTCGCGAAGAAGAGTGAGGGCTGGGGTGGACTTCACACGTTAGCCTACGTGTTCGCGAGTGAGGCATCGCGTTCATGAAGGCATGGGACCCCTGGTCATCCCGTTCGCGAGAGGACCCTCGCGTTCGAGAAGAGGAAATTTTGAGCTGCACATTTTGTGCTTCGCGAACGCGAGACAAGGGTCGCGTTCGCGAAGAAGAAATCCCTGGGCAGAAACATTAAGTTCTGAAAATTTTCCATTTTTGACAAATTGGAGCTCGGGATGAGGCGATTTTCGGGAGATTTTCAAGAAAAATAATGGGGTAAGTGTTTTTAACTCAATATTGGTTAAATTACCCGAATCCATGGTTGTTTTTAATATTTAATTGAGGATTTAAGTTTGATGATTTAGAAAACCCTCTCGGTTTAAATTGAAGATTTGAGGGTCGAGTTGAGGTCGGATTTTAGTAAAACATGTATGGTTGGACTTGTGGTTGAATGGGCGTTCAGAGTTTTTAACTTTTATCGGGTTCCGAGATGTGGGCCCCACAGGAGATTTTTGGGTTAAATTTAGGATTTGTTTTTGTAGAAAAAAATGTATTTTCATATGGAATTTATTCCTACAATTTGGGTTGATTGAATTGAATTAATTATGACTAGATTCGAGCAGATTATAGTCAGAAAATCGAGGAAAAAGCATACTACTTGACTGATTGAGCGCGGTTTGAGGTAAGTGACTTGTCTAACCTTGTGTGGGAGAATTTTCCCTAGGATTGGTATTGATATGATACTTGTAATGTGTTAAAAGTCGTATACACGAGGTGACGAGTGTGTACACGGGCTAAATGTAGAAGATTATGTCTTTAAATTGTGTAGATTACTGATGCATGTTAATTAAATTATCTTATCATGTTATATTCATCATCATTGATCTATTTTATATTCTTAAATTTTCTTGACATTTTTCCTACTAATTATTTTACATGTTTAGTTGAAACTTTATTTTCTTTTATTCTTTGTATTATTTGAATGTTGAATTTCTTTAAATTAAATATTATTAAAAATAAAGTATTTTACATTTAAATTAAATATTATTAAAAATGTTAAGTCAAGATGTTAAATTTGTGAAAATATTATTTTTGCTGAATATTTTGTGAGACTTTGTACTTATTGTGATTGGGCCGTGAGCTCCTTATTGTGGAAAATATTTTTGTTGTTGATTTATTTTGACAAGTTAACATATTTTGGCACTTGATGTGCAAATTATAATATATTGTGATATTGATACGCATGCGGTGGTATCAGGCATAGGTGTTGAAACGCATGCGATGAGATAAGGGTGGCTTGATACGCGTGGCTAGTAGGGGAACTACTAGAAGTCATGCGGTGTAATAAGGGTGGCTAAAACGCGGGATGCTATTTCGGGAAAAATATTTTCTTTAAAATTAAATGTGAAGGCTCCTGCGATGATATAAGGAGAATGAGATATTGTGAATTTATTTATGATTTGGGACTACGATTCGGTACCTCGAGAGTGCCCTTGTTGATATTTCTTTATGGCTGCATTTGACTTTGGTTATTTTGGTGATTTCTTTAAAGTAGTAAATTTCTGTCTTCTTTCCGTGAAGTATTAATTGTCCTTATTTTGTGAAGTTAAATTGTGACATACCACTTACTTGATTCATTTTCATTTTCATTTTTGTTATTACTTTATCGTTAAACTTTTCAGTATGTCTTTTATTATTCCAGTAGGGCCTGACCTGACCTCGTCACTACTCTACCGAGGTTAGGCTTGGCACTTACTGGGTACCGCTGTGGTGTACTCATACTACGCTTCTGTACATCTTTTTTTGCAGATCCATGTACTTCCTACTAGCCCAGATATCAATGACCTACATGTGTACGGAGACTTCGAGGTATATCTACCAGCGTCCCCTTCTATCCTTATTATGTTGCTTCCTTATTTTCTTTAAACTCTGATATATAGAGACGCTGAGGATAAATTCTTAGAAGCTTGTGACTTATTTCTACCGGTTTTTGAAAGTTGTAATTATGTGAATTTGCAGATTTATTTATTTCACATTTCTATTGTTATTCTGCATTTATAGGCTTACCTAATCTTAGAGATTGGGTACCATCACGACTTCCCACAGAGGGAAATTGGGGTCGTGACACGGAGTTGGTCCCAACGACGTATAATAGATTTGCTCGGATTCAGTTATTTGTAGAAAACTTGAGGTATAACTGCATGGCGTTCGCAGTTCTGAAATCCCCTTTCACTTTATCATAGATGTGTATTTCTTTCAAACAACTTCATTTTCATTCAGACCTTTATTTGTATTATTCTAGTAGCTCGTGCACTTGTGACACCAGTTCTGGGATGGTATTTAGATATCGCTATTATTATGGATTATTCACTATATTTCAGACTTTACTCCCGCATTTGTTTCTTTATTATTAATTAGTTTAAAATTATTTTAAAATGGTTAATATTATTCTAACTTCGGCTTACCTAGCAAGTAAAATGTTAGGCGCCATCACGGTTCCGAAAGTGAGAATTTCGTGTCGTGACAAGTTGGTATCAGAGCACTAGGTTACATAGGTCTCACGAGTCACGGGCAAGCTTAGTAGAGTCTGAAGGATCGGTACGGAGATTTCTGTACTTATCTTCCAGAAGCTATGAAGTTTAGGAACAATTTCACTTCTATTCTACTCTGTCGTGCGATTTTATTCTATCATTGATGATTGAACTCTTCTATTCTTGTCCTCTCGCATATGACGAGAACATGCACTGTGTCTACAGCCGGACAGGAGCTAGAGCCCCCAGTGATAGCTACGACTAGGGGCAGAGGCCGAAGCCGAGGTCGCGCCATAGGCCGTGGTATAAGCAGAGGCAGAGCTTAAACTTGAGCTCGAGCAGCAGCACCTGTTGTAGAACCTCAGGTGGATTTAGAAGCGGAGTTTCCAGCTCAGACGGTACATGTTGGACCAGTTCAGGTTTCGGAAGGATTCATTGCTACTCCAGTACTTCAGGACGATCTAATCCGTTTGGTGAGTCTTATGAAGGGTATGGTCCAAAATAGTATATTTCCAGTGGTACAATCCATCTCACATGCTGGGGGAGGAGCACAGACTCCCACTACTCCCCCTCCGGTGTAGACAACTCCCTAGTGTCACGCTTCAGTAGCCCATCCAGTTAGGGTAGTTCAATCAGTTGTTGTAGCACAAGCCGGTGATAGGCCTGCTTTGTCTTCTGAGGCTTTGTTGAGGTTGAAAAAGTTTACCAAGCTATTTCCAATCTATTTCTGTGGTACACCTTCTGAGGACCCACATGATTTTCTTGACCGCTGCTATGAAGTATTGTAGAACATGGGAATAGTTGAAATCAACAGAGTCGATTTTGCTGTATTTCAGATGGCTGGTTCCACCAAGAGGTGGTGGAGAGATTATGTATTTACTAGACCAGTTGATTCACCTGCACTTACCTGGGAGCAGTTCTCACAGCTATTTCTGGAGAAGTTTGTTCCTATTACACTGAGAGAGGAATGCCGCAGGCAGTTTGAGCGTCTCCAGTAGGGTAGTATGTCTGTTACCCAGTATCACTACTAAAAATTCGGCAAAAACCGACCAAGGTCGACCGACCAACTTTGGTCGGTTTTTTTTAGCGCAAAAATGCGGGAAACTATTTTTGAGTCCCGCAAAATTTATATTTCAAGAAACCGACCAACTTTGGTCGGTTTTTCAATTAAAATAAATAAAAATTAATATTAAAAAAATTGACCAAAATTGGTCGGTTAATTCGGCGGGTCATTTAAAAAAACCGACCAACTTTGGTCGGTAATTTTATTTTTTAATAAAACCGACCAACTTTGGTCGGTTATTTTCGTGCGAAAATACAATTAAAGAGTATAAATCAAATAAAAGACAATCTTAAAACAAAATGTACCAATGGTCTAGTGGTAGAATAGTATCCTGCCACAATACAGACCCCGGTTCGATTCCCAGATGGTGAATCTTTTTATTACATAATTAAAATACCGACCAACTTTGGTCGGTTTTTTTTTGCAATATTTTTTTTTTTTTGAATTTAATTGACCGATCAAAGTTGGTCGGTAATTTCCGACCAACTTTAGTCGGTATTCCTTTCCGACCATAAAAATACCGTCCACACGTAAATGGTCGCGTTTTGGTCGGTTTTTGGCCATTATCGACCAACGTTGGTCGGTATTTTTGGTCGATTTTTATCGGATTTCTAGTAGTGTACGAGACCCGATTTGTGGACTTAGCACGCCATGCCATCGTCTTGTTTCCTACTGAAAAGGAGAGATTGAGGAGATTCATTGATGGACTCATTTATACTATCAGGCTTCAGATGGCCAAGGAGACAGGGAGTGATATTTCCTTCCAGACAGCCGTGAACATATCATATGTTAATATAGCAGTAATATGTATACATATGTTGTTGTTGCTAAAACTTAAGTATTAATATATTAATACTTAAGTTTTAACAACAACAACATATGCATACATATTAGTGCTATATTAACATGAGCTATATTACTTCGGTCGGTATATTTATTAAATTAATATTTTAAAAAATTTAAAATTGAAATATCGACTGCATTCGGTCGGAATAATTTAATTTAAAATAATTTTGGTTGGTAAATTATATATATATATATATATATATATATATATATATATTAAAAAACCAATTGCCTTAGGCGAGAAAAGAATAATTTCAAATATACTAATCAATTTTGGTCGGTTATTTTAAAATTTTAATTAAAAACTATTTTGGTAGATAATATGCAAGTATGACCATGTGTTGGTCAAAGATTGGCCAATTTCCGACCGAAATTAGTCGGAAATTGTATATCTTTGTTGTGGGACCACTTTTCCATTGTGAGAAATATTTTCTTTGACTTTTGCGACTAATTTACTTATATTCCGACCGATTTCGGTCGGTATTTTTGGGAGTGGCTAAAAATATATATTTTTCCTATTTTAATTGGGTTATTATTTATTATACTGATAATAAAAACGAAAAAACGTGGAACAAGAAAATATTACAGAAAAATTATGTTTTCGGTCACTATGATATTTTGTGAGTTAGTAAAATATTTATGACTTTTATATGAGAAAACAAAATTATATGACATAGGTGGAAAACATCATAGTTATATGACCATTTGTAAAATTTACAGGAATTTTTCATCATCAAACCTCATCTATATGGATCTTTTCTTTCGTTGTATCCTATCTTTAGATAAGTTTGTATTGATTCCAAGAATTTGTAGATTTTTTGAGAAACTTCCTTCAATGTGATTTTAGATCTACCTGATTGTCTTTTAACACTTTTGCTTATGATAATTTTACACCTATAGACTGATGCATCTGTATCGATGCAAGACATCATGCACCACACTCTTCACGTCATGCTATAAATATGAACTAGTGCATACAGTGATAGGAAATGCAAACTTCGCTTTAAAAGTTCACCCGCCGGTTTATAAGAACGGCATCTTTGAAATTAATAGTACGGTAGGCTACTAAATTTCAATTAAATATTGTGTTCTTCAATTAAATAGTGGTAAAGTAAGAGAAAAAGAAGAGAAAAAAAGAAAGATGGGATCTGAAATGCATGATATGATGATAAGGTAGAGCATCATTCTTCGTGCTTTACACTCTTCCGTACCAAGCACATGTATATCATTAACAAGCAAGGTAGGAAGCATAAATAAAATCAAGGAGAGTGTTTAAACCACAACACAATACAACAATACATATCACAATTTGCCAGTGACCACAACAAAATTCTAAAGATGTAGTAGAATTAATAAATTTCTCAACAAATAGTCCAAGACTCCACACAACGTATATAAAATCTCAAAAAAAAATAACAGCGGTGCAAAAGTAACTCAACATAGGACAACACCTTCTTTAATCCAATTTTTTTTGATAAATATATTAACGCCTCAATTTAAATTTATTTAATTAATTATTTGAAGATAGAAAATCCATAATGAAATTAAGTCCAATAAATATCAAATCAAACAAATACATGTAATTCACATAAAAATCCAATTGGCAATCACCCCAAATTATCATATAAAATACAAACTCGACAAACAAGGAATGAGGCATGACAAATAAAGGAGTTACTATGTTCCACCAATTTTCCAATTTAATACATAAGGGTGTCTACGAATTTAAACCGATATAAATTGCACATATAAACCAAGTACGTACTCGTCACCTCTCGTACATGATTTTCAATCACACAATTTCGACATAAGACTCAATGCCTAAGGGGAATTTTCCCCACTCAAAGGTTAGGTAAGATACTTACCTTTTTAAAATTAGGCCGATATTCCAAAATAGCCTTCTTGCTTGAATTGACCTCCGGACAGCCCAATCTATCCAAATTAATTGTATAACTTTATTAAAATTCATAGAAAATAATTTCGGATAATAAAATACCAACCTAAAATTTTATTCTAAAAAGTCAACACGGGGCCCGCCTCTCGGAACCCGACATAATTTTTACGAAATCCGAACTACCATTCTGATACGAGTTCAACCATACTAAAATTATCAAATTCCAATAATGGATTGCCCTTGAAATCTTAAATTAAAATCTAGAGGTTTTCTACCATTTTAAACCCAATTCACTAATTTAGTGATAAAAATAATAATATATTCATGTAATTTAACCAAAATCAAGTTAGGAATTCTTACCCCAATATTTTCCTTGAAAAAAACTCGAAAAATCGCCTCACCCGAGCTTCCTTGGTCCAAAAATGGAAGAATGAGACGAATTTGGACTTTATTCTGCTGCCTATGGGTATGTTCTTCGCATTCGCGACCCTCCCCTCGCATTCGCGATGAACAAATTCCTCAACAACCATTTTCAAACTCTTCTCAAACAGCCTCTAATATAATGGTCATAACCTTTTGTATAAAACTCCAAATGATCAATGGTTTGACTTTCGGAAAACTAGACTCCAAGGGCTATAACTTTCATTGGTTGCTCAACACTCAATTCCTTATAGATTGTGAGATATAAGTTTTCAAATTCAGCCCTGTGCAACAGCGATTTCCAAACTTTTCCCAGACATCTTGTAGTGTATCCACCATAACGTTTCGTACACAACTTCAAATACAAATGGATTACTTTTTTGAAAACTAAACACAAAGGGGTACGACTCTCATTTTTGGATCATCTCCAATTTATTTATAGATTGTGAGATATGAGCCTCCAAAATCAGACCAGTGCAACATAGATTTCCTTCTTCGCGAACACGAAGAACAAAATCCCAGAAGCCAAATCTTTTTTCTTCACGAACGCGAGAGGCTCCTCGCAAACGCGAAAAACAACACCAGACATCAGAAAATCAGCATCCAAACTAGCCCAAAATGATCCGCAACACACCCGAGGCCCCCGGGACCCCTACCAAATATACCAACAAGTCCTAAAACATTATATGAACTTTGTTTAGGCCTCAAATCGCATCACACTTTGCTAACAACACGATTCACACCCTAATTCAAGCCTAATGAAACTAAGAAATACCAACTTCTACATTCGAACCCGAAACCTATCAAATCAAGTCCGATTGACCTCAAATTTTTCACACAAGTCATAAATGGCATAACAGAGCTATTTCAATTTCCAAAATCAGATTTCGATCCCGATATCAAAAAGTCAACTCCCAGGTCAAACTTCCAAACTTAACTTCCCATTTTCTTCATTTCAAGCCTAATCGATTATGGACCTCCAAATAAATATTTGGACACACTCCTAAGTCCAAAATCACCATACGAAGTTATTGACATCATCAAAATTTTATTTTAGAGTCGTTTGCTCAAAAGTCAAACTCCGGTCAAACTTTAGAAATTCAAGCTTTATAAAATTATACCTTTTATTTTATTTTAGTTTTTCAAAAACTAACGGAAAACGTGCCTACGCACTTCGGAATAACTTCAAATTTTGTACATAAGTCATAAATATCGTTACGAAACTGATCGAACTCTCGGAATATAAATCGGGACTCGGTATCAACAAAAATCCAATTATGGCCAAATTTAAGAATTCTTTAAACCTTTAAATTTCTAGTTTCCGTCAAATGGCGATAATTCAAGCTAGGGACTTCCAAATTTGATTTCGGACATATACCCAAGTCCCAAATCACGATACGGACCCACTTGAACTGTCAAAATACTGATCCGGATCCGTTTGCTCAAAACATTGGCCGAAGTCAACTCAAATGAGTTTTAAAAGCAAAATTTCACATTTTCTTTAGTTTTTCACATAAAGATTTTTCGAAAAAAAATACGAATTGCGCACACAAATCGAGGAAGGATGAATGGAGCTATTCGAGGTCTTGGAATAGATAAATGAAGTTAAAACTAAAAAATGACATATCGGGTCATCATACGTATTAAAATTTCGGAGCCATAGTAAAACGAATCGTCGAATTCGAGCATCGTATGAGAGAGTTATGCTCATTTTTGTGTCAGGAAAGATTTCCCGTCGCCGCCAGCGCACAATATATATTTTTCCTATTTTAATTGGGTTATTATTTATTAGACTGATAATAAAAACGAAAAAACGTGGAACAAAAAAATACTATAGAAAAATTATGTTTTCGGTCACTATGATATTTTGTGAGTTAGTGAAAATTTTATGACTTTTATATGAGAAAACAAAATTATATGACATTGGTGGAAAAAATCATAGTTATATGATCATTTGCAAAATTTACAGGAATTTTTCATCATCAAACCTCATCTATATGGATCTTTTCTTTCATTGTATCCTATCTTTAGATAAGTTTGTATTGATTCCAAGAATTTGTAGATTTTTTGAGAAACTTTCTTCAACGTGATTTTAGATCTACCCCGTTGTCTTTTAATACTTTTGCTTACCATAATTTTGCACATATAGACCGATGCATCTGTATCTATGCAACTCATCATGCACCACACTCTTCACGTCATGCTATAAATATGAACAAGTGCATACAGTGATAGGAAATGCAAATTTCGCTTTAAAAGTTCACCCGCCGGCTTATAAGAACGGCATCTTTGAAATTAATAGTACGGTAAGCTACTAAATTTCAATTAAATATTGTGTTCTTCAATTAAATAGTGGTGAAGTAAGAGAAATAGAAGAGAAAAAAAGAAAGATGGGAACTTAAATGCATGATATGATGATAAGGTAGAGCATTATTTCAAATTTGTGGCCAACTTTTCTGATGTGCTTAAAAATTCTCTTTCAATGGTATACACACATTATTACCAAGGCTAACTTGTTGTGTTGTATTCAACTATTCAAAACTTGATCCTAAGTTCTCATTAGTCAAAATTAGATTCCACTTATCTACATAATTTTTCATTTAATATCACTCCGAAGTCTTTCTAATGATTATACAGTGGAGTGGACGAATATCTCTTTCCGTGCACTTAATAAACTAAGTTTTATTTTAAATTTAATCATCAGATATTTAAAATTTACTGAATCGGCAAACTCAATTGAAGCCGAGTAGTCCACTAATAAGAATAAGACGCTCCATATTGAAAGGTTTCGATCTACTCTTAGGACTCAAACACGAGTCATCTAACCTTTTCTCAACTCCCATATAAAAGGAAAAATATAATTTTTGTAATTGAAGGAACCTTCATTCTTTTAGAAAATTCCCCAATCTTCCTTATTGCTCTCCCGTTAAACCTTCTTCGATCAAAGAGTTTATTGAAAATTGAAGAAGTTTCCTGCAATTTTTTTCTTCTTCTTAAAAAAAGACACTACATTGTAAAGCCAGTGTTTATCTTCTAATATAGCAACCAAAAGAAAATGCAAACAAACAAAAGGCAAGCAGTAAAGAATGAAGCATCACTTCTGTAGACTTGGTCCACGGCACTTATGATTACGAAGCACATTGATCCTTGAGTAAAGGTGGCACGACAAGTGACTTCTTCAATTTCTAAATTAATCTAAAGGTCACTTTCTATTGTTGCATAACAAATTTTAACCTTTAAATAGGGGGTCAATAAATTAAGAAAATTTTAAAACGCTTTCGCATGTTTTTCATTTTTCCCCCTCAAATCTAGCCTATAAGAAAAGAACAAGGAGATGATATTTCATGTGTAGAAAGCAAGATAATCTAGTAGCGGGGGACCTGATTGAGTAAATATATGGCAGGGAAGTCCAATGTTACTATGACACAACAAGTTACACGATCAAACAATGAATAATGACGTGTACTTTAATTTCATCTCAAGACTAAAGACCCATAGTGTTTAAAATGTCAACTTTATACTGCATGAAAAATATTTTTGAGCTACTTTACTTGTAGAGTGGTCATTGGTAGGGCAATGCTATTGAATGTCAAATGTACCACCTAGTGGTGTTTAGATGGAGCAAGTGTCACTAGTTTCTGACTTCAAGCCTATCCAACCGGACAAGATGTTTTAGCTATTGATGTAGTGTCTTGTTGATACTACTAGCCTTCCACTACCTACTAAAAATATCCTATCAAAATAGCTAATCATAAAAACATGTTTTCTTTTTTATTTTTAAAAAATATATAAAATAGTGGATGGTGGATGAGTGTATTATCAATTAAATAGTGTAAACATGCGAAAAATCAATCAAGATCGGAGAAAATTCGTTACGTTTAGATATAGAAGAAAGTCGGTCGAGAGAGAAAGCTCTAGAACCTTTTCATATATTGGGTTAAGAAAAGTATATATATATAAGACTAATTTAAGAATTATATTTTCTATTAACTTAGTCGTTTCGCCACTTCTAGAAGTAATGCTATTATATTATTATTTTGTTTAATTTTTATCTGTTAAATTTGTATATCTTTATCTATATCTATTATTTTATCCAACTGTTAATTTTCTTCTTGTCTTTTATATATATATATATATATATATATATATATATATATATATATATATATATATATATATATATATATATATATATATATATATATATATATATATTTGGGCCTAACCTGAACTAATCAACTAATAAAGAAAGAAAACTACAAGCGCATAAATTATGCTACACTTGTGGGCCTTCATCTGATGCTCTGAATTTGGCTTACGGCTACCATTACTAAAACACCGGCTAATTTCGTCCGGGAAAACCTACTGAAATCGATCGAAAATTGAGAAAAAGCGATCAATTTTCGACCGCTTTTAATTAGTCTGAAAAATGATGATCGCTAAGGTGTTTCGACCGAAATCAGTCAGAAATTTCAATGTGTTGACTGATAGTCAAACTACATTTACCGACCGAAATCGGTCGGTATTAATTTTTTTTTAATTTAATTTTTAAAATACCGATCAAAATCGGTCGGAATTAATTATAAAAAAATTATTTATTTTTCAAAATACCGACCGAAATCGGTCAGAATTTTAAATATATAATAATTTTAGAAATATTCCAGATATATATATATTTTTTGTATCGCATGTAAACTCCCTAGCCCGAAATATCATAGTACCACAATATTATATCTTATTACTATATTACTAATTAGTACTAGTATATATTATCATTATTATTTTATTGAATTCTAATTCTAAATATAGAATATTAAATCTTATTACTAAGCACTATTTACGGCCCTTCCTATATTTGCTTATTTTTTGTTAGTCCACAACTGTTGGACTCTATGCATCAAACCTCAACTTATAAGATGGAAAAGCTAACATCTTTCCGCCGATGTGGGACAAGAGTATTTTCCAATTTCCGATCGAAATCGGTCGGAATTTTTGTAAAATTTTAATAAAAAATTATTTTTTCATTTCAGCCGATGTGGGACAAGAAAATAATTTTAAATTCCGACCGAAATCGGTCGGAATTTTTGAAATATTTTAATAAAAAATTATTTTCCCATGAAAAACCCCACTACTTCTCTTCCCATGGAATATTTATTTACTAATCTATCCATTTTATTATTTGTTTGTTTGTTTCTTTTTTATGAAAAAAGAGTGCATTAAATAAGGATTCCATAAATCAATAAAAAATTATTTCAAGTGAATAAAATTGTGATTACATTTTAATGTAAAAATATGCTTAGTTATATTTTCTAAAATTTCATTTATAATCCTGAAATAACACATTAATTGTTTTATATAAAAAAATATATTAACTAACCAGAATTAAATATATCGTACATTGGTTAAGTAATTGATATATAAGCTTTAAGCTATTTTCAATATATATAAAAGATGTATATATAGTATAATATAATATATATACTAAGTGTATAGTATATAAGTTATATTCGATATAACATTAGCTATATTAAGATGTATATAATTTTTCATACTAGTTTCTCCTAAATTCATAATAAAAATAACATATCTATGCCGAATACTTCAGATCTATCTTATTTATACCATGAAAGTTCTTATTAAAATAATTTATGATTATAGATGGTTTGATAAACTTTCTTCAAAACAACTAGTTAAAACTACTGAGCAATCTTTAGCTTTAAACTCGTGTGAACAGACTATTCGGTTGTTAAACAAACAAGATGTAGATTTATATAAAAATCAGTATAATTATCTGCATGTTGGTATGGTTTAAATTGCTTTAAGCCATTAACCCTTAAAAAGTTACCAAAGACGTTTTTGGCTGCTCTTAGAGATGCTAGAAATCTGAATTTTAGACAGTCTCTGATGGGTTCTATTGAATCTACTGTGGCCTACGGTCCAGTATATTTTAATATTCAACCCAATCTTCAATTATCTCTTTATGATGTTAATATACTTGATGCATTGACATTAAATGTGAAAACGCATGGTTATAATTATGCGCCTGGATCTGAACTTATATGTTTATCTTATAGAATTTATTTTAAATTACTATCTACGTTAAACCCTAGATGTAAACTGTATGATACATCCGATCAGACTATATTGGTGGAAACCAATTTTGCAAAATCTAAGGTCATCACGAGGAGACCTATTAAGTGGGAAGAAATTAATTTTTCAACTACTTGGACTTTGGATTCAGTTATATCCCAAAGTCAGATAACAAATGCTGTCACTAATACTGAATATTCTCATATTACTCAAAATCCAGATGGTAGGATTTGCATTCAATTTGATGATAATTGTTCTACTTATAATAGGCAGTCATTTTCTAATAATAGACTTTTGCCTACTATTAGTCCTAATTATAATAGGCATTCATTTTTCAATCATAGACTTTTACCTGCAATTCAACATATTTCTCCTGTTGAATCAGTCTATGGACCAGCTCAAAATCGTGCTGTATCTTTACACACTATTTTTACTAAAAGTGATAAACATGTTGAAAGGGTTAAGATTAACCCTCAAACAAATATTGTTCAGGATAATGATAATATTTCTGATAAGGATATTCCTTCTGCATCCGAAATGGATTTCAACCCCAATGATGTTTATATTTCACACCAAATAGATTTTAGTCCAGGGTCACAAGCAAGAAAATATATTCAAAAGGATTTTTTTAGTAATAAATGAAACCGGTTTAAAACTTGGTTTTTTGATACTTATAATAAAGAAGATTTAAATAATATTTCTCAAGAGTTTTATGAAACTTGTGATTTACATAATCAAATTATGTATTTTGTTCCTTGGTTTATAACCATTTATTTACCGCTTTACATAAAGGTTTTAGAAAGATCTTATAAAGATGGGAGTGGTAATATTACTAAAGACATATACCCACCTCAAGCACCTTTTGTTTTACCTAATAATACAGGTATTACGTTTACTGCATTTCAAAAATTTATTGATGAAGATGTTGCTGCAGTCAGCATCGTAGAAATTAATAATTTGATTTCTCAAAATAATTATTTAAGTTTATATGTTAAAGTTTTGGGTGAACATATCAGTTTTCTTGATAAAAAAAACTTAATGAATTAACAGTATTGATAAAAGGAATGAGTACTAGCAAGAAGATAATTGATATTGCCTCAACTTCAGGAAGCAAATCAGAAGCTCAAATTATACTTACTCATGTTCAAAGACCCCCTAAGATTCAGGATTTTAAATTCAAATCGTTAAATGATTTAGAAGAACTTCTTGATAAAAAGTTATCTCGTTTAAATATCAAACCTATTGATTTATCAAAAAGTTTTTCTGATAAATTAGATACTACTTCTGATTATAAAAATGAAGTTTGGTCAGAGTTTAATAAACTCAGAGGTTATCCCAAAAAGAATAGTAAGTATGCTGATAAACCCATAATGCAACTTTATTATTATAATCGTCCTACTCCTCAAGATGTGTTAATAGAAGAACGAGATTGGAATCAGATTAATACGTCTTATAGTGGTTCTGAAATTTATGAATGGAATCTTGATGGTTTAACTGATAGACAATTGACTATTCTTGTGCATAGAATGCTTATGTATGCAACTATGTGTAAAAGTATAAAAAAAATACAGATAGAACTATTTGCAAAATAATTATTGCAGGTTTTACTGGCCAGCTTCGTGGCTGGTGGGATAATTATTTAACTGTTGAAGAAAAGGGGATGGTTATTAATGCAATAGCCACTGACGAAGGAGTTGATAACTTAGGCATGGCTCTAGCGAAAAATAGAGAAGATGTTGTTTACACCCTTGTTCTTACCATATTAGAATATTTCAATGGTAGATTTACTAATCAGAACGAGACTGTCTGTACTCTGCTAAATGGCCTTAGATGTAGGACTTTAAGCGAGTTTAGATGGTATAAAGATATTTTTATGAGTAGAGTAATGGAATTACCCGAAAATAAGTATGAACATTGAAAACCTAAGTTTATAGATGGCCTTCCCTCCTTATTTGGTGAAAGAGTAAGAAAAACTCTAAGGGGTAGTTATGGAGAAATTTCTTACAAGGATTATACCTATGAAAAATTAATAAGAGTATGCACACAAGAAGGACTAAACTTGTGTAATGAGTTAAAATTATCTAGACAACTTAAGATAGATAAGCTTAAGGAAAAATAACAATTAGGAGACTTTTGCATCCAGTTCGGTTTACCCGAGACTTCTGCTCATAGCGAGAAAAAGAAAAATAGGTATCATAGATATCCTAACCCAGTCAGCCTTTATAAGAAAAAGAGATCGAGATATAGATCCAAAGAAGAGCGTGATGCTAGGAAAGCTCATCGTAAGTCCACTAGATTTACGAAAAATAGGTCTAAGCGAGATCTTGTTGATATTAAGTACAACTTGCAAAGGTAATACATGTACTTATGATGATGATGAATTTTATAAGTTACAATCTCAATTTCAAGACTTGAACATGAAAACTATTACATCTGATAATGTAATAGAACTTTTAAAAGAAGTTACTGATGATAAACTTCGCGAAAAAATTATAAATTTGGCTGCAAGTTCAAGTTCTAGTTCTTCAAAACCTTTTGAAAAACAAAAGAACGAATTTGAATATTCTGCGCCTTATTCTTTGTCAGAAATTAATAACCGACTTAATAATAAAATTACACCAACTAGAGATGCTTCTTTCGATGATTTAAAGGTTGAAATTAAAATTTTAAAAAGGGAGATTAAATCTCTTAAATAAAATCAAATGATTTGTGATCACAGGATTACTCAGATAGAGAAAAATAATTCCCTAACTGAGTTATCTAATGATAAAAACAAAGGTATTTCAGAAAATGATATTGAGAAACAACCTATTAGACTTGATTCTAAACATGATATATTTTTGGGAATGATGCAAATTGTTACTGCTCATAAATGGTATATTAAATGTATTATTTTAATCGATAATAGTTTTTCCATAACTAATATTGCTATGATTGATAGTGGAGCTGATGTTAGCTGCATTCAAGAAGGTTTAGTACCTACTAAATATTTTCAAAAAACTACTCATATGGTTAAATCTGCATCAGGACATGCTTTAGTTATAAAGTATAAATTGCCTAATGCGGGTATTTGTCAAAATAAAGTCTGCATTCCTCACTTCTTTTTCTTGGTTAAAAATCAATTATACCATCAAATTATACTTGGAACACCTTTTATTAACGCTATTTATCCTTTTATTAGCATAGACTCGAAAGGTTTTACAGCTACTTATAAGGATAGAAAGATAAGTTATACTTTTGCTACAAATCCCGTAACTAGAAATATAAATGATTTAATTGATATAAAGAAAAGACATATTGATTCGCTACAATTAGAATTATTTAGTATGAATATATTTGATAAGATATTTGATAAGTACAGGAAAAAATTAAATTGATTTCCGAACAAATTGCTATTGATATTTGTGTTGAACATCCTAGTGCTTTTTGGAATCGAAAAAAGCATATTGTCACTCTTCCGTATGAAGATAATTTCTCTTAGGATGATTTTTTTACTAAATCTCGACCTTGTCAGATGAACGCTGAATTAGTAGAATTTTGCAAAAAAAGAGATTGATAATTTGTTACAAAAGGGTTTGATAAAACTCTCAAAATCTCCTTGGTCTTGCACAGCCTTTTATGTTAATAATGCTGCTGAAAAGGAACGTGGTATTCCTAGATTGGTCATTAATTATAAACCTTTAAATAAGTATTTAAAGTGGATAAGGTATCACATCCCCAATAACAAGGATTTATTATCAAGATTATATAATGCCAATATATTTTCAAATTTTGGTATAAAATCTGGTTATTGACAGATTCAAATATTTAAAGAGCATACTTATAGAACTGCTTTTAATGTTTCATTCGAGCAATATGAATGGAATGTTATGCCTTTTGGTTTAAAGAATGTCCCTTCTGAATTTCAAAAAATCATGAATGATATATTTAATCCATACCTGAATTTCATCATTGTTTATATTGATGACATTTTGATATTCTCTAAAACATTTGAAATGCATATTAAGCATCTAGATATTTTTAAAAAGATTGTTATACAAAATGGTTTAGTTATTTTAAAACCAAAAATGAATTTATTTCAAACAAATGTTCGATTTTTAGGACATAATATTTGTCAAGAAAATATCACTCCTATTCAAAGATCGATTGATTTAATATCAAAATTTCCTAATGTTATTATTGACAGAATTCAATTATAGAGATTTTTGGGAAGTTTAAATTATATATCCCCTTTTTATAACAATTTATCTCGTGATTTGGCCCCTTTATACGACAGACTAAAGAAGGATCATAAAAAATCTTGGACTGATAGTCATACTGCTTTGGTTAAAAATATTAAACACCGGGTTAAGTCTTTACCTTATTTAACTCTTGCTAATCTAGCTTGGCAAAAAATTATTGAGACAAATGCTTCTAATATTGGCTATGGTGGAATTTTAAAACAAGTTAATCCCTACAATAATTGTGAATATTTGATAAGATTTTATTCTAGAAAGTGGACTGAAGCTTAGAAAAAATATGCTACTGTGGCCCATGAAATGTTAACTATTGTAAAATGTGTTTTACAATTTCAGGATGATTTATACAATCAAAAGTTTTTGATAAAACTGATGCTCAATCTGTCAAATATATGTTTAACAAAGATTTTAAACTTGATGTTTCGAAATTAATATTTGTAAGGTGGCAGGCTCAATTAGCCCCTTTTGACTTCGAAATTCAGTATAAAAAAAGAATTGATAATTCTCTTCCTGATTTCTTATCCCGTGAATACTTAAATTAATCATGAATTTCTATAAAACTTTTCTAGATGAAAAAACGTTAATCACTGTTTTGAAAGTGGTTAAGTTATATAGAGACTTACAAAGTCTTATAATTGATAATATTATTGATAACATTGTCGAAGAAGAATTTTCTATTCATGATTATTCTGAAGAAATTAGAGATGATATGCAAGACTATTATTTATCTGAATAAAATGAATTATTATATTTACAGCATGGACCCTCCGTGGACCAGAGGTAGAGGTAGAGGCAGAGGCAGAGGCAGAGGGGAGATCATCCCCAGGAAAATCATATTCTTAAGGATCGTCATGCGGATCCTCATCTAACTCCCCAGTGATACAAATGGGAAAAAAGAGCTTAACTAATGAGAAGATATCTCTCAAAGGCGAATCTTCGTCAGTTCCCTCTATTCATCTGGAAGATATTCCAGAGGACAGCCCGTTATACGGTCATTTGCAAGCATACTTAGCTGCTCAAAAGCAAGGTGATACGTTTGCTTCAATTGCCAAAGAGGACACTGATAATATCAAGTCTTATGAAAAAATACTTAAAAAAAAAATGATATTTCTTTTAGAAAATTCTGAGATACAGAGAAAAGATGAGCCATGGAGGATATTCCAAAGATATCTAATTAATGGATTATATTATCCGGATGAGTCATACAAAACCCGTTCTTATTACGAGACCATTCTTACCAGTACAGGTAGTGCAGAATTTCAACACTTTTTCGGTTATAGCACGGATGAGAATGTTTATAATTTCTCAAAAATTATTATTAAACAGATTATATCTATTGAAGATTGGAGAATTTTCACGATGAAAGAAAGGCAGATAAGTCTTAACAAGACTCGTATGAATTTCACATATTGGGATTATATCCAAGCCTTTGATAAAATGCTTTATTATAATAATGATAGACTTAAATATACTTGGTTCATAAAGATATGTGCAAAGATATTTGCAGAGCCCATTCCTAATTGGTTCTTAAATTGGTGGTCATACCACGGTCCAACAGTTAAGATATTACCTGACCCATTTCTTATGTTATACAAAGAATGGATTAAAGTTTCGCCAGATTTGAATGAGTTATACCGCACAGATCATATCTGCTATTTGTAAAATATTGACCAAATATATTTCTTTATAGAGTTCTCTATTCCATGGATTCATAAATGGACTCCAGAGCTGGGGTTCACTGAAGAACAGATTCCTTGCTTATATATGACATTTTATAATAATTTTTGGGATAAATTAATGAAAAAGGATCCCAAGACAAAAATGTTATACGGTCAAGAACTCTTGGATTCTATTGAAGCAAAAATTCAAGAATACTCAGCAGCTCCCCAGAAGGGAATAATTCATGATAGCTCAGTCAAGCATATTGCTAGAAGAATCTCTTTTCAAGAAGGAGATAAAGATGAGATGATTAATAAGTATTTGGAAGAAGTAAAAAGAAACTTGCTTCAATCTATTAATCAGTATGAAAAATCTGACACTTCAATGCGGAGTGAAACAAGCAACGATGATATTGCAGAAGATTCCCAACCTATTCAATCAGAGAAGATATTATCTGATGAAGCCGTAGAAAATGCGGAAGATTTCATCCAGCAGATAAAAAAATTAGAGAAATGTGGAGTGTGATCAACAGTGAAGCCGTCAAAGACCCCACTCAACAGTAGATACACTGTTTATACAGTAGAAACACTGTATACATACCCCTCTAAACAGTAGATACACTGTTTACACAGTAAAAATACTGTATACACAGTAAATTCACTGTATAAGGGACCAACATATGGGACCCACTTTACTATGCATAGATTCTTTAAGTTTTTTTTTTCTTTTCTATATATAGGATCGTTCTTTCATTTCTTTAAAAAACACATACATATATACTATTATATACTTTTAAAATTACTTTTATATGGACACTATATCCTATATCTATGTATGTATATATATATATATATATATATATATATATGTATGTATATATATATATATATATATATATATATGTATATATATATATCAAATAAGTATTAAATATTATTTATTTAAAAGCTATTTATATAAAGGGTGACAAAAACCGACCTACATCGATCGGTAATATTATTAAATTTATATTTTAATTATTTTAAAATTATTTTTCCGACCGAAGTCGGTTGGAAATATTTAATTATAATTTATTCCGGTTGGTTAATTAAATATATATAATTTTTGTTATAATTTTTGCGGGCAATAATAATTTCAAAATTTCTCATCGAATTCGGTCGGAAATTTGGAAATATTTTAATAAAAAATTATTTTTGTACATTATATACAAGTATGACCAGGTGTTGGTCAAATATTGACCAATTTCAGACCGAAATCGGTTAGAATTTTTATATTTTTGTTGTGGGACCACTATTTCCATTGTCATAAATATTTTTGTTGACTTTTGCGATCAATTTAGCAATTTCCGACCGATTTCGGTCTGTTTATTTTTCGATCAATTTCGATCGGTATGCCTTGGACGAAATATGCCAGTTTTCTAGTAGTGTACAACTCATCACACCAGCACCCTCTCCCACCAACCTAAGTTGGAGGTGGCACAACTCCCTACTTGGACATCAGCCCATGATTAACTCCACCTGTGAGAGGCTTGACGAATAGATCAGGCAATTAAGATGTGGTAGGCACATGAAACAATTCAGTGACTCCCTCAGTAAGTTTGTTGCGAGTGAAACGACATTCCACTTCTATGTATTTGGTACGTTCATGGAAGAAAGGAATTACGTGCAATATGTATGGCTGCTTCATTGTCATTGAGTATAGGTACTGTAAACGAAACTGAAGTATTTAGATTAGAGAGCAAGCAAATAACCCACATAAACTCAACAACAACTTTGCTAACAACCATGTACTCAGCCTCTGCAGATGAAAGAGATTTTTCAACTTGCAGCTAAATAGAACCTCCTAGAAAAATACAAACCCAGTTAGACATCCTAAAATCTGGAAATGCATCCCAGTTACTATCAGAATATGCAGTTAAGAAAAATAAGATGAATCCTCAAAAATTATATCCAAGTCAGAGTGCCCTTCAATTATTTGAGTAGATGAAGGGAAGCCTCTATATGAGGAACCCTAGGAGACTAGAGGAACTACCTTAAGTGATAAACATCAAAATACAAATCAGGTCTAGTGTGTGTAAGAAAGTTGAGCTTCCTAATCAAATTTCAAAATTATTTAGGTTTAGTCAAAGCAGAAACAACATCATCCTTGAGCTTGTGACTTAGTTCAAGACTAACCACAGGAGTAACTTTAGAATAATTATACTCCTGAAAGAGATCTGAAATGAACTTATATTGATGAAGAAGCAAGGCAAAGGAGAAAGAAGTCACTTTAATCCCAAGGAAGTAATCCAGGGCGCCAAAAAACTTGATTTTGGATTGAGCATCCAGAAAAGCCTTAAGTGCAAGCAACTCAACTTCATCTCCCCAGCCAAAATATTTTCATCAACATAGACAATCAAAGAAATAATAGAAGGATAACTCTTTTTAAAAGACAAAGAGTAATCATTAAGAGAATGTGCCTAACCCCTGAAAGATAATGCAAGTGATAAATTGGCAATGCCATTGCTAGGAGTCCTGCCTCAAATCGTACAAGGATTTCTAAAGTTTACATACTAACGGGAAAAAAGAACCTGAAGGAGAAGTAACAGAAAGACTAGGTGGTAACCTCATGTATACCTCATTATCCAAATCGCCATGCAAAAAAGTATTATTGACATCAAGTTGAAAGAAGAGTCATTTTCTCTTAAGAGCAACAACCACAAAATACTTTATAATAGAGAATTTTGTGACATGGGTGAAGGTTTCAGTAAAGTCTATCCTTTTACCTGACTGCCTCCTCTCACAACCAACTTACCCTTATATCTTTTAATGATGACATCAACTCTATATTTGGACTTATAAATATATTTGCACCAAATTGGCATCTTCCCTTCAAGCAACTCAAAAACTACAAGTATTATTGGTATCAAGGGCCTCAAATTCCTTTCTCATGGCCTCTTACCAAGTTGGAATTTAGGTGATATGATGATAGAATTCTGGCTCAAAGACAACACGATTAGTAGGATATTGAACCACATAAGACAAGGAACTGTAGCCGGCTAAAGAAGGAGGGAGATCACAAACAAAATCAATAAGATGTGAAGAAAATGATGAAATTCTAGAGAATCTTCTGGGAACCTGAAGAGATGAAGAATAACAAGAAGAGGAAGCAGAAGAAGACGGGGTAGAAAAAGAAGGAGGTACATGATCAGATGTAAATGTTGGAGCAATATGAGAGGATATAGGAGAAAAGGAAAAAAATAGGAGAATGGAAAGTAGAGAAGAGAAGAGGATCGGAAACAAAAATTTCAGAGTAGGTTGTAGAAATAAGGGATGAGGACATAAAAGGGTAACAAGTAAATAAATAAAAAAGAAAGATGAGCGAAGCTGGTGAGTGGACAAGCTAAATAGCTTGTAGCACTTCATGGCAAGAGAATATCCAAGAAACACATAAGGTTCAACCCTAGGTTAAAGTTTATTGATGTGACTCTTAGAAACAATGCCAAATCAAAGGCAACAAAAAATTTTAATATATGTAAAGGAAGGTACATGTCTATGAAGCAATTCAAATGGGGATTTATCTTGCAATAGTTAAAAGGAAAACTTATTGATAAGGTAGATGGCAGTTAGTACACATTCACCCCAAAGTCTAATGGGCTTGGATAGAAAAGGAGGGCTCCTGATATTTCAAGCAAATATTTATGCTTTTTTTCTACTACGCCATTCCGCTGAGGAGTATGTGAGCAAAATAATTTTGTGTATGATCCCATGATCCTTGCAAAACTGAGAAACAAGGTTACTAGAACCGTGCTCTAGAGTATTATCACTTCTAACAGATTGAACAATAATCTTCAGTTGGGTGTGACCGATGGATACAAATGCTTGAACTAAAGAAAATACATTACTTTTGAAATCATAAGGTGTGTCCAAGTAGCTATAGTTAAAACATCAACAATGCTGAAAATATATTTAAAACCGTTGTAGGTAGGAGTAGAGCAAGGTCACCAAGTGTCAACATGAATAAGTAAAAAAATGATGGGAAGACTTAATACTGCTATAAGGAAAAGGCAACCTGGATTACCTAACCATAGGACAAATAATACAAGTGAAAGGCTTCGTATAAGAAAATGTGCAAGAAATGTTAGTGATATCTTTTATCCTAACAAAGAGAATATGACCCAATCATTGATGCCATAACACTTCCTCTTTATTAATGTCAGAATGATTTTTACAATACAAAATAGGAGAAATTGGGATAGAGGAAGACTCAAAAATAGCAGTAGAATATGTACAATACAGAGGAGCAATTGATTTAGAAGGTAAAATAATTGACTTTGAAAAATAGTATTTAGAATCAGCAAAGGGAGAGGGAGACATCAGTAGACTGTAGTGCCCATGCTCTAATTTACCAACTTTTAGTAGCCTCTTCAGTGAAGGGGAATGTAAGGTACAAGAATTAAAGTAAATTGAACAATGCCTTGAAGTTGAATAGTTAATTGAGAGACAAAAATAAGGTTATACTGAAATAAAGGAGCATAAAGTACACAATTTAAAGTAAAAGGAAAGAAACTGAGATTTACACAATTTAAAGTCTACACAAGTCACCTTTACCTTGTACCGATTAGGAAGGGTAACAAGGTAATAAGAGCTGACAAAATATTACATTAGAAAGAAGGTCTTTATGATAATTCATATGATGTATAGCCCCAGAACCTTAAATACAACTGTATTCAGCTACTATACTCAACAAAGATGCACTATAAAATAATTCAACACATGCAACCAGAAAAAGATTACCAGGAAAATTAATAGATGCCACAAGGCTGGATTGAGACACTGTCCTGGGTACGATCAGATAATTACCGATATATATTAATATCTTTTCTTAGAATATTCTTTAAAAATATCTATCTATATAGTAAACTCCTGACACATGAGTCTGTTATAGCATGGGCATCAGCTACACGTAGTGCTCCTTAGTTAGACCAGGAACCAAAGAACCGCTATCAAACTGGGGTGTGCACAGAAGTAGAGGGCTCAGAACTGGAAGAAGGCATGTCGACCTCAACATTTGCAGCAACCTTTCTACCCTTAATGAACTTGAAATTATGCAAATAGCGATACAGCTTGTAACTCTTATCATTTAGAGGACTAGTTTTTTCGTAACGACTCGGCCGGTCGTTTTGAGAATATTAGCCCCAATACCCTATTTATTGCTCTCTATATTTTATTTTGTAGTTATGTGACTTGCCGGGGTGCTTGGTGTCAGGTTCGGGAGAGTTTCAGAGTGAAATGGGATACATAGTCCCTGAATTGGAAGATTAAGTCCTAGGAGTTGTCCGTAGTTTGACTTGTGTGAAGACGACTCTGGAATAAAGTTTTGACAGTTCCAATAGCTCCGTAGGGTATTTTGGTCATATGAGCATTGCTGGATGTTGATTTGGAGGTCCGTAGGTCATTTTGGCGTTAATTGGCGAAAGTTAGACAGTTGGAAGATATTGAAAAGTTTGACCGGGAGTATAATTTTTTATATTAGGGTTGTATTCTTATTCCGGAAGTTGTAATACGTCCATGATGTGAATTATGACTTGTGTACAAAATTTGAGATCAATCGGACTTGATTTGATAGGGTTCAACATCAAATGTAGAATTTAAAAGTCTATAAGTTCATTAGGTTTGAATTGGGTTGCGATTCATATTTTTGACGTTGTTTGAGGTGATTTGAGGCATCTACTAAGTTCGTATCGTATTTTAGCGCTTGTTGGTATATTTGGTTGAGGTCCCGGGGGCCTCGGGGGTGATTTAGATCGATATCAAATCAATTGTTGGATTTGTGTTTTTTTTTGAAAAATCATAGCTTCTGTTGTCATTGCACCTTAGGAGGTTATGACTGCAGGTACGGACCCGCATGTGCGACTAAGGGAACACAGAGGCGGAGAAGGCTTCCTAGGCCAGGGCTCACAGGTGCGAAAAAGGTTCCATCGAAGCGGCATCGCTTCTGCGATGAGGAGATGCGCATGAGCGACTGTGGTCGAAGGTGCGGCACATTTTGCCACAGGTGCGCACGCGCAGGTGCGGCCCGTGGCTCACAGAAGCGGACTCTGTTGACTTTAGTGAAATCCGCACCTGCGATTATTTTTTCACAGGTATAGAGGAGCGACTGTGGTCGCAGATGCGACGCATTTTGTCGCAGGCGTGCAGGTGCGGCCCTTGGCTCGCAGAAGCGGACTCTGTGGGCTTTTCTGCAGATGTAGCGGCAAGGTCGTAGGTGCAACATAACTGGGTAGAAAAGAGGTTTTTTCGAGGGTTTGCTTCATTTTCATTATTGGGACTTTGAGAGATCGGATTGAGGCGATATTTTAAGGAATTTTTAGAAGAAGCATTTAGGCAAGGATTCTTGACTCATTTTTTGTTAATTCCCATGAATCTACTGTTAATTACATCTTTTAATTATGGTCTTGGAGTTTAAAATTAGAAAAATAGTATAGAAGTTCTTAGACCAAGTTTTTGAGTTTTGAAAGGCTAAATGAGGTCGT
Organism: Nicotiana tomentosiformis; assembly: GCF_000390325.3. Classification (NCBI taxonomy): domain Eukaryota; kingdom Viridiplantae; phylum Streptophyta; class Magnoliopsida; order Solanales; family Solanaceae; genus Nicotiana; species Nicotiana tomentosiformis. Next base: position 29,957,305 of record NC_090823.1, read on the forward strand.
ATTTGAATAATTCTTGTATGGTTAGACTCGATATCGAATGGGTATTCAAATTTTATGATTTTGGTCGGGTTCTGAGACGTGGGTCCGGATCGACTTTTTGGAGTGATTTTTTAATTCTTAGCTAAGATCATTATTTCATTATTTAAATTAGTTTCCTATAGTTATATTTATAGTATGAAATTATTTTGGCTAGATTCGAGCCATTTGGAGTTGAAAAATCGAGGGAAAGGTCTTCTAATTGATTGATTGAGCGTGATTTGAGGTAAGTGACTTGTCTAACGTTATGTGAGGGAAATTTTCCTTAGGATTTGGTATTTTGGTGATAATTTGTGATATGTGAAGGTCGTGTACAAAAGTTGACGAGTGCGTACATGGGCTAAATGTCGAAATTCCGATTTTTTCTACGTAGTTTCCTTTTTATGCCTTAATTGAGTTAATTTAGCACGTTATAGTCATCATGTTTAGCCTAATTTTTCATGTCTACTTGTCTTATCTCCTATTTGCAACTTATGTCACATGTTTAGTTGAATGTTTTGCTTTTCTTGATTTTCATATTCATTACTTAAATGTGAAAATTCTTTACTTGAAATTGCGATCCTAGAAATATCATTTATTTGGTTGTTGTTTTTTGCCTTTCCTGTTATTATTGAGGTGATTATTTGATTGTTTGCACGAGGTTCCTGTCGTACTGTTGTTATTGTTGCGCGAGCTTTCTGTCGTGCGGTTGTTATTATTTGCACGAGGTTACTGCTGTGCGGTTGTTATTATTGCACGAGGTTTCTGCGGTGCTGTTGTGATTATTGATATGCATGCGGCGGTATAAGGTCTGGGTGTTAAAACGCATGCGGAGAGATAAGGTGGTCTTGATATGCATAGCTAGTAGAGGAACTACTAGAAGCCATGCGGTATGATAGGTGGGATAAAACACGAGATGCTATTTCGGGAAAATAATTTTTATAAACCAAATATAAAGGCTCCCGTGATGATATAAGGAAAGACTGTGATTTGTTTTAATGGTTTGGGACAACGAGGCGGTACCTCAGGAGTGTCCCTGTTGATATTCTTTATTTGCTATATTGTTTGGTTCTTGTTTTCCTTAATATGTAAAATTCTTGTTTTTCTTTCGTGTTGTATTAGCTTTCCTTGATTCTATGTTGTTATTTCCCGTAAATTCTTTATTGTTCACTTCCCTGTCATTTTCATTATATCATATTATCTCTGTCTTGTTTCTTATTATCTCTAGTAAGGCCTTGACCAGACTTCGTCACTACACTACCGATGTTAGGCTTGACACTTATTGGGTACTGTTGTGGTGTACTCATACTACGCTTCTGCACATATTTTGTGTAGATCCAAATACATCCTATCAGCCTCGGTATTAGTGTGTTGTGTTATTACTTGAGACATATACCTGCGTCCGCAGGCCTCAGAGTCCCCTTCTGTAACACCCCTGACTAATTGAGGGCATATTAGTTGTTAGCAAATTAAAAAAGAAAAGAAATTTAAGATAAAGTAATCGTAACCCAACTAACAAGAGATTTAGAGACATTGTATTCTCTGCAGACACAATGATCGTCGGAAAATTAGGGATTGGGAACGAAGCACTAGAGCTTCGGCGTAAACTAACACCATCAGGAAGGAATATTTTTTTGAGAGAAAAAGGTGAGACGGAAGAAGAGCAAACATAGAAGGTGCTAGTTTCTCTTAACTAGAAGCCAATTAAAGTGATTGTAGATTTGAGAAATCTACAAGGCCAATCCTGAGTTGACGTGTGGAAGAACGAAGGTAATATGAACTATCTATTTCCTTGGTAGATTTCTTTAAGATTCTCTTCCTTAACCCAATACTTAGCTTATTACTAGTTATTGTTTTACTAAGGGTAGAAACAAGGAAAAGGAATTTGAGGTGTTTTCAAGATTACACGGTTATGAATTTTCTATTGGATGAATAAAGATTATATAAGTCCATTAGCAAGCACTTTAGTGTAGAGATTATGAGTGCCTGTGAAACATCAAGTGAAGACAAGAGTATTGTTAACTATTTTGGTCCAACAAATCAGTTTCCTTTTTTGATCCTCTACATATAATACTATTAGTCCAAGTATAAGAACAAACAGAGAATATGATATAGCTTCTTTTCCATTTAAGTTCTACTTATTTGATTAACAGCGAGTTAGTGGTCACACTTTGAGGAAAGAAAATTTGACTGGATTCATTTGGCTTTACAGGTAGTTCACAATGTTGATTTGTCTATTGGTTATGCAATAAAATAGGTAGTGGAAGAAATCGAATTAAGTGCTCGAAGTGGCGCGTTTGGTATTCCGATACGAGTACTGTGATTAGTAATCTTACCGCAACTTGTGTTTTCATAACTTCCATAGTTTATACATGATTTTGCAAATAGTAATTGTTACCGAATGTTTGAAATTTGCCTGTGGGACAAATCATTTACTTGATATGGTACTAAACAGTTTATTTGAGATATTTACAGTTATTTAAAATGTTCTCAGTGTTACTAGACACGTTTTATTATTATTTGAGATATGATTACTATTACCGAAATGGAATTACATTATTTGATAAGAATTGAAATGGCCTGTACTATTTTGAAAATACTTTCCTATGAATATTTACTGCTTACAAAGAAAAATATAAATGAGAGGAGACTTTGAAGGATCCCGTAGCTAACGGCGGGTTCGTTAGACATGGTGCACCTTGTATGTACAGATTACTGATTACAGTTATAGCCCTCGCTAGTGGGAAGGTAGAACTAGCATACATTTACAGTTTTCCCTCGAGTAGGGACCTACAGTTATATTTGACTCCTTTTACGAAGGATCTCCACAGTGATACAGATTACATGATCATTTCTTGGAAACCTCCCAAACATAAAGAATTGATATGACACAGTGCTTACCGAGTTTATTACCGAATTATTTAATTAATTTTTTTCTACAGAAAACACATGATGAGACTGATTATTGTTACCGTTTTGAAAGTACATTTAATTTTTTTAATAAGTTTTTATTACTATTATACATGCATGTATTTCTGACTTGTCCCCAATTAAAAACGGTTGTGGTTAAGTATTATTACTCACTGAGCTAGCGACTCACTCCCTGCTATTTTTTTTATATAGACAACAATTGACGCGAGCGAGGATTTCATTAATTAGAGTATACGAGTTGACAGTCCCTCATGAGCCTCGCACTAGTTCCCGTGGGAAAAGAGTTTATTTATTGTTATCGTCTTTTCTTTTGAACTCTTAGAGCCGTTCCATAGTCATTTTTATTAGTGTCATGAGTATTCATTCGTTATGTTGGACTAGTTAGTAGCATTACACTTTCTTTCCGTATTTTTGAGATGGAATTAGTATTATTATATTGGTAAGGTTGGTAGTATTGATGAAAACACGTTTTCAGTTAGTTGATGAAGACTGTGACTGGTTTAGGTGAATATTGGTTGGTTGTTATTGGTTTATGAGACATGAAAACTTTTTGGAAAGTCCTAAAACAAGAAAAACTCTATCTGATTTTCTGTAAAACACCGATGAGGCTTACTTGGGAGTACTTGTTCCTAAGCGCCGATCATGACCCTAAATTGGTTCGTGACACCTTCTACTATGTTTTTCCTTATTTCTTTATTTTTTTGACAGGCAATGATGTATAGAATTATTTAGTATCGTATTCAGATCTTGTGGCTTATATCTCACCGGGTTTTGGGAAAATGGTATGTATTGAGCTTGTAGTCATTGGTGAAATTGTTGAAGTTTTAAAATTTTAAGATTTTATTTGATGTTTTTGCATACTGTTCGGCTTATCTAATCTTAGAGATTAGGTGTCGTCACGACATCCTACAAAGGGGATTTGGGGTCGTGACATTTATTTTACAGTATTTGTCCATCTGACTTGCTCTATTATGATCAAAAGACTCTCTTTGAGGGTGTTTCCTCTAAAAGGAAAACGTTTGAGGAAGATTGACAGAGGTTGCATTAAAGGAAGCTAACTCAGGACTGCACTAGGGAGGGGGATTGACATGTGTCTACATCTCATCCTCAAGAATAATATTATAAACACTGTCTAACGATGGAGGTGGTTACATCATGCAAAGGCTATTTCTTACACATATATAAATCTCATTTAACCCCGTAAGGAACTGGTGAAGTTTGTCCTCCTCCTCCCCTTCCTTTCAAATACCAGCTTTAGTCCCTATGCTCGTCCCGCAACATTTGCAAGAGAGCCTTAGTCCCAATTTACAATCGCATGCCTCCAATTTAATAGTTTCCAAATGTTCTCAATTGTCTTGGAGTACTATACCCTAATAACAATAATGGGAGACAAGGAACTAGTCAACCAAAAAATAACCATATTATTGCAATGATCCTACTATTTGCACTCTGGTGAAGTGGGAGATAATTTAAAGAGTAACGTCAATAAATTCAATTTTATTTCTAGCCGACAAAGACAAAATAATACTTCTTCTCCAACCTCCAAAACTGGATCGGGAGAAAGGAATAGTAACCAAAGTCATACCTGGTACGCTAATTAGCTAGATCGATGTTCAGATACTATGTAAAAGTGCAAAACATTGATCGGGATCGGAGAAAATTCATTAGGTTTAGGTGTAGAAGAACTTCTGTTGAGAGAGAAACATCTACAACATTTTCAATTCGGGTCAAAATAAATAAATTGTTGTCTGATCACATAAGACTACTGCTATATATACAATTGAGCATGACCGAAACAAGTCAACCAATAAAAGAATATACTTTTGGCCCTCTAATAGAAGAAAACTATAAAAGCACATAAATTATGCTACAGTTGTGGGCCGTCATCCGATGCTTTGAATTTAGACTTCCAGCTACAACTCATCACATCAACAAATTTCTGTACAAAGATTAATAGGTGCTAAAATAGAACAAGTAAAAAGTGTCAAAGGATGTCGTGATGACACCTAGTCTCTACGACTAGGTAAGCCTAACAAATAATTATAACTGAACATATATAAATTAACAAGTTACTGAAAACAACTGAATACTAGATAAATCCTTCCGAAAACAAAATCTCACAATACACACCCCAAAACTGGTGGAACTGAGACATAAACTCTACAGAATATAACTAGAGTACTACTACATCACTGTTCGAAAGAAAAATTCAACAAGAAGTAAAATAGGGAAGGTAACTTCGAGGCCTGTGGATGTGGAGCGGGTATACCTTGAAATCTCCCAAGCAGCAGCTACAATAACTTCTAACGACCGGCAAGAGCAGACATACCTGGATTTGTACAAAACGATGTGCAGAAGCGTAGTATGAGTACACCACAACAGTGCCCAGTAAGTATCAAGCCTAACCTCAATAGAATAGTGATGAGGCCAGGTCAAGACACCTACTAGGATATGAAATAAATAGTATAATATGTAATACGGATAAGTAACGAAAAGTGAAAAATAACTGATACGGAACAAGATAATAGCAAGAACTAGTACCGGAATTTAACAATAGAAACAACATAAAAAAAAAATAAAGTGCTACAATGATCATGTACGGACTACAACAACTAGAATAATAAAGAATGAAGCAACACGAAATATTCCTTCTACAACACTTTGCAACATGAAACAAAGAACAAGAAACACAACGAGGCACCACCTCGTGTATAATGAAATCAAACTGAGGTACCACCTCGTACAATAAAGAATCATAACCGAGTTACCGCCTCGTATTCACATTTCTCAATTTCAATCACAATCTTTTCTTATACCGCCGCGTGAGCCTTATATTTGAATATAGGTTTTGAAAACAGTTTTTCCGAAATAGCTACACACACTTTAGCCCACTTTATAACGCCGCGTGGCTTCACGTAGTTCCCATACAAGCAACACGCACATAAGTACCACCTTATACCGCCACATGCACATCAACCCAAGCCTTATACCGCCGCATGCTCATCAATATCATATCACAATAACAATTCGTACTAAAAGTGCCCACATATCATAACTTGCCAACAACAACAATATCAATATTTCCACAACGATAGTCCATGGCTCCACCACAACGTATACAAGAATATCAACAACAACAATGGATGAAAATGCTCAATAAGATAGATGTTTCAACAATAGCCAATATCGCCTCAATATATGACGATTGTAACAACTTCAACACCAATTAACTCAACAATGAGAAAAATAAGGTATAACCACGATATTAGATAAGACTAACTCATAATAAAAGAAATAATATTCAACAGTGAGTTTCAAATCATGGAAATCAACAAGTAAAGGGATAACATGACCAGTTAATTCATCAATGATAATTAACAATGAAGAGATAACATGTAACAATAAAGGAGCAATATGTTCAACTAAAGCATGGGAGCAATTTAACAATCAAGATGTAGAACAAATACTAAACAAGTCAACTAAGGCATTTAAGGATAGTCTAACATAATTAAGAATAATTTGACTATGAGAGTTTAGAACATAATATGGCATTTCAATTAAAGCATGGAATTAGTCTAAGTAGCCTAAACCGGTCAAATACTACGTACAACCCGTGTACCCACTCGTCACCTTGCGTACAAGGATCTCACTTAGCACAATCGAATCAAACAATACCAATCATAACGGATAGTTCCCCCACATGAAGTTAGGCAAGATACTTACTTCACCTATGCCAATTCAACACTTGAAAATAGCTTTTCCCTTAAATACGTCTCCACACTCCCCAAATCTAACCAAAATCGACTCAATTTTATCGAACAATACTAGAGAGTTCAATTGCAATAGATAAAGTTAAGATCTTTATACTTTTTTCAAAAAGTCAACAAAAGTTAACTCGGGGCCCGCCCGATCAAAACCTGGGTCCAATGGTAGATTCCGTCTACCCATGACCCCGCGAGTTTATATATGTGAGAATTTTCAAAATCCGTGTCCAAATCGACTCTCAAAACTTAATTTCTTATTTTTTAAAAACTTGACAAAGTTTCATAAATTTCTAATTTGATTCACATGATATTTATGTTAAAATCTAAGATATGATGATGGAATATGATTAGAAATAGATTAGAATTACTTACCTAGGGTTTGTAGGTGAAAATCCCCTCTCCAAATCGCTTTCTGCCAAGTCTAGGGTTCAAAAATGAGACAATGAGAGATAAATCCTAACTTACAGCCCTTATGTTCAGCTGCAGATATCGCAATTATGATATGGGTTCACAATTGCCAAGAAAGTCTCGCAAATGCGGCACTTAAGGCTTGGGAAGCTCTTCACAAATGCGAAGATGGGATCATATTTGCGACCCCTGCTGCCCTCGCAAAAGCGAACATAGCCCAGCCCAGAAGCTCTTCGCAAATGCGACCAAGGCATTGCATTTGCGATACCTAGGATTCCTGCTATAGTCGCAAATGCGACCTTGGTGTTCGCAATTCGACACTAGAGGGCACCAGACACCAACTGCTATTTTCAGTCCAAAACACTTTCAGAACGTGTCCGAAACTCATTAGAGCCCTCCAGGGTTCAAACCAGAAATTCACAAAAGTCTTAAAATACTATACAAACTCGTTCGCGTGATCAAAACACAAAAATAACATCTAAAAGTACGAATTGAGCTCTAAAATGCATAGAATTCAAAGGAAAATTTCAAGAACTTCTATAATTACAACTAAGCATCCGAAAACCTTTCAAACCAACTCTAAACGACACCAAACTTTGCAGACAAGTTCTAAATGCCATGACGAACCTATTTGAAGTCCCAAAATCAAATTTCGAGTTCGATAGCTAAAAGTCAACCTTCGGGCAAACGTTTCAACTTAAATTGCCAAATTTCGGCAAATCAATACAAATCAACCTACAGACTTCCAAAATCAATTCTGCGCATATGCCCAAGTCCGAAATCACTATACGAAGCTATCAGAGTCATAAAAATATAGCTTCGGGGTCGTTTTCACAAAAGTCAAAATTTGGTCAACAATTTCAAATTAAAGCTTCTAAGTGTAGAATCAAGGGTCCAAATCAACCCGAAAGCTTCCCGTAACGAAACTAATCAACCAAGTCATAAAAGCATAAACGCATAAGTGTGAAGCAATAAAAAGGGTAACGAGGCACAATTAGACAAAATGACCGATCGGGTCGTTACATTCTCCCTATCTTAAATCAAACGTTCTTCCTCGAACGTGCATAAGAACATACCTAAAATGGTGAATAGATGAGGGTAACGATTTCACATGACCCCTCTATTGAACCTTCACTGAAGCAATATTCTTTGATCTCAACTTCCAGACTTGCCGGTCCAAGATAGCCACATGCTCCTCAATGTAAGTCAAATCCTCATCCAACTGGACTGTGCTGAAATATAGAACATGAGACATCCCATAGTACTTCTGGAGCATAGAGACATGGAACACTAGATGAATCGCTGATAAACTAGGTGGCAATGCAAGCTTGTATGCCACCTCTCCATTCCTCTCAAGGATCTCAAAAGGTCCGACATACCTATGGCTCAACTTTCCCTTCTTTCCGAACCTCATTACACCCTTCATGGGTGAAACCCGAAGCAAAACTCTTTCTCCAATCATGAATGAAACATCACGAACCTTCCGATCCGCATAAATCTTCTGCCTCGATTGGGTTATATGAAGCCGATCCTGGATCATCTTACCTTCTCCAAAGCATCTTGGACCAGATCCGTGCCTAATAACTTAGCCTCTCCATGCTCAAACAACCCAATTAGATAACATCATCATCTCCCATATAGAGCCTTATATAGAGCCATCTGGATACTCGACTGGTAGTTGTTGTTGTAGGCAAACTCCACAAGTGGCAGAAACGGATCCCAAGCGCCCCCAAAATCCATAACACATACGCGAAACATGTCCTCCAATATCTGAATAGTGCGCTTGGACTATCCATCTGTCTGAGGGTGAAATGTTGTACTCAACTCAACCCATGTGCCTAGCTCACATTGTATAGCCTTCCGAAAATGCGATGTGAACTGCATACCCTGGTCAAAGATGATAGATACTGATACGCCATGATTTCGGACAATCTCGCTGATATAAACCTGAGCCAGCTGCTCTGAATAATAGGTAGTCACTACCGGAATGAAATGAGCCGACTTGATCAACCTATCCACAATCACCCATACTGCATCAAACTTCCTCTGAGTCTGTGGGAGACCAACAAAGAAGTCCATGGTTACGCGCTCCCATTTCCACTCAGGAATCTCAAGCCGCTGAAACAAACTACCCGGTCGCTGATGCTCATACTTCACCTGTTGAGAATTTAGGCACCGATCTACATACTCAACTATGTCCTTTATCATCCTCCTCCAGCAATAGTTCTTCCTTAAGTCCTGATACATCTTAGTGGCACCCGGATGAATGGAGTACCGCGAACTGTGGGCCTCTTGAAAAATCAACTCACATAAACCATCCACATTGGGCACACATAACCGGCCCTACATCCGTAACACACCGTCATCCCTAATAGTAATCTCATTGGCATCTCCTTTTTGAACCGTGTCCTTAAGGACAAGCAGATGGGGATCGTCATACTGACGCTCTCTAATTCGGTCCTATAGAGAAGACCGAGAAACCATACAAGCAAGAACTCGACTCGGCTCCGAAACATCCAATGGTAATTTTCTCTTGGTTACCAGTAGATATGCTAAACTACCCAAACTCTCCGCCTTTCGACTCAAAGGCTTTGGCCACCACATTGGCCTTCCCGGGATGATATAGAATGGTGATATCATAGTCCTTAAGTAACTCTAACCACCTCCGCTGCCACAAGTTAAGATCTTTCTATTTGAACAGATGTTGTAGACTTCGATGGTCTGTAAAGACCTCACAAGGAACACTGTATAAATAATTCCACTAGATCTTCAATGGATGAACAATGGCTGCCAACTCCAAATCCTGGACTGGATAATTCTTCTCATGATTCTTCATCTGTTGCGATGTGTAGGCATTCACCTTACCATCCTGCATCAGCATCGCGCCAAGGCCAACACGTGACGCATCACAATACATAATATAAGACCCCGAGCCAGTAGGAAACACTAACATTAAGACTGTAGTCAAAGCAGTCTTGAGCTTTTGAAAGCTTGCCTCACACTCCTCAGTCTATCTGAAAGGATCACCCTTTTGGGTTAATCTAGTCATAGGTGCATCGATAGATGAGAAGCCCTCTACGAAAAGACGATAATACCCGACCAGAATAAGACAACTCGAGATCTTAGTAGCTGAAGACGCTCTAGGCTAACTCTGCACCACCTCAATCTTCTTCGGATCTACCTTGATCCCCTCGCTCGACTAAACATGACCCAAAAGTACCACCGATTCAAGCTAAAATTCACGCTTTGAGAACTTCGTATATAACTTCTTCTCCCGGAAGGTCTGGAGAATGATCCTCAAATGCTGCTTATGATATTTCCTACTGTGGGAGTACCCCAAGATGTCGTTAATAAACACAATGATGAATGAATCAAGATAAGGCTGGAATACATAGTTCATCAAGTGCATAGATGTTGATGGGGCGTTGGTCAGCCCAAATGACATCACGAGGAACTCGTAGTGACCATACCGAGTCCTAAAGGCAGTCTTCGGAATATCCGGATCCCGAACCTTCAACTGATGATAACCTGACCGGAAATCAATCTTGGAGAACACTCTAGCACCCTGTAGCTGATCAAATAGGTCATCAATGCATGGCAACAGATACATGTTCTTCCCTGTAACCTTTTTCAATTAAGGATAATCAATACACATGTGCATAGAACCATCCTTCTTCTTTACAAAAAAGACCGGAGCACCCCATTATGACACACTAGGCCGCATGAATCCCTTATCAAGCAACTCTTGAAACTGCTCCTTTAACTCTTTCAGCTCCGCTAAGGCCATACGATATGGTGGAATAGAAATGGGTTGACTTCTCGGCAACAAGTCAATACCAAAAACGATATCCTTGTCGGGCGGCATGGCCTAAAGATCTGCTGGAAATATATCTGGAAAGTCTCTCACTATCGGAACTGACTCCACGGTAGGAGTATCAGCACCGACATCCCAAACAAAGGCTAGATAAACATTACACCCCTTCTCAACTATCCGTTGAGCTTTTAGAAATGAGAAAACCCTGCTAGAAACATAATCTAATGCACCCCTCCACTCGAACCATGGTAAACCTGGCATAGCCAGTGTAATGGTCTTGGTGTGAAAATAAAAAATAGCATGATAGGGCGACAACCGGACCATACCCAAGATAACATAAAAGTCAACCATACTAAGTAACAACATATCAACTCTTGTCTCAAAACCACCAATAACATCTAAACACGACCGATACACATGGTCCACAACAATAGAATCTCCCATAGGAGTGAACATATAAACATGAGAACTCAAAGAATCACGAGATATATCCAAATATAGAGCAAAGTAAGATGACACATATGAATAAGTGGATCCCGGATCAAACAAGACTGATGCATCTCTATAGAAAACCGAAACCATACCTGTAATGACTGAGTTTAAAGCAACTACCTCTGTCATACTCGGAAGAGCATAGAATCTGGCTTGGCCTCCCAGTCTAGGGTGACCTCTACCCGCACATCCACTACACCTAGCTGGCTGAGCAGGTAGAGAGGCAAGTAGGGCAGCAATCATGGCCTGAGAAGTTTACGGACCTGACTCAATCCGTGAAACCTGAGTAGTCTGAGAAGGTGCACCCCTTTTGAGTCTGGGTAGTCTCTGACCATATGGCGGGTATCCCCACACTCAAAATAAGATCTTGGTAGACGTGGTGGCTGGGACTGGCTCGGGCCTGGCCGGCTGGACTGACCGCTGAAGGCACCCTGTGTAGGAGGTGCACTAGAAAGTGGGTGAGCAAAGTGTGCAACCTGACAGCTCGAAATAACCGGAACAATCAAGAATCACAACCGAGGTACCATATCGCATTTACATTTCTCAATTTCAATCACAATCTTTCCTTATACCGCCGCGTGAGCCTTACATTTGAAAATAGGTTTTGCAAACAGTTTTTCCGAAATAGCTACGCGCACTTTAGCCCACCCTATGATACCGCATGGCTTCACGTAGTTTCTCTACAAGCAACACGCACAAAAGTTCCACTTTATACAGTCGCATGTACATCAACCCAAGTCTTATACCGCTGCATGCACATCAACCCAAGCCTTATACCGCCGCATGCACTTCAATATCATATCACAATAATAATTCACACCACAAGTGCCCATATATTACAACTTGCCAACAACAACAATATCAATATTTCAACAACAATAGCCCATGGTTCCACCAGAACGTATACAAGAATATCAAAAATAACAATTGATGAAAATGCTCAATAAGATAGATGTTTTAACAATATCCAATATCACCTCAACGTATTACAACTTTCACAACTTTAACTCTAATTAACTCAACAATGAGAAAAATAAGGTATAACTATGATATTAGATAAGACTAATTCACAATAAAAGAAATAATATTCAACCGTGAGTCTCAAATAATGGAAACCAACAAGTAAAAGGATAACACGAACAATTAATTCATCAATGATAATTAATAATAAAGAGATAGCATGTAACAATGAAGGAGCAACGGGTTCAACTAAAGTATGGGAGCAATTTAGCAAGCATGATGTAGAACAAATACTAAACAAGTAAACTAAGGCATTTAATGATAATCTAACACAAATAAAGATAATTTAACTATGAGAATTTAGAACATAATATGTCATTTCAATTAAAGCATGAAATTAGTCTAAGTAGCGTAAAAAGGTCAAATACTACATATAACCCGTGTACCCACTCGTCACCTTGTATAAACGGATTTCACTTAGCACAATTGAATCAAACAATACCAATCCTAAGGGTAGTTCCCTCACACGAAGTTAGGTAAGACATTTTCCTCAAAGGAAATTTTCAAGAACTTCTAGAATTACAACTAAGTATCTGAAACCTATCAAACCAAGTCCAAACGACACCAAATTTTGCATACAAGTTCTGAAGGCCACCTATTCCAAGTTTCGGCAAATCAACACAAATCTACCTACGAACTTTTAAAATCAATTTCGGGCATACTTCCAAGTCCGAAATCACGATATGAAGCTATCGGAGTCATAAAAATATAGTTCCGGGTCGTTTTCACAAAAGTCAAAGTGTGGTCAATATTTTCAAATTAAAGCTTCTAAGTCTAGACTGAAGGGTCCAAATCAACCCGAAAGCTTCCCAGAACGAAACTAATCAACCCCGCAAGTCATAAAAGTATAAACACATAAGTGTGAAGTAATAAAAGATGTAACGAGGCGCAATTACACAAAATAACCGATTGTGTCGTTACAAAAAATCTCTAAATTACCCTCTACATAAAGTAATCTTCAAATTATCACAACGTATTCGGAGTATCCGCTAATTAGCAGAGGAGACAATATTATTTGCTTGTTTAAACAAATAGTAAGTTATTTACCTTTTCTGGCCATACTAAAAAATATTTACTAAATCAAGCCATATATAATCCATGGAATTTTTCTAGTTCTGCATTGAACATTCTTGACAAGTTTAAAATTCGTTCAAAGACTAATTTTCTTTCTCGAACAATTACAAATGCATGTTAATAGCTGCAAATTTTGCATGGGCATGTTTTAAGGAAACTTACATAAATGTACATCTCTTTGATCAAATTCTTACACTTTTGTTTGCCAACCGAATGTTTTTCTCCCTTCACCCCCACCATTTCTGATCATCAATTGATTAGATTAGCCCCATCGCCTAACCCAAGGTTCTTTTAGATTTCTTTTTCTTTTTCTGGCATGAACTTATTTCGTGCGTCCACTAGACCACTGCTTCTTCCGCCATATTATTTCATCAAATTAAAAGTGTACCTTTGATGAACACCCTAGGATTTGGTGATCTAGTTGAAGAAAGATTTGAATAAATACCCTTAAAGACTCATTTGAATCTTGAATACAAAATTTAAAATTTATTACTCATAGTATTTTTTTTAGCGGGAGTGGTTGAAATTAATTTAGAAACTCCTGGAAGATTCTATATGTAAAATTTGAGGAAGATTTGAGGTGATTTGGTGTCAAAATATCAGAACTGAAATCGAGCTGAAATCAAGTTGAAAAAATTCACTGTTACACTGTATATCACAAGCATATATTTTGTATATGACACACATATGTACATGTATACACAAATATAAACAAGAATTTACAAGGGACCAATACACAGATATATATATATATATATATATATATATATATATATATATATATATATATAGGGGATATATATATAGGGGATATACATTGATATACACCTTCTTTCTCTCGTCAAAATTCACCTAATACATCGTCATTTCAAAACTAAAAACTATCTTAGCGACACTATCTGAGCACCATTAGATCACTAACCCACCACTATACCTTTTTTTGGTGGAAAGAAATATTTTTATTAATCACCACAAAGGAAATACAGTGTACTCTCACTACTACCTACTCATATCTATCTATAATATTTTTCTCTATCTGCACAAATCTTTCTATTCAACCTTCATATTCTCTCCTCTTCTATTTATAAAATTTTTCAATCCACACTCTATCTTTCTTACTTTGTCTTGCAGTCAGTCCTACCAGGAAACAATACTTGCAATCCAGCTTGATTTGTGTACAAATCACCAGAGGGTGTGGAATTCTAAAATGCCATAAAGCTTCGTTTCTTGACCTCCAGCTTAGTGCTCAACTTTGCTTTCTTGCTGTGCATCTTATCATTCTCTTCCAAATTCCCTTAACCTCTTTGTTTTGTATGCTCATTTGTAGCCACTCTAATATCCGTTCTAGGCATAATCTGGCATAACAACATTCAAAGAAGATATTTTCACTAATTCATTACACTTCCCACATAGCAGACATAGACTGTCTTGGCCGATCCCTAATCTGAACAATTTGTCTTTAGTCAGTAAACTTCTGTGCATGGCAAGCCAGCATATGAAGCTATGTTTTGGCGTGTTGGAATTGTTCCAAACCAATCATCTCCGACCATACTTCAGAGATGCCTTTTCGTCACCTGTATCCACTCTTTATATATAGTGTATTTTTTTGTTGTCGAAAGCCATCTATTTTGTATATATTCAGCATTGAATCTGTCTCTAATAAGGTATACATTTTTCCAATACCAACAATGTACTGTCGATAGGCATAGAGTATTATCACCAGTTACTACCTTTAAGGTAAATATGGTTGACCCACCTTACCCACAAGTTGTTCCATACGTACTTAGTCACAACAGCTTCATTCTAAATAGTGCAATCAATTATCCCCAATCCTCCTTCTTGCTTAGGTAGACAAACTATATCCCAAGCTACCAGTGGTCCCTTATTTGTTTTTGCTTTTCCTCCCCATAAGAAATTCAGGCAGACACTTGTGATTGCTTTCAAATATGAAAATGGAAGCCCGGTAGCTATGTACACGCATTAGCACAGAATTGATCAATTATATTCGAGCTGCATAAAATAAGTTTCTTGACCCCCAAGTTCTCACTCTGCTGCAGATTCTTTCCACAAGCATTTTACATTCCACTAAAGTTAACGTCTTAGGTGAGATTGGAACTTCCAGATATCTAACAGATAATATACTGTTCGCTTCTTATACCTTGTTAGTTCACAAAGATCTTTCATACATTGGTCATCCATATTAGCACTAAAGATATTAGATTTACCTGTACTGGTAATTAGGCCTGGGGTATTTGAGAAAGTTTGCAGCCCTCTGTGCAACAGTACTACAGCCTGGAAATACCCATTACAGAATATCAGCACATCTTTCGCAAAGAAGAGGTGGTTCTGATATTTTATACTTCAATGCCACACAAGAGGGGGTGATTTGTGTGGTGTTCAATTTTCGCGTGTACTAATTATAGAAGGACCTGGTTCTTCTATGTGTTCGTTATACTACTGTTGCGGAAATAGTAAATGCGGAAAGTAAAGAACACAAGTATTTTTTCGTGAAAAACACCCGGCTCAAAAGGTGAAAAAATCACGACCTACTACTTAGTAGAATTTTTCCCAACACTTTACTAAATCACTGAGTCAGAACAACATTTATAAAACTCTTTGTAAACCTAAGATTACATCTAATCACATTGTGTCAACCAACCTCTAATTGTTGCGACAACTTCAAGTTAACTCTAACTTGAATACTCAGTGTACCTAATACAATTGCCTCTAGATAAAGCTGAAAGGTATAATTTAAAAAGCCCTACTACAATTGAACTAGAATAAAAGACAGATACTTGGAACTGGTTTTCTATCTGGTTCATGTAGCCTCAGATTCGCACATTTGAATCACACAAGAATTGCTTGCAAAATCCCTTGCTATTTTATTCTCAACTCAAGTTTAACTTCATCTTTTGCGCGTGCCTGTAAAATGAGAACATCCTGCAATATATAGAGTTAGTAGAATAGGAAATAACTAGAGTTCTAATACTTTACTCTTCCATGGTGGAAGAGTTCTAGTTATTTTCAACTTCTAACTCCTCCCTTATCCAGGATAGAGTTCTCTCGAGTAAGGAGTTCTTATCCTTATCATTTATGCAACCTTTTCGTTCAGGAGATATCATATATAACCACTTAAGATTATCTCCTTCGCGTGCATGCCTTGTGCTTGAATCTGTCCGTGTCTCTGTACACTGTTTATGTAGCTGGTTCATGCTTGAGTTCCTTTATCAATCATCAAAACAAACTTCAATTGAGCCAACATATTCCCCCTTTTTGATGATGACAAACTCTGTGCTTTTGATAAGCATAGGCCCTGTATCATCTCAGCTCAACATCAACATAATGTTATAACACTTTCTATTTTAAAGTCACAAATCATCAAGAACCAGGTTCATTATGTTATAAACATCACAGTCCACAGTAAAAAGCACAACCTATCTTCCCCTTTTTGGCATCATCGAAAATTTGCATAATTATGTTAGATACCAGATTTTAATAAAAATTACTCATGGCCACTAGGGCTACTTCAAATGCAATCATGGAGTCAAGCATCATTTATCAATCTAATGATATTAGTCAACTAAGAAGCATCAACAAACAGTTAGAGCACAAAAATAATTAATTATCATTGATACTAGTCATTCACAAAGTATAAAGAGAAATAAAAACACTGGATCATGAGCAAAAAGATCGAAAAGAAATCCTATCCGGGCCACTGGTTTGTCTAACTAGGCTAGGAAGGTTTGAAGGCTGGAAAGGACCAGGTTCTTGGTTCTTGGCTTGAAGCACTTTCAGCATATCATGAAGAATACCATCATTCTTCTCGTTTTCCTTTGCAAGCTCAGCTCTGAAAGCATCTCTCTCAGTTTCTACTTCTGACAACCTCTTCTTCAGCCTTTCAATTTCAGCATCCTTAGCCCCACTTTCTTGCACCAAGGCTCGTACTTTGCTGTTCACAGGTACCTTCTTTGATGAACCGGGTTCTTTGGGAGTGATGTGGACTTCATAGCCACAATCAGTCAAAGTGTTTGCCCCAAAGTAATCCTTGATTGTACCAACTTCCCATTTCTTGATGGGTACCTTGAAGTGTGCGAGTACAACCGTGAGAATGAAACCATTGGGTATGGCATGAGTTTTGGTGCCAGTCAAAACCCTATCGAGAAGCTGGATGATAAATCCAGGCCAATTGATTTGCCTTCCACTGTCCAGACATTCCATAAGGACCAGGTCCATGAGTGTGGCAATGTGTCTCCTTTCCTGCCTAGGCAGCACAACTTTGTTAACAAATTTAAGCAACAGTTTGTGGGGTGGCTTCATCTCACTCTTTTATATAGCCTTGGGCTGAAGCTCTTCTTTATTGTCACCAAACTTCCTTTTAATGGCAAGGGAGGTAGGGAGATTCTATAAACTTAGCCATTTGAGTTTCTTGTAATCATTGTACCCTTCAGCAGGTACACCTAAGATCTCTTCCAGTTCCTTGTCATCAAAACTCACTGTAACTTCCTTCACCATACTGGTGACTCTGCCATTTTTTATCTCACAATTTGACATAAACCCCACAATCTCAGTTCTGGCAAGCTTTCCATCCATCTTAAGGACAACGTCCTTCCAACCCTGCAGATGTAACTTTTCCATCAGCATCATCATACCTTCCTCCTCTAAGTCCCTGAGGAGTCTACCTTTCAAGATGGTTCTTTTCCCAAACTTAATCATCTTGTCTTTCTCTTCATCAGATTCTTCTTCTTCTTCTCCTCTCTCTTATTCTTCCACCATTTTCACTTTTCTAGACTTCAAGGTAGAGGGCTCTGCAGACTTTGTCTTTGAAACAGACTTCTTTATGAAAGTCTTGATTTTCTTTGCCTTTGGAGTCACAACCTCTATTTCTTCTGTCTCCTCTTCATCACGGAGAACCAGGTCCATCTCTCAATTTTAACTTCCTCAACAGGCTCAACCATCTTCTTATTTTCCTTTGTAGCAGCTTTTCTCTTACTTTCTTTTAGGGCCTTTTCCAATTCAACCTCACTCTGCTTCTTCTGACTCCTTGTAGCTCTTCCTCTTGTAGGAGGAGTCACTACAAGGATAGAAGAGGCAGCCTTTCTTTTCTTGTTTGCCCTCGCAGTGCCAGGAATTTTAACTCATGAACTCTTTTTCCTTTTAGGATTGTAACTGTCAGACACTCATCTCAATTGGTCTTCAAAGGGTTCCTGCATAGATGGAACAAGTTCTTGAAACCTCTTCCTCAACCTAACCAACCCCACAGCAGCTTCTCCAGACCTACTTCCCTCTTTTTCTCTCACGCTTTCTTCTTCTCTACCATATTCCTCACTCCATACTACCACAGCTCTTGTTTCTTCAGTCAAACCAATAGGAGTGGGTGAAGATTCGGCCACTCCTTGTCCCGTTCCCCTCACATCTCCTTGAACACCGTTATTCTCTGTTTCTTTTCTTTTTTTATTTTTACCACCAATTTTCCCAGACTCAGTGGTCTCTACCCCAGCCACAATTCATACAAGAACAAATCTATTTTCCAAATTTACAGCAACCTCATAGATTACTTCAGATGTAAATTTTGGACCATATGTTACCTGCTCTGTTTATGATGAAACAATTTCTTCCCCCCAGTTGTAGACTTGAAAGAATCTTCAGATTTTTGAAGTTCATCTTCCTGACTTTCCTTCAGTTGCTCATTGATTTTCTTGATTTGTTCTCCTCCAGTGACTACTTTGTGAGAAAGCATCTTAACTCTTCCTTTCTTAGAGATATGGGTGGTTGAGGGTGTGGTTGAAGGAGTGGGTGTGTATTCTTTGGGTGGTGATGAGGTATTTTCAGAGGTGTTAGCCATTGATGGTTAGAGGATGAGAGAAGTTGAGTATGTGTGTGTTTAGAAGATGAGAGAAGATAGAGAGAATTGTTTGGCTGCCAAAAATTTAGAACTAAAGCAATAACTAAGGCCTAATCAATTTAAAGAGGAGGAGTTTAATTAGGTAATAGTAGCTTTTTCAGAAGCTCAGAAGTCTAATTAAACTGGGAGTCAGTTTGAAAAGACGTTGAAGACACTCCAGAGAATCTAGGCTTTTATTGCGTTTTGGGACTCTATTTGGATGAAAGTGGTTCATTTCTTAACAGATAAGCTGAAGGAGGTTAAGATTAAATGGGACTCTCCTTTTGATCATAATCCAAATATAATTATTTCAAAATATACAGAGTGGAGAGTACGTACCATGTAATCTTGATGAACTGGGTTCTTCACTAAGAAATATCTTGTGTAAGTCTGAATTTTCCAAAAAATCAAAGATATTATCATTTGAGATTAATGAGATATTTTAGCACATGGCATAAGAGTATACTAGAGAACGTATGAGACTGAGCAAAATCTAGTCTAATTATGTACAAAATTTACAAATTTCCTAACCAAATTTTTGAGTTAGAACTGGTTCCTTTTAGGTGATCTTAATCATCCCTAATTCTAACATGTTCCTTTCAAAGTGATCTCTACTTAGATCTTTTGTGAAGATGTCATCTATTTGATTGTCAGTAGCACAAAATTTCATAGTGATCAAACCATTTTCATAGTTGTCCCTTAAAAAGTGATGTCTAACATCTCTGTGCTTAGTTCTCTTATGATAACCCAGGTTCTTGATCATACTAATTGCACTAGTGTTATCACAAAAGATGAAAATACAGACTACATCAATCCCAAAGTCCATTAATTGATGTTTGATCCACAGTAATTGAGCACAACGTGAGGTAGCATCAACATACTCAGCCTCAACAGTAGATAAAGCCACAAAAGTTTTCCTTTTGGTGGCCCAAGACACAAGTCATGATCCAAGAAAGTGTGCCATACGTGAGGTGCTCTTTCTATCAATAAGAAAACCTGTATAATCAGCATCAACATATCCCACTAAGTTAAAATTACTACCTTTGGATACTATAGACAAAGGTCTGTGGTGCCTTTTAGGTATTTCAACATCTTCTTGACATCATTCAAGTGAGACTCCTTTGGATTTGCCTAAAATCTAGCACATAGGCCTACACTGAAAAATAATGTCAGGTATGCTAGTAGTAAGATATAACAAAGAGCAAATCATTCCCCTATACAACTTTTGATCAATAGATAACCAGGTTCATCTACATCCAATTTTGTGGTTGTTGCTATAGGAGTATCAATTTCTTTGGAATCTTCCATTTTAAAGCTTTTAAGAAACTCTTTTACATACTTCTACTCATGGATTATAGTTCCATTTGAATTTTGTTTAATTTGTAAGCCTAAAAAGAAATTAAGCTCACCCATCATACTGATTTCAAATTCACTCCCCATTAGTTTAGCAAATTCTTTATTTAACTTATCAGTATTTGCTCCAAATATTATATCATCAACATATATGTGAACTACCAAGAGATCTTTATCTTTCACTTTCAAGAATAAAGTATTGTCAATTTT
Source organism: Nicotiana tomentosiformis (assembly GCF_000390325.3). NCBI lineage: Eukaryota > Viridiplantae > Streptophyta > Magnoliopsida > Solanales > Solanaceae > Nicotiana > Nicotiana tomentosiformis. The sequence goes on from NC_090823.1 coordinate 29,978,267, forward strand.
AACTCTCTTGGAGCCTGCTTGAGCCCATAAAGTGCTTTTTCAAGTTTGTACATATGATCATGACATTCCTTGCTTTCAAAGCCCAGAGGTTGCTTGACAAATACTTCTTCCTTTAGATAGACATTGAGGAAGGAACTCTTGACGTCCATCTAATGGAGAGTGAATTACATGTAAGCAGCAAAGGCTATAAGGAGTCTAATTGCTTCCAGTCTTGCAACTGAAGCAAAGGTCTCATCATAGTCTATGCCCTCCTCTTGACCTCCAGCTTAGTGCTCAACTTTTCTTTCCTGTTGTGCATCTTATCATTCTCTTCCAAATTCCTTTCACCTCTTTGTTTTGTATGCTCGTTTGTAGCCACTCTAATATCTATTCTAGGCATAATCTAGCATAACAACATTCAAAGAAGATATTTTTCACTAATTCATTATAGTTCCCACATAGCAGACATAGACTATCTTGGCCGATCCCTAATTTGAACAATTTGTCTTTAGTCAGTAAACTCCTATGCGTGGCAAGCCAGCATATGAAGCTATGTTTTGGCGTGTTGGAATTGTTCCAAACCAATCATCTCCGGCCATACTTCAGAGATGCCTTTTCGTCACTTGTATCCACTCCTTACATATAGTACATTTTTTTGTTGTCGAAAGCCATCCATTTTGTATATATTCAGCACTGAATTTGTCTCTAATAAGGTATACATTTTTCCAATTCCAACAACGTAGTGTCTACAGGTAGAGAGTATTACCACCAGTTACTACCTTTAAGGTAAATATAGTTGACCCACTTTACCCACAAGTTGTTCCATACGTACTTAGTCACAACTGCTTCATTCTAAATAGTGCAATCAATTATCCCCAATCCTCCTTCTTGCTTAGGTAGACAAACTATATCTCAAGCTACCAGTGGTCCCCTATTTGTTTTTGCTTTTCCTCCCCATAAGAAATTCAGGCAGACGCTTGTGATTGCTTTCAAACATGAAAATGGAAGCCCGGTAGCTATGTACATACATTAGCACAGAATTGATCAATTGTACTCGAGGTGCATAAAATAAGTTTCTTGACCCCCAAGTTCTCACTCTGCTGCAGATTCTTTCCACAAGCATTTCACATTCCACTGAAGCTAACGTCTTAGGTGAGATTGGAACTTCCAGATATCTAACGGATAATATACTGTTCCCTTCTTATACCTTGTTAGTTCACAAAGATCTTTCATATATTGGCCATCCATATTAGCACTAAAGATATTAGATTTACCTGTACTAGTAGTTAGGCCTGGGGTATTTGAGAAAGTTTGCAGCCCTCTGTGCAACTGTACTACAGCCTGGAAATACCCATTACAGAATATCAGCACATCTTTAGTAAAGAAGAGGTAGTTCTGATGTTTTATACTTCAATGCCATACAATAGGGGGTGATTTGTGTGGTGTCCAATTTTTGCGTGCACTAATTATAGAAGGACCTGGTTCTTCTATGTGTTCCTTATACTACTGTTGTAGGAATAGTGAATGAGAAAAGTAAAAATCACAAGTATTTTTACGTGGAAAACACCGAGTTGAAAAGGTGAAAAAACCACGACCTACTACTCAGTAGAATTTTTTCCAACACTTCAGTAAATCATTGAGTCAAAATAACATTTACAAAACTCTTTATAAACCTAAGGATTACCTCTAATCCCGTTGTGGCAACCAACCTCTAATTGTTGCGATAACTTCAAGTTAACTCTAACTTGAATACACAGTGTACCTAATACAATTGCCTCTAGATAAAGCTGAAAGGTACAATTTAAAAAGCCCTACTACAATTGAACTAGAATAAATGACAGACACTTGGAACTGTTTTTCTATCTGGTTCATGTAGCTTCAGATTCGTACACTTGAATCACACAAGAATTGCTTGCAAAATCCCTTGCCATTTTGTTCTCAACTCAAGTTTAACTTCAACTTTTGTGCGTGCCTGTAAAATGAGAACATCCTGCAATATATAGAGTTAGTAGAATAGGAAATAACTAGAGTTCTAATACTATACTCTTCCATGGTGGAAGAGTTCTAGTTATCTTCAACTTCTAACTCCTCCCTTATCTAGGATAGAGTTCTCTCGAGTAAGGAGTCCTTCTCCTTATCATTTATGAAACCTTTTCGTTTAAGAGATATCAGATATAACCACTTAAGCTCATCTCCTTCACGTGCATACATTGTGCTTGAATTTGTTCGTGTCTGTGTACATTGTGTATGGACCTGGTTCATGTTTGAGTTCCTTTGTCAATCATCAAAACAAACTTCAGATGGGCCAGCAGGTTCAACTTGAGCCCTTTTTATTTTGTATGAAACGCAAAGCCTGTTTTGGTGGTTACCAATTTCATGATTCGAGTGAAATATTCCATGAAGATAACAAAAGTAGGGGTGATATTGTATCCCCCTGTCTTAGCTCCCTTCTTCCTTTTATGCATCCATATACCCCACTACATTTGATAAACATCATCTCAATAAATAAGAAATGCGAGAATTAAAAGAATCTCTGTTGGCCCAAGTAAGTTTGTTTTGATGATTGACAAAGGAACTCAAGCATGAACCAGGTTCATACACAGTGTACACAGACACGAGAAAATTCGAGCACAAGGCATGAACTTGAAGGAGATAAGCTTAAGTTGTTATATTTGATATCTCCTGAACGAAAAGATTGCATAAGTGATAAGGAAAAGGACTCCTTACTCGAAGAGAACTCTATCCTAGATAAGGGAGGAGTAAGAAGTTGAAGATAACTAGAACTCTTCCACCATGGAAGAGTATAGAATTAGAACTCTAGTTATTTCCTATTATATTAACTCTATATATTGCAGGATGTTCACATTTTAGACGTCAAAGTTAAACGTGAGTTGAAACTAATATAGCAAGGTATTTTGCAAGCAATTCCTGTGTGATTCAAGTGTGCGAACCTGAAGCTACATGAACAAGATAGAAGAACCAATTCCAAATGTCTGTCTTTTATTCTAATTTCATTGTAGTAGGGCTTTTGAGTTGTACCTTTCATCTTTATCTAGAAGCAATTGTACTAGATACTTCGAGTGAAGTATTCAAGTAAGAGTTAATTTGAAGTTGTTGCAACAGCTAGAGGTTGATTTTCACAAAGGGTTAGAGATAATCCTTTGGTTTACAAATAGTTTTGTAAATGTTGTTTTTGGCTCAGTGATTTAGTGAAGTGTTGGAAAAACTCCTACTGGGTAGTAGGTCATGGTTTTTTCGCCTTTTGAGCTAGGTATTTTCTACGTAAAAATACTTGTGTTCTTTACTTTTAGCATTTATTATTACGCTACAGTAGTATAAGGAACACATAGAAGAACCAGGTCCTTCTATAATTTGTGCTTGCAAAAATGTTGCTAAGGCTTTGCAGGATGCGGACTAGATGAATGCAATGCAAGATGAACTCAACCAATTTGAAAGAAGTCTAGTTTGGCATCTGGTACCAAGAACCAAGCACATATCAGTAATTGGCACAAAATGGGTCTTTAGAAACAAACTTGACAAAGATGGAACAGTTACAAAGAACAAGGCAAGATTGGTGGTTCAAGGATATAGTCAAGAGGAGGGCATAGACTATGATGAGACGTTTGCTCCAGATTCAAGATTGGAAGCAATTAGATTTCTTATAGCCTTTACTGCCTACATGGAATTCACTCTCCATCAGATGGATGTCAAGAGTACCTTCTTCAATGGCTATCTAAAGGAAGAAGTGTTTGTCAAACAACCTCCTAGATTTGAAAGCAAGGAATGCCCTGATCATGTGTAGAAGCTTGACAAGGTACTTTATGGGCTCAAACAGGCTCCAAAAGCATGGTATGAAAGATTATCAAAATTCTTGCTTGAGCATGGCTACAAGAGAGGTAAAAGTGACAATACTTTATTCTTGAAAGAAAAAGGTAAAGATCACTTGGTAGTTCAGATATGTGTTGATGATATAATCTTTGGAGGAATTACTGATAAGTTAATTAAAGAATTTGCTAAACTAATGGGGAGTATATCTGAAATAAGTATGATGGGTGAGCTCGATTTCTTTTTAGGCTTACAAATTAAATAATATTTAAATGGAACTATGATCCATTAGCAGAAGTATGTAAAAGAGTTGCTTAAAAGGTTTAAAATGGAAGATTCCAAAGAAATTGACACTCCTATAGCAACAACCACAAAATTAGATGTAGATAAACCTGGTTTATCTGTTGATCAGAAGTTGTATAGAAGAATGATTGGCTCCTTGTTATATCTCACTGCTAGCAGACCTGGCATTATTTTTAGTGTAGGCCTTTGTGCTAGATTTCATGCAAATCCAAAGGAGTCCTAGTTGACTACTATCAAGAGGATCTTAAGATACCTAAAAGGCACCACTGACCTTTGTCTATGGTATCCAAAAGGTAGTAATTTTAACTTAGTGGGATATGCAGGTGCTAATTATGTAGGTTTGCTTGTGGATAGAAAAAGCACCTCAGGTATGGCACATTATCTTGGCTCATGTCTTGTGTCTCGGGCCACCAAAAAGCAAAATTTTGTGGTCTTATCTACTACTGAAGCTTAGTATGTTGTTGTTGCTTTATGTTGTGCTCAATTGTTGTGGATCAAACAACAATTAATGGATTTTGGAATTGATGTAGGTTGTATCCCCATATTTTGTGATAATATTAGTGCAATTAGTATGACCAAGAACCCGGTTCTTCACAAAAAAACTAAGCACATAGATGTTAAGCATCACTTTTTAAGGGACAACTATGAAAAGGATTTGATCACTATGGAATTTTGTGCTACGGACAAGCAAATAGGTGACATCTTTACAAAATCTCTAAGTAGAGATCACTTTGAAAGGAACAAGTTAGAATTAGGGATGATTAAGATCACCTACAAGGAACTAGTTCTAACTAAAAGAATGGTTAGATAATTTGTGAATTTTGTACATAATTAGATTAGATTTTGCTCAGTCTCATACTTTCACTAGTATACTCTTGTGCCATGTGCTAAAATATCTCATTATTCTCTAATGATATTATCTTTATTCTCTTAGAAAATTTAGACTTACACAAGAGATTTCTCAATGAAGAACCTAGTTCATCAAGATTACTTGGTACGTACTCTCCACTCTGTATATTTTGAAATAATTATATTTGGATTATGATCAAAAGGATAGTCTCATTTAATCCTAACATTCCTTGAGCTTATCCATTACAAAATGAACCAGTTTCATCCAAAGAGAGTCCCAAAACGCAATAATTGCCTAGATTCTAAGGAGAGTCCTCAACGTCTTTTCAAACTACCTCCCGATTTGATTAGACTTCTGAGCTTTTGAAAAGCTATCGTTATCCAATTAAATTCTCTCGCTTTATATTTATTTGGCCTTAGATGTTTCTTCACTTCTAATTTCCAGCCGCCAACTATTACTCTAAATCTTCTCTAATCTTCTAAACACACATATATTCCTTCTACCATCATCAATGGCTAACATCTCTGAAAAACCCTCATCACCACCAAACGAATCCACACCCACAACTAAATAAACCCTACACCCAAGAAAGGATGAGTAAAGGCTATTGTTCGTAAGACAGTGACAAGGAGTGAATTATCCAAGAAGTTAGATGAACAATTGAAAGCAAGCCAGGCATAAAAACCCCAAAAATTTGAAGAATCATTTAAGTCTACAAATGAGGGGTGACGAGCGTAAAACACAACACAAAATGTTTGCTCGCTAGTCAAAGATAGTATAGTTTAATTATCGTCTCCATATGGATTGGATTTAAACAGTATTCGAATAATCTCCAGTTGATTACTATCCAGAAAAATTAACACTTGATTTGATGACCGTTACTACGGTTAACTCTAAAAATTAAGAAAATAACAATTGATCACAAAATACAGTAGACAAGCAACAAAGAATTATCAAAGAGAGGGATAAGGGTATTTGATTAGATAGTTGAAAGATTACTGACTCATGGTCCAATTCTTGAGTTAATTTACTCTATAATATGGTTGATTCTCACGAATTCAAACGTTAATCAGATTTTACTTGAAGTTAATGTTCCTATTTTGATTAAACATTAATTCAGTAATTAATCCAATTGAAGCACGGTAAATAATTGCAACAATCAAATGATGGTTATGATCTAAGGGGTAACTTCTTACGAATATTCCCTATTTTCTAGATCGATTAACAATTCAAAAGGCTCTTTTGATTATATATTTGAATCACAAATTTAAACTAGAGCATAAGATGTGAAGAAATTCAATATCAAACTCCTCTTTCGATTAAGCAAAACAATAAATAACTCACAATACAAATTAAAGCTCCATCAATTAATTCTAACAATTATTAAGAATCGAATCCCTACTCAAGTTATCAAAACACCATATCTGTCAATACCCTAATGGAAATTACTCCATAACAATGGAGTAACAATGGAGTAATGCATCTCAAATAAGTTTAAGAACAAAGAAAACATCAATTCTAATAATTCGATACAAACTCCCGTATTGCACCGATTGCAGGTTGTAATATTGATGAATTCTTGAGTCTTCTTGCCTTGGTTGGTTCTCCAATATCCCGTAGGTCAAAGGTCTCTTCAAAATCGTGTTTTGGTGTATTTATACCGTGTAGAAACAAGCCCAGATGAAACTACCCTTTCCTAGCCGAAATTGAAAATCACTTTGACAATTTTGCACAGCCGCACCGCACGCCACGCCACCCTAGGGGGCGCGCTAGTGAGGAAATCCAGAGAGCTTGAACTTTTCTTGTCAGACAACTTTTGCACCACCGCACCACGCCTCGCGGCACCCCATGCAGGGCGGTAGTGACTTTTTCTCAGAGTAAATTCATGTGTTCACTTTTTGATATCCAGACTTGGTCCTTGACCGTCGAACGTGATCCCAACTTAATTTCTTGGGCTTCTTCTCAGACTTCAAAGCTCCAACTTGTTCAATTTCGTTCTAAATTACATAAATAGCTCAGAATCATTTCCTACCAGGTATAAACACATAATAAGTATAATATACTATCAATTAAGCTCAAACACACGTACAATACAATAATTAGAGTGCAATACTATGGCTAAAATACGGGTTTCTAACCTACCATCAACACCCCACACATAGACCATTGCTCGTCCTCGAGCAATCAAACTGCACTTCACCTAGGGATGACCTTTTCATTAAACAGCATCCCTAACACATCATGCCAAGAATGTTTAAAATCAACTAAGCACCTTATCATAACATCCTGACCTCAAGACTCGACTTAAAAGCACCATGCATTTTTCACAACCTATTCACTTACTCTAACACAGAGGTCAAAGACTTTACCTTACCTTCACAAGTCATGTGCCCTCACACAAATAATAGAGAGTAGTTCCATATACAATAAAGTTCAAGAGCAATTAGGAACTCAAGATAGAAAGAATTCACTCACTCTCAGAAATAAAATTCATGCGCCACAGAAGACGTACCATATACTTGCCCGTAGTGTAATACTCTACTAATTTGAGCTCATTCAGTCAAGGATCAAGTATGACTTAATTTTGGTTGTAATGTAGGCTGTGTGGCTGGTAAGTTACATATGGATATAGTGACTACACCTCCCTGAGCACTTTAATACATGTACATTAACACATTAAACCCCACAATTGTGTTGGGCCAAGTCCCAGCCTTCACATCATATTAACACCAAGCTCTCAATTTCTTTAAGCATAGACAAAGCAAGAGTTACCACTAGCAAGGACTAATTTTCTTTATAATATATACAAATACCAACCTTTTTATTTTTATTTTTCTAGATTCTGATTTTCTCTTCTTCTTTTTTTCTTCTCAATTCCCTACAAGTGGCTCTCACAACAATGTACCTTTTTCCTTTTCTATAGTTCCACTTAAAACCCAACCATACCTCCTTGTAGCTTTTAACAAGCTCATACCAAATTCAAGTGCTCAAGAGAGGTCACTGGTTCAAACAGATAGTCAATTCAAACAACGGGGTCAGGCTTGTAGTGTGGTTGCCAAAAAAATAAAAGGAATTACAGGCTCAAAGAGGTTAACTAAGATGCACGGCAATTAGGCGGGTAATAGACATATAATTGGCTTAACAAAAAAATGCCTATATTACTTCCTAGACTTAACAAGACTTTTATTTCGCTTTGCAAACACACGAGCCAAGTTCTAGACATCACTAAAATGCACAAAATATCAAGAAAAACCTCACTCACACATTGGCACATAACTCACTTAGGATCGGATCTTTCCCGACTCTCTAGTCAAAGCAGTTTAGCAGAGTTACGATCAAGCCATTTAAGGCACTTATCTAAGAGTCAAGAACTGAGTCTAGGCGTCATGACTAAGGCACTCACCACTCTCAAGGCATATGCAGTCAAAGGAAATCGCTTCAAATTAGCACTATGACTCAAAATTATTTATTATTATAAAACAAAAAATAACTACATCCGGTTTAAGTGAAACCCTTAGAAAAGAACCACGGCACAAAGAAAAATCACGGAGAAATTATAACACTACCTAAGAAAGTAAAATAGAAATAAAAGACATATTTTTGTATTTTCAAATTTTTAGATTTTTTTGTATTTTTCTTGTTCGACTTCAAATCCCTTAAGAAGACAGTCGACGAAAGCCATTGTCGGGAAGAGTCGAAACTAAATAATTAATTACTAACTATTGTAGGCCGATAGAATTCATAGTGATGATTACATACCATATTGTCTAAGAAAGCAAGAAACAAATCAAACAAAACCAACTGGCAAATAGAAAACAAGTACAAATACAATCAAATAGGAGCACCCCACACTTAAGAAATTGCATTGTCCCCTATGCAAAACAGTAAAATAAGAGTGAAAAGGGAACTCCCTAAGGCCCGTGGCCTACTCCTCATCAATACCCTCAAAAGTGCGCAGGTACTCTTCATCATCAGAGGGAACAGAGTTGGCGTCCTCATCTAGTGGCATTTGTACTCCAGCAGCTAAGCCCAACCACAGCTGCGTGAATGTGGAGAGTGCATGGTCCTCCTGCAGCTCTGCCAAGTCAACATCCCCTCCGAGCAGCGAAGGCGCATATCAGCAAATAGCAGATTCAGTGTCTCCTCAACATGAACAAATCTCTGATCTACAAGAACAACAGTAGCAGGGGTTCTGTCATAGCTGTGACATCAAAAGCCTTAAGAGGGGGCAAATCGGAATCTCACGATCATAAAACAACTCCTCCTCCATATAGTGGGTCCTCAGAAGCCGCGTGATCATGCTCATAAAATATAGGCGTCGGGCCCCAAGTGGTCATACTCAAGACATGTGCTCAAGCATAATTTTACCCAGATCAAACTTCATTCGAGTCAAGATAGCATAAATGAGGCACACCTTCAACCGGGAGACATCAGTGTCGTTCTGGGTAGGCATGATCTTTGCATTAATCAAATGAATAACGACTCTGGTGGCACACTGGAAATGGCACTTCTTCATGTCCTTGTAGAACTCATTAGCATCTTGCGTCCATGTGGAGAGAGACCCCGCGCCACACAACTTCAAGAACAACTTATGTGAATCCCAGGATTTGATTTATTACCCGAGAAAAAAATGGAATCACCACCGGAGCAATCTTGCCTCGCACCTCCATTTCATACACTGCATCTAAACCGGCCTCAGGTTGCCAGTTAGCATAAAACTTCTTAAGCATGTTCACATTCACTGACTCACTGGGATGAAACAAGCTTTCAAAACCCATATATCTGATGTTGTTGTAGATCCCCGAGTATTTCTTGGCTAGCTTACCATCATCAATGCCAACTTCGGGTCGGGATTCACCGCCGGAACAAAGGTCCGGTACCACGTCCTAGCATGAGCTGGCACAACCCGAATGCCATACTTGCAGCCTGGTACTACATCTGCATCAGGATCAATGCTCTCCTTTTCCTCCTCCACTAGAGCGGGGTGAGGTTCCTGCCTACCTCTTCGACAGATACTATAGGCAACCTCTGAGGTACTTGTGTTAGAACGTTTGCTAGGATGGCGAGACATTGTACCTACACAAAACGAACAACATTAGCCACAACACTGAAAATAATAAACAAGATCGAATGAGGTAACTACCCCCACACTTATGTTATTATCATGTTCACAAGTACAATGTATATCGGGGACTCGGACTACCCCATTGAAAGCATATCACGAGTAATCCATAACCCACCTGACCACCAACATAACCTTACAACAACATAACCACAGACTACACTAGTGTAAAAGACAAAATTAAGAAGCTAAACTAGTAATTAAGAAAAGAAACATAAGAAGTTAGTCTAATCCACTAGTAACAAAATTTACGATACAATACAACACTACACACGTACTTAGCATGAATCGGGCACCCCATTTAGCACCTAGCAACACATTAGTATGGGGTGGTCAATTAATTATCACTCGGGGCTAACAAATTAGTGTTTCATAACATACGAACATGACCTCTCACCCCACACTTATCATCTTGCATCACATCCCACAAAGCACTTCCCTTCAACATTAGCAATACTACATAATTTTATGTCACTAAGACATTTCAACAAACACATTGTGGGCATACCTTTCACCTTCTTATTTCAATTCAAAGTGGGTTAGAATCATCATATAACCACATCAAAAATATCACTCACCACAACCACAACATTACCACATCTTTCCAATAGCACAAAGTGCACTATTTCACACAAAACTTCACCAATTTTCGGCCACTTGGGCACCCCCCACAAAGCTTCAACATAAATTAATTCCAAACACCATCAAAACACACCAACAATCACCCATAATCACAAGAACAATGAAAACCCCACACTTTTATGCAAGAATTTTGGCCAAAATGGAAAAACAATAGCTAAAAGATTAGCACAAAATAAAATACCTAGGGTTAGAGAACTAAAACTAAAGTTAACTAAAATCTACAATTAAATACTAAAAAAGGGAGGGGAAGAACTTACCTTGATGAGTGATAGAAGTGGGAGAATTGGAGGTGAAGAACTTTGAAGAAGAAGAAGAACAAGAAGAAGAATGGGGGATTTGGGGGTGAGTTAGAGAGGAGAGAATGGGAGATATAGTGGAAAGTGGAGAAACGAAATGTGTGTGTGTGTGTGGGGGGGGGGGGGTAGTAGTAGTCTGTCCCGCTTTTTTAAAAATCAAATTTTAATTTTAATTTTTTTAAAATTAAAAGTCGAAAATTTTACTCTACCGCGTTGCTGGGCGCGACGCTCCATGCGGCGCGGTAGTGGGGTTTTCCAGAGAGCCATCTCTGATAGAATTTTCCCATTTGACCTAGCTTGGAGCCCCATGCAGCGCAGTAAGCCAATTTTCTCAGAGTCCCGATTGTTTTTCACTTTTTTAGCCTATAGGTCACACCATGACTCTATTTTGTACTTATTTTGTGTTCGATTCATGCTCATACCTGTTAAAACAATTACTAAAACTCCCAAACTCTAATAATCCTAAATTACTGTTATCTAACTAGTCTAAAAAGCAATAAAGAGGGTTAGAAGTAGTTCTGAGTTATAGTCGTCAGCTTAACTCCGTCACTTAGGCTCCTTTGATCAGGATGCTGGAGGATTGCTTGTCAAATCCTCCCACAAGGTATTGTTTCAACCTGTGCCCATTCACCTTAAAATTTTCATTCCCTTCTTCATCCTGTATTTCAATGACGCCATACGGTGAGACGTGTTTCACCACATACGGACCTGTCCATCTTGATTTGAATTTTCTGGAGAACAACCTAAGTCTACTATTTTATAGTAAGACTCTGTCCCCTTCATGAAACTCCTTTGGCTTAATCAGACGATCATGCCACCTCTTTGTCTTTTCCTTAAAGATTTGCGCATTTTCATACACGTCCAGTCTAAACTCCTCTAATTCGTTCATCTGCGCCAACCTATTTTTACCTGCAATACTAAGATCAAGATTAAGCATCTTAATTTCCCAATAAGCTTTATGTTCTATCTCAACAAGTAGATGACACGATGTTTCATACACTAATTTGAATGGTGAAGTCCTTATGGTTGTTTTAAATGCAGTTTTATATGCCCATAGAGATTCATGCAACTTTTGCAGACCAATCCTTACGAGAAGCACTAACCATTTTTTCAAGAATTCGCTTAAGTTCACGATCACCCACTAGTTTGGGCATGGTACAAGGTTCTTATTTTTTGTGTGACCCAATACTTAGATAACAATGCAGCTAACGGTTTGTTCACAAAGTGCGACCCAATTTCACTGATAATCACTCGAGGTATCCCAAAGCGGGTAAAGATGTTTTTTCGTAGGAACTCACACACCACCCGAGTATCATTGGTCCAAGTAGGGATTGCTTCGACCCATTTAGAGATATAGTCAATGGCTACTAGGATATACTCATATGAATAAGACGATGGAAACGGACCCATGAAGTCAAAGCCCCAAACGTAAAACATTTCACATACTAAAATGGAGTTTAGTGGCATCTCATCCCTCTTGCAAATGTTACCTGCCCTTTGACACTTGTCATATGCAGCTACATACGCCCGTGTGTCTTTGTACAAAGTAGGCCAATAGAAACCAGCTTTTATGACCTTTGCTGCAGTGCAATTTCCACCATAGTGTCCTCCAATTGTTCTATCATGGCAATGAGAAAGAATGCTTTCCATATCTCCTTCAGGCACACACCTTCGAATCACACAATCTGCACACCGTTTAAACAAGAAATGGTCATTCCAAAAATAACTTTTTACCTCACATTGAATCTTCCTTCTTTGATCATAAGATAGATCACGCGGCAAGTATCCACTAGCCAAAAATCTACATTTTCTACATCAGCATACCAAGGCGGCCTTTCAGAGACCGAAACAATGGAAAATATCGGCTCATCAGGGAACTCCTCCCTTACCTCAATTGTTTCAATTGGAGGTCTTTTAAGTCGAGATAGATGATCGGTGACTTGATTTTCTCTGCCCTTCCTATCTTTAATCTCTAAGTCAAACTCTTGGAGCAATAACACCCCCTGCATCAGACGCGGCTTGGACTCCTTCTTACTCAATAGATATTTCAAGGCTGAGTGATTCATGTGTATAATCACTTTGCTCTCCACCAGGTATGATCTAAACTTGTCAAAAGCAAAGACCACAACAAAGAACTATTTATCAATAGTGGCATAATTGACTTGAGCATCATTCAACGTCCTGCTGGCATAGTAAATGGGCCTAAACATTTTATCTTTTCTTTGCCCCAGAACTGCCCCCACAGCTACATTACTAGCATCACACATTATCTCAAATGGCTGGCTCCAATCAGGTGTCACCATAATAGGAACACTTACAAGTTTTTCCTTTATCAATTCAAATGCTCGTAAGCACTCCACATTGAAAGCAAACTTCACATCTTTCGCTAGTAATACAGTCAACGGTTTGGTACTGCTAGAGAAGTTTTTGATGAACCTCCTATAAAACCCAGCATGTCCTAAGAAAATCCTTATGCTCTTAATAGAAGTTGGTGGAGGGAGCCTAGCAATTACATCCACCTTGGCTCTGTTAGCTTCAATTCCATGTGCAGTTACTTTATGGCCCAAGACAATTCCCTCTTTCACTATGAAGTGACAATTCTCCCAGTTAAGAACCAGGTGCGTGGCTTCACAACGATCAAGAACGAGCTCCAAATTCTTCAAGCAGTCCTCAAAATCATCACCAAAGAGGGTGAAATCATCCATGAATACCTCTAGAAACTTCCCATTTAAATCAGAAAATATAGACATCATGCACCTCTGAAAAGTGGCAGGTGCATTACATAACCAAACGGCATCCTCATATAAGCAAAACTACCTGACAGACAAGTGAATGTGGTCTTCTCAATATCTTTTGGGGCAATGGGTATCTGATTGTAGCCTGAGTACCCATCTAAGAAGCAATAGCATCCATGTCGAGCTACTTTCTCGATCATTTGATCAATAGAGGGGAGTGGGAAGTGGTCCTTCCTTGTTGCATCATTCAGCCTTTTATAATCAATGCACATTCTCCATCCAGTGACTGTTCTTGTGGGGATCAATTCATTATCTTCATTTTTTACCACTGTCATGCCCCCCTTCTTAGGTACAACTTCTACTGGACTAATCCACTGGCTATCAGAGATAGGAAAAATCACACCATCATCTAGCAATTTGATGATCTCCTTATGCACTACCTCCTCCAAATTTTTGTTCTATTTGTGTTGGGGCTGCACCACTGGTTTGCTATTTTCTTCCAATAGACTTTTGTGCATGAAAATGGCTGGACTGATTCCTTGAATATCAGCTATACTCCAGCCAATATCCTTTTTGTGCTTCTTCAGTGGCTCTACTAGTTGTCGCTCATGTGTACCTATCAAGTCAGCGAAAATAATCACAGGAAAATTGTTAGTTTAAATAAAGCATATTTTAAGTGAGTAGGGAGGACTTTCATTTCCACATTAGGCTTAGAAGCATCCTCTTTTAGTTCCACCTCATCAACCACTTGATCCTCAGTTTCAATAGCTTCAGCCTCTTTCTTTATTTTAGGATCTTCATCATCTAGAGTGCTTGACTGAGTAATACACCTCTCTCGAGTATCCCTCACAAGCTTGTCAAACTTGTATTTTTTAGCCAATTCTCCAACAACATCCAACTTGAAACACGAGTAAGCGGACGCCTCATCACTAAGGTATTTTATCATGCTCTCCATCTGGAACACCACTTTTTCATTGCCCACTCTAAGCATAAGCTGCACTTCATAGATATCAAGGATAGCTCTTCCTATACATAAGAATGGCCTCCCTAGAATTAGAGTCACCTCCTTGTTCACCTCCATAACCACCATAATAAAGTCCAGGGAACACAAACTTGTCCACCCGCTCTAGAATATCCTCAATGATTCCCTCAAGTGAAATGGTGGTCTGGCCAACCAATTGTAGGGATACTAGTATTGATTTAATCACTCCAAGCTCAGCTTCAAGTTTCCTGAATACAGACAGAGGCATTAGATTTAAAGACGCACCAAAATCACAGAGGGCCTTATCGAATTTTTCACTCCCCAACGAGCATGGTATGATGAATATTTTCACTCCCCAACAATCACAGAGGGTCCCCACACTTTTGGAGAATTTTATTTTGTAATATGGCACTACAGTGGGCATTCAGCTTGACCGCGGTTGTATCCTCCAGTGTTTTCTTGCTAGACAAGATTTCCTTCAAGAACTTTGCACAAGCAGGCATCTGAGTGAGTACCTCTGTGAAAGGAATGTTCACATAGAGTTGTTTGAGCATCTCCAAGAATCGCCCAAAACATTTGTCAAGTTTTTCCCGCTTCATTTTTTGAGGGAATGGTAGAGCTGGCATATGTCTACTTCTCCAATCTCATTTTGTACCCCACTACTCTGGCCTTTCTGCTCTTCACCTTTTTTCTCTATTAGTGTCTTTTCCTGCTTGTTCACCACCTCTAGTCTAGCTTTAACCACTGGATCAGCCAATGTTTTGCCACTTCTCAAAGATACAACTTTGATTGTTTCCTTTGGGTTCTTTTCAGTGTCAGAGGGCAAAGCCCCAGGAGCCCTCTGTGATAACAAATTTGCAATTTGTCCCAATTGTATTTCTAAATTCTGGATGGCCGTGCCCTGCTCTCGGATGGTTGTGCCCTAAGTCTCAAATTTTTCATCTGATTTGTTGATGAATGCCTTCATCAAATCTTCCATACTAGACTGATTTGACTGTTGTGGTTGGTATTGTTGCCTCTACTGGTTCTGAAAACTTGGTGGTACTTGACTCTAGGGTCTGAGATTATTTTGCTGCCATGAATTCAAGCTACCACTAGGTGAACTCCATGAAAAACCTGAATGTCTTTGACCCATAGCATTATAGTTGTTCCCACCTTGGTACTTTCCTCTACTAAAGTTCCCCACAGCATTGACTTCCTCAGCTGATGCTTGACACTCATGTGTAGGGTGTCCCAATCCACAAAAGTCACATGATGTTTGCTTCATTAGTGGACCTCTACATGCAGTATTCAGAGATCGTCGCAAGGACGATGTCAGTCCATCTCAAAAATCCCGGAGTTGCATCCACAAATTGATTCCATTGCGCTGACAATTTCTGACTATCTCGTTGAATCGTTCCCAAGCTTCAAAAATCATTTTAGTCTCCTTCTGGAAGAAATTGTGGATTTCCCTTCTGAACTTCCCCGTTTTTGCAGCTGAAAAGTATTTGTCAAGAAACTTCTTGGTCATAGCTTCCCATGTCCTGATAGAACCTGCGGGTAAGCTACGAAGCCATTGCTTCGCGTCATCTTTCAATGAAAAGGGGAATGCCCTTAAGTAGACTGCATCCTTTGAAACTCCAATGTATTGAAAGGTGTTCATGATATCTTCAAAGTCCATCAAGTGAGTATTAGGATCCTCGTTCACCTTCCCTCTAAAAGTGCAGTTGTTTTGGATAGTTTGAAGCAAGCCTTGCTTCAATTCGAAGTTGTTTACTGCTATGGATGGAAGTCTGACACTTGACAGTCCTTGATTATATACTGGCCTAGCATAGTCACCCAATGATCTTCCAGGCCTAGGTGATGCATTCTCGAACTGGTCTTCAACCAAGGGTTAGTTTAGATTGAATCTTCGACCCTCATCATCGTTGACGGTCTCATCAACAATTCTCCAGGCTGCTTTTTGTTGTGCTGCCTCTCGTGTAGCTACGTCTACTCCATCGTTCTCTTTGTTTGCCATGTTATTTTGAGTTAGAGTTTGACCCAAGAAATTTTCTGTTAATTCTCTTTCTTTTCTCAGTCGTGGCGGATGTTTCTCCAACTCCGGTTCGTAGGGTATCACTTCCTTTGAAGAAGATCGAGTCATACACCAGAGAAATCAAACTTGTATCTTGCACACAAGTAAGAAATGTGAATAACTAGAGTAAAAATTAGTTCCTAAATTACTACTAAAAACTATTTTAAACACAATTGATTGCCAATCCCCGGCAACATCACCAAAATTTGACGACCGCAAAATACAACACAAAATATTTGCTAGCTATCAAAGATAGTATAGTTTAATTATCGTCTTCACAGGGATTGAATTTAAACAGTGTTCCAATAATCTCCAGTTGATAACTATCCAAGAACATTAATACTTGATTTGATGACCGTTACTACGGTTAACTACTAAAAATTAAGCAAATAACAATTGATCACAAAAGACAGTAGACGAGAAACAAAGAATTATCAATGAGAGGGATAAGGGTATTTGACTAAATAGGTGAAAGATAACTGACTCGGGGTCCAAGTCTTGAGTTAATTCACTTTATAATACGGTTAATTCTCATGAATTTAAACGATAATCAGATTGCACTTGAAGTTAATGTTCCTATTTCGATTAAACATTAATTTAGTAATTAATCCAATTGAAGCGCAGTAAACAACTAAAAGAATCAAATGATGGTTATGATATAAAGGGTAACTTTTCACGAATATTTCTCTATTTTCTAGTTCGATTAACAATTCAAAAGGCTCTTTCGATTACCTATTTGAATCACAAATTCAAACTAGAGCATAAGATGTGAAGAAATTCAATATCAAACCCCTCTTTCGATTAAGCAAAATAATAAATAACTCACAATACAAATTAAAGCTCCATCAATTAGTTCTAACAATTATCATGAATCGAATCCCTACTCAAGTTATCAAAACACCATATTTGTCAATACCCTAATGGAAATTACTCCATAACAATGGAGTAATACATCTCAAATAAGTTTAAGAACAAAGAAAACATCAATTCTAATGATTCGATACAAACTCCCGCATTGCACCTATTGCAGGTTGTAATATTGATGAATTCTTGAGTCTTCTTGCCTTGGTTGGTTCTCCAATCTCCTGTAAGTCAAAGGTCCCTTCAAAATCGTATTTTTGGTGTATTTATACCGTGTATAAATAAGCCCGGATGAAACTACCCTTTCCTAGCTGAACATGAAAATCACTCTGATAATTTTGCACAACCGCGCTGCCCCATGCGGCGCACTAGTGAGGAAATCCAGAGAACTTGCACTTTGCTTGTCAGAAAACTTTTGCACTGCCACGCCGCACCTCGCGGCGCCCCATGCATCGCGGCAGTGGCTTTTTCTCAGAGTAAATTCATGTGTTCACGTTTTGATATACGGACTTGGTCCTCGACCCCCGAACGTGATCCCGTCTTAATATTTTGGGCTTCTACTCATATTTCAAAGCTCTAACATGTTCGATTTCGCTCCAAATTACCTAAATAGCTCAAAATTATTTCCTACAAGGCATAAAATACGTAATAAGTATAATTTACTATCAATTAAGCTCAAATACCCATAAAATGTAATAATTAGAGTGCAATACTACTGCTAAAATATGGGTTTCTAACCTACCATCAAGGGGAAAGAAACTGGTTCATCCAAAATAGAGCAGGTAACATCTAGTCCAAAAATTACATCTGAGACAATCTCTGAGGTTGCTGAAAATCTGGAAAATAGGTTTGTCTTGGTAGGAACTATGGCTGGGGTTGAAACCACTGAATCTGGGAAAATTGGTGGTAAAGATAAAAAGAAAAAAGAAAAAGAGAGTGAGGGTGCTCAAGGTGATGTGAGGGGAATGGGAAAAGAAGGAGTGGCTGAATCTTCACCCACTCCTGTTGGTTTGACTGAAGAAACAGGAGCTATGGTATTGTGGAGTGAGAAATTTGCTGGAGAGGAAGAAAGTTTGAGAGGAAAAGAGGGTAGTGGGTCTGGATATGCAAGTGTTGCTGAGGGGTTGGTAAGGTTGAGGAAGAGGTTCCAAGAACCTGTTCCATCTGTGAAGGAACCCCTCGAAGACCTATTGAAACGAGTGTCTGACAGTTATAATCCAAAAAGGAAGAAGAGTTCAAGAGTTAAAATTCATGGAACTGCTAGGGCAAACAAGAAGAGAAATGCTACCTCTTCTATCCCTATAAAGACTCCTCCTACAAGAGGAAGAGCTACAAGGAGTCGGAAGAAGCATAGTGAGGCTGAACTTGAAAAGGCATTGAAACAAAGTAAAAGAAAAGTTGTTGCAAAGGGAAAAATAAAAGTGAGTGAGCCTGTTGAGGCAGTTGAAATTGAGGAGATGGACCTGGTCCTTCATGATGAAGAGGAGGCAGAAGAGGTGGAGGTTGTGACTCTAAAGGCAAAGAAAATAAAGACTTCTAAAAAGAAGTCTCCTTCGAAGACAAAGTCTGCAGAGCCTTCTACTTTGACAAAAAGAACCAGGTCTTCCATGAAGTCTAGAAAAGTAAAAGTAGTGGAGGAAGAAGAGAGTAAAGAAGAAGATGAATCTGATGAAGAGTAGGACAAGAGGGTTACGTTTAGGAAAAGAACCATCTTGAAGGGTAGACTCCTCAGGGGATTGGAGGAGGAAGACATGATGATGCTTCTGGAAAAGCTATAACTGTAGGGTTGAAAGGATATGGTCCTTCAGCTAGATGGAAGGCTTGGCAGAACTCAGATTGTGGAGTTCATGGCAAATAGTGAGATAAAAAATGACAGAGTCACCAGTATGGTAAAGGGGGTGACTGTGAGCTTTGATGACAAGGAATTGGGAGAAATTCTGGGAGTACCTGCTGAAGGTTACAATGATTACAAAAAGTTAAAATGGACAAGCCTAAAAAACATCCCCACCTCACTTGTTATTACAAGGAAGTTTACTGACAATGAGGAAGAGATTCATCCCAAAGCTGTATAAAAAAGTGAGATGAAGCCACCCCACAAAGTGCTATTTGAATTTGTTAACAAGGTTGTGTTGCCCAGGCAGGAAAGAAGGCACATTGCCACATTCATGGATCTAGTCCTTATGGAATGCCTGAATAGTGGGAGGCAGATCAATTGGCCTGGGTTTATCATCTAGCTTTTTGATAGGGTTGTTACTATCACTAAAACTCATGTCATACCCTATGGTTTCATTCTCACGTCTGTACTTGCTCATTTCAAGGTACCCTTCAAGAAATGGGATGTTAGTACAAGCAAGGATCATTTTGGAGCAAACACCTTGACTGCTTGTGACTATGAAGTCCATGTTGTGGCCAAAGAACCTGGTTCATCTAAGAAGGTGCATGTGAACAACAAAGTAAGAGCTTTGGTGCAAGAAAGTGGGGCTAAGGATGCTGAGATTGTGAGGCTAAAGAAGAGGTTGGCTAAAGTAGAAACTGAGGGGGATGCTTTCAGGGCTGAGCTTGCAAAGGGAAAGGAGAAGAATGAAGGCATTCTTCATGATATGTTAAAGCTACTTCAGGTCTGATACCAAGAACCTGGTCCTTCCCAGCCTTGAAACCTTCCTAGCCTAGTTAGACAAGTCAGTGACCCGGATGGCATTTCTTTTTGTTCTTTTTGCTCATCGTCCAGTATCTTTATTTTTCTTTATGCTTTGTGGATGACTAGTACCAATGTTAATCAACTGTTTTTGTGCTCTAACTGTTTGTTGATGCTTCATAGATAGCTAATATCATTAGATTAATAAATGATGCTTGACTTTATGATTGCATTTGAAGTAGCCCTAGTGGCTATGAGTAATATATATATTAAAATCTGGTTATCTAACATAATTATGCAACTTTTTGATGATGCCAAAAGGGAGAAGATAGGTTGTGATTTTTACTTTGGACTGTGATGTTTATAACCTAATGAACATGGTCCTTGATGATTTATGACTATAAAAATGGAAAGTGTTCTAACATTATGTTGATGTTGAGTTGAGTTGAAACAGGTCTTATGCTATGAAAAGCACATAGTTTGTCATAATCAAAAAGGAGAAATTTATTGGCCGGAGTAATTTTTTTTTGATGATTGACAAAGAAACTCAAGCATGAACCAGGTTCATACACAGTGTACATATACACGGACAGATTCGAGCACAAGGCATGCACGTGAAGGATATAAGCTTAAGTAGTTATATCTGATATCTCCTGAACGAAACGATTGCATAAGTGATAAGGAGAAGGACTCCTTACTCGAAGAGAACTCTATCCTAGATAAGGGAGGAGTTAGAAGTTAAAGATAACTAGAACTCTTCCACCATGGAAGAATATATCATTAGAACTCTAGTTATTTCCTATTCTACTAACTCTATATATTGCAGGATGTTCTCATTTTACAGGTACGTACAAACGTTGAAGTTAAACGTGAGTTGAGAGCAAAATAGCAAGGCATTTTGCAAGCAATTCCTATGTGGCTCAAGTGTGCGATCCTGAAACTACATGAACCAGATAGAAGAACTAGTTCGAAGTGTCTGTCTTTTATTCAAGTTTCATTGTAGTAAGGCTTTTGAGTTGTACCTTTCAGCTTTATCTAGAAACAATTGTACTAGGTACTTTGAGTGAAGTATTCAAGTTAGAGTTAATTTGAAGTTGTCGCAACAGAGAGAGGTTGGTTGCCACAAAGGGTTAGAGGTAATCCTTAGGTTTACAAAGAGTTTTGTAAATATTATTTTTGGCTCAGTGATTTAGTGAAGTGTTGGAAAAAATCCTATTGGGTCGTAGGTCGTGGTTTTTTCACCTTTTGAGCCAGATATTTTCCACGTAAAAATACTTGTGTTCTTTACTTTTCGCATTTATTATTCCGCTACAGTAGTATAAGGAACACGTAGAAGAACCAGGTCATTCTATAATCTGTGCACGCGAAAAATTGGACACCACACCAATCACTCTCTCTTATATGGTATTGAAGTACAAAATAACAATCTCCGTATATGAAACTTCAGTTTGTTGAAGATGAATTTGATAAGGATTCATGGCGGAGACTACCCGAAGATTCCAATCTGCAAGGAAAAATTATTTTTGAAGTTTTTTCCTTCCCCAA
This sequence comes from Nicotiana tomentosiformis, assembly GCF_000390325.3. Lineage (NCBI taxonomy): Eukaryota > Viridiplantae > Streptophyta > Magnoliopsida > Solanales > Solanaceae > Nicotiana > Nicotiana tomentosiformis. The sequence continues at coordinate 30,000,098 of NC_090823.1, forward strand.
GTATAGAGTTTTGAAAAAAATAAGATTTTAATCGTGGAATTCCCTTTCCAAGCCCTAACATCTTTTATAGTGAAATAAATGTGTTTCTTGATTTTTATCTCCCTTTCTATTTCTCTCTATTTCCGTTTCTCTTTTCTCTGGGCATCTTCTTGGAAATTAAACTTGGATCACTAGGGTGAGCTTTCATTGTTGTTATTAGGAGTTGTCCCGATTTTCTTATCATATTTGAATTTTTCTTTTACTTAAAGGAGGAAAATATAGATCTTTGTCATATTTGACTAATCTCTTTCTAGGAGGAAAAGATTTTGGACTTCTATGAAGACATTTTCTCACAAAAAAAATAATAGCATCTACAATATAGTCTTTAAGAGAGTCTTGTCTAGGGGCAAAATTTATTCTCTCATTAATTTTTTCTCTCTTTTATATTATACTAGTAGATTTATGTAGGTCAACTGTCCAAAACTATAGTACCTCCGTTCCAGTTTATGTGAACCTATTTCCTTTTTGGTCCATTCCAAAAAGAATGATTCCTTTCTAAATTTGGAAATAATTTTGCTTAAACTTATAATTCTATCCTTAAGAGAAGCTTTTATAACCACACAAATACTATGTGTGCCCCTTTTTGAATTGTTTAGAACCACAAATTCCAAAAATCTTTATTTTTTCTTAAACTCCGTGTCCAGTCAAACAAGTTCACGTCAATTGGAACGGATTGAGCATTATAATATAATATGCCTTTTTACTATAATTTTTTTTGTTGTATGATTTATCATCGCTCAATGTTTGTTTGTTAGTTCCGATTGATGTCTTGTTATTTTCGATCCCAATAGGTGTTGCCTATATGAACTTCATATTTACACGTCTATTTGTCCTTTTTCATTTCTTGGATCTGGTAAAAATATAATGGATATACTTTCTTGCACTCGTATGGAGATTTGGGGGTGAGAGGTAGAATGAAAGAGAAGAAGATGGAAGAAGTGGATAGCCATAGAAATATTTGACCAAGCTAAAATTCGCTAGCTTTGATATCATGGTAGATTTCAAACTCTACCTCTGGTTTGAGAGAGTTCTTCTAAGCTAAAAAGATAAGATATGAGAAAAAATTGTATTGATTTAAAACAGTAAAATTAAGTGATACACTAGTGTTATGCTTAGTAATCCACCTATCCAATTTTCTCCCCGCAAATTACAAAATATATGTACAAATGGAACTAAACTAGTGATGATAAGGAGAAGTTGCTTGAATTCTATTTTTTCTCTTCTGCAGAAACCTTTGTAGAGATCTCTTCATGGAAATATTAGTAGCTGGAGATTGTAAAAATGGTGACGAAGGCTCTGAAATTGGTGATGATGACTCTGAAATTGATGACCGAATTTTTGTTTTCTCCTCCATTTCTCTACTTGCGAGATATATTATTGCTTTAGCCTGCATTTGAATAAACGAAAACAAATAAATTACTAGGATTTATTAACAAACAACTCATTTGTTACAAAGAAATGTGCTGAATATCTCTTTTAATTTCCTCTAAGAATTGGGGTAAGACTACATAATATAAAGGAATACAGAAAAATGATAATAAATCCAATAAGTATGACAAAAATAACACTTAATTTCTTTGGATTTATGAAATAGTATTAATCTCTTATCTTAATTTTGAACAAACACGTTTAATGAAAGTATGATTCTTTTTACGGTCTCAATTTCTTTGGATCAAAATATAGAATTAGATCCTTTAGTATTTAATGAATAATAAAAACATAGTATAGTAGGAGTAGTATCTTTTTAAACCAAATACTTCCAGTTTTTTGTTAACTCTTGACCACCTACCCCTGCCCAAAGGGGGGGGGGGGAGTGGGCAGGACACCATCTCTTTCCTTTATTGGATTCGAATGATTTATGAGAATTTTCATGAAATTTCATTTCAGTATTCTTTAACAAATGAGACCACCTTCCATGAAAATAATACTTATAAAACGACAAAAATTGTACAAATATTACAATTCCAATTCAGCCGACACGGTAAGATGATTTCCTTCATTTAACAACACATGCAAAGTCATGATAGATTGACCAAAGGGTGCACAAAGGGTCCATACAATTAACTTCTTTCTACCCGGAAAAAATAGAAGAAGAAATATAAAGAAATTAAAAAGAGAAAAAATTGCAAATACAGTACATACCTGAAACTCAGTAGCATCAGAAACCACAAGTTTTCCATTGTAAAATATGGTTAGCTGTTGTTGCTTCTCTTCTGTGCTTTCTTTTTCCTCCCTATCCCTATATATAGAAGAAAAAAATGAAAGAAAAGCAAATATTCAATACATTATGCATATTGGAATTTACAAGGAGACAAGATTAGTAGTATCTCTATGCCTTTGTCTTGCTATTCAAGAAGGGAAAAGACTTAAAAACTTATAAAACCTCAAACATGAGAGAGAGAGAGAGAGAGAAAGAGACTTACATTGAGAAGTAGGGGGTAGTGCAATTCTTAGGAGAAAAGGAAAAAGAAGGAGGCATAAGCCTGAGCTCCAAGTTACAGTTTCTTCTCATCTTCTTTTAACTTCAGCCACAAACTCTACTGATCAAAGCTAGCTGCGAATGAATGGAGCTTTTCTTTTATGTATAGAGAGAGAGAGAGAGAGAGAGAGAGAGAGAGAGAGAGAGAGAGAGAGAGAGAGAGAGAGAGTGAGAAGAGGGAGATAAGGAATCAAGAAATATAGAGTATTAGTGAATAAAGATATTGAAGTTGGAAAAGTTGTGATATTACAGTAGAGAATTAATGAAGAAGAAAGGGAAATTTGAATGAATATATATACAAGTTGGTTTTCTTGGATAGTGGGAGTTTGGGGGGGGGGGGGGTGTCCACTTAGGGTATTAGAAAAAGTAAAAGCAACGTTTTTAATACAGTTGATAAAAATAGACGTTTTGAACACGAAACGGACACTTCGTTAAAGAAGGTGTAAAGGGACATATGTCTAGAAAGATGGCGTTCCCCACAAACACAAATTAAACAGCTGCGCTATGCTAACTAAAGCACGTGATAAATGAAGATTTTCCTCGTTTTATTTTTGTTATTTCCGTCATTTTCAGTCCTATGCACCCGCCACTTGTGGCCTACAATTTCTATTTTGCGTCTTATTTATTAAGTAATAAGTAATGCGTATCATGTTCATGCACGTGTATCAGTCGGCTCACGAGCTTATTTATTTATAGGGCTCCTTTGGTTTAAGACTAGTTGTTGTATATATACTCTGAATTATAATGATTAATATTAAATGAGTTGTTATATGATGAATAATAATGCAAGAATTATTATGTGAAAATTTAATGTAAATTGGCCTTTTAGTTTTTAGTTATTGTTATATATAGTAAGTACTTTAATTGTCTCGGATTAAGAGAGTCAAATGAGTATTTTTGTCGTAAAATTTTTAATATGTCTTTTACATATTTTATATTATGTAATAATTATTGTGATTTATAGTACTTTTAAATAGTTTTTAAATATTTAAATTTTATTTAAAAAAACTTAAAGATTCTATGTCCGAATTCACGGTTAAAGTTAACTTGTTTGACTCTCGAAGTTAACCGCCATATAAATTGAGATGGAAGGAGTATAAATTATGCGGGTATATCATGAATGCGGAGTTAAATAAAGTCAATGAAAATTATGCGATGATTAATAATGTTTCTTGTTATACGGTCAATTACCTGTCACGAACCGAAATTTTTACCTTCAGGACCGTGATGACGCCTAACATTTCATTTGCTAGGCAAGCCAACGTTAAAATAATCTTAACCATTTTTAAACAAATCAAATTAAACGGAATTCAATTACTGAAATAAAGTGCAGAAGACCATAACAATCGAACCATCCAAATACATCCCCGAATCTAGTGTCACAAGTGCACGAGCTACTAGAATAATACAAATAAAGGTCTGAATAAAATTCAAGTTGTTTGAAAGATAATACGCAGCTAAGATAATATAGAAGGGGACTTCAGAACTGCGGATGCTGTGTAGTTATACCTCAAGTCTCCTCTGGATAGCTGAATCCGAGTAAGTCTATGGTACGCCGCTGGGACCAACTCCAAAATATGCACGAGAAGTGGAGAGTGTAGTATGAGTACAACCGACCACATGTACTTCGTAAGTATCGAGCCTAACCTCGACGAAGTAGTGACAATGCTATGACAAGACACGTACGTAAACAACATGTACAAGTATATATAAATACGAAGAAACAATAACACAATAAATAATAATTTATAAATTTGGGATCAACAATAAAATGAGCATATAATAATATGAAAATTTCACGACACCACCCTTCGTGCTTTTACTCTCTTTCTTTCCATAAATTGATAAATAAATAATAAGATTGATACGGCATCACCCTTCGTGCTTTAACTCTCTTCTGGCACGACATCACCCTTCGTGCTTTAACTCTCTTCTGGCACGGCATCACCCTTCATGCTTTTACACTTTTTGAAAATGGCACGGCATCACCCTTCGTGCTTTAACTCTCTTCCTCACTTCATAATTCAATAAATAATAATGTGAAATTGGCACGGCATCACCCTTCGTGCTTTTACACTCTTTTTTATCATAAAAATAATAATATAAATTCGGAAGAGTATTAAAATACGGGGATATATACTTATCAATTAATTCAATACTAGAATACCGACCTCACCTTCCAAAATATTCAACAATTATTTCATAAAAAATGATCATATAAATAATAATAACTTAAGCAGGAATATCTTAATTAAATAGGCAATTATTCACAATAAATAAATTTTACCCACATGCTTTGACTCAATTACAACGCATAAGTACTCGTCACCTCACATATACGTTATACCCGCACATTAAATCACGTAGCAAACAGACAAATAAGTCCTACTTCCTCAAGTCAAGGTTAACCATGACACTTACCTCACTTCGCAACCAAATTCAAGATTCCAATAAACCTTTGCCTCGCGAATTAGTGTCCGAAAGCTTCAAATCTAGTCATAAACAATTCAATATACTCAACACGAATCGTAGGAATTAATTCCATATGAAATTACTAATTTTCCGAATTAAAATCCGAAATTCATCTAAACAATTCACAGTGGGGCCCGCATCTCGAATCTCGAAAAACTCACAAAATCCGAACACCCGTTCCGAGAGGAGTCCAACCATATAAAAATTATCAAATTCCGATATCAAATGGACCTTCAAATCTTAAATTCTGGGTATACGCCCAAGTCCCAAATCACGATACGGACCTACCGGAACTATCAAAATACTGATCCGAGTCTGTTTGCTCAAAATGTTGACCGAAGTCAACTCAAATAAGTTTTGAAGCTCCATTTCACATTTTAATCAATTTTTCACATAAAAACTTTCCGAAAAAATTTACGGACTGCGCACGTAAGTCGTGGAAAGCTGAATGGTACTATTTGAGGTTATAGATTACAGAATTAATTATTAAATTTAAAGATGGCCTATCGGGTCATCACATTATCCACCTCTAAAACAAACGTTCGTCCTCGAACGAAATTAGAAATATACCTGAGCTGGTAAAAAGGTGTGGATATCTACTCCGAATGTCCGACTCAGACTCCCAGGTATATGCTTCTACCGGCTGGCCTCTCCATTGCACTCGAACTGATGGATAACTCTAGACCTCAACTATCGGACTTGTCGGGCTAAAATAGCTACCGGCTTCTCCTCATAAGTCAAATCCTTGTCCAATTGGACTGAGCTGAAATCTAACACATGGACGGATCACCATGATATTTCTGGAGCATAGACACATGGAACACCGGGTAAACTGCTGATAAACTAGGTGGTAGTACAAGCCTGTAGGCTACATCACCCACCCTTTCAAGAATTTCAAAGGGTCCGATATACCTAGGGCTAAACTTGCCCTTCTTTCCGAATCTCATTACACCTTTCATAGGTGAAACCTGGAGCAATACTCTTTATCCAACCATGAATGCAGCATCACGAACATTACGGTTGACATAACTCTTTTTCCTAGACTAAGCTGTGCGAAGTCGATCCTGAATGACCTTGACCTTATCCAAGGCAACCTATACCGAATCAGTACCCAACAATCGAGCCTCTCCCGGTTCAAACAAGCCAACGGATGAACGATATCGCCTCCTGTATAATGCTTCATATGGAGCCATCTGAATGCTCGACTTGTAGCTGTTATTATACGCAAACTATGCAAGTGGCAAAAACTGATCCCAAGAGCTTCTAAAGTCTATAACACAAGCGTGAAACATATCTTCCAATATCTGAATAGTGGGCTCCGACTGTCCATCTGTCCGGGGATGAAATGTTGTACTCAACTCAACCCGCATACTCACGCTGTACAACACTCCAGAAGTGCGAGGTCAACTACGTACCTTGATCAGAAATGATAGACACGGGCACACCGTGAAGGCGGACAATCTCACGGTTGTAAATCTTCGCGAACCACTCTGAAGAATAGGTAACTGTAACTGGAATGAAATGTGCTGACTTGGTCAACTTGTCCACAATGACCCATACTACGTCGAACTTTCTCTGACTCCGTGGGAGCCCAAAACAAAATCCATAGTGATACGCTGCCACTTCAACTTAGGAATTTCTAACTTCTGAAGCAAATCACCAGGTCTCTGATGCTCATACTTGACTTGTTGACAATTTAAACACCGAGCTACATATACCACTATATACTTATTCATTCTCCTCCGCCAATAATGTTGCCGCAAATCTTGATACATTTTGGCGGCACCTAGATGAAGGGAATACCGGGAACTGTGGGCCTATTCAAGAATTAATTCACGAAGCCCATCCATATTAGGCACACAAATACGAACTTGCATCCGCAGAACTCCATCTTCCCCCACAGCAACATGTTTGGCATCACCGTGCTGCACCATGTCCTTAAGGACAAGCAAATAAGGATCTTAATACTGTCGCTCTCTGATACGCTCATATAAAGAAGACCGAGCGACTGTGCAAGCTAGAACCTGACTGGGCTCTAAAATATCTAACCTCACGAACTGATTGGCCAAAGTTTGAACATCTGCAGCTAACGGCCTCTCACCAACCGAAATATACACAAGGATGCCCATACTCACAGCCTTTCTACTCAAAGCATCGACCACCACATTAGCCTTTCCAGGGTGATACAAAAAGGTGATATCATAGTCTTTCAACAACTCCAACCATCTTCTCTGCCTCAAATTGAGATCTTTTTATTTGAACAGATACCGTAGGCTACGATGATCAGTAAAGACCTCACATGAGACACCGTAAAGGTAATGCCTCCAAATCTTCAGCGCATGAACAATGGCTGCCAATTCTAAGTCATGAACAAGATAATTCTTTTCATGAACCTTCAACTGTCATGACGCACATGCAATAACTCTGCCATCTTGCATTAATACTTCACCAAGCCTAATGATATATGCATCACAATACACCATATAAGATCCTGAACCTGTGGGAAATACCAACACTGGCATCGTAGTTAAAGCGGTCTTGAGCTTCTGAAAGCTCAACTCACACTCGTCTGACCATCTGAATAGGGCACCCTTCTGGGTAAATTTGGTCAGTGGGAATGCTGTGGAAGAAAACCCCTCCACAAACCAGCGATAATAACCTGCCAAACCCAGAAAACCCCGGATCTCTGTAGCTAAAGTAGGTCTAGGCCAATTCTGAACTGCCTCAATGTTCTTATGATCCACTTTTATGCCTTCAGTCGATACTACATGTCCCAAAAAGGCAACTGAGTCTAACCAAAATTCACATTTTGAGAATTTGGCATATAACTGATTATTTTTCAAAGTCTGAAGCACAATTCGAAGATGTTGCTCATGCTTCTCTCGACTGCTGGAGTAAATCAAGATATCATCAATGAATACAGCCACAAAAGAATCCAAATAGGGTTTGAATACCCGGTTCATTAAATCCATAAATGCTGCTGGGGAATTTGTTAGCCCAAATGACATCACTAGGAATTCATAATGCCCATACCGAGTCCGAAAGGCTTTCTTAGGGACATCAGATGCCCTAATCTTCAACTGATGGTAACCAGACCTCAAATCAATCTTTGAAAACACCTTGGCATCCAGAAGCTGATCGAATAAGTCTTCAATTCTTGGCAACGAATACTTATTCTTGATAGTAGCCTTGTTCAACCGCCGATAATCTATACACATTCGCATTGAACAATCTTTCTTCTTCACAAATAACACTGGTGCACCCTAGGGCGAGACGCTAGGTCTAATAAATCCCTGATCAAGCAAGTCTTGTAACTTCTCCTTCAATTTCTTCATCTCCGGCGGGGCCAAACGGTATGGTGGAATAGAAATAGGCTGGGTGCCCGGAGCCAAATCAATACAAAAATTAATATCTCTGTCGGTTGGCATCACCGGCAAATCTGCAGGAAATATATCTGGAAACTCACGGACGACTAGGACTGAATCTATAGAAGGAACATCCGCACTAGGATCGCGAATATAAGCTAAATAAGCTAGACACCTCTACTCGACCATACACCGAGCTTTTACATAAGAGATAACCTTGCTGATAGAATGGCCAGAAATCCCTTTCCACTCTAATTGAGGCAATCCTGGCATGGCTAGGTCACCATTTTGGTGTGACAATCTAATATAGTATGATAAGGTGATAGCCAATCTATTTCCAATATAACATCAAAATCTACCATATCAAGAAGTAGGAGATCCAAGCTGGTATCAAGACTCCCAATAATAACCACACACGAACGATAGACATGATCTACCACAACAGAATCTCCCACTGGTGTGGACACACAAATAGAAACACTTAGATAATCACGAGGCACAACCAGATATGAAGCAAAGTAGGAGGACACATAAGAATAAGTAGATCCTAGATCAAATAGAACTGAAGCATCTATATGGCAAACTGGAACAATACTTGTGATTGTGGCATTAGATGACTCGGCCTCAGGCCTAGCTGGAAATAATAAAATTGGGGCTGGGGCCCACCACTCTGAACCGCGTCCGTGGGACGACCTCTAACTGGCTGGCCTCCACCTTTAATGACCTGACCTTCACCTCTAGCTGTCTGACCCCTGCCCCTAGCTGGCTGGGCGGGTGGCGGAATAGCTAGCGCTGGAATCATAGCACGAGAACCCTACTGCTGCATGCTACCCTGAGAGTTGGGGCAAAATCTAGCAATGTGCCTCAGATTACCACAAGTATAACTAGATCTCGGCTGTTGTGACTGCTGACCCTGGAACTGGCCATGTCGACCTAGATAACCACCCTGATGACTCTGGGTCAGAGGTACACTAATAGGAGTTGGTGGTGCACTATAAGCTAGCTGGCCGAAATGAGGCATATGAGAGTCGGGACCACCTGAAGCACTGTGGGATGCCTGGAGCACTGAATGAAAAGGCCTAGGAGGATGGCCTCTACCAAAATTACCCCTGCCTCCAGACGAGGAACCACTGAACCTACCGAACTGACGAGGCCTCTTATCAGACCCATGTCCCCTCTCCTGTGCAAGAACCATCTCGATCCTCCTATCAACATTAGCAGTTGCTTGAAAGGGAATCTCACTTCCGGTTTCCTTGGCCATATGAAGCCTTATAGGGTGAGTGAGTCCATCAATAAACCTCCTCACCCTCTCTCCCTCAGTAGGAAGTAAGAGGAGAGCATGACGGGCTAGATCCACAAAATGGGTCTCGTACTGAGTAACAGTCATACTGCCCTGCTGGAGACGCTCAAATTGCCTGCGGTAATCCTCTCTCAATGTAATAGGGAGGAACTTCTCTAGAAATAGCCGTGAGAATTGCTCCCAAGTCAGTGCAGGTGACCCAGCTGGTCTGGTCAACATAAAATCTTTCCACCACCTCTTGGCGGAACCCGTCATCTGAAATACAGCAAAATCAACCCCATTGGTCTCAATTATACCCATGTTCCGCAACACCTTATGGCAGCGGTGAAGATAATCATGTGGGTCCTCAGAAGGTGTACCACTGAAGTGAACTAGAAAGAGCTTAGTAAACTTGTCCAACCTCAATAAAGCCTTAGAAGACATGGCGGGTCTATCATCGGCCTGTGCCGCAATAACTGGTAGAACTACCCCAAGTGGCGGGGCTGCTGGAGCCTGATACTGGGGAGCCATCTGCTCTGGAGGGGGAGTAGTAGGAGTATGTGCTCCTCCCCCAGCCTATGAGACGGCTGGTGCCACTGGAAATGTACCATTTTGAGCCACGCCCTCCATAAGACTCACCAAACGGACTAGAGCGTCCTGGAGCACTAGAGTAGCTATGAATCCTCCCGGGACCTGAACTGGTCCAACGGGTACAGTCTGAACTGGACCCTCCTCCTGAAGATCCACATGAGGCTCCACTACTGGTACTGTTGTTCGAGCTCTAGATTGAGCCTGCCTCTGCCTCTGTCATGGCTTCTGGAACGACCTCGGCCTCGGCCTATACCCCTGGTCATAGTTGCCACCGGAGGTTCTGGTCCCTGTCCGTCGGTAGATGTATTACGTTTCTCACCATCTGCGAGAGAATAAGAATAGAATGGTTCAATCATTCGTGATAGAATTAGAATCGCATGACAGAATAAGAAATAAGTGATATTGTTCCTAAACTTCATAGCCTCTGAAAGATAAGTACAGATGTTTCCATACCGATCCTCCAGATTCTACTAAGCTTGATCGTGACTCCCACCTTCACGGCTGTGATGGCGCCTAAAATTTCACTTGCTAGGCAAGCCAACGTTAAAATAATCTTAACTATTTTTAAATAAATCAAATTAAACGGAAGTCAATTACTAAAATAAAGTGCGAAAGACCATAACAATCGAACCATCCAAATACATCCCCGAATCTGGTGTCACAAATGCACGAGCTACTAGAATAATACAAATAAAGGTCTGAATAAAATTGAAGCTGATTGAAAGATAATACGCAGCTAAGATAAGATAGAAGGGGACTTCAGAACTACGAACGTTGTAGAGTTATACCTTAAGTCGCCTCTGAGTAGCTGAATCCGAGCAAGTTTATGGTACGCCGTTGGGACCAACTCCAAATTCTGCACGAGAAGTGCAGAGTGTAGTATGAGTACAACTGACACCATGTACTTCGTAAGTATCGAGCCTAACCTCGACGAACTAGTAACGATGCTATGACAAGACACGTACGTAAACAACCTGTACAAGTATATATAAATACGAAGCAACAATAACACAATAAATAACAATTTATAAATTTGGGAGGGAACATGCGAAGGGGAATGATATAGAAATTTTAGTAGGAGAAGTGTCACGTAGTAGCCAATTAATTCATCAATAATAAAATGAGCAGCTGATAATATGAAAATGGCATGGCACCACCCTTCGTACTTTTACTCTCATTCTTTCCATAAATTGAAAAATAAATAATAAGATTGGCACAGCATCACCCTTCGTGCTTTAACTCTCTTCTGGCACGGCATCACCCTTCGTGCTTTTACACACTTTGAAAATGGAACGGCATCACCCTTCATGCTTTAACTCTCTTCCTCACTTCATAAGTCAATAAATAATAATGAGAAATTGGCACGGCATCATCCTTCGTGCTTTTACACTCATCCTTACCATGAAAATAATAATATAAATTCGGAAGAGTATTAAAATATGGGGATATATACTTATCAATCAATTCAATACCAGAATACTAACTTCACCTTCCAAAATATTCAACAATTATTTCATGAAAAATTATCAAATAAACAATAATAACTTAAACATGAATATCTTAATTAAATAGGCAATTATTCACAATAAACAAATTTTACTAGCATGTTTTGACTCAACTACAACGCATAAGTATTCGTTACCTCAAATATACGTTGTACCCGCACATTAAATCATGTAGCAAATAGACAAATAAGTCCTACTCACTCAAGTCAATGTTAACCACGACACATACCTTGCTTCGCAACTAAATTCAAGATTCTAATAAACCTTTGCCTCGCGAATTAGTGTCTGAAAGCTTCAAATCTAGTTACAAACAATTCAATATACTTAACACGAATCGTAGGAATTAATTTCATATAAAATTACTAATTTTTCGAATTAAAATCCGAAATTCATCTAAACAATTCACAGTGGAGCCCACGTCTCGAATCTCAAAAAACTCACGAAATCCGAACACCCGTTCCGAGACGAGTCCAACCATACAAAAATTATCAAATTCCGATATCAAATGGACCTTCAAATCTTAAATTCCGGGCATACGCCCAAGTCCCAAATCACGATACGGACCTACCGGAACTGTCAAAATACTGATCCGAGTTTGTTTGCTCAAAATGTTGACCGAAGTGAACTCAAATAAGTTTTGAAGTTCCATTTCACATTTTAATCAATTTTTCACTTAAAAACTTTTCGAAAAAATTTACCGACTGCGCACACAAGTCGAGGAAAGGTGAATGGTGCTATTTGAGGTTATAGAACAGAGAATTAATTATTAAATTCAAAGATGATCTATCGGGTCATTATATTATCAAACATGGTACTATAATAATTCTTACGTTGTTATTTATATAAGTTAAACCAATTAATTTGTGAATTTAATTTCTATGTGCTAACAATGTAAACATATTTATATAATCATATCAATTACTGATAAGGTAACTACAAATAAATCTTTATGAAAAGTATACCTAATTGATAATTCGATAAAAATGGTTATAAACAAAAAAGAGAGCGAGAGAGAACTTCTTCAGGGAAAATCAAAGGTTTGAACGAAATCAAGCCGCTAATGATTTTAAAAGATTTGGAAACCCATGCTTTTTACTACTCCCCTTTTAGTGTATTTCTCTTTTGGCACATTCTTCGGAGAGAGGTGCACGTTCATTTATTCATATATGTATTTTCATTTTTTGGCTAAAATTTGTGTAATAGAATAGTCTTAGCAAATATTGTGGTGTGGGCGGGGAAACTAAAGAAATTAGGAGAAAGTATACAAAAGCATACTGCAAGTTCATGCACAATTATATGTATGTATCACTCATAATATGTGAAGTGACATTTTTGTTATATCACAATGTATCAAGTTAGGCTACTAACTCTGTTTCAATTTATGTGAACTCATTTGATCGGACACGAAATTTAAGAAAAGAGAAAAGACTTTTGAACTTGTGATGCAAAATGAGGCACATATATTTTGTCTGGTTATAAATCATTGCACAAATATAAATTGTTTCCAAATAGAGAAATATGTCATTCTTTTTGGCACGGACTAAAAAAAAAATATATTCACATAAATTGAAACGGAGAGAATATATTTTAAGGAAACAAAAGTAGGAGAAAATTGAATGAGGTTATGTTGAGCAGCTGAAATTATACTGCAATAGTTATTGTTTGAGATCCAGTTTTATTTGAAGAGAATTTAATGACAGCTATCCACCAAAAAAACAGTTAAAATGATCTTCAAAAAAGTAAAAAAATTATTTATTAAAAAGTTTGTTTCACCCATCTGAGTTTGGCGTTTTAACTTACGCCCAATTCTCAAGAAATAACAATTAACTTCGTGTACTTTTTGAAAATTTAAGGGGCTTTGAATTATTAAAATTCGCTTGATATGTGAACAATTATAACATCGAAATTATAATAACAGGATTAACTAATCATGAGATTATTTAGTGAATATATTATTATTTGCAGATAGTCCATTGGACTGAAAATGTGATATATGGAGTATGTGTTTGATTTTATACTAGATAAATTTGAATAAATTTTTATTTTCAATTTAGGTTTGATTTTCTTAACAAAACCTGGGGAGAAGGACATCTTTATTATTTTTGTTGTTTTATCCAATGACTAGTAATCTTGGGATTGTTCCATGTATATGCATACAATTGTGGTATAAATAATTTCAGAATTGCTTATAACAAAAAATAAAATTCAAGCAAATACGAAATAAAGTACTCATATTTTATTACGAGATTGTTATACCTAATTCTTATAACCAAACGATATTGTTTATCGGAAAAATCGGATAACGTTAGATTTGTGGATGGTTCTAAGGATATGCGATACAATTTGATATAAATCGCGTAGAGAAATGGAAATATGTGTATTGTTGACTATAAAAACGAAAATAATAAGCAAAAAGAATGAATAAGTAAAACAAGCACAAGGGGATTACAATCAATATCTAGAGGAACTGATTTTTTTTTATGTTCCACCCCTCTAGCTTACAAGGATTCCCCCTTTTATAGAAGAGGGTCATTACCAAAAAATAATAAAATAAAATATGTAGTGGAAGACCCATGATGACTTGTCTCTTCCTTGATTCCCGCCAAGATTCTCTTTGTTAGTGTGGTTGCAACGGCTCTTGTCTGTGAGCTCGATACTAGCTCGAACTCGTTACTGGGTCGGGCCCTTCGGTCTTGGATCGAGTTCGACCTTCGAGATGGGTGTCGCGCATTTCCGACCTCGAAGCAGTGTCTTGCGGATCGATTCGGTCACGGGCTCGATAGAATTATCGAGCCGCCTCCTCGAGCGACCTTCAGGCTCGAGGTTTGTTAGTACCGACCTCAGAGCTCACTCCCAAAATCTCATTTCGACTTCTTAACACTCGAACTCGATCGAACGTAGGAAGGCCGAAATCTATTTCGACCGTATACAGATAGTCCCCTCGTTTCTCGGAAAAGGATGTGGCGAGAAACGATATGATTTCCCAGCAGCTCGATCAGATATACACTGATATTTTTATCGATCCCGACCATGACGTATGTAATGCTCGATCATCTTATGTGTATTTATAATCCCCGACTTTATCTAGGATACCCGAATATTTTCTTCCCCGGTGGGAATTGCCAGTTACCTTAGGTCTTTGGTGACCGGAGAAGATCAATCAGTGATGAATGCGGAGGGACTTCTTGTCTTTTCAATGAGGCCCAACATGCTTTGAATCAGATAACTTCTGATGGCGTTTTCGCCGCTTCTGTACAAAACATTTTGCAAATGCAAATCTTTCTTCTTCTTTTTTGAAGAAAAATGGCCTTTCAAACTAAATAGATAGTTTGAATTTAAATGTCTGTTGCCTTCGGGCCTCGTGGGTAGTCCCCTTTGCTTTATCGGGCTCGAGCGTCCTTCAGCTTAAATAGTCAAGTGTTTGTTTTAATTCGAAGAAATGAGTAGTTTTGCTCGAAATAATGTAGCCCATAGGCGTAATAGTAGAGCGAGTGATGGCTCGAACTCAAAATAAAGGTAGCCCGTAGGCTTAGCAGTCGAGTGAATGATTCGAACTTGATGTAATGTAGCCCGCAGGCGTAATAGTTAAAGTAGCCCGTAGGCTTAATGGTCGAGTAAGTGATTGCACGAATTCAAAATAAAGGTGGCCCGTAGGCTTGGCAATCGAGCGAATGATTCGAACTCGATGCAATGTAGCCCGTAGGCGTAATAGTTAAAGTAGCCCGTAGGCTTAATGGTCGAGTGAGTGATTGCTCGAACTCGAAATAAAGGTAGCCCGTAGGCTTGGCAATCGAGTGAATGATTCGAACTCGATGCAATGTAGCCCGTAGGCGTAATAGTTAAAGTAGCCCGTAGGCTTAATGGTCGAGTGAGTGATTGCTCGAACTCGAAATAAAGGTAGCCCGTAGGCTTGGCAATCGAGTGAATGATTTGAACTCGATGCAATGTAGCCCGTAGGCGTAATAGTTAAAGTAGCCCGTAGGCTTAATGGTCGAGTGAGTGATTGCTCGAACTCGAAATAAAGGTGGCCCGTAGGCTTGACAATTGAGTGAATGATTCTAACTCGATGCAATGTAGCCCGTAGGCGTAATAATTAAAGTAGCCCGTAGGCTTAATGGTCGAGTGAGTGATTGCTCCAACTCGAAATAAAGGTAGCCCGTAGACTTGGCAATCGAGTGAATGATTGGAACTCGATGTAATGTAGCCCGTAGGCGTAATAGTTAAAGTAGCCCGTAGGCTTAATGGTCGAGTGAGTGATTGCTCAAACTCGAAATAAAGGTAGCCCGTAGGCTTGGCAATCGAGTGAATGATTCGAACTCAATGCAATGTAGCCCGTAGGCATAATAGTTAAAGTAGCCCGTAGGCTTAATGGTCGAGTGAGTGATTGCTCGAACTCGAAATAAAGGTAGCCCATAGGCTTGGCAATCGAGTGAATGATTCAAACTCGATGCAATATAGCCCATAGGCATAATAGTTTAAGTAGCCCGCAGGCTTAATGGTCGAGTGAGTGATTGCTCGAACTCGAAATAAAGGTGTCCCGTAGGCTTGGCAATCGAGTGAATGATTCGAACTCGATGCAATGTAGCCCGTAGGCGTAATAGTTAAAGTAGCTTGTAGGCTTAATGGTCGAGTGAGTGATTGCTCGAACTCGAAATAAAGGTAGCTCGTAGACTTGTCAATCGAGTGAATGATTCGAACTCGATGCAATGTACCCCGTAGGCGTAATAGTTAAAGTAGCCCGTAGGCTTAATGGTCGAGTGAGTGATTGCTCGAACTCGAAAAAATGTAGCCTGTAGGCTTGGCAATCGAGTGAATGATTCGAACTCGATGCAATGTAGCCCGTAGGCGTAATAGTTAAAGTAGCCCGTAGGCTTAATGGTCGAGTGAGTGATTGCTCGAACTCGAAATAAAGGTACCCCGTAGGCTTGGCAATCGAGTGAATGATTCGAACTCGATGCAATGTAGCCCGTAGGCGTAATAGTTAAAGTAGCCCATAGGCTTAATGGTCGAGTGAGTGATTGCTCGAACTCGAAATAAAGGTAGCCCGTAGACTTGGCAATCGAGTGAATGATTCTAACTCTGTCCTGTTTGCATAATAAATCTTGAACATAGAATATCGGTAAGGAGGAGAGCTTTCTTTGCAGGTCATTATACATGGGTTCATGTTTTGCGTCAGGGCTCGGGCCAACTATATAAGCATGGTTCGTTTTGACCGTTTGGCCCTTACAACGTTTCCAGTTGAGACACTGTTTGTCATGAAATAATGAAGTAATTTCCTTTGCACCGAACTTGATAATCATCACAGATGCGTTTAATGATAAAGCCTCCCTGTGTACGAGGTTGATTTTAAAGAGGCCACAGATACTCAGCAGTAGTATCCTTTCCGCTATATGGCTGGTATCGATCTCTGGTCAACTTTTGCTTTTTCGTAATGGTCCTAGAAGTCAACTGGTCATCTTCGACTCTTATTTTGGATTGATATCGATTGTGCACATCGGTCCAGGTAATAGCTGGGTACTCGATTAGATTTTGCCTCAGCCGCCGCGAAGCCCTCGAGCTCCGCTCATTTAGACCTTGAGTGAAAGCTTGAACAACCCAATCGTCTGTGACTGGTGGCAGATCCATTCGTTCCATTTGAAAACGAGCTACGAACTCCCTTAGCATCTCGTTATCCTTTTGCATTACCTTGAACAGGTTCGACTTTCTGGTTTCGACCTTTATGGCTCCGGCATGAGCTTTTATGAAGCAATCTGCAAGCATAGCAAAAGAATCAATGGAGTTAGATGGTAAATTATGATACCATATCATTGCCCCTTTTGACAGGGTTTCACCGAAATTTTTTAATAATACAGATTCGATCTCATCATCTTCCAAATCATTGCCCTTGATGGCACACGTGTAAGAAGTGATGTGCTCGTTGGGGTCGGTCGTTCCGTTATATTTGGGTATTTCGGGCATACGGAATTTTTTGGGGATTGGTTTTGGGGCTGCACTCGAGGGAAAAGGCTTTTGAATGAATTTTTTCGAATCTAGCCCTTTTATCATTGGTGGAGCCCCCGAGATCTGGTCGACCCTGGAATTATATGTTTCTACTTTTTTATCGTTGGCTTTGACTCGTTTTGTGAGTTCCTCGAGCAATTTAATAATTTCGGGAGTAGTCCCCGATTCTTGCTCATTTGGCTTCTCTATGGCTGGTTCCGTTCTATGGGTGACTTCTCGAAGCGGATTGGGCTCTGACCTGCTTTGTACCTGAGTTTGGCTCTGCAACTGAGCTATCGCTATTTGCTGGGCTTGTAACATCTCAAAGATCATCCGTAAGCTGACTCCGATCTCCTCCACGTTATGGGTGTCTCGAGCTACGGATCGAGTACCACCATGAATGCTCCTTTCCGGTTCAGAACGCTGATTCGCCTCTAGAGCTATTTGTGAATTGACATCCAATGATTCTTCGGCTCGAATTTCGCGTGCTTCGATTCGAGCCTCAGCGCCTTCATCGAGTGGCCTTCCGGCCCCGGGTGCCAAGTTGTTGGTTTCATCTTGAAGGCCGACTTCGTGGTCGATAGGTGAAGCCATTGCTGATTTGAAGTTGCAAACTGGCGTGTACTTTAGGTTTATATCAAACGATCACTGTTACCCTTGGCCCCACGGTGGGCACCAAACTGTTTACCGAAAAAATCGAATAACGTTAGATTTGTGGATGATTCTAAGGATATGCGATACAATTTGATATAAATCGCGTAGAGAAATGGAAATATGTGTATTGTTGACTATAAGAACGAAAATAATAAGCAAAAAGAATGAATAAGTAAAACAAGCACAAGGGGATTCCAATCAATATCTAGAGGAACTGATTTTTTTTTTTATGTTCCACCCCTCTAGCTTACAAGGATTCCCCCTTTTATAGAAGAGGGTCATTACCAAAAAATAATAAAATAAAACATGTAGTGGAAGACCCATGATAACTTATCTCTTCCTTGATTCCCGTTAAGATTCTCTTTGTTGGTGTGGTTGCAACGGCTCTTGTCTGTGAGCTCGATACTAGCTCGAACTCGTTACTGGGTCGGGCCCTTCGGTCTTGGATCGAGTTCGACCTTTGAGATGGGTGTCGCGCATTTCCGACCTCGAAGCAGTGCCTTGTGGATCGATTCGGTCACGGGATCGATAGGATTATCGAGCCGCCTCCTCGAGCGACCTTCAGGCTCGAGGTTCGTTAGTACCGACCTCAGAGCTCACCCCCAAAATCTCGTTCCGACTTCTTAACACTCGAATTCGATCGAACGTAGGAAGACCGAAATCTATTTCGACCATATACAAACATCTTAGTAAATATCTCCAACTCAATATAATTTACTCAAGGAATAAATATAGGTTAAAAGATTACTTGCTATAAATTTAGAAGTTGTTAACGAGGTCTAGTGCCAAATCCGAGGTCACATATTGAAACCAAGAGTTTATGTGAATCTTACAATTCTTCTTATAATGTTTAAGAGGTCCTAAACATGAACGCGCACGTATTTTTATTTTTTTGATTCTCCTCTTATTTTAAATTTTCAGTACTTCTTTTTTTTATAAAGAAATTCTTTATTAGGAGGAGCTGAACATTAATTAGACTGAACTCATATCGTTAATTATATCCTTTGATCCAACTACAGTGGAAAAAAGAAAAATGTGATTTATTTCAAAACATATTTATACCATTTAGTCCCTCATACTAATACGTGCATGAAAAAAATCGATCAATATTATCTTTGATATTAATTTAAATAAAGACATTAGATCCTTTTTGGTTTTAATATCCCATGATAATTTTACAAGGAAAACAAAATCAATAAAATAAAAGAGAAAGCAAAAGAAGAAAGAAAAAAAGGAAGTAAATAAACGTGGAGATGGAAAGTTAAAGATGTCGAAGAGTATGCCGTTGAACAGAGGAATATTTCTTTGCGTATGTCTCAAGAATGTGGCACAAAGCCCTTAATTTATGTTTTATTTTTCCTTTTTCGAATAAAGTATCGGTGTTTATTTGACTCGAATAGTACTCTGCCTGAAAAAAAAGATAAAATGTATATTGCAAAATAAAGCATTATGGTTAATTTATGGTACGAAGTTATTCAGTTGTCGTGGCACACTAAATTAAGTACGCATGCCATTAAAAATCAAAACAAATTGGGCAACGATCTATGTGAAAGCACTTGATCTCATTCTAATACTAATATACTATACATGCGATATTACATGTTTACCATATGCACTGAGATTGAATTTCATGATTGCCCACATAATTCATTCCGACAAACATTGCAAAAAGGAACTCAAAATTAAGCACTTAACACAAAAATAATAATCACTTTTGACTTTGTACTACCTTTAAAAAAAAAATATATATATATTTTATAATTTTACTCATAATAATGGTAGCATATCAAAAAGTATAGAGAAATGATTGGGTTAGTGATATGGGGTAAAACAAAGAAAAAACTTTGTCTTTATCTTGATTTGGTAAAATGGACATATCAAAGTTAAAATATATTTTTAGTATAATGGACAAATAAAAGTGAACGGAGAGAGTACTATATTAGAAACCCAAGCTTCGAAAAATTATGGTTATCAAGTTAAACAGCTGCTCTTGACAGATCTGAGATTTACAAAGCTCTAACTACCTATTTGGTCTTATCTCCTAGATGGGTTCAGACTCCTTCATGGAGAAAAGCTAATAGTTCCTTATAAGCACTTCAATCCTTGATCTCTTCACTTGATTTGTTCCTTCATGAGCAATTCGAAGTGCATTCCAGATCTCCTTTGCATTAGAGCATGCAGATAACCTGTTGTACTCATCAGGATCAAGTCCACATATGAGGATCTTCTTGGCCTTTGCATTCTTCTCTATTATTTTGAATTCTGCTGCCATAAATTCAAAGGAGTCTTTGGCAACAAATGAGCTAAATGTATCGATTACAAGACCTATAACTCAATACTCACAAGTTCTCTTACTTCAACTAATTGACTTACATGTTATTCTAACTTGCAAACTCAAACAATTACTTCAACTCACAAATTATATATGACACTTGATTACAACTCGATTTCCTTAAACACATTCACTAATTGACTCAAGAAAAACACTTAGACTAGTAATCTACTTAAGTGTTGAAAATGTAGTTCCACAGTTGATGTGCAAAAGGATTATCATCCTCAGTCCATCCAGAAAGTATTTAAGTTGACTGGGCTCCGAGATCTTATAGGAGTCCTATGCATAGTCAACTTCTCATTCGATAGGACTCCTACAGTTCCAAGGACTTCACAAATCTTGTGACTCTTGTCTATCACTTATGCAAGCATATCTTCTTGGACAACGACCCTTATCACATTAACAACCTTCTTCCAGCAAACTCGGATTCAAGTAACTTTGGAAAAAAGTTACTGCCTTGTAAGAACCTTCAATAGTGACCTTGAGATGGTTCTTAAAGTACTTCATCAGCTACCTTGAGGACCTGGTTCTTAGCGCACATTCTCTGGACAAACTTTATTAATCATCAAAACTCCATACTTAATAAATTTTCCCTTTTTGATGATAACAAACTTTGTACGCATAAGCCAGATAATCATCTCATCACAATAGCATCAACACACACCAACAGCACACACCAATACAATGTGACCTTATGTACATCAAGCTTGTAAATTAAGCACCCAAACTCTATCTTCACCCTTTTGGCATCATCGAAAAAAATAAAAAGATGTTAGACAGTCCAAGCACGGTTAATGCAAGATTCATAGCCATCGAGGCTACATCACAAGCTCAAGAAATATCAAGACAAATAAACTATGTTGATGATAAAACTATGTGAGAAGCATGTAAACAACATTAAAGAGTTCATATTAAGTAGTGCCAATTTAAGCCTAGGGCCTTGAACTAAAACATTAGAACAAAATAAACTGAAACATCTTGCAACCTACTCATAACTAGAATAACAAAAAGAAATGCACCACTGGGTTAACAACAAACTGGAGACAAGGGGTAAAGGACCAGGATCATGGGTGAGAAGAAGAAGGGGTCAAGGCTTTCACAAGGATGGAAATCTGTTGGGCATGGGCCTCTCTATCTTTTCTAAGCTCCTCCCTAAGTTGCCTGGTTTCCTTCCTTAGCTCATCATTGTCTTCTCTAAGCTTAGCATTCTCCTCAAGAGACAATTCCAACCTTTTAGAGAGCCCAGCTGCCCTGCTGCTACCAGGTAAAATAGCAGAACCTGTTGGCCTTCTAGCCTTGATCTCCTTATAACTACACTGCTTGAGTGTAACAACATCCATAACATCATTGTAATCTCCAAACTTCATCTCAGGCAAGGCAATGTTGAGCTTGTCAATTAGCTCAGTTAGCATAAAGTCATAAGGCATATCATGCTTAGGCTTGGAGGTGTTTGCAGCCCTTGCCATGTGCTGAATCATCAGGTTGGGAAGATTTATGGCTCTACCTGTATCCAATAGTTCTATCACATCCATGTCAAGAAGGGTGGAATCACATCTTCTCTCAGATCTGTGCAGAATGCAGGAGTTCACAAAGTGAAACAACAATTTATGAAAATGAGTCATGTCAGTCTTTTACACTTTCTGGGGAGCATCTAGTTCAAACTTTTGAGAAAATTTTCTGGTGACTACAATGCCTGTACCCACATTATTGTCTATAGTCGGCCACTTCTTCTTCAGATAGTTGTCAAATCCTAGGGAAGGAATGTTCAGTAGCAGCCCAAGCTCTTTAGCATCAAACTCAATATCAAATTCTCCTAATGAACTCTTGACCACCTTGCCATCAAATTGGAAGTTTGCATAAAACTCAACTACAACAGGCACACACACATGGGGAAATGGCTTAGCAAACATATATCTACATCACTGCAGATCAATCTTGTCAGGCAACTAGGCCATACCCTTCTCATCTGTATTTACAAGTATCTTCACATTCAACACTTTTCTATTCTTAAATTCAGTCAGCCTGTCAAGCACATCAGGTATAACCCTCTTCTTCTTTCCTTTGCTGGCCTTCTTAGAGATGGCAGTTTCCCTGGTGAGTTTAACAACAGTTCTTTTTACTGGTGGTTTCTTGGCATGCAGAGAAGGATCAGACTCATCCTCTTCATCCAGCTCAACTACAGGTTCAACAATAGGAATTTGCTTTCTTGTTTTCTTGGCACCCCTGGATTCCTTGATCATCTGTTCATTAACAGCCTTCATTTTCTCCTGGTGAGAGGAGTCCTAGCAGGAGGAGCCACTTCTTTCCTTACCTGGAGAACTAGTTTTGTAGATCTTCCAGGGACCTTCCTGCCCCTTTTCCCTACCTCAGACAAGGACAAATCATCCTTATCACTGTCAAACTCCTCATCTCCAACAAAAAGATTTGACGAAGGCCTAGTTTCTTCACCCCTTTCCTCTCCGAGAACTTCTTCTAAAGAGGCCATGGTTGTGTTCCCAATAGCCATAGAGCCTTCAGACTCCCCACTAGTATTTTCCTCCTCACTCTCAGGTTCAGTGCCCTCACTATCACTTTCTTTTTCATCTTCATTACCCTCACTCTCAAACTCTCCTTCTCCCCCACTTTTTTTTTCTTCTTTTGCTAAGTCTTCCACTTGTTCACCTAGTTGTTCTTCTTCCGTACTCTCTTTTTCCTTCCCAGATTCCCCCTAATTCTCACTCTTTTTCTCATCAATACTATGAGCTATTTCCTGAACCTAGGGCTCCTCATGACTAGCTCCCTCTCATCCCTTCCCATGAACTTCCCCATCATCCTCATCCTCAGTCAAACTATAAGAAGAACCACCTGAAGCCTCTTTATTCTCTGTTTGTTTCTCCATTTCCTCCTCAACCACAAGTATATCATCAGTGGTGTCCATAATTCTTCCCTGAGTTACAACTTCAGTTTCTACAGTAGTATCATCTACATGTGGTTATCACTCATGGGTGCAACAGTTTCCAAATAGGCAACCTCAATAGAAGAAACTAGAACATCAAGCTTTGATGGAGGTGATTTTACCTGATCAGCCGTGAAAAATGTAGATTTCCTCTGAGCCACAACTTTCTGAACAACAGTTTCCCCCTTAGCAACAACACGAATCACCATCTTGTCATTGTTAACTGATTTTCTTAAATTAGCCTTGATCTTAGTAGGTTTGGAGGTAATTCTGGGAGCAGATACAGGTGCATGGGCAGTTGGTTTTGTGGATGAAGGTCCAGTAGAGGTGGAAATTGCAGGTACAATAGTAGTAGGGGACGATGATGTAAGTACAGTAGAGGGTGTGGGTGGAGATGCAACAGGTGCAGGTGCAGATTGACTGGTTGATTTTGCACTTTTCTTAGGTTGGGCTTCATAATTTTAGGTTTTGCTTCAGTCTTAGATGAAGATTTTGCCTTAGAGTGAGCTTGGCTTGACTTTGTCATGGTGATGAGAGAACAAGGGAATTTTCTTTGGTTCTTACTTAGGGTTTGAGAGGAACAATGAGGTCTGAGAGATGTATCACATGAGGGTTTTTAAAGAGGGTAGTCCTGATTTGAATAGATGAAGGAAGGTAACTGAATTTGAGTTCTAACGTGACTCTAATAACAGTTACTTTTGGCTGCTAGACTTTTAAAAGTAATTAGACTCTAATTGTTCTAGGATTCCCCCATGATCCTTGAATTTGATAACAAATAGGAGTGATGCTAATAGGATTAGAAAGTCTGAGTATAGCAGTAATTTTAGTTACTAAGTCCCAATGATTTAAGACAAGATGGTACGTACCTGAGTCAAAGAAATAACTCCTTAGTAATTTTTGCATTAAAGCTTCAGCATAGTAGGTTAGTATCATAAGGCATAGTTATCAACTAGACTTTCTAGGCGAGTGTGTGTGCTTAGGACAAGCACAGGACTGAATCAAGCATTTTATACTGAACTATCTATATCTAATTGTAATTTTTCTATCCAGTCATTGGGTTCAACCTAGTTGGAGGTATTGCTTAACCCTAGTTCCAGTGTATTTCTTTCAAAGTGATCCCTACTTAGTGTCTTAGTGAAAATGTCAATAATTTGATCTTCAGTTTTACAGAAATTGATTGAGATATTTCCTTTTTTCAACATTATCTTTGAGAAAGTGATGTCTGATATCAATATGCTTTGTTCTCTTATGCTGACAAGGAATATTAGCAACATTTATGGCACTAGTATTGTCACGAAAAATAGGAACACAATCAACAAAAATACCATAGTCCCTGAGCTGATGCTTTATCCATCGCAGTTGAGCACAACAAGATGCTACTACCACATATTCTGCTTCAGTTATAGATAGAGCCACTGAGCTATGCTTCTTTTTTCCCCAGGACACCAGGAAAGAACCAAGAAAGTCTGTTGTTCCTGAAGCGCTTTTCCTGTCAACATGGAACTCTGCATAGTCTGCATCAACATAACCAACTAGATCAAAGCAATTTCCTCTTGGATACCATAGACACAACTCAGGAGTCCCTTTGAGATATATGAGTATTCTTTTGACAACCTTTAGATGAGACTCTTTGGGGTTAGCCTAAAATCTTGCAAATAGTCCCATACTGAACATAATATCAGGCCTGCTTGTTGTGAGATATAACAGTGATCCAATCATTCCTCTATACGACCTTTGTTCCACACTTTTCCATTATTAATCAAGATCCAGCTTTGTTGCAATGGAAATAGGAGTGTTAATTGACTTAGAAGAGTCCATGTTGAATTTTTTCAACAGTTCTGTGATGTATTTTTGCAGAAGGATCATGGTTCCAGTGGGTGTCTGTTTGATCTACAGCCCCAATAAGAAATTCAGTTTACCCATCATGCTCATTTCAAACTCATTCCTCATTATTTCAGAAAATTCCTTGCACATTGCTTCATTTGTAGCCCCAAAGATGATATCATCCATATACACCTGTACAATCCGAAGATTTTTTCCTTGTTCCTCAAAAACAATGTGTTGTCTACCTTTTCTCTTACAAAGTTATTGGTTAAGAGGAATTTTGAAAGCCTCTCATACCAGGCTCTTGGAGCCTGTTTCAGTCCATACAATGCCTTGTCTAACTTGAACACACAGTCATGGAATTATTCACTCTCAAATCTAGGAGGCTGTTTAACAACACCTCCTCCTTCAGGTTGTAACACCCCGAAAAGTTTTGAAATACTTAAGCGCTATAAAAAAGATTGATGTGCGCTAATTATATTATTTTATGTATAGACAAGGGCTATTATAAGAATGATATCAATTGATCATAATAATATATGTATGAAGTACATTAAGACTGGTTTATGGTTTAAGAAGAGCCCCAAGGCTAAGTCAAGTTGAAAATTTTATGATGGGATAAAGTTTGAAGTGAGTTCGTACAAGATCCTACTTCAAACGCATGCTACTACAAAACTGTAACTACTTAGGCAGTTATATACCTATCAAATCAAATCTCTTTGGGTCTAGTTTCCAACTCTTTAAACTGTTTGTCATTTGGACATTCCTACAAGAAGTTATGACTAAATTACCAAAGGCTGAAAAAATGTGATTCTGCGGTCAGATGTGCGACCGCAGAATCATTATGCGATCGTGAAACTGCTTCTGCAACTACAAAACTGGTCGCAGAATGGACCAGTACAGCCCAATTTTTGGCACCAATTTTGCGGTGCATTGTGCGACCCGCATAGCCATTCTGTGGTCTATTATGCGACCGCAGACCTGATTTCGGAGGGTTAATTTTTCTATTTTCATAACCCGACCCCATTTTGATAAATAGGCTTTGGGGCTTATTTTGGGACAATTATATGAGGTTTTTTAGAGAGAAGTGAGAGTGTTCTAGAGAGAGGAAGTAGATGAAGTATTTTGTTCATCAAGATCCTGTCCAAGCTTTGAAATCCAACAAGAAAATCTCACAAGATCTTCATCTAAGATGTAATATTCAAACCCCTAGTCTTCAATTTCTAGTTTGGGATAAAAGATGGGTGATTGGGAGTATGATTCTTGGGTGTAAGAGTGTTATTTATACATGCTTGTACTAATAAGGTTTGTGGGAAGATATTTGAGCTCAAATAAGTAAAGATTGGGTTGTGGAGTGAAGTAAAAATCTTGTAGAAGAACCTTGTAGTTAAATTTGCACACCTAGTATTTGATAAAATGCTCAAATGAGCTGAGACCATGAATATATTCCTAATTATGGTTCAATTTTGTTATGTCTCAAAATAGATTGGGATTGTTAGAATTTTTGAAACGTTGTAGTAATTTAAGGAAAGCTTAAAGCAAGGCATGTTGGCTAAACTTCTTAACTAGAATTGAATTCCATGATGTTCTTGTAAGTCCCGAATTATTCTTTATAAATCAACTATTCCGAATAAACTTTGTGTTGAAAGGTATATGTTCAACATGTGTTCCGGATACTCTTATCATATGATGTTATCCTTCGGGAATGTGTTCAAAGTATGAGTTGGGCATAAAAATATTATGACTCCAAGTAGTGTTTCAAGTGAAGGCTATTATGCCAAATTGTGTAAGAAGTCTCAATGTGCTTAAGACTCTTAATTGCTCATAGGTGTACTCAAAGTCATGATTAGAGATTCTTTATTGTCGATAATCGATAAAGATGCTTGTAGACACTGTGAACGTGAAAGTAGTGAGTTGGGGATATAAAGTGTAGACACTGTGCCAATAATGAAAGTTATGATTGTGGCCAATAGAGCCAATAAAATGAAATGATGTCTGAAATATTATGAAATGAGCCTTGATTCAATAATTTCAAATTGACTCCGAAAATAGAATTAACCAAAAGCTTATGTACTCAAGTCATGTCCAAATGTGGTTGTTCTAACTAATGCTACGCTTCGTAAGTATTTCAATATGTTTTAATCCTTTTGTCTAAAATATTATGAAATGAGCCTCGATTCAATAATTTTAACTTGACTCCGAAAATAGAATTAACCAAAAGCTTATGTACTCAAGTCATGTCCAAATGTGGTTGTTCTAACTAATGCTACGCTTCGTAAGTATTTCAATGTGTTTTAAGCTTTTACATATTTATGAGTTGAAATTATGTATTGCCTTTTTGAGGAAAGGACTTTAAGAATATTCTCTATGTTGATATTTATGATGATGAGTCTTGAAAGTAATGAAATGAAAGTATGGAATATAAGATACGGCCACCGTGCCATGAATGAAGAATAATATGTATGGCAAAAAGGAAGCCAATGAAATAATGATGTTGTAAGTAATTGAAAGTACTAACGGAGTGATAATATGAACATGAAATGTGGTTGTTTGCCTAAATGAGAATTATGAGGTGTTGTATTTCCCAATGGTTTCAACTATAGTTATATGCTTCTGAAATAATGTATGTAAATGACTTCGATGTTAAGTCCTCAAGAATCATGAACTTAGCTAATGACCTCAATATGTCAAGTGAGTGAATAACAAGATGAAAGGGAGATGTCCTATGCTAAATGATGATGAACCGTAAGAAAAGAAATTGGGCTCATGTGCCATTGAAATTGACTTATTGATTCACCATGCATGTGCTAATGTAATGTGCTATGTTTCTCCATGATGAGCATGAACATGAAGTGTTCCAATAATCCGGGAACTTAAGACCTTAATGTAATGTTAATCATGTTGCTTTGAGTTTATATATGGTTATATGCATAATGATGTGTTATGAACTCTATGGACGGGCTATGAAACGCACAAGTGTATTATGTAAGTGAACACTGTGAATGGTCTATGAAATGCACAGGTGTATTGTGTAAGTAAACACTGTGAACGGTCTATGAAACGCACAAGTGTATTATGTAAGTGAACACTGTGAACGGTCTATGAAATGCACAGGTGTATTATGTAAGTAAACACTGTGAACAGTCTATGAAACGCACAAGTGTATTGTGTAAGTAAACACTGTGAACGGTCTATGAAACACACAAGTGTATTGTGTAAGTGAACACTGTGAACGGCCTATGAAACACACAAGTGTATAAGTAAAAACTGTGAACGGTCTATGAAACGCACATGTGTATTATATAAGTAAACACTGTGAACGGTCTATGAAATGCACAGGTGTATTGTGTAAGTAAACACTGTGAACGGTCTATGAAATGCACATGTGTATTGTGTAAGTAAACACTATGAACGGTCTATGAAACGCAAAAGTGTATTGTGTAAGTAAACACTGTGAACGGTCTATGAAACGCACAAGTGTATTGTGTAAGTAAACACTGTGAATGGTCTATGAAACACATAAGTGTATTGTATGGTATATGTGAATCCTATGAACGGTCTATGAGACGCATAGGTGCATTGTCTATGGAATCCTATGAACGGTCTATGAAACACATAAGTGTTTAATATGATATGTGAACGCTAAGGACGGTCTATGTAATGTATAGGTGTAAGATAAGAGAGGGATATGGACAGTCTAGTGAGACGAATTGTTAACGCATACATTACGTGCCATTTTCATTGGCCTTGTTTGTACATGTTGTTTCAGTAACTTTATATTATGTATTCCATGCATAGTTCATATGGCTCAGTTAATCCTAAACGAAGTTTAAAATGATGTAAGCATAACGAGACTTGAAATGTGAATCTATGGGATATTTCGTAGTTCTTAATGTACTTCATATGACTCTTATTTGAATTACCATGATTTCATATGTTGTTCCGTTTGCCTTACATGCGAGTACTATTCCACATGTACTCATGTCACTTTTGCCAGGTGTCACGACCCAAAATCCACCTAGTCGTGATGGCACCTAACCTAACCCGTCAGGTAAGTCGATTAACAACTATCCAATTAAATTAATATTAAACTGACTCTACTACACTCCCCAAGGACTGATAGTATAAATCATGAGATTCTAAGAGTAGAATTTACAAAGTTGGAATGAAATAAATAAATTATTTGTTCGAAATGTACATAAACATATTTTTATAAATCTAAGGCTACCTTGAACAAGAGGCAGCTACAACCGGAACGCATGTACATCTTCTGATCTATCTTCCAACGAATACAATAACATCAGCAGCCAACATCTGCACACAATGTGCAGAAGTGTAGTATGACTACAACCGACCCCAGATACTCAATAAGTAACAAACCTAACCTTAGGTTGAAAGTAGTGACGAGCTTGTACCAAGGTTAGAGTCCAACTCCAATAACCAACAACAGTTCATAACAACGTAAAGCAAGTAATAAAAGAAGTAACTCAGAGATAAAATGCTCAGCTTAATCATGATTTCTGAAAATA
This sequence comes from Nicotiana tomentosiformis, assembly GCF_000390325.3. NCBI lineage: Eukaryota > Viridiplantae > Streptophyta > Magnoliopsida > Solanales > Solanaceae > Nicotiana > Nicotiana tomentosiformis. The sequence goes on from NC_090823.1 coordinate 30,030,081, forward strand.
GCTCTGCCTTTCAAGTGTATCAGTGAAAACTCAAGTCTTTTACCGAAGTTGCCAAAAATATGAGTAAGTTTGAAAACAGTAATGTTCCAAACATTTCCTTTCAATAATAAATAAGATGTTTCATTTTATTTTCACAGAGCCAGTGGAAAGTGCATCTCTATGCCCATATGCCAATATGTGTGAGAAGTAATGAACGACGCGATACCGTATAACATGAGGAAATTCATCTTTATTCCTGTATGTCAAGTGTGCATGTCAATGCGATGCAACTCAGTGATAAAATCATATGCATACTCTCAGAGTATCATTTCACTCAGTTCTCCCAGTCACTCAGTCCTCCCAGTCACTCAGTCCTCCCATTCACTCAATCCTCCCTGTCACTCAATCCTCCCAATCGCTCGGCACTCGCACTCAGTAGGTACTTGCGCTCACTGGGGGTGTTTACAGATTCCGGAGGGGCTCCTTCAGCCCAAGCGCTATAACAAGCTAATCATGGCATATAACAATGAATGTGATGCGCCGTGCAAACCGATCCCATCATATATATATATATATATATATATATATATATATATATATATATATATATATAAGCAGATAACTCAACAGCAGAAATGACCCCAGTGGGTCTCAACAGAATAGGCATGTAGCCTAGACATGGTTTCTAACATGGATCGCAGCTCAAAAGCTCTAGTACGTAGAGATTTCATGGTTACAGATAAGATCAGGTAATTACACAGTACCACAAAAGTAGTAGAGTTACAATTCACATGGTGCACACCCACATACCCATCACCTCCAAACAATTCACATAACACGTTTAATCAGGGTTCATACCCTCAGCTCCAAGATTAGAGATGTTACTTACCTCGAACAAGCTGAATCCAATGTCGAGCAAGCTAACAATGCTCTAGAAATTCTATTCTGCGCGTATAAACTTCCGAACAGCTCAAATCTAGTCACAATTAATTTGATTCAGTCAACACAAATTATAGGAATTTATTCCATCTCAAAATATTAATGTTTCCATAAAAATTCGAAATTTCACCCCAAAAATCGCCCGCGGGGCCCATGTCTCGGAAGCCGTCAAAAGTTACAAAATCTGGAAACCTATTCAACCACGAGTCTACCCATACCAATTTTACTAAATTCCGACATCAACTAGACCCTCAAATCTTCGAATTAAACCAAGAGGGTTTACTAAATCTTCCAACTTAATTCACTAATTAAATGTCAAAAACAACCATGGATTCGGGTAATTTAACCAATATTGAGTTAGAAACACTTACCCCGTTGTTTTCCTTGAAATTCTCCCGAAAATTCTCTCTCCGAGCTCCAAATCGGTAAAAATAAAAAATGGGACGAAGTCCCATTTTCAGAACTTAAACTCTCTGCCCGGTCATTTGCTATACGCGATTGCGGACAACCACACGCGATTGCTAAGCACAAATTTACACTGCCTATATTTAACACTACGTGATCGTAGGTTCACTCACGCAATCGTGAAGCACATCACTCTAAGGCCTGCGTGATCGCGGACTTGCCCGCGCGATCGCAAAGAATTAAGCACGTGACCCCCGACTGCCCTATTTCTTCTATGCGAACGCGACTTTAGCAACGCGTTAGCGAAGCACAGTCTGTCCAAAGCCACACGATCGCGATTGCCTTCACGCGATCGTATAGAACAATCTCACCTCTGCCCAAACAAGCATATGCGATCGCGAACCTTCTCACGCGATCGCATAGAAGGAATCATGTGACAGAAAACCAGCATTCTTCAGCTGGAATGCAAGGTCTAAAATTGATCTGTTAGCCGTTCGAAACTCACTCGAGGCCCTCGGGACCTCAACCAAATACACCAATAAGTCCTAAAACATCATACAAACTTAGTCGAAGTCTCAATTCATATCAAAAAACACTAAAAACACGAATCACACATAAATTCAAGCCTAATGAACTTTGAAACTTCCAATTCCTACAAACGACGTCAGAACCTATCAAATCAAGTTTGATTGACCTCAAATTTTGCACACAAGTCATAAATGACATAACGGACCTATTCAAATTCCCAGAATTGGATTCCGACCCCGATATCAAAAAGTCAACTCCCCGGTCAAACTTTCAAACTTAAATTTCTATTTTAGCCATTTCAAGCCCAATTTAACTACGAACTTCCAAATAATTTTTCGGACATGATCCTAAGTCCAAAATTACTATACGGAGCTATTAGAATTATCAAAATTCTATTCCGGGATCGTTTACATATAAGCCAACATCCGGTCAACGTTTACATATAAGACTAAGTGTCTCAATTCATTCCAAAACCTTACCGGATCCAAACCAATTACCCCGACAAGTGACATAATAGTTGTAAAGCACAAATTGAGTAGTAATTGGGGGAAACAAGGTGGTAATACGTAAAATGACCGGCCGGGTCATTACACCAGGGGAACTGCATCTTTTAATGGATACATGTATACTTCTACAGGATGATATGGATCTTTGGTAGTGATCTTTTACGCATCAGATTATGGTGAGCCCACTACAATTCCAGTGGGCATTCGAGTCTAGTTGGTTTTATGTACTTAGGTATCTATTTTCATAGAAGCTCCATGTATACTATGGGTCATGTACTTAAGATTTTAGTTTCGTCATGTATTTATGTTCACAAATATTTATGAAGCTATGTACCCATTATGAGAGAAAAAAAAGAAAAGAAATTTTTTTTTATGGGCCATTGAGCAAAATGTATTCAATATGAAAGTCATGATCTAATTATGTTTTGATAAATCATGCATAAGTTATGATGAGAGTTTGATGTAACGTAGGCTTGCTCGACTGGGTTCACTCGGTTGAGCGCCAGTCACGCTCCTCGAGTTCGGAGCGTGACACAGGTAACCATTCAAGAATGCACTCTTCACATCCATCTGTTACAGAGTGAATTTCATGTGTGCAGCAAAGGTAATCAGCATTCTTATAGCTTCCATTCTGGCTACAGGAGTAAATGTCCCATTATAGTCAATGCTTTCTTCTTGGTTGTACCCTTGAACCACCAGTCTGGCCTTGTTCCTTGTCATATTTCCTTGCTCATCTAGTTTGTTTTTGAACACCCATCTGGTACCTATGATAGTTTTGTTCTTATGTCTCTGCACTAGGTGCCAGATCTTGCTTCTCCCAAACTTGTTTAGTAACTCTTGCATGGCAATAATCCAATCTGGATCCTTTAGGGCTTCATTTATGCTTTTAGGCTCAACCTGCAAGAGGAATGTTGTGAGTGCACATAGGTTTCTCAGAGATGACCTTGTTTGCACTCCAACATTAGGATCAGAGATGATGTTCTCGAGGGGGTGAGAGCTTTGATGTTTCCATGGCCTAACTTGCAAATCCAGAGATGGTTCAGGTAGAGAGTGACCTAAAGGACCAGTGTCAGTTGGTACAACTTCATATACCTAAGTATAAGTTAGTGTAGTTCTTTATTATTCTTGTTCTTCTTGGTCACTCTTAACTTCCTCAGGATTCCCTGATCCTCCTTCAGATTGTTGTTTAGGTTCTCTAGAAGTTCCTTTATCAGTGAGCCCTATGTCAAAGTCTTTATCATGCAGACCTTTCTTAGCTAGGTTGTTAGATTCATCAAAAATAACATGAACATTTTCTTCTACACATATAGTTCTTTTATTAAATACTTTGTAAGCTTTAATATGTGGTGAGTAGCCCAAGAAAACTCTCTCATCACTTCTGTCATCAAACTTTCCTAGAGCTTCTTTTCCATTGTTGTGCACAAAACATTTGCACCCAAAAGCTCTTAGGTGAGTGATGTTGGGCTTTCTTCCCCGAAGTAACTCATAGGGAGTCTTCTCAAGAATGGGTCTGACCATGCATCTATTTAACAAGTAACAGGCAGTATTGTCTGCTTCAATCCAAAAGCTCTTAGGCAGTCTACTAGCAATTAGCATGGTCCTGCCCGTATCTTCTAGAGATCTATTCTTTCTTTCCACAATACTATTTTGTTGTGGAGTTCTAGGTGCAGAGAAATTGTGATCAATGCCATGAGTGCTACAAAAATAAAGGAATTTAGAGTTTTCAAACTCGGTCCCATGGTCTGTTCTTATACTTGTAACAACACTTCCTAGTTTCTGTTGAATCATTCTGACAAACACACAAAAAATATCAAAAGTTTCATCCTTAGATGCTAGAAACAAGGTCCATGTGAACCTAGATAAGTCATCAACAATGACAAATACATACTTTTTGTCTCCCCTACTCTTCACTCTCATCGGTCCACATAGGTCCATGTGGAGGAGTTCTAGGGGTTTGGAAGTATTAACATTTTTCTTAGATTTAAAAGACGAATTTAGATGTTTGCCTATGACACAAGCATCACACACTTTGTAAGATGTGAACTCAACTTTTGGTAATCCAAGGACCAGGTCCTTTGCTGCCAACTTGCTGAGTTGGGATAGACTGGCATGCCCTAGTTTTCTATGCCATAACAGTGGGTCATCTTCCACTACACTGAAACATGTATGCTCACTATGAGGGAAAGACATAATAGATATCTTGTAGACATTGTTATAGCTCTTACCTTCTAAAATAATTTCATCATTATCCAGCATAGTGACAGTGCAGATTTTGAAATTTAACTTTAACTCATTGCCTTTATCACACATTTGAGAAATGCTGAGAAGATTATTTTTAAGACCAACTACATAGTATACATCTTCTATAGCATGAGAGAGTGACTTACCAACCTTACTAATACCTGTTATTGTCCCTTTTTTCCATTTCCAAATGGCACACTCCCTCCTTGGAAAACTGTCAGTGAGAGGAAGTTTTTCTTTTCACTAGTTATATGTCTTGAGCATCCATAGTCCAGATACCAGTCTTGGTTATTTTCTCTCACTTTAGCCTACACCAGAAGTCATAAGTTAGTCTTGGTAACCTAGACAAGATTGGTCCCTTTTTATTTGAAAAAGGATGAATCAAATCTCTTCTTGTCCAGAAGGGAAGAGTATTAACAGTTCTTTTCTTATTAACCTTAATCCATTTAATCTGGACAAAGGACTTGACTATGGGTTCTTCTTCCGTCTTCACATGTTCAAAAATCCCAAATGTGTTCTTAAACTAAGCATGAATTAAAGCAAGGCAAGTATACCTTAAGTGTCTTACCTTCCCACCGTGAGTGCACATCTTATTATCAGAAAATCCAATATACTTTGGATCAAACCTGGGTACAGGTTTTCTATAGCCAATTTCTGATTTGTTAGTGCCGTAGTTTTCATTTAGCCAATTTAGTGCATCTAAGGATCTATGCTACTTGCTTAGCCTAGATATTTCATACTTTGCATTTTAAAGATTTTCTTGCAATACTTTATTCCTACAGTCAGCATCACAAAGACTATCTTTAAGCCCTTTTAATTCCTTTTCAAGATTACTTGCAGATCACTCATTATTCCATTGCCATGTACATCAGGTAGCTGCTCATTTTTATATGTGAGCTCAAGAACCTGGTTCTTAAGATCTTTGACCTTCCCTTCAAGATCAACATTGTTAGATTCAAGATTTTTTAGGTAAAGTTTAACACATCAGAGATTGCTTATTAACTGATCAATTCCAGCACTCAACCTATGTAACGACCCGATCGGTCGTTTTGAGCTCTAGCACGTTGTTAAGTAGTTTGAGGCCTTGGTTAGCTTCACTTCATGTTTTATGACTTATACGTGTGGTTGGAATTGAATTTCAAGAAGTTTATAGTTGATCCGGATGGAAAATTCTAATTTCAGAAACTTTAAGTTGGAAGAATTGACTAAGGTTTGACTTTTGAGTAAACGACATCGGAATTATGATTTGAAGGTTCTAATAGGTTCGTATGATGATTTTATACTTGGGCATATGTTCAGGTTGAGTATCGGATCACCCGGGAGCATTTCAGCGCTTATTATGGAAGGTTGGCATTTTGAAGGTTTAAGAATTTCCTAAGTTTGATTTGAAGTGGGCTTTGGTGTTATTGATGTCCATTTGGTATTTCAAGCCTTGGAATGGGTTCATAGTGTGATTCATGGCTTGTACGCAAAGTTTGGCATCATTCCGGAATATTTTGGTATGGTTAAGACGCGTTTGTCGAAGTTTGAAAGTTCGAAAGTTTAAAGAAGGATTTCGATCGTTGATTCATAGTTTCGATATTGTTTGGCATGATTGGAGGCCTCGACTAAGTTCGTAATGTTTTTTGGGACTCGTTGGTATAATAGGTCAAGGTCCCGAGGGCCTCGGGTGGATTCTGGATGGTTAACGGATCATATTTTGGACATAAGAAAAGAGCTGGGGGATTCTGGTTGCTGGTGCAACCGCTTCTGCGGAAGCTTCATCGCAGAAGCGACCTCACAGAAGCGAGGCAGTGAGCCGCAGAAGCAGCTGGGAGTGAACTGGGCAGAGGTCGCAGGTGCGAAGAAATTCCCACACCTGCATGATCGCAGATGTGACCACTAGAGCGCAGAAGCGGATTTTGCTGGGAAGGCTAGGACCGCAGATGCGGTCGAATTCTGCATAAGCGGAACCGTACCTGCGGATGAAGCGTCGCAAAAGTGAAGGCGCAGAAGCGCTAGAGGGGCCGCAGATGCGGAGGTTGAGTGGCCTTAAGGGAATTGCAGAAGTGAAGTTTCTGGCCGCATCTGTGAAACCGCAGAAGCGATCAAGTGACCGCAAGTGCGGTGATCGCTGGGCAGAGGACTTGGTTTTATATGGGATTTGGCCCATTTTCTTTCATTTTCACTTGGTTGGGGCATTTTTTGGATAGCTTCAAGGGGAGAGTTTTCGTCATCTATGACAAGGTAAGTTATTCCCACCTATTGTAAGTTAAATACATGGATTCTACAAGGATTTAAACATGAAAATTAGTAGAAATTGTGGGCTTTTGGTAGAAAACCTAGAATTTGGTATTTTTGGATTTTGACCACAAAATTGGATATGGAATTAGGAATAAATTATGTATTTGAGTTCGTAATGTTATGGGTAATGATTATCTTCGAAGATTTTCGGAATCCAGGCACGTGGGACCGAAGGGTGACTTTATTGACTTTTCCAGCGGAGTTGGAATTTGTTATAAATTTATTAATTATGGGTAATAGAGTATATATTTATGGATTTGCACATTTGTTTGACTAGTTTTGGTAAGACGGGCATCGATTTGAGGTGTTTGAGTGGCGTTGGAGCCGGTTATGGAACTTCGGAGCGAGGTAAGTCTCATGTCTAACTCTGTGAGGGGGAAACTATCCCTATGTGATATATTTGATATGTGTTACTTGTTGCGGGGGCTACATACGCACGAGGTAACGAGAGTCCGTACGTAGCTAGATTCATGCTATGTCCGGGTAGACTTAGGTTCCCGCCATGCTATAACTGTACTATTTGAGTTGTCTCCTGCCTATTAAATTCCTTTATTTTACGCTGCAACTTGAGACTAGACTTGTGTAGAGTGATAGACTTGATATTGTAGAGATTCGACAGGTTTCATGATTAGTCGTGAAATAATTGTACTTCTCTTACGAATTTCCCCTTAAAATTTATAACTCACACGTCTATTCGTGTATGAGGTCAAGGACCCATTAAAACTTTGTATTATAATGGGATAGGGCCGTTCGACCCTCGGTAGTGCACGTATTATGATGGGATCGGGCCGTACGCCTCGGCATTTCTATAAAATACTCTTATGAAATCGTGCGTAAGAATTGACGAAAAGCTAGTATATCTGTGAGTTTTCCTGATTTGAACTGTGATGACCTATCTGGTGAGGTCCATTATATATATACTCCGATTGAGAAGGTAGTTACTAGACAAGAGCTTGAGTTATTGCTGAGAGGAGAATTGTACCACGTATTTATACTTGCTATTTCTTTAATCTACTCTGACGCACGTCTGTTTACTTCTACTATATCTGACTTATGGACAACTAGTAAGTGTCGATGTCAACCTCTCGTCACTACTTCTCTGGGGTTAGGCTAGATACTTACTGGGTACGCGTTGATTTACGTACTCATGCTACACTTCTTGCATTTATTGTGCAGGTACATATATGTCTGGTGGCCTTTTGGGCGCAAAGGTACGGCTATTGCAGGGACTTCACCGTGAGCTGTATTCCATGTTACTATCCGAAGTCTGCAAAGTCTCCATCAGAGTTATTTATATTTTCCTGTCTAATTTGTATTTTATGCGGATTTTGTATTTTATTATAATTCCTAGTTAATGCTCATGCACTTGGGACACGGGATTTTGGGGGTTCTTACGGGTTGTTCACTACTGTAGTTCGTGCAAATGTTATAATTTACCCCTGTAAATTCTATTTCATACCATTTAATTAATGAAAATTATAATTTCATAATACTAAAATAGGTAATTAATTTGATCAATCATCGTTGGCTTGCCTGACGGCGGCGTTAGGCGGCATCACGACCTTTAGTGGATTTTGGGTCATGACAACCTATCAATTTACTCATCTTGGTCACTATTATGGCCATTAGCTATTTTTTAGACATCTCATGGATATTTTCTTTCAAGTTGGAAATACTTACATGGTTTGTTTCATCCTCAGCCTCTAAGTCGCTCATGGCCATCATCCCTATCACTTCATCTTCTATTTGGCTTTCTTCAATTACCATTGGAGCAACTTCAATGTTTTCATTTCCAAAATCAACTTCCAATGTTCTCCACATATCATGAGCATAAATGCAAGAGGACACCTTGTAGAGAAAACTCCTTCGTAGTTCCTATAGCGCAGATCATTTGCCTTAGCATTTTTCTGAATCATCTGACGATCCTCAGCATCATAATCCTCCTCTCTCTTGATATTTTTGTTTCTATCACTATCCACTTTGGTAGGGATAATTGGTCCATGATTGACAATTATCCATAGGTAAAAGTCAGTGGCCTGAAGGAACATTTCGATACTCATTTTCCATTCATCATAGTGATATCCATCAAATAGAGGAGGTCTTCCAATGTGTATTCCTAGCTGTATCGGAGGATCAGTCTCCACTGCTTGGTGTGCATCTATCACATCATAAAGACTTATATCCTCATCCTCTTTCTCTTCCTCTTTATCACTTTCAATGTCCTTATATGCTGCTAGAAAAGCTTGTTTCATGGCTTCGGTGAATCCTTTGCCTAAGATTTTGCCTTTGTTTAGGCCCTTCTCTTTTATTTTTTCTCTTTTCTCTTTTTCAGCTCTTTCTTTCTTCTATTCAATTTCCCACATTGGGCAGTCTTTGACCATGTGGTATATCTTGTTGCACTTGTAGCACCCATCGTATGAGGCTTTGTCAATTTGCTTAGGTTTGCCACCGTTTTTCTCTTAGATGCATTTTTGGAATTCTTCATGAACCTCTTGAACTTAGCAAATATTGCTAGTTCGAGTTTATCATTTCCAGATTCATCTTCTTCAGATGCCTTAACCAAGGCCTTATCCCTCTTCGGTTCCTCCTTGTGCAGTTCCAGCTTTCTAACCTCATGAGTCTTTAAGTTTCCAACTAGCTAATCTAGTGAAATCTTATCTAACTCCTTTGCTTTTTGGATGGTTGTGACTTTTGATTCTCATGAGGCTGGGAGGATCTTTTGTACCTTGCTGACCAACTCTTCAGAGGTGAATACCTTTCCAAGTGATTTCAGTTCATTTGTTATTATGGTAAACCTGGTCATCATCTCCTAGATGGGTTCAGACTCCTTCATGGATAAGAGCTAATAATTCCTTATAAGCAGTTCAATCCTTGATCTCTTCACTTGATTTGTTCCTTCATGAGCAATTTGAAGTGCATTCCAGATCTCTTTTGCATTAGAGCATGCAGATATCCTGTTGTACTCATCAGGACCAAGTCCACATATGAGGATCTTCTTGGCCTTTGTATTCTTCTCCATTATTCTGAATTCTGCTGCCACAAATTCAAAGGAGTCTTTGGGAACAAATGAGCCAAATGTATCGATTACAAGACCTATAACTCAATACGCACAAGTTCTCCTACTTCAACTATTTGACTTACAAGTTATTCTAACTTGCAAACTCAAACAATTAATTCAACTCACAGATTATGTATGACACTTGATTACAACTCGATTTCCTTAAACACATTCACTAACTGACTCAAGAAAAACACTCAGACTAGTAATCTACTTAAGTGTTGAAAATGTAGTTCCACAGTTGATGTGCAAAAGGATTATCGTCCTCAGTCCATCCAACAAGTATTTAAGTTGGATGGGCTGCGAGATCTTTTAGGAGACCTATGCACAATCAACTTCTCATTCGATAGGACTCCAACAGTTCCAAGAACTCCACAAATCTCGTGACTCTTGTCTATCACTTATCCAAGCATATCTTCTTGGACAATGACATTTATCACATTAACAACCTTCTTCCAGCAAACTCAGACTCAAGTAACTTTGGGAAAAAGTTCCTGCCTTGTAAGAACCTTCAACAACGACCTTGAGGACCTGGTTCTTAAAGTACTTCATCAGCTACCTTGAGGACCTGGTTAGCGTATATTCTCTGGACAAACTTTGTTAATCACCAAAACCCTAATACTTAATAGAATCCAAACAACTTTGTTTCTATTAGCCAAGATAAACATAATCTTCATTTCCTTTAGACCTTTGTCACGACCCAAAATCCCTCCTTAGGAGTCGTGATACCACCTAGTCTCTAAGACTAGGTAAGCCTAACGCCTACTGAATTATTAAAAGATTTTTAACCAATCAACTATTAAACATGAACCAGAATTATCTATATAAATCCAACTTTCACAAGTACATATACAATATCCCAAAACCGGTAGTACAAGTCATAAGCTCTACTGAGTTTACTAGAAAATCTTTAAGTACAACTATTCCAGAAAAGAAATAAATAGTGCAAAGTAAAATTTCAGAAGGTGACTCTGAGACATGCGAACGCGACGACAAATATACCTTGAAGTCTCCACATCAATACTTGATCAACTATCTAATGACCGGTGCGCTACGGAGTACGTGGATCTGCATAAAAATATACAGAAAGCATAGCATGAGTACACCACAACAGTACCCAGTAAGTATCAAGACTAACCTCGGTGGAGTAGTGACGAGGAACTGTCAAGACACCTACTAGACATAAATACCTGTGCAAATATGAATATAAAAATAACATGGAATAATATAAGCTAAACGTGGTAAGAATAATGTTATAATACTTGCATTAAGAACTAGAAACAACAAGGAGCCAATAAGTAAATACGCCATAAAATAAGCAGAATACAGATAAAGTCCGTGAAACCAAGTAAGGGAACACAAGTAACATCCCAATAAAACAACTGCTTTCACACAAGGTTTATAAAAGAATTTCCCCGAGGTACCACACCTCACGGGTCCCAAGTCACGAACCCTAATCACTTGGCATCTTGTGCCCACATTACAAATCACAACCGCACAGACAACTCATGTGCTGCATGGATAACTCACGTACCAATACCATTAATACCTCATATCTGCACGGACAACACACGTGCTACGAGAGTGACTATATCTCATATCCGCACTGACAACTCACGTGCTAGCAATGACAATACCTCATAACTGCACTGATAACTCACGTGCCAAGAGAGTGACAATATCTCATATCCACACGGACAACTCACGTGCCAATAGTACAACTCTCACACATTAGGCAGGTATACAAGAATACATGTAAATGATAATCAAACATCAAGGTTCATATTCTTGGACTAACATAAGTGATAGATTATGGTGTATACTTGTGCAAATGTACTATCACAGCTCGAGTAATTCAAGTAAGATCAGAGACAACGAATGGCACATAGGAAACAACACAACAAAACCATAATATGAATGAATCACACAAGGTAGGCACAATCACTACACAAATATAATCATAACAATGCCCACAAACCATCACAAATCATCAGAAATCATCCACGATATAGCCCCTTGTCTCGTCGTGTGTGCAACAATAAAGTAAATGCCTACCTTGTCTCACTACACGTGCATATAATTATCCCACCTTCTCTCGCCACATGCGCAATATCACATATATAGCCTGCCTTGTCATGCCGCATGAGAAAATATCAATAATAATAATAGCATGGATAACTCACGTGCGAACAACCCGACAATCCTCTTAACAATATGGTGTGTGCCAAAAACATAACAATACAATATAATAACTCGCACCACATGTGCCCATATGCAACAACATTTCCTCAAAATACTTGCAATACCACAACCACACATAGCCCTCGGCTCAACAACACTGAGTACAATAACAACAAGAATAACACAGGAGTACGGCAAGTAAATCAACACAAGAATTACAAAATACAAAGAATGGAAGAACGAGCTCACAATGACAGATATAACAAGTAATAATAGTTTCAAACAAGAATAACTCAACGATGAGAGAGAAAGTGTATAACAAGGATATCAAGTAAGAGTAACTCAACAATAGGAGAGATAACATGTAACAATGATTTCAAATAAGAGTAACTCAACAATAAGAGAGATAACATGTAACAACGACCTCAAATAAGGATAAGTCAACAATGAAAGAGGTAATATAAAACAATGACTTCAAATAAGGATAAGTCAACAATGAAAGATATAAAAATAACTTCAATTAAGGATAATCGACTACGAAAGAGATAACAAGGTAATAAAAAAGGCAACAACTACAATTAAGGCATATAAGAGTATATCTGGCAATAAAGAGTAGAACATGAACCAATCAACTTCAAATAAGACATGAAAGGGTAAATTTAGCAATGGAGGATATAACATGATAAGACTACTTAATTTTAATGTACATAAGAACCTAAGAGTCTAAATCGATCAAATTTCCACATATAAGTTGTGTACATACTCGTCACCTAGTGTACACATCTTTCACGTAGTTCAATTAGTGCAAACAAACCAATCCCTTGGGTAGTTCTCCCACACAACGTTAGACATGATACTTACATCAAAAGCCCTCAATCAATACTCTAAAATATCTTTCCTTTTACAATTCACCTCCGCTCGGCTCAAATCTAACCAAAATCGACTTAATAACATCAAATAATGCAAGAAAAATTAATTTCAATAAATAAATCTATGATCTTTATGCAATTCCTCAAAAGTCAACAAAAGTCAATCCCGGGCCCGCCCGGTCAAAACCCGGGTCCAAGGGTAAATTCCGATTACCCATAACCCCATGAGTCTATATATATATTTTGTTTCAAAATCCAAGTCCAAATTTACTCTCCAAACTCAAATTCTCATTTTTCAAAACATAGAAAAAGTCTCCCAAAATTTTACTTTGATTCTCATAATTTTGATGTGAAATCTCATATATAAACATGCAAAGTAGTTGGAAATTGATCAAAATCACTTACCCAATGATTGTAGAGGAAAATCCCTCTTCAAAATCACCTCCTACCGAGTCTAGGGTTCTAAAATATGAAAAATGAGACCAAAATCCCATCCCTCAGCTTTTATGTCCAGTAGCAAATGCGACATGGAGTTCACAAATGCAGACCCCTGCAAATGGGAGGAAATTATCACAAAAGAAAAACACCTCACATCCCTGCTACAGTTGCAAATGCGACATTATGTTCACAAAGGCGAACCATAGACACTTCGCAAATGGGACCTGTTTGATTGCAAATGCAAACAAGCTTACCCAGCCCTGTATCGCAAATGCGAACCTAGCAGACTTCATTCTAATATCGCAAATGTGAGTTATATCTCGCAAATGCGAGGCATGCAACACCTGATCAAAACCAGCAACTAAAACTCTTTCAAACACTCCAGAATGCGTCTAAAACTCACCTGAGCCCTCGGGGCTCCAAACCAAACATCAACACACATCTAAAAACATAACACGAACTCGCTCGTGCAATCAAATCATCTAATAACATACGAAACCATGAATCGGATCTCCAAAACATATGAAATCAACATGAAACTCAAGAACTTCTAAAAACATAACTACACGTCCAATTCCTATCAAATGAACTTGAAATGACGCCAAACTTTGCGGATAAGTTCCAAACGAAAACATGGGCATATTCTAAGTCCCAAAATATAAATCCAAATACGATAGCTATGAAGTCAATCTACAGTCAAACTTATCAAAATTCTAGGCCTTTAAATTGCCAACTTTTGGCAAAACAGCACAAATTAACCTACGGACCTCCGAACTCGATTTTGGGCATACACCCAAGTCCAAAATCATGATACAAACCTATCGGAGTCATCAAAATACCATTACTAGGTCGTTTTCATAAAAGTCAAACCTCGGTCAATATTTTCAACTTAAGCTTTTAAAGTGAGAATCACTCATCCAGATTCATCCCGAAACATCCGAAAATCAAAACCGACCATGCACACATGTTATAATACACAATATGAAGTCATTCAAGGCCCCGGACCACTGAACGATCGCTAAAGCTCAAAACGGCCGGTCGGGTCATTACATTCTCCCCCTCTTACGAAAACGTTCGTCCTCGAACATGCCAAGAGTCTTTCCCAACCCATCAGATCACGGTACAAACTCACTATACACGTAACCAAGGGTTATCCTACATCACCCCAATTCATGTAGGCCCGACAACATCATCTCAACCGAAGATTATTCCTGCTACTCATGCCGATAAGCCTTAGAATCAAAATCCCACATCTACCAAGTTCCCTACTATCACACAAACACACTGCAAAATCCTCAAATAGCTGCAACAGCTCATGTATACATCCACAAGATACAACCACGCGACATAACACATCACCCATATGCCTATAGCAACACTCTAACCACAATAGCTTCCCATTGCCAAGCCGGTACCGGCAAACAGACTCATATCAACTAGAACCTTGTTTAAAACCTTTGCAATGCTGAAAAAATGCAAGAAATATGCGAAACTCATAACTACTCACCCAACCAACAAGCCACAGATGGTAGGCTAGAAACCCATATTTTAGTCATAGTTTGCACTTCAATCACTGCATTTTACTTGTGGTTGAGCTTAAATAATGGTCATTTGTGCTTATTACATGTTTTATGCCTTGCAGGAAATGATTTCGAGCTATTAAGATAATTTGAAGCTAATTCTAACAAGTTGGAGCTTTGAAGTCTGAGTAAAAGCCCAAGAAAGTAAGCTGAGATCACGTTCGGGGGTCGAGGACCAAGTATGAATGCCAAAAGTAAGAAAACAAAAAAATACTTTGAGAAAATTGCATTACCGCGCCACGCCATGCGTAGTGGGGGCTAGTGCAAAATTCCTGCAAAGTGAACAAAATAGGCCTCTGAACTTTCCCACTAATACACGCATGGTGCACCGCCCGGTACGCCGCGATAGTGTATTTTCTCGCCAAACGTTTTCACTTAGTCTTGGAAGGGATAGTTTCATCCGTACCCATTACTATATGGTATAAATACATAAAAAAAAAACATGAATTTTAGAGGATTTTGGACCTTGGAATCTTTGGGAGAGCATTGGAGGCTACAAGACACAGGATTTTATCATCTTTCCATCAATTCAATACGGAAGTTTGGATTGTAACATTAGATTGATGTTATCTTATTTTTTAATTATATTTGTGATGACTTCCTCCATGATTATGGAGTAGTTTCCCTTAGAGTTTGATGGATATGGTGTTTTGATTGATATTTGTAGATTCTACTCTAGTTCTTTGCTTGAATTCGTTTATGGAGCTTTGAATTGTTGTAACTTTATTCACCAGATTATATAATGGAAAGAGGAATATGTTGGTGATTATCTTTGCATTATTTTATTTGGTTTAATTCAGTGATTCTCTTAAGTAATCGAAAGAGCTTGTTGAGTTGTTGATTAAATCAAGGTAGGACAATATTCGAGAGATGTTTTCCTGAAGACTAATCCATTAACGTATGCTTGCATATTTTCACAGTACTTATATTTGTTCACCTCGTAGAGTTAAGATTTAATTGAGAGAGGAGTCTTGACTACACATTTGAACTAATCATCCAGTGAATTTGTGAGAATCATTAGAATATTTGAGTGAATTAATCTAGAGTTGGGTCCCAAATAGCTATCTTGCACCTATCTTGTCATGACCCTTATTTATCGCGTTGATAAGAAACCGACTTTGCTAATCTCTAATTCTTTGCAGTCAATTATCAATTGCTTTACTTTAGTAGTTAATCTTAGTTCGTAATCATTCCAATCAAGTTTTGATCATACTGAATAGCAATTAAACCAGGAATTACTTGAGCATTGTTTAAATCCAATCTTTGTTGAGACGATAAGTAAACTATACTATCTTTGTCTAGCGAGCATTAATTTCATATTGTGTTTTGTGCTCGTCAAATTTTGGTGCCATTGTAGGGGATTGGCAATCAATAGTGTTCAAATTAGTTTTTGGTGCTAATTCAGGAACCAATTTTATTTTATGCTTCACGGGTTTTCTCTTCCGTATGCAGGCAACAGGTTAAGCTCTTTGGTGCATGACTCGATCTTCTTCTAAGGAATTGATTCCATATGATCCAGAGGTGGAAGCATATGCGAAAGTTGAGGAAAGAGAAAGAACTCACCGAAATATTCTTGGGGCAATCTTCAACCCAAGAGAAAATGGATAAGAACGGTGAGGAGATAATTGATTTGCTTACATAGGAAGCATCCCAAGAGGAAGAAACCCAACAGGAAGCAACTACTGAAGTAGCTCTCAGAGCTGATGAAACGGTTGATGGTAATGGAGGACGACGATTCAACCTAAATCGACCTTTGGTTGAAGGCAAATTTGAAAATAATATGCCCAGGCCTGGACGATCACTGGGAGACTACGGTAGGGCAGTCTACAACCAAGGAGTATCTAGTGTGCGACCCCCTCCGATCACAACCAATAATTTTGAGATCAAGCAATGGCTACTTCAGACCATTCAGAACAATTGTGTCTTCCGTAGCAAACCTAATAAAGATCCAAATACTTATTTGATGGGTTTTGATGAGATTATGAATACCTTCCAGCACAACGGAGTATCGAAAAATGCTATCTACTTAAGGACATTTCCTTTTTATCTTAGGGAAGATGCTAAGAACTGGTTGGCGGAGTTTGCCGACTGGGTCAATTCAAACTTGGGAAGACATGAAAAGGAAGTTCCTTGAAAAATATTTTTCAGCTGCAAAAATAGGTAAAATTCTAAGAGAGATCCACAACTTAGAGCAGAAACAGACCGAAACGGTGTTTGAAGCATGAGAAAGATTTAAGGATATTGTTAGAAGATGTCAGCATCATGGAGTAGACTTGTAGATGCAACTTCAAGATTTCTAGGACGGTCTGACACCCTCTGGCAGGAGGACGCTAAACAACGTAGTTGGA
The DNA here is from genome assembly GCF_000390325.3 of Nicotiana tomentosiformis. Taxonomy (NCBI): domain Eukaryota; kingdom Viridiplantae; phylum Streptophyta; class Magnoliopsida; order Solanales; family Solanaceae; genus Nicotiana; species Nicotiana tomentosiformis. The sequence continues at coordinate 30,047,436 of NC_090823.1, forward strand.
GGTCCTCTTATGAAGAAAACTCCTGATGAGATTGTTGCAATTCTAAATGAATTATCTGATGATGCAAATCAATGTCATGCAGATGATAACCATATAAGAAAATCAGCTGGAGTTTACCAAGTAGCTCTAATACTTCAGTTCAAGCCCAGCTAGACAACATGGCTAGAGAGATAGGAAAGTTAACATTGGCCAAGGTATAGAGTGAGCCATAAGCAGCATGTGAATTTTGTGGAATGGGACACCCTACACACGAGTGTCAAGCTTCAAATGAAGTAGTAAATGTTGTGGGGAGCTTTAACAGAGACAACTACCAAAGTGACAACAATTTGGGGAAGAGGCACTCAGGGTTTTCTTGGAGTTCACCAGGTGGTAATGCAAACGCATGGCAGCAAAATAACTCCAGATCCCAGGGGCAGGGAGCTATAAATTTTCAAAATCAGCAGAATCAGTAATATTATCCTACACAGTCTAATCAGTCTAGCATGGAAGATCTGATGAAGGCCTTTATTATTAAGAAGATGAGAGGACTTGAAACCCATGGCACAACTATCAGAGAATTGGGCACGGCTTTTTGAAACTTGGAAAGACAAGTGGGACAACTAGCTAATCTATTGTCTGAGAGTGTTCCAGGAACCCTCCCTATGGACACCGAAAGGAATCCAAATGAAATAATAAATGTAGTGTCCTTGAGGAATGGAAAAGTATTGCAAGATCCGTTGGTAGCAGAAAAGAATGAGTTGATGGGAAATCAAGTTAAGAATGAAGGAGAGTAGAAAAGTGATGAGCATCATAGGAATAAAGTGACAACAGAGCAAGAGGATGACCTAAAGAAGAAGAACAAATCAAAAGTTCCAACAAGGAAGAAGAAAGACAAGAAAAGAAGTAATGATGAGATCGAAGAGAGTAACTATATGTCAGCTCTACCTTTCCCTCAGAAGCAAAGAAGAGAGAAGCTGGACAAACAATTTTGGCATTTTTTAGAAGTACTCAAGTAGGTGCATGTTAATGAACATTTCATAGAGGTGCTTTCACAGATGTCAGCATATACCAAGTTCTTAAAGGAAATATTGTCCAACAAGCGAAATGTAGAGGAGACATTGGTAGTCAAGCTCATGGAGCATCGTAGTGCTATTCTGCAAAATAAGCTCCCTCAAAAGTGTGGAGATCCAGGGAGTTTTACTATACCTTTCTCTTTAGGAAGTACTAAATTGAAAAAATCTTTGTGTGATTCAGGTGTATCTATTAATCTTATGCATTTATCTATTTTCAGGAAATTAGAGGGAGAGATTGGAGAAATCAGGTCGATACCTGTGTCCTTGTAGCTGGCGGATCAGACCACATTCATACCTGAAGGAATAGTAGAAGATGTGCTAGTTCAGATGGACAAATTTGTGTTCCCTGTGGACTTCATTATGGTGAAAATAGAGGAGAATAGGGAGGTGCCTCTGATTTTAGGAAGACCCTTCTGGGATACTGGCAGAGCAATTCTGGACATTTAGGAAAGGCAACTCATGCTCAGAGTGGGGGAAGAAAGGGTGATCTTCAAGATGGAAGGAGCAATAAGGGCCCTAGAGCGCAAACTGGAGAGAGTAAAACTGATAAGTGTGGGGTGTACCCAAAGAAGGAAGAAAAGAAGCTCTCGTCTTGGAGGTGTGCACTAGGTCGGGCATGCAAAGGTGATCCTGACTTCGATTCAGATCCCGACTAGATGAATCAGGGAAGTTTTCTTTACCTCTTACTTTTTATTTGTGTGTCATGTGGATATGACACAATTTAAAGTATGGGGTGGGGATGTAAATATGTACATGTGTGTTTGTTTTCATGTTTATTGACTTTTCCCGATGATGGATGTCCTCGACTGTCTTCTTAAGGGATTAAAGTCGAAGAACGAAAAAAACATTTTAGCCGTTTATTATTGTTTAGTTTTTTTAGGTAGTGTAACAATTCCCCCTTGGTTTTTCTTTATGTCGTAGCTCTTTTCCAAGGGTTTTGTTAACCAGGTGTAGTTAATTTTTTTTGGTTAGGAATAGTAAAGTCTTGTGCTGTTTATTAAATGGAGATGACTATTCTTGACGTTGTTGTGCCCTGAGAGTAGTGAGTGCCTTCGTTGTGACACCTAGACTCAGTTCTTGACTCATAGATAAGTGCCTTAAATTGTTTGATTTTGACTTTTCTTAACTTCTTTGACTAGAGAGTCGGGATAGATCCGATCCTGAGTGAGTTATGTGCCAATGTGTGTGTGAGGTTGTTGTGATATTATGTGCGTGTCAGTTGATGTCTAGAACTTGCCCCGTGTATTTGTAAAGTCAAATAACAGTCTTGTTCAGTCTAGGAAGTGATATAGGTATTTCTTTGTTGAGCCAATTATATGTCTGTGACCCGCCTAATTGTTGTGTATCTTAGTTAGCCCCTTTGAGCCTTTAATCCTACTTCTTTGGCAACCACACTGCAAGCCTGATCCGTTTTGTTTGAATTGACTATCTGTTCGAATATTTTACCTCTTTTGAGCACTTGAAATTGTTATGAGCTTGTGAAAGCTAAAGTTGAGGTATAGTCGGGTTTTTGAGTGGAACTATTGAAAAAAGGAGAAAGGTGCATTATTTGAAAAAAAAATATGAGAGCCACTTGTAGGAAATTGAAAGGAAAAAAAGAGTGAGTGCGCTAGAAAAGAAAAAAATAAGTACTTAGAAAGGAAAAAAAATGGATTCCATGCTAGTGGTAGTTCTCATCTTGTTTCTGCTTAAAGATATTGAAAGCTTGATATTATTATGTATGAAGGTTGGGGTTTGGTTCAACACAAGTGTGGGGTTTAAATAATAAAATTGTATGTATTAAAGTGCTTAGAGAGGTGTAGTCACTATATCCAAATGTATCCTACCCGTCCTACAGCCTACATTACTACCACAAAAAGTCCTAATTGATCCTTGACTGAATGGGCTCAAATTAGTAGAGTACTACACTACGGGCAAGCTTATGGTACGTTTTCTGTGGCGCATGAATTTTATTTCTGAGAGTGAGTTAATTATTTCTATCTTGAGTTCCTATTTGTTCTTGAATTTTATTGTGTGTGAAACTACTATCTATCTTTGGTGTGAGGACACATGATTTGCGAAGGAAAGGTAATGTCTTTGGCCTCTGTGTTAGAGTAAGTGAGCAGGTTTTTGAAAAATACGTGGTGCTTTTGAGTCGAGTCTTGAGGCTAAGATTTTATGATAAGGTGCTTAGTCTGCTTTAAAAATTATTGGCATGATGCATTAGGGAAGTTGTCTGATAAGAAGGTCATCGCTATGTGAAGTGCAATTAAATTGCTCGAGGATGAGCAATGGTTTAAGTGTGGGGTGTTGATGGTAGGCTACAAACCCGTATTTTAGTCCTAGTTTGCACTCTAATCACTGCATTTTACTTGTGGTTGAGCTTAAATAATGGTGATTCAGGTGCTCCAGCTGTAGTACGTGCTCTTCCTCAACCTCTGCCCCGGCCCCTAGCATCACCGCTCTGGGGGCAGCGTCATCAGTAACTGCAGCTCGTGTTCTCACCATCTGTGAGAGAATAGAATGACAAAGGCTCAAACTCCGAAATCAATAAACTCGCACGATAGGAATGAAAGAAGTGAAGTTTCCTAACAGTTTCGTAGCCACTTGAAGATAAGTGCAGACGTCTCTGTACCGATCCACAAGACTCTACTAAACTTGCTTATGACTCGTAGCACCTATGAACCTAGATCTATGATACAACTTTTCACGAACAAAAATCCCTTCTTAGGAGTCGTGATGGCACCTAGTCTCTAAGACTAGGTAAGCCGAACACTTACTGAATTAATAACAGATTTTTAACCAATCAACTATCAAACATGAACCAGAATTATATATATAAAGCCAACTTTCCTAAGTACATATACAATATCTCAAAACCAGTAGTACAAGTCATAATCTCTACTGAGTTTACTAGAAAATCTCTTAGTACAACTGTTCCATAATAGGAATAAACAGTACAAAGTAAAATTTTAGAAGGTGACTTTGAGGCCTGATAACGTGGCGGCATGTATACCTTGAAGTCTCCACGGCAAAACTCGATCAGCTATCTAACGACCAACACGCTCCGAAGTACCTGGATCTACACAAAATATTCAAAAAGCGTAGCATGAGTACACCATAGCGGTACCCAGTATGTATCAAGACTAACCTCGGTGGAGTAGTGACGAGGAACAGTCATGACACCTACTAGACATAAATACATGTGCAAGTATGAATATCAAACTAACAAGGAACAATATAAGATAAACATGGTAAGAATAATGTTACAATACTTGCATTAAGAACTAGAAAAACAATTAACAACAACGAGCCAACAGGTAAATACGCCGTAAAGTAAGCAGAATATAGATAAAGTCCGGTGAAACCAAGTAAGGGAACCCAAGTAACATCCCAATAAAACAACCGCTTTCACATAAGGTTTATAAAAGAATTTCCCCGAGGTACCACACCTCATAACCACAAGTCACGGGTCCCAAGTCACGAACCATAATCACTTGGCATCTTGTGCCCATATTACAAATCACAATCGTACGGACAACTCACGTGCTGCACGGACAACTCACGTGCCAATACCATTAATACCTTATATATGCACGGACAACTCATATGCTAAGAGAGTGATAATATCTCATACTTGCGCGAACAACTCACGTGCTAGCAATGTCAATACCTCATAATTGCACGGACAACTCACGTGCCAAGAGAGTGACAATATCTCATATCTACACGGACAACTCATGTGCCAATAATACAACTCTCACACAGAAGGCAGGTATACAAGAATACATGTAAATGATCATCAAACATCAAGGTTCAAATTCCTGGACTAACATAAGTGATCGATTACGGTATAAGCTTGTGCAAGTGTACTATCACAGCTCGAATCAATCAAGTAAAATCAAAGACAATGAATGGCACATAGTAAACAGCATAAAAAACTGTAATATGCATGACTCACATAAGGTAGGCACACCACTACACAAATATCATAAATAACAATATTCCCAGGCCATCACAAATCAACACAAATCATCCCCGACATAGCCCCCTTTGTCTTGCCGCGTGCGCAACAATAAATTAAATGTCCACCTTGTCTTGCCACATACGCATATAATCATCCCACCTTGTCTTGCCACATGCGCAATCCTATATATATAGGTTGCATTGTCACGCCGCATGTGAAAATATCAATAATAACAATAGCACGGGCAACTCACGTGCGAACACCCCAACAATCCTCTCAACAATATCACGTGTGCCAAAAATATAACAATACAATATATCAACTCGCATAACATGTGCCCATATGCCACAATATTTCCTCAAAACAATTCCAATACCACAACAACACATAGCCCTCGACTTAACAATACTGAGTACAACAAAAAAAATAACACGGGAGTACGGCAAGTAAATCAACACAAGAATTACAAAACACAAAGAATGTAAGAACAAGCTCACAATGAAAGACATAGCAAGTAATAATGGTTTCAAACAAGAATAACTCAACAATGAGGGAGATAGTGTGTAACATCGATACCACATAAGAGTAACTCAACAATAGGAGAGATAACATGTAACAATGATTTAAAATAAGAATAACTCAACAATAAGAGAGATTACATGTGACAACGAACTCAAATAAGGATAAGTCAATAATGGAAGAGGAACATATAACAATGACTTCAAATAAGGATAAATCAACAATGGAAGAGATAACAATAATTTCAATAAGGATAATCAACTACGGAAGAGATAACATGACAATAGAAGAGGCAACAACTTCAATTAAGGCATATAAGAATATATCTGGCAATAAAGGGTAGAACATGAACCAATCAACTTCAAATAAGAGATGTAAAGGTAAATTTAGCAATGGAGGATATAACATGATAAGACAACTTCATTTTAATGTACATAAGAACCTAAGAGTCTAAATAGGTCAAATTTCCACATATAAGCTGTGTACACACTCGTCATCTTGTGTACACGTCTTTCACGTAGTTCAAATAGTGCAAACAAACTAACCACTACGGGGTAGTTCCCCCACACAACGTTAGACAAGATACTTACCTCAAAAGCCCTCAATCAATACTCTAAAATAGCTTTACCTTTATAATTCACCTACGCTCGGCTCAAATCTAACCAAAATCGACTTAATAGCATCAAATAATGCAAGAGAAATCAATTCCAATAAATAAAGCTATGATCTTTACAAAATTTCTCAAAAGTCAACAAAAGTCAACCCCGAGCTTGCACGGTCAAAACCTGGGTCCAAGGGCAGATTCTGACTACCCATAATCTCATGAGTCTATATATGTGTTTTGTTTCAAAATTCGAGTCCAAACTGACTCTCAAAACTCAAATTTTCATTTTTCAAGACATAAACAAAATTTTCCCAAATTTCACTTTGATTCTCGTAATTTTGATGTTAAATCTCATATATAAAAATGTAAAATAGTTAGAAATTGATCAAAATCACTTACCCAATGATTGTAGATAAAAATTCCTCTTCAAAATCGTCTCTTACCGAGTCTAGGGTTCCAAAATATGAAAAACGAGATAAAAATCCAGTCCCTCAGCTTTTATGTCCAGTCGCAAATGCGACCTTGGGGATCACAAATATGAAAAAATATCTCAAAAACGAAACACCTCACATCCTTGGTACAGTGGCAAATGCAATATTATGTTCGCAAATGCAAACCATAGACACCTCGCAAATGCGACATATAATAGCTTTCCATTTACAATTCACCTCCGCTCGACTCAAATCTAACCAAAATCAACTTAATAATATCAAATAATGGAAGAGAAATTAATTCCAATAAATAAAGCTATGATCTTTACACAATTCCTCAAAAGTCAACCCCGGGCTTGTCCGGTCACAATCCGGGTCCAAGGGTAGATTCCGATTACCTATAACCCCACGAGTCCATATATATGTGTTTTATTTCAAAATTCGAGTCCAAACTCACTCTCAAAACTCAGATTCTCATTTTTCAAGATAGAGACAAAATTTTCAAAATTTTCACTTTGATTCTCATAATTTTGATGTTAAATCTCATATATAAACATGTAAAATAGTTGAAATTGATCAAAATCACTTACCCAATGGCTGTAGATGAAAATCCCTCTTCAAAATCATTTCCTACCGAGTCTAGGGTTCCAAAATATGAAAAATGAGATGAGAATCCCGTCCCTCAGCTTTTATGTCCAGTCGCAAATGCAAGCTAGGGATCGCAAATGTGAAAAAACATCTCAAAACCGAAACACCTCACATCCCTTGTACAATGGAAATTGCGATATTATGTTCGCAAATGCGAACCATAGACACCTCGCAAATGCGACATATAATAGCTTTCCATTTACAATTCACCTCCGCCCGGCTCACATATAACCAAAATGGACTTAATAACATCAAATAATGCAAGAGAAATCAATTCCAATAAATAAATTTATTATCTTTACATAATTCCTCAAAAGTTAACCCTGGACTTGCCCGGTCAAAACCTGGGTCCAAGGGTAGATTCTGACCATAACTCGACGAGTCCATATATATGTGTTTTATTTTAAAATTCGAGTCCAAAATCACTTTCAAAACTCAAATTCTCATTTTTTCAAGACGGAGACAAAATTTCCCAAAATTTCACTTTGATTTTCAGAATTTTGATGTTAAATCTCATATATAAACATGTAAAATAGTTGAAAATTGATCAAAATCACTTACCCAATGATTGTAGATAAAAATTCCTCTTCAAAATCGTCTCCTACCGAGTCTAGGGTTCCCAAATATAAAAAATGAGATGAAAATCCCGTCCCTCAACTTATATGTCCAGTCGTAAATGCGACCCGGAGATCGCAAATGTGAAAAAATATCTCAAAAACGAAACACCTCACATCCCTGGTATAGTGGCAAATGCGATATTATGTTCGCAAATGCGAACCATAGACACCTCGCAACTGCGACATGTCTGATCGTAAATGCGAACAAGCTTACCCAGCCCCCCATCGCAAATGCGAACTCTTGGTTCGCAAATGCGAACCTAGCAGACTTCAGTCTAATATCGCAAATGCACCCTATATCTCGCAAATGCGAGGCCTGCAATGCCTGATCAAAACCAGCAACTAAAACTCTTTCAAACACTTTGGAATGCGTCCGAAACTCACCCGAGCCCTCGGGGCTCCAAACCAAATATCAACACAGGTCAAAAACATAACACGAACTCGCTCGCGGAATCAAATCATCAAAATAACATCCAAAATCATGAATCGGATCTCCAAAACACATGAAATCAACATGAAACTCAAGAACTTCTAAAAACACAACCGCGCGTCTGATTCCTATCAAATCAACTCAGAATGATGCCAAACTTTGCAGACAAGTTCTAAATGACAAAACGGGCCTATTCCAAGTCCCGAAACAGAAATCTGAATATGATAGCTATGAAGTCAGCCTACGGTCAAACTTATCAAACTTCTAGGCCTTTAAATTGCCAGCTTTCGGCAAAATAACACAAATCAACCTACGGACCTCCGAATTCGATTTCGGGTATACTCCCAAGTCCAAAATCACGATACGAACCTATCGGAGCCATCAAAACACCGTTCCGGGGTCGTTTTCACAAAAGTCAAACCTCGGTCAATATTTTCAACTTAAGCTTCTAAAGTGAGAATCACTCATCCAAATTCATCTTGAAACATTCGAAAATCAAATCCGACCATGCACACATGTCATAATACACAATATGAAGTCATTCAATGCCCCGAACCACTGAACGGATCGCTAAAACTCAAAACGACCGATCGGGTCGTTACAAGCTTTTATCTTTCTCAAAATTTTCGTCCGCACCCCACCCCCCACCCCCCCACCCCCAAAAAAAAGAGTTTTTATTACACTATGAATCAAGAAAGAGGAAAGGGATCAAATTGGGACGGCGGGAGTTGAACCTACACATACTGTAGGAGACTTTCACCTTTTGTGGCTATTTTTTGATTATTTGAATCTATATTTTTTTCTTCTTTTGTCAGCTATTCAACTTTCCCAAAACTAACCTAAAAAAATAAATAAATACAGAAATGCACATTATTTCCGAAAGTCACTTTGGGGCATAAAGATATATAAGAAACTATATACTTGTAAGTGGTCCTTTTCTTCCTATACATGTAAAGTTTACGTAATATTTATAATAATTTGTTATTTCATTAATGATAAATAATTATTGTAATTTCTAAGATAATAAGTAATCTTACAGCCATCACGCTTCTTCTTTTCTTTTTTGGTTGGACAAGAATAATAAATTTTAAAACATGCGAATTACATAACTGAAATTCAACCATCATAAACATGCTATGTAATGATTCAATACTTCCTTTTTTTTGGTTGGAACGAGAATAATACTTATTACTATATATTAATATGCTATATGATATGCATCATTAGAAGATGTAGTTAGTGCTACGAGTAGCAATGAGATTGGTCAAAACACAACTATTCGTAGTCAGTTTAAAAAATGTAACTTCTGATTTGTCTGTTTTAACGCGCACACAGAAAAAACTGCTAGATAAACAAAATGATTATATAGCTGTTTTTTGGGTCTTTCCTTCCTCAACATATATATATATATATATATATATATATATATATATATATATATATATAGTTCTCCAAAACTATGCCGAATGAACGGATCTCTCAGTTATGGAGCATATTTTCTTTCAATACCACCAACAATCGAAAATTTATACCATGTATAAATATAAATGTCATAAAAAAACAGAACAAATTGTTATAAATAAATAAATTGAACTCACTTGACATTAAAATTATTGTGAAGTGATGGTCAAGTGGGTTCAAAATTATCGAAAGGATGTTCGATATTTAAGCACAACACTTTCCCTTGCTTTTGGATAGTTTTTGACTTTATTTTTGAATGGCGCTCAACGTTATTTTGCTCCTAATACTTAAAACTTAATTCAAAGTTAATTTGTTTTTCTCTCACATGACTTCCAGTAAAACATGCAAGAGTATAATTTTGTAATTTAATTTAATTTTGTCTATATTGAAACTGTTTATTTGTTCTATGTTGTCTTCTTCTTTATTTTTAATTATTTTTGACTTATAACCTCTCCTTATCCAATTATTGTATTAGTTTAGTTTGTTCCACAACTCTTTCGTCCAAGTGTTTTTTTTTTGGTAAACGAAACTATTTTTTTGGTTATATGACAAGGAAACGAAATTCAGATTTTGTTATACGTTGTAGAGTTTAATATATTTTTAATTTGTTAACCAATCTTAAAAATTCAAAGCAAAATTTGTCAAATTAAGTAGATAAATTCTATTAAAGATAAATTTAAATAGATTTTGTAATTTCTTTATTAAAAAATGCAGTACTTGTTAGAAAAATAAAGAGTGCCGACTTTAAAATGATGACTCATTTTGAGGCAGAGAATAAAAAGAAGAAAAATAGAGTAGCTAGCAAATCTTGCTTGCTATGCTTGATGTTTATCTTATTGTCGGCTATCGTCGTATCATTATGAACCCGCTTATATAAAATTTTGGATCCACTACTGGTTGAGATGTGCAAGTCATGAGTACGGAGGAGTCTTATATTGTATTTTGTTCGGGATTAATACTTTATCTGTTTCAATTTAAATGACACACTTTCCTTATTAATCCGTTCCAAAAAGAATTACATATTTGTACAATTGGAAATAATTTAACTTTAAACTCTTCATTTCACCCATTTTACCCTTAACGAGAAATTTTTATAACTACACAAATATCATGTTTCTACTCCTTAAGCTTTTAAGACCACAAGTTTCAAAAGTCTTTTTTTTTGTTAAATTCCCTGCCGAGTCAAACTACCTCATCTAAATTGAAACGGATGGAGTAATATTTTTTTTCTTCACGAAAAAAAACCTGCAATCATTAATAATATTCCGTATACATAATGTTTAGTAAAAGCTATTTCCTCCGTGCAGTCTACTGTAATCTGCAAAGATAACAGATTCAATACTCCTGGCCTGGCTTTAGAATGTCGTAGGCCAGTCCATAAAACGGCATGATTGAAAATCATTAAATACGCCATTATTTTTTAATTTAATATAGGTATATTACGAGTAAAAAGATATCGTCTAAAGGAGTGGTGGGAGCTAAATAGTATGACAATAGTAGGCCATTATTAGTTTTCAATTAATTTATTGCTAACCAAAAACAATTAGATAATATAGACTCCCTAAAGTTTTTGGCGTGCCTAAGAAAAAGAAAGTTTCTCTTTCATTGTTTAGCACACATTTTTCATTTTCCAGCATTGCCATCACGAAGTCCAACTTATATTTATTATCAAATAGTCAAAGCTTGAATCAATAAAGTTTTCGTTGACGATTTAGTAATTTAATTTATAAAGTGCAGTAGAAGAATATATATTTGCTTGTGCTTCAAGGATAGAGTTACACCCCCACCACTCGTCCATACCCCACCCAAGTCTATCTCAAGGTCCTCAATTCTCATGCCAAAGAAGAAAAAAAGAAAAAAAAAAAAAAGGAAAAAAAAAAGGTATTGCGGAATTGGTTCCAAGATTTTTGTTAAGATACATGTTGGTCCATAATATTTGGAGTTTTACAAATTTAGAGTCCTTTATGTTCTTGAGACATGAGAAATGAGAATTGAGTACTTTGATCTAAAAACCTAAATATAGCCTACAATTATGGACTTCTTTTTGTGAACCACAAAACAGCCAACAGGCGATCATTTCGTGTGACTCGAATAACACTTGAATTAGCCGCGCACCAACGTTTGAAATTAATACTACTTTTAGGCCAATTACCAACCAAAGATAGCTGGGTACTGAGGTTAAACGACAACGATGTTCTCTATTAAAGGATTGAAATATTATTAGTCGGTTGACAAATTCAATATAGGAAAAAAGGTTGAAACAATAAATTTCATAAGCAAACCATGTAGAGGCTGATTCAGGATTTAAATTTAATGGGTTTAACTTTTAAGATTTTTAGCACTGTACTTATTATACTGTTAAAATTATAGGTTCAAATCTAATACTTATTGAAATTATATATATAAATTCACACTCCGTATCGAAAATTATGAGTTTAATTGAACTAGTACCCCAAAGGCTACATCTGCCCCTGGAACCATGCGTCATGGCACGCTCTCTCTGTTAAGGCTTTTACTCCATATCAATTAAAAAGTGCCTGGAAACTGATTTTTAACAACTATACATACATGGATCGTTTGGTTATCGGGATCAGGATACTAATCTCGGGATAGAATTTGAGATTGTATTTATTCTATGTTTGGTTATAGATATTAGTTAATATCGATATAAATTTTATACTAAAATGACGATATTAGTTGTACCACACTGAAGGCGGGATCGCTAAAATGTGATATTCTTATCTATTCCACAATCTTCAAATAGAGTTGTCTATCGTTTGGGTAGTGGAATTAAAAATATCTAACGTGTAGAACTTCATTGTATTGCACAGGAACACACATAAAATAAGTTTGGTAATATCTGGTATGTTGTAAAACTTTGGTAGATTTCTGTATTGCTATAGCTTGCCACATGTTTAGAGTAGAAGATTCGTAGGTAGTCGATCATTTCTCTTTGTCTTACTCACTTCGCTAGCATTAGTGTTAGTATGATATCATCCATAGGTAGCTATTATTATCTAGAGTTTACTGCATTCTTAGATTCAATCTTATTTCATATTGCTGTTATTCTTACTTGTTGCAATTACCTGTTCTTTTCAGTCGTTCTCTAGCCGAGGGTCTATCAGAAACAGTCTATCTGCCCTTTTAGGGGTTGGGATAACGCTGTATACATTTTAGCCTTACCAGACCTCACTTGTGAGAAACTACTGTGTTTGTTGTTGTTATAGCTGGCCACATGCATGTTTATTTTCTGAATAATTTCAGAAAATATCATTATGATCACTGATCAGCTGAAATTAATAGAAGGAATTTGCTTGGTCTTGAAAAGGAAAATATGCATGAAACATGTGCTGAAAAGAAATTGAAAAATGTCAAAGGAAGGGTCCCACCCATTAATTTAAAAGGAAGAGAGGAGATGTCCTAGTTGAAGAAGTCTGCTTGCCAAGTAGCTGAATATCAAACCCACTTTCCTTTTCTGTTTGTTTTTTTCCTTTTCTTTTTTCCTTTTAATTGTCAAGTTAAATAACCAATCTATTTGGATTATATATATCTTCTCCATTATCCATCTTTTTCTTTATAAAATATGAAAAAAATAATACTCCCTCCTGTCCACTTTAATTAATTTTTTGACCTTCTCTTTGTGATCCAAAATATTTAATTTTTTCAAATATCAAGAAGGAGTTGATTTATTTTTTCCAAAGTTGCACTTGAAGTAAAGAGGTTAGGAGTATTTGTTACATTTTCAATGAACAAATTAAGGTTAATATAGTCAATTTTATTTTTAATTAACGATAAAAGGTGAATTCCTTAATATGCGTGAAAACAACAAAAAAAAATCAATTAAAGTGGACCTAAATAAGTATTAATATAACCTCAGGATAGGCAACTATTGATTAACATAATTAATAGACCATTTAATAGAATGCTTGATGCATATCCAACATATGTTTTTCAGACACTAAAGGGGATAACTTAATGTGTAACTTCAATTGATAAATTGTTATTTTCTTGGTAACATATCCTGTATTTTAGATATGAATCTAGCATAATTAAGTAAATTGCAGGTTGATATTTGGTCCCAGTGTAGTAAGCCCATTCTTTCATGTTGTTTGAATAGCGAATTCATCTTAGGATATAAGATTTTACATTAGATCCTTCTGTCGTCCCTTCTTTTTGATTTCCCATATTTTCTATTTCGATTGGGCAGTCAACAGTAAAAATATCAATGGAACTAAGCGAAATTTCATAATTCAAACTTCTATAGCTAAAACAAATGTGGGTGGAGGGAGGTAGGGCATGGTGATTTCAATAGTTAATCGATTTATTTTATACATTTAGGGTCTGTTTGGAGAGTCACTCGGTAATTGGAATTGGTATAATTACTAGGGTAGTAATTACACAATCTAGTAATTACGACGGCCTGTTTGTTTGCCATAACGTAATTACAGTATAATTACAAGCGTACTGTTTGGTTGCACAAATGTAATTACACAGTTAAATTAAATTTTAAATGAAGTAATTATCAAAACTTAAAAGTTAATATAATAAATATATGCATATAAATAATTTTTTATAAGTATAAATGATATTAGATTTAGTATTTAAGATGCATATTTCTTTTTTGAATATACTCTAATTAGTAATCATATATTTATAACTAATATTATAGAACTAATTAATATATATTTTCCAAATTAATTATATTTAGTTTTAATTAATTACAAAAATTAAAACATACATTTTGTAAGAACAACATAGAATGCATGTTTGATAAAATAAAATAATATTTATAAACATAGTGTCATAACATTATGCAAATGTTTGATAAAACTATTTTATCAATTGTAACTAAAAAATGAATAACATACAATGTGAAATAACAAGTCAATACTACTAAAATAAGTAAATTGGAACAATAAATATACCATAATTTTAAAATTCCAATATATATATAAAATAATATTTATAAACATAGTGTCATAACATTATGCAAATGTTTGATAAAACTATTTTATCAATTGTAACTAAAAAATGAATAACATACAATGTGAAATAACAAGTCAATACTACTAAAATAAGTAAATTGGAACAATAAATATACCATAATTTTAAAATTCCAATATATATATATATATATATATATACTATTTTATCAATTGTAACTAAAAAATGAACAACATACAATGTGAAATAACAAGTCAATACTACTAAAATAAGTAAATTGGAACAATAAATATACCATAATTTTACGATCCAATAATATATATATATATATATATATATATATATATATATATATATATATATATATATATATATATATTTTAACATATGTCAAAATCCAACATAATAAAAATAAGTTCCAATACAACTTAAGATTAGCAAACATGATAAGTTTATAACCTCATTCAACAACGAAATGCTACTTTAATGACATCACTCATTATATGCCAAGTTTGTTAGTGACTCATTATTTATAATATTAGGAGGTGTAGTTCAAAAAACTAGAATAATAACGCAATTATGCCAAATGAAGAAAATAAAACAAATAAAAAATAAAATATACCAGCAATTACATGGATTCATAAGAAGTAAAAGTAGTGAAATAAAAGATAAATAATGTACAAAGAAAATATATTTTAAAATTTAAAAAGAAATTAAAAAGTAAAAATAAAATTAAAAAATTAAAATAATGGAAACAAAAAATTATAAAGAAATAAATTAAAATAAAAACAAAAAGGAAAGAAATTAAAAAGTAACATTGTAATTACACACTGTAATTACCACCAATTCTCACCTCCCCTTGAGAATTTGAGAGTGTAATTACACTTCTCCAATTACACCCAATTCCATGATGGCCAAGTAATTACATGACCAGACAAACATATCAAACTGTATAATTACACTCAATTACATCCAAATCCAATTCCTAGGTGACTTTCCGGACAAACTCTTAGTAGAACACATTAATGGCAAACACGTTTTCTTCTTATCGTATTATGCACAAGAGAAGAACAACTATAAGAAGAGGATATAATGCATAAGTTCATTTAAGCCATTGAGGAATAATTCATGAGCTTACAATCTCAGTAGGAAACCTCGCTTTTGTTTTCGTGATTTGCATTAACAATTGAGTCGTTTTGAGAGGCTTTTAGTTGCATTAGACAAAAGAAAGGAAAATGCACATGAAATTTCTACAAAGATTTTTCTAGCAACTGTCAATTTTTTCTCTTGTATACATGCTGTAGTTCAATGAAAAATAGTGATTTTGTTGAATACCCCACTAGGAAGTTTCAAACTCTTTTGTGTTCCCTTGATGAGTAGTGGTGCTATATCTTGCTTCAAGTGGGGCGTATACATAGACGAAGTCAAAATTTCAAGTTTATGAATTCAGAATTTTAATCATTTTAAGTCATTAAATTTAAAATTAATAATTCATAGATATTTAATAAATTTTTAAAAATAAATATAGAGTTTGAATCAAAGATATTGGGTTCAACCGAATCCATTTCCGACACTCTAGCTCTGTCCCGGACAGGTGTGCAGTTTGTGTCATATCATCCATGATGCTTATCCAAAAGAACTGATGTTTAGAAAAGGCATAATGCAACTGTTAAAAGAAGAGGTCAAATAGAAACTAATGATGGTCTCAAGAATGTACTGCTAAACATTTTTGTTGCGAAAGATCTTTCAAGAAATGGAGGCCACTACTTTTGTCGGAACCCAACCTTATCCTAAAGAAGGTAGAAAAAAGAAGAAAGCTAATCAATCTTCTCATAATGTTTCACATGCTATGCTATTTAGAACAGTTGATGTCACAAAACTCAAAAATGGGTTCTTTGATGATAGGTAAAGTACTAAGCCATGTATTATGTTAATAAAAAGAAAAACTAGCTCACTTTAGGAGTGTAATTAGGGATGTCAATGAAACTTTCTTGCATTGCTTCCTATGGAAAGATCGAGTTGATGGCGCATTATAAATGTTCTTTTCGTTATAAGATTCTTTCCACATGAGGTCGATAAAATATAATATAGGAGATTGATAAATAAAGAAAAAGTTATTTATATCCCCAAATTTGCTTTAAAAATGAAACTCATTCTTTAATTATGAATCATTGTTATTCTCCTCCTTCCATCAAATCCTTTTTTCCCTTTGTATTTTTAATTTTTCATAAATATAATACCTTTTTATACGGAAAAGAACCAAAACTTATCACGACCAAAAATCTACTAGTCGTGATGGCACCTAACCCAACCCGCTAGGTAAGCCAAACAACAATTACACAATTTCAATGAAGATAAATAAGAACTCATTTAAGTGAAATAACTGAACTTCTATACATTAACCCAAGGATTGATAGTATAAGTTACGAGCCACTATAACTTAGATTTATAAAGGTGGTATGAAATAATATAACATATATTTGGGATATACATAAACAGAATGTAAAATCTAAAACTATCATGGACAAGTGGTAGCTATATCCGGAAAGCAGGTACATCTTCAATGCCAGCTCCCGCCATACACAGCAGCATCGGCTCAAAGATCTGCACGCAAGATGCAGAAGTATAGTATGAGTACAACCGACCCCATGTACTCAATAAGTAACAAACATAACCTCAGGTTGAAAGCAGTGACGAGCTCGGAAGAAGGTTAGGGTTCAACACCAATAGCCAATAACAACTCGTAATGATATAATGAAGACAATAAAAGTGAATAGCTTAAAAGGTATTATGCTCAGCTCTCGTTCATAGTTACATGAAAGTAGACATGCTTCTCAAGTATAACAATCAAAGTCCAAATCTTACCACTGAAATTAATTAAATATAAGTTTATCAAAAGGAACGGTGTTTTCCAATTCACAACATGAGATAAGACTTTCTGCTTATCAGTTAGCATGAGGAGACACATCTCTATGCCTACATGTCAATATACATGTCAAATTATCAAATGTCACATTGCTGTTTAGCATGAGAAAAATACATCTCTATGCCTACATGTAAGATATACATGTCAAGTAAATAATTTTACAGCGCTATCATCAAGTATACTCACTCTCAGCACACTCATGGTGCCTGGCTCAAATGCCCAACTTCATTACACACACAATTACTCAGCACTGCACAGGTGCTTGGCTCAAAGGCCCATTACCAAAGCACGTGTATATGTCACTGTGTATGTGCTCACTGCTGGTATGTTAGATTCCGGAGAGGCGGATCCTGCCCAAGCGCTAATCAAAATCCAATATGGCATGTTGAAGCGTGCAACCTGATCCAAATACAATCTGTTGCGACATGCTACCCGATCCAAATTACAATATGTTGTGGCAAGCAACCCGATAAAAATATCAATCCTGTTACAGCGTGTAACCCGATCTAAATATTACTCACAACACGGCTTTGTGGCCCACATCAGTTATCAATCCTCTCAAGTCTCAATGACCCACATCTCACAGAAACAGAATCCAATTATACAACATTGAGTATCAAAATGTGCCACAAATACAACTCAAACTTGTGTCACGTACAAGGACACCCATAACATGTGAGACAACATATCAAAGTGACAAGAGACAGAAATATAACATGCGGATATAACTATCATGACTGAACAATATGACCACGGCTAAAGCAATTAGCTCAACATGGCAGACATAGTCCTATCATGTCTCAACAAATAAGCAAATAGCCTAGACATGATTTCTAGCATGAATAACTCACGTAGTCATATAAATGGAGAAAACATGATATCAAGAAAGCATGATATCTTAATAAGGCATATAACAGAGTAAGAACTACCCGGATCTTGAATACTTCGGTGCACACATATATGCCCGTCACCTAGCACGTGCATCACCCCCAACCCATCTCAAATATCATAATTCTCAAGAATAATTACCCTCAACTCCAAGTTTAGATAATTTACTTACCTCGATCAAGCCAAATCAAATATCGAGAAAGCCAAACAATACTCCAGAAATACCATCCAGCGCGAATCAACATCCGAATGGCTCAAAACTAGCCAAAAGCAACTCAAAAACATCAAATAGAGCCAAAGGAAATAAACCCAAACGATAAAGGTCGAATATTTAATCAAATGCTCAAAGTCAACCAAAAGGTCAACCCCGAGCACCGCACCCCGCACCCCGAAACCTGACAAAACTCATAAATTTTGTCATGTAATGACCCGGCCGGTCGTTTTGTATATTGTAGCCCTGTTATCCTTTTTATTGCCTCTTCTATATTTATATGTGGTTATGTGGCTTACCTGGGTAGTTGGATTGATTTCGAAAAAGTTTCGGAGTGAATTCAGACACTTAGTCCCAAGGTTGGAAGCTTAAGCTAAAAAAGTTGACCGGAGTTTGACTTGTGTGTATACTACTATGGAATAGAGTTTTGATGGTTCCAATAATTTGTATAATGATTTTTGACTTAGGCGTATGTCTGGATATTGATTTAGATGTATGTAGGTTGATTGATGCTTTTCCGTGCGATGGCCAAGGGCGAGGCGGTACTTGTGATATTTCCACATGGAACCTACATATGGCGAAAGTTGGAAAGTTGAAGGTTTGGAAGGTTGAGAGGTTTAACCAAGGGTTGACTTTATTAATATCGGGCTCAGATTATAATTTTGGGAGTTGGTATAGGTCCATTGTGTCATTTCGGACTTGCATGTAAAATTTGGGGTCATTCGAAGTTGTTTAGGCCTATTCGGCGCAAGTTTTGAATTTGGACATGTTCATTAGTTCATTAGGCTTGAATTGGGGAGTGATTCATGGTTTTGATGTTGTTTGATGTGATTTAAGGCCATGAGTAGGTTTGTGTTATGTTTTGGAACTTGATGATATGTTCGGACGAGGTCCCAGGGGCCCTAGGTGTGTTTCGGACCAATTGGAAACTTAGAAGAATTATTGAAGATTGCTGAAGTCTGGTCTGCAATATTTGGGTCGCAGGTGTGGCGCCGCAGAAGCGGTTGATTGGCCTTATTGCCAGCAGAAGCGGAAGTTCTGAGCTTTAAGTGGAAGCCATATCTGTGATGATTTTTCCGTAGATGCGGAGTTACAGGTGCGACTGTTGGTTTGCAGATGCGGAATGCCTGGGCAGATTAAAGCTTGGATGAGGGTTCTATTTCATTTATCACATTTTGAGTTAGAGATCTCGGTTTTGGGTGATTTTGGAGGAGATTTTTATAATTTAGATCGGGGTAAGTGTTTTTGACTAATATTTGTCCATTATTCGTGATTCCATTTTTGTTTTTATTATTTAATTAGTGATTTAAATTGGAAAAATTGGGAATATTTCTAAAAACTTTCCTAATGTTAAAATGAGAATTTGAAGGTCAATTTGAGGTCAGAATTGGATGATTTCGGTATGATTGGACTCGTATCAGAATGGATGTTCGGAATTTGTGAGTTTGGTTGGGTTCCGAGGTATGGGTTCCGAGGTATGGGCCCGGGGTTGACTTTTTAATTTTCATTAAAGATCCAATCTTTCTTATCCGGAATTGCTTCCTATGACTTTTTTTTTATGTTATTAAGTTAGTTTGGCTAGACTCGAGCCGTACAGAGTTGGATTTGCGTGGGAAGAGTTTATTAGTGGATTGATTTAGCTTATTTGAAGTAAGTATCTTTCCTAACTTTTCGTGTGGGAGGGGGGGGGGGAGGGGGAGAGGATACCCCTTAGGATTGGGTTAGATTGTACTATTTGATGATGTGAAAGAAATGTACATGAGGTGACAAGTGTGTACACGGTGTTATATGTAAAGATTGATCGGTTTTAGACCCTTAGGTTATTTATAAGAATTTAATTGAAGTTTTTATTAATTGTTCTATTTCTCATTGTCAAGTTTATTCTTACATATTTTAATTGAAGTTGTTATTACATGTTCTAGTTTTTAGCGTCGAGTATTTCCCTTTTATGCATTTATTAGTAGTTGTTATTACATGCTATTCTTTTCATTATTGAATTATTCTCATGCATTTAGTCGTAATTGCTATTTCATGCTATGTTTTTCATTATTAAGCCTATATTATGCATTAGAATTTGAAGTTGCCATCCCGTGGAAATTATCTTCATTGATGAGTTATTGAAGTTGTAGTTGTTGGAAGCTATCAACACATTTGTGGTTGAAATTGTTAGTTATTGGAGCACCTCTCCTTGTTGAGTTATTTCCCGTTAATTTTTTTGATGTTGAGATTCTCGTACATATTGTAACTGAGTCATGGGCTATGTGTTGTGGTGACATTGGTATTCTTGCTTTTGACAATGTTGTGGCATATTGGCACATGTGGTGCGATTTAATTATTGTGTTGTGTTATTGATACGCATGGTATACAGGTGGGTATCGAAACGCATGCGGTGAGATAAAGTGGGATTGATATGCGTGTTGCTAGTAAGGGAATTACTTGAAGTCACGCGGTGAGATAAGGGGCTAAAGCACATAAAGTTATTTCAGGAAAAATATTTTTAGAAAATTAATGGAAGGATCACGCGGCGATATAAGAAAAGATTGTGATTATGACTTGCTAAAAATTGAATATGAAGTGTGGTATTGATGGTAGGCTAGAAACCTGTATTTTAGTCATAGTTTGCACTCCAAGTACTACATTTTACTTGTGTTTGAGCTTAAATGTTAGTGTATTGCACTTACTGCATATTTTATGCCTTGTAGGAAATGATTCCGAGCTATTAAGATACTTTGGAGCTAATTTGAACAAGTTGGAGCTTTAAAGTCTGAGTAAAAGCCCAAAAAATTAAGCCCGAATCACGTTCGAGGGTCGAAGACCAAGTTTGGATGTCAAAAAGTGAGAAAATAAAAATTACTCTGAGAAAATTGCACTATCGCGCCGCGCCATGCGTAGTGGGGCGCTAGTGCAAAATTCCTGCAGAGTGTAAAAATCATCTCTCTGAACTTCTCCACAGGCGCACCGCGTGGGGGGCCGCGCCATGCACCACGCATATGCAAAATTTACAGAGTATTTCTCCTATTTCGGCTTGGAAAGAATAGTTTCATCCGGGCCCGTTTCTACATGATATAAATACACCAAAAATACGATTTTTAGAGGACTTTTGACCTTGAAAGCTTTGGGAGAGCTTTGGAGGCTACAAGACTCAGGATTTCATCATCTTTCCATCAATTCAATACGGAAGTTTGGATTGTAACATTAGATTGATGCTTCCTTATTCTTTAATTATATTTGTGATGACTTCCTCCATGATTATGAAGTAGTTTACCTTAGGGTTTGATGGATATAGTATTTTTATAAATATTTGTGGATTTTAACTCTAGTTCTTGCTTGAATTTGTTTATGGAGTTTTGAATTGTTGCAACTTTATTCACCAGTCTATTTAATCGAGAGAGGAATTTTTTGGTGATTATCTTTGCATTATTTTGTTGTATTTGATTCATTGGTTCTCTTAAGTAATCTAAATAGCTTGTTGAATTGTTGATTAAATCAAGTTAGGGGAATATTGGAGAGACGCTTTCCTAAAGACTAATCCATTAACACATGCTTTCATACATTCACAATGCTTATATTAGTTCACCTCCTAGATTTAAGGTTTAATTGAGAGAGGAGTCTTGACTACACATTTGAACTAATCATCGAGTGAATTCATGATAATCATTAGAACATTAGAGTGAATTAAACTAGAGTTAAATCCCAAATAGCTATCTTGCACCTATCATGTCCAAACCCTTGTTTCTCATATTTATAAGAAACCAACTATGCTAATCTCTAGTTCTTTGCATTCAATTGTCAATTTTTTTTTATTTTAGTAGTTAAACATAGTTCATAATCATTTAACTCTAGTGTTGATCCTCTTGAATATCAATTAAACCAGAAATTATTCGAACATTGTTTAAATTCAATCTTTGTGGAGATGATATTTTATTACACTATCTTTGATTAGCGAACATCAATTTTGTGTTGTGTTTTACACTCATCAAATTTTGTCGCCGCATTCCCGGAGATTGGCAATCAATAGTGTTCAAAATAGTTTTTGGTTCTAATTCAGGAATTTATTTTTATTTTATTCTTCACGGGTTTCTCTTCCGTGTGCAGGCAACAAGTTAAGTTCGTGGTGTATGACTCGATCTTCTTCAAAAGAAGTAATACCCTACAAATCGGAGTTGGAAAAATACCTACGGAAACTGAGCAATGAGAAAGAGTTCACCGGAAAGTTCTTGGGGAAAACTTCAACCCAAGAACACGTGGATAATAACGATGAAGACGAGGTAGATTTAGCTGTAAGAGAAGCAGTACAACATACAGAAGAAGCTGCAAGGATAGCAACCGAGGCAGCCCGTAGAGCTGCTGAGGATACCGTCGAAGATGAGAGGGGTCGAAGATCCCTTTAATTGAATATCAGTTCGAGAACGCGGTACCCAGGCCTGGTAGAGCATTGGGTGATTATGCCAAACCAGTCTACAATTAGGGACTATCCAGTGTCAAACCTCCACCAGTAGCAATGAACAATTTCGAGTTGAAGCAAGGCTTGCTTCAAACTATCCAGAAAAACTGTGTCTTCATAGGGAAGGTGAATGAAGATCCTAACACTCACTTGATAGATTTTGAGGAAATCATGAACACCTTCCAGTACAATGGAGTATCGAAAGATGCGGTCTACTTAAGGTCATTCTCCTTTTCACTGAAGGATGACGCGAAGCACTGGCTTCGTAGCTTACCAATGGAGTCGATCAAGACTTGGGAAGATATGACTAGAAAGTTTCTTGACAAATACTTCTCAGCTGCAAAAAAAGTGAAATTCAGAAGGAAAATTCACAACTTCCGCCATACGAACACTGAAATAGTTTTCGAGGCTTAGGAAAGATTCAAGGAGATAGTGAGCAAGTGTCAGCATAATGGGATTGAATTATGGATGCAACTCCAGGATTTTTGAGATGGACTGACTCCTCCCTCACGAAGAACTCTGAACACTGCAGTTGGAGGTCTTTTAATGAAGAAGACTCTTGCGGAGATTGTGGCAATTTTTGATGAGATCTCTGAAGATATTAACTAGTGGCCTGCTGAGAGTAATGATAGAAGAAGATCAGTTGGGGTTCATTAAGTAGATTCTAACACCGCAGTGCAAGCCCAACTAGACGCCATAGCCAAAAAGATAAGAAAGTTGACCTTAGCAGAGGTCTAGAGCCAACCATCATCATTTTGTGATTTCTGTGGAATGGGTCATCCAACACATGAGTGTTAGGCCTTAGATGTATATAAAGTGGTAAATGATGTGGGAAGCTTTGATATAGGCAACTACCAGAGTGGTAAGGGACAGAGGCACCCGGGCTTTTCTTGGAACTCACCAAGTGGTAGCTTGAACTCATGGCAGTAGTATAGCTCTAGACCTCAGGGTCAAGGAGCTCCGGGTTTTCAAAATCAGAAGAGGCAGCAATATTAGCCTCCACAATCTAATCGGTCTAGCATGGAAGATATGATGAAGGCCTTTATTATTAAGACATATGAGAGGCTTGAAACCCACAACTCAGCTATACAAGAACATGGTGTAGCTATCAAAGAACTAGGCACGACTTTTCGAAACCTGGAATGACAGGTTGGGCAACTAGATATTCTATTGTCTGAGAGGGTTCCAGGAACGCTCCCTGCTGATACTGTAAGAAATCCAAAAGAGATAATAAATGCAATGTATTTAAGGAATGGGCACGAGTTGGAGGATCCCATAGCAAAGAAAAATGATGAGCCTAGTGAAAGACAGGTGGAGATGGTGGAAGAGAAGAAAAATGATAATATTAAAAAAGGTGCAGGTATGGTAGACGATGGTCTGAAGAAGAAGGGAAAGACTAGATCTCAGAAAAAGAAGAAGGATAATAGTGCAAAAAATAATGAGACGGAAGAGAGCAAATACATGCCCGCTCTACCTTTCCCCCAGAAGCAAAGAAGAGAGAAGTTAGACAAACAATTCGAGCACTTTCTAGAAGTGTTCAAGTAGGTGCATATGAATATACCTTTCAAGAGATGGTTTCACATATGCCAACTTATGCTAAATTCATGAAGGAGATATTGTCCAAGAAACGGAAAGTGGAAGAGACATTGGTGGTCAAGCTCACAGAGCATTGTACTTCCATCTTGTAGAATAAGCTCCCTAAAAAATGTGGAGATCCAGGGGTTTTTTCTATACCTTGCTCTTTAAGAAGTACTAAATTGAAAAAATCTTTGTATGATTCAGGTACTTCCATTAATATTATGACTTTATCTAGTTTCAGGAAATTGGAGGGAGAGATTGTAGAGATCCGGTCAGTACCGTGTCCTTGAAGCCGGTAGATCAGACCACAATCATATAGGAAGGAATATTGGAAGATGTGCTAGTTCAGGTGGACAAATTTGTGTTCCCGGTGGATTTAATTATGGTGAACATGGAGGAGAATAGGGAGGCCCCACTGATTTTAGGAAGACCCTTCTTGGCTACGGGCAGAGCAATTCTTGATATTCAGGAAAGGCAGCTCATGCTCAAAGTGGGGATGAAAGGCCGATCTTCAAAATGGAAGGAGAAAGGGGTGCCCTAAAAGAACCTATTGGAAAGAGTGAAGCTGATAAGTGTGGGGTATACCCAAAGAAGGCAGAAAAGAAGCTCTCAGCATGGATGTGTGCACTCGGTTAGGCATGCAAAGGAGACCCCAGTAGATGAATCATGGAAGTTTCATTTACCTCTTGCTTTTCATTTTTGTGTCATGGGGACATGCCACAATTTAAAGTGTGGGGTGGGGGATGATGTAAATATGTACATGTGTATTTTTGGTTTCGTTTGAAAAAGAAAATTGACTTTTCCCGATGATGGATTTCCTCGACTGTCTTCTTGAGGGATCAGAGTCGAAGAAAAAAATATTTTTTTTTCTTAGGTAGTGTAATAATTTCCCCTTAGTTTTTCTTGTGTCGCGGTTCTTTTTCAAGGGTTTTGATTGAACCGAATATAATTAGTTTTTCTTTTAGTATGAGTAGTGAAGTCTTGTGCTATGTATTAAATAGAGATGACTTTCCTTGACTTTGCTTTTTCTCGAAAGTAGTGAGTGCCTTAGTTGTGACGCCTAGACTCAGTTCTTGATGCTTAAATAAGTAATTTAAATTGTTTATTTGTGACTTTGCTTAACTTCTTTGACTAGAGAGTCGAGATGGGTCCGATCCTAAGTGAGTTATGTGCCAATGCGTGTGTGAAATTTGTTGATATAATGTTGTAATGAATCGATCGGTCATTTTGAGAGTTGTAACTCTGTTTTCCCATTTACTGCTCCTTTTGTGCTCTACAGTTGTTATATGACTTACCAGATTGGTCGGTTCGGGTCCGGAGAGATTTCAAAGTGAATTGAGACACCTAGTCTCTCAATTGAAAGCTTAAGTTGGAAAAATTGATCGGGTGTTGACTTATGTGTAACCGACCCCAAATCTGAGTTTTGAGGGTTTTGTTAGCTCCGTTTAGTAATTTTGGACTTAGGAGCGTGTCCGGATTGTGATTTGGAGGTCTGTAGTTGAATTAGATTTGAAATGACGAAAGTTGGATTTTTGAAAAGTTGAATTTTTGGAAAGTTGACTTATGCGTAGAGTGATTGCTTATGCTTCATGTCAGTTGAAGCCTCATGAGAAGAACTACCATGTTCATGATTTGGAGTTAGCTGACATCGTTCACACATTAAAGATTTGTAGGCATTATCTCTACGGTGTGTCTTGTGAGGTGTTTACTGATCATCGGAGCCTCCAACACTTGTTCAAACACAAAGATCTAAATTAGAGACAGCGGAGATGGTTGGAGCTGCTAAAGGACTATGATATCACCATTCCATGTCATTCAGGGAAGGCTAATGTGGTGGCCAATGCTTTGAGAAGAAAGGCGGTGAGTATGGGTAGCCTTGCATTTATTCCCGTTAGTGAGAGACCTCTTGCAGTTGATGTTCATGCCTTGGCCAACCGGTTCGTGAGATTGGATATTTCGGAGCCCAGTCGGGTCCTAGCTTGTGTGGTTTCTCGGTCTTCCTTATTTGATGGCATCAGAGAGCGCCAGTATGATGATCCTCATTTGGTTGTCCTCAAGTGCAAGGTTCAGCACGGTGATACCAGAGATGTGACTATTGGGGATTATGGGGTATTGAGGATGCAGGATCGAATTTGTGTTCCAAATATGGATGTGCTATATATGTTGATTCTTAAGGAGGCCCACAGTTTGCGGTATTTCGTCCATCCGTGTGCCGCGAAGATGTATCAGGACTTGAGGCAGCACTATTGGTGGAGAAGAATGAAGAAGGATGTAGTAGGATTTGTAGCTCGGTGCCTTAACTGTCAGCAGGTGAAGTATGAGAATCAGAGATTGGGTTGCTTTAGAGGTTAGAGATTCCAGAGTGGAAGTGGGAGAGGATCACCATGGATTTCGTAGTTGGGCTCCCACGGACTTCGAGGAAGTTCGATGCTATTTGTGTAATTATGGATTGGCTGACCGAGTCCGCGCACTTCATTCTAGTGGGTACTACTTATTTTTCAGATCAGTTGGCTGAGATTTACATCCGAGAGATTGTCCGCCTTCACAGTGTGCCGGTTTCCATAATTTTAGTTAGAGGCACACAGTTTATATCGCAGTTTTGGAGAGTCGTGCAGTGGGAGTTGGGCACTCAGGTTGCGTTGAGCACAACATTTCACCCTCAGATAGACAGACAGTTTGAGCACACTATTTAGATATTGGAGGACATGCTACGCGCTTGTATTATTGATTTTGGAGGTTCATGGAACCAGTTTCTACCGTTCGTGGAGTTTGCCTACAACAACAGTTACCAATTGAGCATTCACATGGCTCCATATAAGGCTTTGTATGGGAGGCGGTGTAGATCTCCAGTGGGTTAGTTTTAGCCGGATGAGGCTAGGCTATTGGGTACTGACTTGGTTTAGGATGCTTTGGACAAGGTTAAATTGATTCAGGAGCGTCTTCGCATGGCGCAGTCTGGACAGAAGAGTTACGCCGACAGGAAGGTCCATGATGCGTCTTACATGGTTGGGAGAAGGTTCTGCTGAAAGTTTCACCCATGAAGGGTGTTATGAGATTCGGGAAGAAGGACAAGTTGATCCCTCGATTCATTGGGCCTTTTGAGGTACTTCAAAGGATTGGGGAGGTGGCTTACGATCTTGCCTTGCTGCCTAGTTTGTCAAGTGTGCATCCATTATTTCATGTTCCTATGCTCCGAAAGTACATCGGCGATCTGTCTCATGTTTTGGATTTCAGTACGGTTCAGTTGGATGGGGATTTGACTTATGATGTGATTTGACTTAGAAAGTTGAGATCAAAGGATATAACTTCAGTGAAGGTGCAGTGGAGAGGTTAGCCCGTTGAGGATGCTACTTGGGAGATCGAGCGGGAGATGCAGAGCAAATACCCATGCCTGTTTGAGACTCCAGATATGTTTCTAGACCCGTTCGAGGATGAACGTTTATTTAAGAGGGGGAGGATGTAACGACCCGATCGATCGTTTTGAGAGCTGTAGCAGCATTCCCCCATTTACTGCTCCTTTTGTACTCTACAGTTGTTATATGACTTACCGGGTTGGTCGGTTCGGGCCCGGAGAGATTTCAATGTGAATTGAGACACCTACTCTCTTAATTGAAAGTTTAAGTTGGAAAAGTTGATCGAGGTATTGACTTATGTGTAAATGACCCCAGATCCAAGTTTTGAGGGTTTTGTTAGCTCTGTTTAGTGATTTTGGACTTAGGAGCGTGTCCGGATTGTGATTTGGAAGTCTGTAGTTGAATTAGGCTTGAAATGACGAAAATTAAATTTTTGAAAAGTTTGACCGGGAGTGGACTTTTTGATATCGGGGCAAGATTCCTATTCCGGAAGTTGGAGTAGGTCTGTGGTGTCATTTGTGACTTGTGTGCAAAATTTGAGGTCAATCGGACGTGATTTGATAGGTTTCGACGTCATTTGTAGAATTTGGAAATTTCAAAGTTCATTAGGCTTGAATCTATGTGCGACTTGTGTTTTTGATGTTGTTTGAGGGGATTTGATGATTCGACTAAGTTCACATGATATTTTAATACGTGTTGGTATGTTTGGTTGAGGTCCCGGGGGGCCTCGGGTTGATTTCAGGTGGTTAACGGGCCAAGGTTTGAATTTGAAGAATTGCTGAAGATTTGGAACTGCTGGTGGAATCGCACCTGCGGATTGGGAACCGCAGATGCGAGGAAGGGGCCGCGGAAGCGGTCAAGAAGGAAGTTGGCAGAAGTCGCAGGTGAGAGGTTCTTTCCGCACATGCGTGTCCGCAGATGCAGGTGTTCGATCGCAGAAGCGTATGTGCGCTTGGTGAGGCTGCTTCGTAGAAGCGGATGGCCCTTCGCAGGAGCATGTCCGCAGAATCGGACTGGGCGTCACAGAAGCGAAGGCACACTGGGTAAGTGAATTCCGAAAATGCGGAGATTTCACCGCAAGAGCGAGACCGCAGAAGCAGAATTTGGAGTGCATGTGCGGTTTGACTGGGCAGAACATATAAACATAAGGGTTCGCGATTTTCTTCATTTTCTAACATTTTGAGCTCGTATTTTTGAGGTTTTTGAGAGGATTTTCAAGGGTATTCTTAAGGTAAGTTCCTTGTGTTCATCTTTCTTCAATTATTATGTTTCCCCACTGATTTTCTACCTAGTTGGTATATTTTTGAGGTATAATTTGGGAGTTTGAGACTAGGGATTTGGAGAATTGATTTTGGGGATTTGAATGATCAAGTGGTGTCGGATTTCGATGAATTCGGTATGACTAGACTCGTGAGTGAATGGGCTTTCGGATTTTATGAGTTTTGTTGGATTCCGAGACGTGGGCCCGGGGGACGATTTTGAACCAATTTCGAATTTTGAGCTATAACTTAGTAATTTCTTGTAAAATTGATTACTTTAGCCCGTATTGATTGTGTTGTACTATTTGTGGCTAGATTCGGGTCGTTTGGAGGCCGATTTACGAGGAAAGTCATATAAGAGTAGGATTTTATTCGGATTGAGGTAAGTAACACTTCTAAGCTTGGCCCTGAGGGTTCCAAACCCCGAATTATGTGTTATGTGATTGGTATTGAGGTGACACACATGCCAAGTGATAGGCGTGCGAGCGTGCACTATGAGAATTGTGACATGGTAGATTCCATGGCACTGTATAGCGGTTCTATCTTGTTGATATCCGTATTTTCATCATGTGATAAAGTAATTGAGCTGTCGATCATGTTAGATATCATGTTTAGGCTTTATGCCGGTACTGTTGGGACCCATAGTCGTCATTCCTTACTGTTGTCTTACTGACTTCATTGATATTTCGTAATCAGTCATATTCATTCATTTCATATCATATCTCAGTCTCTGTTGTTATTCATTGCTACATCATATCACTATTTTCGGGCTATTTCATGACATGGTGAGCCCTTGAGTGAGACTGGAGAGATTGATGACTGAGTGAGGCCGAGAGTCTGATTATGAGTGACAATTATGGGATTGGGTTGCACGCTGCAGCGGTTATACTGATTTCTGATAGCGTTTGGATTAAAGGAGCCCCTCCAGAGTCTGCACACACCTCCAGTGAGCGTGATTAATTATAATGAGGGATGAATCTTCCTTGGACATGGATCTTGTCCAAAGTATTATATACCTGGAGATGGATCCTCTCCACAGGCTGGATTGGCCCTACTCGGTACTAGGTGACTGATGGTCAGTGATGTATATATTTTGGGATGGATCTTCCCCGGACCGTATGGGCCATATACAGTACCGAGTGATTAAGCAGTTGAGAGTGTGATCACACGAGGCTATCAGCATGGTGCATCACATACATCATGTGCATTGGCATGTAGAAGTAGAGGAGTTATATTCTTCATATCATTCAGATTTACTCTATTTTTACTGTTGAGTTATCTATTGAATTTGAAAGCATGCCTACGTTTCAGAACTTTTATTTTTATATTGAACTTTACCGGTTGAGTTCGTCACTACCTTTCAGTCCAAAGTTTGGATTTGTTACTTATTGAGTTGGTTGTACTCACGCTATACCCTACACCTCATGTGCAGATACAGGTGTTTCCAGTTACGGCGACTGCTGAGTGAGTAGTCGATATCTCAGAGACTATTGATGTAGCTGCATGGAGTTCGCAGGCCTTGGCTCTCCTTTATTATATTTATTTATATTTCAGTTCTTATTCCTCAGACGTTGTAGTAGGGTGTATCCTGGTATAGATGCTCATGTACTCGGTGATACCCCGATTCTGGGATAGATTGTATTATGTTGCGGATTTATTTCTGTTTCATAAAGGATTTTCTTTAATATAAATTGTTTTCGTATATATTTTCAAAGTTTTATTTGGTTGAACTGGTTGAGGAGTTGGCTTGCCTAGTTGCACGATAGGCACCATCACAACGGTTGGTTTCGGGTCGTGATAACTGTCCATGTCAGTTGATGTCTAGAACATGCCTCGTGTGTTTGAAAAGCGAATAGCAGTCTTGTTCAGTCTAGGAAGTGATATAGGCGTTTCTTTGTGAGCCAATTATATGCTTTTGACCCGCCTGATTGATGTGTATCTCGGTTGGCCTCTTTGAGCCTGTAATCCTATTTTTTTTGGAAATCACACTACAAGCCTGACCTCTTTGTTTGATTTGACCATCTGTTTGAACATTTTACCTCTCTTGAACACTTAAAACTGTTATGAGTTTGTTACGAGCTGAGTGGAGGTATAGTTGGATTTTGAGTGAAACAAAAAAGAATGGGGATGCACTAGTTGAAAATTTGTGAGAGCCACATGTAAGGAATTGAAAAAAAATAGAAATTAATCAGAACTTTGAAAAAGAAAAATAAGAGAGAGTTTGTGTCACGTCCCAAACTACTCCCTAGACGTGACTGGTACCCAACTAAGATCGCTCTCCAGACGAACCTATTCTTGTACAACTTACCTTTTAAATAAGCCTTGATAGAAATACGCACAAGTCCAAATGCATTAAAAATTATTAAACGCGAAATAATTATCCAAATAAAATTATAATTTATTAATTAAATCTAATTAGTACTCAAATAATAACTCTCTAACCCAAATTCCATAATAAGACCATGGAGCATCTAATGAAGTAATATGATTTTAACTGACGGGCATGCAAACCCCAAAAGAAATAATAGCCATGAGATATGTAGATCTGAAACATCGGCCTCCACGAAGAATGCGACAACTCACCTCAGCAATAGAATCCACTCAGTGAACTCGATAACCACTAGCCTCGTCCTCAGCAACGGTATCTGTATGGATATGCAAGTAAGGAGTGAGTTATACATAAATATAACCCAGTAAGATCATCGACCCGCCACTCTGAATATCTCTGAAACAAGTGTTAGAAAATACAAACACACAACGAGCACAAAAATAATATGCAAAATCTTTCACCATATAATTACTCTATAAGGTCCAAATAATTATTCAACAACAATACTATATATATCTCAACACAATCTACACTAAGGACTTATCATTAACGGCAGTATAGAAAATTAACCAAATACCCCAACGAGTCCACGACAGCATACACAATGCCCCAAATCTACCACGGCGGCATATACAATGCCCCAAATCTACAATGACGACATACACAATGCCCCAAATATACTACGGCAATGAAGAAATAATTTCTAATGCCACAATGCCATAGCACGAGGCTACGCCACATTACACCATATCACAAATTAATTATTAAATAATTGTAGCTTTTTTTATATAAAATAATATATATTTGCGGCTGATCAAAGACCATCGATTCTGCCAAGCGCACGCTCGTCCCAACACATGGACCAGGCAAACAAAACATACTTTCAAAACGGGTTTTGAAAAAGCAAACATCAAAGAAAGTTTCACTTACCTCGCTATCAAGAAGTTTTCAAACCTTGCCATGCATGGTACACAACCAAACGGCCTCCAATGATTTCAATCTATTCAAAATATTGAATAACACGTCCTAATTAGTCTAAGTAAATAATTCTCATAATCTTAGGACAAGTTAAAATACCCTAGTCCAATTACTAAAAAACTATACAGAATTCTCAAACGCATAGCGTGAAAAAATTTACCGAAGCAGTGAATGCATTACGCTGGCTTATCCACCCAATCTCATTGATTACTATTCCAAATTTTCCAATCTTTGGATATCATTACTTTATCCCATTATTACACAATTATTGTCTAATTATCATAACATTATCATTATCCTCTAATTACTATATAAAGATTATCTCCTAATTAAAGAACTAATGCCAAGTCTGCAACGTTTCCATAACAAGGTTACAATCTCAATCCTTATTACTTGCAATCATGACATCATGATTGATTTTTTTAAAACTCAATTCTTAAGCAATCGCTGCTCTATTGATTGTCCCAGTCATCATCAACATTATCAATATAATTACTTCACTCCAATTTCATTGAATACTACTGTATGTAAGAATTAAAAATTAACATACCTTGTAACTTGGTATCTTCTATACAAGAATTCCTACGCAGTACAGTTGAATTGTTGAGCAGTTGTCACGCCCGACTCATTTTGTCTGTGCTTGAAGAAATTGGGAGCTTGATGTATTATGTGTGAAGGTTAGAATTTGGTTCAACACAAGTGTGTGGTATAATGGATAAAATTGTATGTATTAAAGTGCTCAGGGAGGTGTAATCACTACATCCAAATGTATCATACCTATCTGACAACCTACATTACAATTAAAAAAAAAGTCATACTTGATCCTTGACCGAATGAGCTTAAATTAGTAGAGCATAACACTACGGGCAAGCCTATGGTACGTTTTCTATGGCGCATGAATTTTATTTCTGAGAGTGAGTTAATTCTTTCTATCTTGAGTTTCTATTTGTTCTTGAATTTTATTATGTGTGGAAATACTCTCTATCTTTGGTGTGAGGACACATGATTTGCGAAGGAAAGGTAATGTCTTTGGCCTTTGTATTAGAGTAAGTGAGCAAATTTTTGAAAAATACGTGGTGCTTTTGAGTCGAGTCTTGAGGCTAGGATGTTATGATAGGGTGCTTAGTCTGCTTTAAATATTTTTGGCATGATGCGTTCGGGAATTTGTCTGATAAGAAGGCCATCTCTATGTGAAGTGCAGTTTGATTGCTTTTGGACGAACAATGGTTTAAGTATACGGTGTTGATGATAGGCTAGAAACTCATGTTTTAGTCATAGTTTGCACTCCAATTACTGCATTTTACTTGTGTTTGAGCTTAAATGTTAGTATATTGCATTTATTATATATATTAAGCCTTGCAGGAAATGAATTCGAGCTATTAAGATACTTTGGAGCTAATTTGAACAAGTTGGAGATTTGAAGTGTGAGTAAAACCCCAAGAAATTAAGTCGGGATCATGTTCGGAAGTCGAGGATCAAGTCTGGATGTCAAAAAGTGAGAAAACAAAAATTACTCTAAGAAAATTGCACTACCGCGCCGCGCCATGCGTAGCAGGGCACGGGGCGCTAGTGCAAAGTTCATGCAGAGTGTAAAAATTAACTCTTTGAACTTCTCCAAAGGCGCACCGCGTGGGGCGCCGCGCCATGCGCCGCGCATATGCAAATATTACAGAGTATTTCTCCTACTTCATCTTGAAAAGTATAGTTTCATCCGGGCCCATTCCTACATAATATAAATACACCAAAAATACGATTTTAGAGGACTTTTTGTCACGCCCTAAACCTAGGGAGGCGTGGTTGGCACCCGGTGCCGTACTGGCCCGAGCAAACCATTATGTAACTCCTTTACTTTCTTTGTAACTATCATGGGCCAACATGGCCACAACTCGTAATGTATCACTATAAGTGGGCAAAACTATATCACTGAACTATTTTTCTTAAAACATTAATACATATGGGCCGTCAAGGCCTCTGACATACTGTACAAAATGAACCTCTGTCTACAAAGCCTCTAAGATTATTTGACATCAAATAGGACAGGTTACCGGCCTACCCATAAGTCTGTAGAAAAACTCTGACACGATAACTCATAGACTCGATTGCACTCTGAATGAGGTGGAGTCTTACCGATCCTTTGCTGAATGCCAATCTCGTCTACTATGAGGGATGTTGTGATGGTACCTAGTCTCTAAGATTAGGTAAGACGAACACACAATTAGAAATGAACAGAAGTAATGTTTAAGACATTAAATTAAACTGATAACTAACACCATAAAGCCAATACGAAACAACAGTCATAAAAATCCCAAAAACGGTGGGACTAAGTCATAAGCTCTACTGAAATATACTAGAATCTTTAATACAACAATGTTTGATAAGAAGATTAACAGTAGCAAAGGCAATAACAGAAGGTGACTCCAAGGCCTGCGGGCGTCAAGCAGGTATACCTTGAAGTCTCCGAAATATTTGGTCAAATCACTAGCGTCCGACACGAGCACAAATACCTGGTTCTACACAAAAATATGCAGAAGCGTAGCATGAGTATACCACAATGGTACCTAGTAAGTATCAAGCCTAACCTCGATAGAGTAGTGACGAGGCCGGGTCAATATACCTACTAGATATAGAAACATGAATAGAACATTAACATAATCTAATAACGAAAAGTAAAGAGATAAATGGCAACAAACAAAATGATGATATAAGGTTAACAATGGAAATTTAGGCAATAAAGGACAACAAAGAATGAATAGATAGTAAGAACAACAAGTGATCAAGTACATTAAAAATATAAGTAAAATGAATGAAGGAAAGATAATAACCGTTCAAATCAACTAGTCTTTTCACATAGAATGTATAACAAGAATCACAATCGAGATACCTGATGAGCGCAAAACACAACACAAAATTGATGCTCGCTAATCAAAGATAGTATAGTAAAATATCGTCTCCATAAGGATTGGATTTAAACAATGTTCGAATAATTTTTGGTTTAATTGCTATTCATAAGGATCAACACTTGAGTAAAATGATTATGAACTATGTTTAACTACTAAAATTAGGAAATTGATAATTGTCTGCAAATAACTATAGATTAGCAGAGTTGATTTCTTATAAATGTGAGGAATAATGGTTTCGACATGATAGGTGCAAGATAGCTATTTGGAATTTAAGTTTAATTCAATCTAATGTTCTAATGATTCTCACGAATTCACTCGATGATTAGTTCAAACATGTAGTCAAGACTCCTCTCTCGATTAAACCTTAACTCTACGAGGTGAACTAATATAAGCAATGTAAAAGTATCGAAGCATGCATTAATGGATTAGTCTATAGGAAAATGTCTCTCAAATATTCTCCTAGCTTGATTTAATCAACGATTCAACAAGCTCTTTCGAGTAAATAAGAGAATCAATGAATTAAATCAAACAAAAAAAAATGCAAAGATAATCACCAAAATATTCCTCTCTCGATTAAATAGACCGGTGAATAAAGTTGCAACAATTCAAAACTTCATAAATTAATTCAAGCATTGGAGGCTACAAGACTCAGGATTTCATCATCTTTCCATCAATTCAATACGGGAGTTTGGATTGTAACATTTGATTGATGCTTTCTTATTCTTTAATTATATTTGTGATGACTTCCTGGTGAGGACACGCACTGCTAGATCATATAATCAGACACCCGCACCCCATGCTAGAGCCACGAGACGCCGGGGCCTAGGCCGGGGTGGAGGCCGAGGAGGGGCACGTGCCGCAGCCAAAGCACATGTTCGAGCAACGACTAAGGAGCCACAAGCAGCTCCGGTTGTGGAACAGGAACCCGAGGCACTTGTTGTTACCCCTGAACTCCAGGAGACTCTAGCCCGGTTTCGTAGTATGTTCAGCACTTTCGCTGATGCGGGATCGATCCCAGTCACACCAGCTACATCTTAGGCTAGAGGAGGAGCTCAGACTCCTGCGGCCCGTACTCTAGAGCAGCGTGTCCATGTTGATAAGGTTTCGGGAGTTTTACCAGCACAACTTGTTATTTTGATTCAGCCTGAGGTCACACCAGAGATATCTGAGGAGGAGTAGAGGGGATTTGAGAGGTTCAAGAAGTATGACCCTCCTACTTTTAGTGGCGCAGTTACTGAGGATGCGCATGGCTTTCTAGATAAGTGCCATCGTATTCTCTGTACCATGGTATTGTGGAGGTGAGGGAGGTATCCTTTACTACATTTCAGCTATTAGGAGTAGCATATAGGCGGTGACAGACCTATGAGGAGGGTAGGGCAGCTGATGCAGCCCCACTCATTTGGGCTTAGTTTTCAGAGATGTTTTTGAGAGAGTTTGTTCCCCAAACCCTTCGGGATGAATGGCACACAGAGTTTGAGCAGCTGCGTAAGGGGACTATGTCAGTGTTAGAGTATGTCATCAGATTCAGTGACTTGTCACGACATGCAACTGCGTTGGTTTCTACAGTCAGAGAGCGAGTCCGCAAATTTATTGAGGGGCTCAGTTATGGTCTTAGATTCATCATGGCTTGAATGTTGGAGACAAATGCTCCATTTTAGGAGGTTGTAGAGATCGCTCGTAGGATGGAGGGTATGTGGGGCCGGGAAAGGGAGGACAGGGAGGCCAAAAGGCCTCGAGATTCTGGAGGATATATTGGTGCCCGTGCTCCAGTTTTAGCTCGTCATGGTAGATATAATGTGAGTAGACCAGTTCATTTAGCATTTCCAGCTACTCACAGTGCACTGACTATTCTGTGGTCTTAGGTCAGTCATTGTGCACAGCCACTTTCTAGAGCACCTCCTACATAGTGTGCCTTCAACGGTCAGTCTAGCCGACCAGGTCGAGTTCAGTTTCAGCAGCCACGCCCGCTGATAGGTTGTGTCAAGTGTGGAGATACCAGGCATATGGTAAGGGACTGCCTCAAACTTAGGAGGGGTGCACCTCCACACACTACACATGCTCCACTAATTCCACAAAGTCCACAGGGTTCACAGACTACAGTTGCTGATAAATGGGGATTTTGACTACTTATTAGTGCCTTTTAGCTTTAGTTTTAGTCTAAAAGCATTGAATTGTGTTCCCGAAACTAATAAAATTGTGCAAAAATTGCAGGAGTGCTGGAAGTTGGTCTCCCGAGATGAAATCATACTCAAAAAGGTGTAGTCCGAAGCACAAGGCAATAAAGGGCGCAAAAGCACAAATGTGAGGTACACAGAAGGAATTCTGCGGCCTTAGAAGAAATTGCAGACCACAAAATTCCATCTGCGGCCGCAAACAAGGAGGAAAAATCTAGCAGACATTTGTGCAAAGTATGAACCACATATGAATTGTGTGGCCGCAAAGATGGGCTAAGAGTCAAAGATCAGAGAGTATGCAAAAAGACCAAGTCTAGGAGCTTCTGTGAATTGCGGACCGCACAAGATTTGTGCGGCCGTAGAAGAGTGCCTTGCGGCCGCATTCCTAATTATGCGGACCGCACAAGTGTTGCCTTGCAGCTGCAGAAGAATGCCTCACGGTCGCAGTTCAGAAATGTGCTGCCGCAGAACTCCAGTTCCTGCCAGATAAAGAAATATGCGGACCGCACATGGAATTGTGCGGCCGCAAAACCTCCCGATGGGTATTTTTGTCCGATATTTTTAGCCTTGTATAAATAGACGAGTTTTACAAAATTAGGTAAAGTTTGAACCTCTAAAGTTGCCGTAGCCGTTTTGCTTTACTATATTAGGAGGTTTTACTTTGCTTTGGTGTATTTATAATAGATTTAATCATTTTAAGCTCCCATTATGAGTAGCTAGACTTTTACTAGGGTTGTGACACAAACCTAGTGTGTAAACTTTATGAGTATCTGATTTAGTGCTTGTTTATGAGTGAGTGTTGATTATTCAGCTTAGTGCATGCTTTAATTGCAGAATTAATGGTTGCAAATATTAATTCATGCCTATATGACTTAGTCTCTACTTGAGAAAGATGGACCTAGTCTAGTAATAACTAGGCTAACAAGGAATTGTGTCAATTGATTAACCCAATTAAAGAGTTCAACTTAGAGATTGTAATAACCCGACTTGAGCTCTTATCAACTATTTTGGGTGATACCCATTTGGTCTTGAGAAAGCCAAATTGAGAAAAACCACTCTCTGATCGAGAGGTAATGAGTGGGTAATTGAGAGTTGAGAGCTATAATACACCTCAATCGACAAAACAAACATTAAAGTCTTTATCCCATTAGGCAAACACCTAGGTCATGGTCACAGCCCTAGGCTTTTTATCTATTTGAAAATGAGAAAAAACCTTAAAAACAATTATCTCTAGGCTTATTTCTTTATTTTGCAATCATAAGTATAACATTAGAAATACAAAACAAATCCTTGTTGCGGAAGTGCAATCTAGATAATCCAATTGCTCAAATTGAAATATATACCCCTAACTCCCATCTTAGCTCCATGTGGATTCGACCCCAACTCTTAGTTGGGTTTCTATTATTGCATATGATTATTTCATACCTCTTTTGAGGTGTGCTTTGGACGTGATCAGTTGCTGCTCCAGTTGCCTCTCTACCTGCATCGCGAGCTAGGGGTGGGGTTCAGGCTGGTAGAGGTCGCCCTAGAGGGGGGCCATGCTCTTTTCAATGCCTTTTCGAGCTGTCATAGGGATGCATCAGTTTTATTCGATCTGATTTTCACTTATTCATATGTGTCATCTTACTTTGCTCCGTATTTGGATATATTTCGCGATTCTTTGTGTGCTCTTGTATATATGTCCACGCCTGTGTGAGATTCTATTATTGTAGACCATATTTATTGGTCGTGTTTGGTCACCATCGGGTTATGAGACCAGAGTTGACCTTATACTACTTAGTATGGTTGACTCTGACATGATATTGGGCATGAATTGATTGTCTCCTTATCACGCTATTCTAGACTATCATGCTAAGGCCGTGACATTGGCTATGCTAGGGTTGCCATTATAGGAGTGGATGGGTACATTGGATTATATTACTAGCATGGTGGTGTCCTTTCTGAAGGCATGCCGAATGTTTGAGAAGGGGTGTGAAGCATATCTAGCCTTTGTGAGTGATGTTAGTGCTAATACTCCTACGGTTGAGTCAGTTCCGGTAGTGAGAGAATTCCCAGATGTGTTCCCAGCAGACCTACTGGGCATGCTGCCCGATAGAGACATAGATTTTGGTATTGACCTGGTGCAGGTCACTCAACCCATTTCTATTCCACCATATCGTATGGCACCAGTGGAGTTGAATGAATTAAAGGAACAACTTCCGGACTTTCTTGATAAGGGTTTCATTAGGCCTAGTGTTTCGCCTTGGGGTGCTCCATTTCTATTAGTGAAGAAGAAAGACGGCTCTATGAGGATGTGTATTGATTACATGCAGTTGAACA
Source organism: Nicotiana tomentosiformis (assembly GCF_000390325.3). Lineage (NCBI taxonomy): Eukaryota > Viridiplantae > Streptophyta > Magnoliopsida > Solanales > Solanaceae > Nicotiana > Nicotiana tomentosiformis. The sequence continues at coordinate 30,087,447 of NC_090823.1, forward strand.
AAGTTACTATCAAGAACAAGTACCTACTACCGCATATTAATGATCTGTTCGACCAGCTTCAGGGTGCTTGGGTATTCTCGAAGATTTATTTAAGGCCAGGGTACCATCAGTTGAAGATTCGAGATTCAAACATTCCGAAGACTGCTTTCAAAACTCGTTATGGTCACTATGAGTTTCTAGGGATGTCATTTGTGCTGACCAATACCATAGCAACATTTATGCACTTGATGAACAGTGTGTTCCAGCCATTTCTTGATTCTTTTATCATCATGTTCATTGGCAACATTTTGGTGTATTCTCACAACCGGGAGGATCATGAGTAGCACTTGAGGATCGTGCTCCAAACCTTAAGGGAGAAGAAGTTTTATACAAAATTCTCCAAGTTTGAGTTTTGGCTTCATTCAGTGGCGTTTTTAGGTCATATGGTGTCCAGTGAGAGGATTAAGGTAGATCGAAAGAAGGTGGAGGCAGTTTAGAGTTGGCCCAGACCTTCTTTTGCTATAGAGATCCAGTCGTTTCTAGGCTTGGCTGGTTATTATCGCCATTTAGTAGAGGGTTTCTCATCCATCGCAGCTCATTTGACCAGATTGACTCAGAAGGGTACCCCATTAAGGTAGTTTGATGAGTGTGAGGAGAGCTTTCAGAAGCTCAAGACTGCCTTGACCACAACTCCAGTTCTAGTCTTGCCTCCAGCATCGGGTTCATATATAATTTATTGTGATGCTTCGCGGATTGGCATTGGATGTGTATTGATGCAGGAGGGTTGAGTGATTGCTTATGCTTCACGTCAGTTGAAGCCCCATGAGAAGAACTACCCAATACATGATTTAGAGTTGGCAACCATTGTTCACACAATGAAAATTTGGAGGCACTATCTCTAAGGCGTATCTTGTGAGGTATTCACAGATCATCGGAGTCTATAGCACTTGTTTAAACAAAAAGATCTGAACTTGAGGCAGCGGAGGTGGTTAGAGTTGTTGAAAAACTATGATATCACCATTTTATATCATCCTAGGAAGGATAATGTGGTGGCCTATGCTTTGAGTAGGAAGGCGGAGAGCATGGGTAGCCTTGCATATATTCCAGTTAGGGAGAGACCGTTAGCATTGGATGTTCAGGCTTTGGCCATCAGTTTGTAAGGTTGGATGTTTCGGAGCCTAGATGGGTTCTTGCTTTTGTGGTTTCTCAGTATTCTTTATATCAGCGCATCAGAGCACTTCGGTATGACGATCCTCATTTGATTGTCCTTAAGGACACTATGCAGCACGATGATGCCAAGGATGTTTTTATTGGAAATTAGGGGTGTTGCGGATGCAAGGCTGTATTTGTGTGCCCAATGTGGATGGGTTGCGTGAGTTGATTTTGTAGAAGGCCCACTGTTTGTGGTATTCCATTCATTCGGGTGCCGCTAAGATATATCAGGATTTGAGGAAGCACTACTGGTGGAGAAGAATGAAGAAAGATATAATGGAGTATGTGGTTAGGTGTTTGAACTGTTAGCAGGTGAAGTACGAGCATCAAAGCACGGGCGTTCTGCTTTAGAGACTTGAGATTCCAGAGTAGAAGTGGGAGCGTATCTGTCACGACCTAAAATCCCAACCTGTTATGATGGCGCCTATCTCGATAATAGAAAAGCCGATAATCTCAATAAACCAAAACTTCTCTTTAAGGTTGAAAATATAATATTCAAATACAATACAAACACTCCCCAAAACCTAGTGTCAGTGAGTACATGAGCATCTAATATGAATACAAGTCTGGAAAATATAGTATATAATAGTCTGAGACCAAATACAATGAACAAAGAGATAGAGAAGGAGAGACAAGGTCTGCGGAACACGGCAGCTACTTCAAAATCTCCTGAAAATCAATCGCGCGAAAGGATCAACACCCGCTATACCCGGGAATACCTGGATCTGCACACGAAGTGCAGGGTGAAGTATGAGTACAACCAACTCAGCAAGTAACAATAATAAATAAGAAACTGAAGATAGTAACAAGCTACACAATTATGGTTCATTTCGAGTAATTCCAGCAAAGAATAGACATGCTATCAAATCTGGCAGATTAATGTCAAATCAATTTTTATATAGTTCCTGTTCATGTAATCCGTATATCAACAATCTTTTAGAGATTTCACCACAATAACAGATAGCAACTAAGTGCAACAATAATTTGAAATTAAGTACAACCACTTAGGACAACAATCACTCACTAGGCTCCCAGCCCTCATCACTCCCTGGGCTCTAAGCCCACATCACTCCCTGGGATCCCATCCCTCATCACTCTCTCAATGGGTACCCGCGCTCACTGGGGGTGTACAGACTCCAGAGGGGCTCCTACAGCCCAAGTGCTATAATCTGCACGGACAACTCACGTGCTGCACGGACAACTCACGTGGCATAATATAAATATCTGGATCCGCACGGCCAACTCACGTGATCCACGGCCAACATACGTTCCATAGTATAATATAAGGATCCGCACGGCGAACTAACATGATGTACGACCAACTCATGTGCGATAGTATAATATAAGGATCCGCACGGCCAACTCACGTGCTGTAGTATAATATAAGGATCTGCACGGCCAACTCACGTGCTGCATGGATAACTCACGTGCTATAGTATAAATATCTCACAATCATGCCCTCGGCCTCACTCAGTCATAAATCTCTCCAGTCTCTCAGACTCTCAATAATCATGAAATCAACCCAAACAACAATGATATGATGTGTCAATAATAATAACAGAGACTGAGATAAAATGTGCAAGTAAAAACCGAGACTGAGTACATATAGCATTTAGTAGGAAATTCAACAAGTACGCGACCTCTTTGGGTCCCAACGATACTATCACATAGCATAAGCATGATTTCTAACATGATTTACTGTCAAATATTATCAACACATAGAGAGCATATAGCTAACACCAAATTATTCAACTTTACAGTTTTTCGGGATGGACCAAGTCACGATCCCCTCGGTGAACGCCCACACGCCCGTCACCTAGCATGTGAGTTAGCTCTAAAATAATCACATGATATCAAAATTCGGGGTGTAATACCCTCAGGATCAGATTTATAACTGTTACTTACCTCAAACCGTGAAATTCTTTACTCTAATATGCCCTTGCCTCGTGAATTGGTCTCCAAACGCCTCGAATCTAGCCATAAATAATTTGTTTCAGTCAATAAAATTCATTGGAATTAATTCCATAAGAAAATAATAATTTTCCATAAAAATCCGAAAATTATCTCAAAAATTGCCTGTGGGGCCCACATCTCGGAACTTGACAAAAGTTACAAAATCCGGAACCCCATTCAACCACGAGTCTAACCACATAAGTTTTACCAAAATCCGACTCCAACTCGACCCTTAAATCTTCAATTTAAACCAAGAGGGTTTTCAAATTTTCCCAACTCAATTACCAATTAAATGATAAAAACAACCATGGATTCGGGTAATTTAATCAATATTGAGTTAAGAACACTTACCCCGTTGTTTTCTCTGAAAATCACCCAAATATTGCCTCAATTAGAGCTCCAAATCGTCAAAAACTGAAAATGGGAATCAATATTGAGTTAAGAACACTTACCCTGTTGTTTCCTCTGAAAATCACCCAAATATTGCATCAATTAGAGCTCCAAATCGTCAAAAACTGAAGTCCCATTTTCAGAACTTAAACTCACTGCCCAGGCTTTTCTTCTTCGCGAACGCGGTCAGTGCCTCGCGTTCGCGAAGCACAAAATAGCTCCCGTCCAAATTCCTCCTTCGCAAACTCGACATCACCCTCGCGTTCGCGAAGCACAAAATGCCTCTGCCTTAATGCCTTCGCGAACGCGATGCTTCATTCAACCCATCGCGAGCGCGATGCTTCATTCCCCTTCACTACGCGAACGCGACACCCCCTACGCGAACGCGTAGACTAATTCCCTGGGGTCCTCAGCTGCTTCCTCTCCTCTTCGCGAATGCGTAACACCTCTCGCGTTTGCGATGCACACCCAGTCCACCCTTCGCGAACGCGTTGCAAATAATGCCAGCCTCTCAGTTCCTCTTTGCGAATGCGAGTCTACATTCGCGAATGCGATAAAGGAAACCAGATGGTGCATCAGAAAAATTCCAGCAGAGTTCCATGTCCAAAATCAAACTGTTAACCATCCGAAACTCACCCGAGCCCCTCGGGACCTTGACTAAATATACCAACAAGTCCTAAAATATCATACGGTCTTAGTTGAATCCTCAAATCACCTCAAACAATTCTAAAACCATGAATTACACCCATATTCAAGCCTAATGAACTTTGAAATTTCTTATTTCTACAAACGACTCCGGAACCTATCAAATTACGTTCGATTGACCTCAAATTTTGAACACAAGTCATGAATGACATAACAGAAGTATTCCAATTTTTAGAATCGGATTCCGGCCCCGATATCAGAAAGTCAACCCCGGGTCAAACTTCCCAAAATTTAACTTTCGGCACTTCAAGCATAATTCTACTACGGATATCCAAATAATTTTTCGGACACACTCTTAAGTCCAAAATTACCATACGGAGCTATTGGAATCTTCAGAATTAAATTCCGAGGTCGTTTACACATAAGTCAATATCCGGTCAACTATTTCAACTTAAGCTTCCAAGCTAGCTCCGAAATACCTTAAAACCAAAACCAACAATTCACATAAGTCATAATACCTCGTAGGAAATTATTCAAGACTTCAAATAGTTGAAAGGAGCGTAAATGCTCAAAACGACCGGTCGGGTCGTTACAATCTCCCCCACTTAAACATACGTTCGTCCTCGAACGTGCCAAGAGTTGTTCTTAACCTTCGAATCTCTATTTCACCTTACCACGCACATACCCGGGGGGTGATCCCACGCCACCCTATTACACATAGGCCTGGCAACACAATACAACTGAAAATCTTTAATTTAACCTTAGCACAAAAACCTTCGAATTCAATTCCCAACCTTCAGAATTTCTTTTCAAGACACGAATCTCACATTTACAAATTGCATGAGTCTGAACAAGTTACATCGAGATATAACTATAATCACGGATATAATCACCTAGCATATTACACAGCTTGCCCCCTCGTAGCTCCATAGTAATTACTTCAAACCAACCAAGTACTAGTATAAAACCCCGCATTTAATAGAACTTCATTTTGAAACATTCGTACACTGCCAATGATGAAAGAAACAATCAAAAACTCATAACCACTCATCAGATCAATTAGCCATGGAGCTCTCTCGCTCCCACCAAAACCACAATCCTCTCCTAAGCTGACTTTCAATATTATCTTCCCGAATATACCATAATCAAGTCTGATAGTACCCATTCTAGGTCCAATGTCCTTATTTTATTAAACAAAACCATCCCACGGACAGGCCATATCAATATAACTCAAGCCACAACTGGACAATCCGTGTACCCAAATATGGGAGATGTCTCAAAGAAGAGAATCATATTGCAACTTCAACAAGCACCACCACAACCATAATGTTACAACCAACTCCTCAAATTTTGTGAAGAGAATAACTGTAGGCGCATGGGCACAATTATAGAGGATGGAAATTAATGAATCAGATAAATTATCATAGAAATAAAATTCCCACACACGGCACGGACAACTCACGTACCAATAATATGAATCGTCCAGCATAGTCACATGCCTCCAGTACCAGCATATTATAAATGAGAATTTAAATAAGTACACTTGTATATGATAATAAAATAATATTCTCATGCTCCTGGACTGGAATAAATAGCACGCCATAGTGCAAGCATGTGCATAGTTTGCTATCACACTTCAAATCGGCAATTTTACGCAGAATTAGTAACTACCCCGTTTATTTAGGAAATCATCTTTTTTTTTGTAACCTCAAGTATAGTCCAGATAGTTCTCAACAAAGGTACGAATACGGAAAACGTTATAACTTTACGCTTAACATTCGACTCTAGGCATATAATAGCTTAAGCATTCTTTCGAATATGAATACTTGCTCTAATGCCCGCACATGGGTTCCAACCTCACATATATGCACACTTATAGTGCGTAGCTATAACAAATAATTAACGCAACTAGTGACTCCACTAAGTTAAAATAAAATACTCATCTCAAACAGGCCGCAACCCGAAACAATATACTTATGAGAACTCCCAGTCTTCAAATTCATCAAACACATGAATCACCATAACTGATCCCAACTCCAGCACTAGAATGACTAACACATCTTCCATTCAGGATCTTCCCATAAGGAATACTTTCATAATTCTTCCATGCCACATAGCAATAATTTGAATATCAGCAGTCTATCAACTAGGTGAGTACTGCAATACCAATGAACATCCGTAAGTCAAAACACAATGCGCCTTTTGTAATGCGCACCCTTCTCAAGGATTACCGAGCAGTTATAACATTCATCTAATTATCTGAAATTGACCATTCTGTCCAAAATTCGTGATCTTCCTTTCAAGAATGAGCTGCCACCTTGAACATATAAATCTTAATCCCGCGCCACACACCACATCTATCATGTCATCATGTGACAAGCACGAGAATCTCATTATCAACTTTGGGTAACCAGCAAATTACATACCCGGTCATTCAGTAACCTTTATATGGCTTCTTTCCAGGAGGAATTCTTAATACACAACACGTTCCCTACACCGGTAGAATATATTTAGTTCAATCCATGGTAGAAACCATTAAGAACACTTTGAAATCTATTTGCACATAACCAAGCTATCAGAACTGAATCCCTCTAAATCCACCAAGCCACACAAGTTGCCAAATCCAAGAGTATTGCCACCAAACACCCGTAAAGCACCACATCATCATATGAACCAAAAGAACCGAGCATACCATTACCATACTGAACCATCATGTTACCTATTTGTCCTATTTTCTCGGAGTTTCTTCTAAATCACCCTCAGGTTGACATTTCTCCTTGTCAAAACACTACTATCCTTACCCAAGCCCACTACAAGACATCCTAACATAAAACCACATCGCCCTAAGGCCCATAAGCTACTGTATTCTTCTTAAGCACCTTCATAAATACCCCAACCGTAACATTCACTCTGAAAATACCTTATGCGAATTTAAAATTGTTCCTCTTTCCTTTCTTATACTGAAAATATAGAAACCATAGTCAAATAGAATTACCGCACGTCCCCATACCATCCAATGTAAGTAACTGTTTTTAGTGATATACAAATTCAAAAAATTTTCAATTTCCCAATACATTTTGAATCCATTAGAACCTTCTTGAGAATCATCCATTCTACTCAAATCTAATTTACTCCGCCCCAAACGGGCCAAAAGACATGTGCTCCTTTAGAACAATCAACACTCAAATAAGTAACCCTGTCTTAACACGATCAATCAAATTCATACTTCGTATGCACTACATCCTTCAAAATAACAACTTAATCATTCCAAAATTTTCATATTTTCGTAAGTGCATTATATCCCGTATTCAGGAAATTTTCTTACTCGAGTCATTCTCGAACTCCACCTCTACAAGTCATCACTGATCCCCAAGTATACCTCAGACCAACTAACATTTTAACATATAACCATGAATTGAATTGTCAATAACAGGCTCCCCCACTTAGCCTTAAGCTGCTATTATATACAATTAGAACCCGTAAGGATTTCTCCTTCTCAATTACCAAGATCTTGCACCGTTAACCGGCCAAATTTCACGAAGTCTTTTGTTAAGCTTTTCATGAATATTCTGAATCGCCAGCCACAGTCACACACTCGACCTCTTACCAGGTAGCAAGTAATATTCCTCGCAGAAGCTTCATCAACATCACGCCACTTGTAACTGCTCACAAGAGATAACCCATATGTGGAATTCTTTACCCACATCTCTCAATGACACTGCACTGGGTGCAACGACCATGCAATCAGTAAATTCTCCTGAGCTCATGCTCGCCCACCATTTGTATAAGTCGGCAATTTCCCTTTTGACATCTACTGAAAGTTTAACAATACCTTCTAAACTCAAGTCATATTGCACCTGAAATGATAATCAAATCTTCACATCCCTCTTCATTTCAAACAAACTCATTTCTGCCATATTCAATCTTTCTCTGTACAGTAACCATCACTCCAAATACAGTCTGTAGGCCAAATCACATTCTATCGCAATTCCAAACCGTTTTACTCTTTCTCAAGGCGCGCGACTACCCTACCACATAATCCATAAGCTAATCCGCCACTCTTCCTTCGGTTAACCATTTCCTTTAAGCAACTTCTCAAACTCCAAATTTCAACCACCGTAAAATGCTTCCCGTCAAGTCTTCCCTCATACTTTGCTGCCCAATTGCTGCATCAACTCAAAATGCATCTCTGTCGTACTAGAACCAACAGAATGTTACCGACTCTAAGTCTCTTCGAAGATTATGTTTCTCGAGCCATCATCATCAGAAATACCCATTCGCAACCACAATTAATACATAATCACTTACTCTTCTTGAGTCCAAATTCATTGACAAAACATAAGAATTAATTTGCCCAAAAATTTAACAACGTGAAAAATGTTTCAAAACATTCACACTCGAGATTGTACGTCACATCAAAACGAAAATAAAGCACCCAATGCCCTTCTTTTACATTTCAAGGAATCACTTATCGTCACATTCAAATCATCTTAACACACCCCGCAGTTACATCATACTCATCACAAAGCCGTTATACCTCTCATCGAGTCACAAATTCCACTCATATGGACATTACCAGACATATGAGTCCAAATGTACAGGTTACAACTGAAGCTACCCAGCCTAAGCTGTGGTCTAAACCTGGCCTCAAGTCCTTCGGACTGGCCTATCACCAAAACACAGAATACACATCTTGAACCTCGTTCATAGAATCACAAGTCGGCAATGAACAACTGATACCGAGCGCTCATGTGCGCATACGAATGTGTGGAAGGAATTCAAGGAGTTATATTTCAAGCTGAATCAATTCCGCACGATAGAATACAAGAAGGGAAAATTGTTCCTAAGGGTTCGGAAGCCTCTCGAAGATAAATACAGACGTCTCTGTACCGATCCACAAGACTCTACTAAACCTGCTCATGACTCGTGAGACCTATGTCACCTAAAGCTCTGATACAAACTTGTCACGACCCAAAATCCCAACCTGTTATGATGGCGCCTATCTCGATACTAGGCAAGCCGATAATCTCAATAAACCAAAACTTCTCTTTAAGATTAAAAATATAATATTTAAATACAATACAAACACTCCCTAAAACCTGGTGTCACTGAGTACTTGAGCATCTAATATGAATACAATTCTGAAAAATATAGTCTGAGAACAAATACAGTGAACAAAGAGATAGAGAAGGAGAGACAAGTTCTACGGAACACTACATCTACCTCAAAATCTGCTGAAAATCAACTGCGCGAAAGGATCAACACTTGCTATAAACGGAAACACCTGGATTTGCACACGAAGTGCAGGGTGTAGTATGAGTACAACCAACTCAACAAGTAACAATAATAAATAAGGAACTGAAGATAGTAACGAGCTACACAATTATGGTTCATTTCGAGTAATTCCAGCAAAGAATAGACATGCTATCAAATCTGGTAGATTAATGTCAAATCAATTTTTATACAGTTCCTGTTCATGTAATCCGTATATCAACAATCTTTCAAAGATTTCACAACAATGACAGATAGCAACTAAGTGCAACAACAAATGAAAATCAAGTACAACCTCTTAGGACAACAATTACTCACTGGGCTCCTAGCCCTCATCACTCCCTGGGCTCCCAGCCCTCATCACTCTCTCAATGGGTACCTGCACTCACTATGGGTGTACAGACTCCGGAAGGGCTCCTACAACCCAAGCGCTATAATCTGCACGGATAACTCGCGTGCTGCACGGACAACTCACGGGGCATAATATAAATATCTGGATCCGCACGGCCAACTCACGTGGCATAATATAATATAGATCCGCACAGCCAACTCACATGCTGCACGGCTAATTCACATGCTATAGTATAATATAAGGATCTGCATGGCCAACTCGCGTGCTATAGTATAATATAAGGATCTGCACGTCCAACTCACGTGATGCACGGACAACTCACGTGCTATAGTATCAATACCTCACAATCAGGCCCTCGGTCTCACTTAGTCATAAATCTCTCCAGTCTCACGGGCTCTCAATAATCATGAAATCAGCTCAAACAATAATAATATGATGTATCAATAATAATAACAGAGACTAATATAAAATGTGCAAGTAAAAACTGAGACTGAGTACATATAGCATTTAGCATGCAATTCAACAAGTACGCGACCTCTGTGGGTCCCAACACTACTATCACATAGCCTAAGCATGAATTTTAACATGATTTACAGTCAAATTTTATCAACACATAGAGAGCATATAGCTAACAATAAATTATTCAACTTTATAGTTTCCCGGGACGGACCAAGTCACGATCCCCTCGGTGCACGCCCACACGCCCATCACCTAGCATGTACGTCACCTCTAAAATAATCATATGATACCAAAATCCGGGGTTTAATACCCTCAGGACCAGATTTATAATTGTTACTTACCTCAAGACGTGAAATGCTTTACTCTGATATTCCCTTGCCTCTTGGATCGGTCTCCAAACGCCTCGAATCTAGCCATAAATAATTCGTTTCAATCAATAAAATTCAATGGAATTAATTCCATAAAAAATAATAATTTTCCATAAAAATCCAAAAATTAGCTCAAAAATCGCCCGTGGGGCCCACGTCTCGAAACTCGACAAAAGTTGCAAAATTCGGAAGCCCATTCAACCATACCAATTTTACCAAAATCCGACCCCAACTCAACCCTCAATGCTTCAATTTAAACCAAGAGGGTTTTCAAATTTTCCCAACTCAATTCACCAATTAAATGATAAAAACAACCATGGATTCAGGTAATTTAACCAATATTAAGTTAATAACTCTTACCCCATTGTTTCCTCTTAAAATCACCCAAATATCGCATCAATTCGAGCTCCAAATCGTCAAAAAATGCAGAACTTAAACTCACTACCCAGGCTTTTCTTCTTTGCGAACGTGGTCAGTGCCTCGCGTTCGCGAAGCACAAAATAGCTCCCGTCCAAATTCCTCCTTCGCGAATGCGACATCACCCTCGCGTTCGCGAAGCACAAAATGTCTCTGCCTCAATGCCTTCTATGCGAACGTGTTCAACCCATCCCGAACGCGATGCTTCATTCCCCCTCAGTACGCGAACGCGACACCCCCCTACGCGAACGTGTAGACCAATTGCCTGGGGTCCTCAGCTGCTTCCTCTCCTCTTCGCGAACACGTAACACCTCTCGCGTTCGCGATGCACACCCAGTCCACCCTTCACGAATGCGTTCTTCTCTTCGCGAATGCGAAGAGCAAATATTGCCAGCCTCTCAGTTCCTCTTCGCGAATGCGAGACTCCATTCGCGAACGCGATGAAGGAAACCCGATGGTGCATCAAAAATATTCCAGCAGAGTTCCAAGTCCAAAATCCAACCCGTTAACCATCCGAAACTCACCTGAGCCCTTCGGGACCTCAACAAAATATACCAACAAGTCCTAAAAGATCATACGGACTTAGTAGACTCCTCAAATCACCTTAAACAATGCTAAAACCATGAATTACACCCCAATTCAAGTCTAATGAACTTTGAAATTTCTAATTTCTACAAACGACTCCGGAACCTATCAAATCACGTCCGATTGATCTCAAATTATGCACACAAGTCATAAATACCATAACAGAGTTATTCTAATTTTCAGAATCAGATTCCGACCCCGATATCAAAAAGTCAACCCCCCGGTCAAACTTCCCAAAATTCAACTTTCGGCATTTCAAGCCTAATTCCACTACGGACCTCCAAATAATTTTTCGGATACACTACTAATGCCAAAATTACCATACTGAGCTATTGGAATCATCAGAATTAAATTCAAAGGTCATTTACATATAAGTCAATATCCGGTCAACTATTTCAACTTAAGCTTCCAAGCTAGCTCCGAAATACCTTAAAATCAAAACCAACAATTCACACAAGTCATAATACCTCGTAAGAAATTATTCAAGACTTCAAATAGTTGAAAGGATCATAAATGCTCAAAACAATCGGTTGGGTCGTTATAGTCTCACTATGGATTTCATTGTGGGACTCCCATGGACCTTGAAGAAATTTGACTCAGTATGGGTTATGTGGATAGACTGACCAAGTCTACACACTTCATTTCGATTATGACAACCTACTCTTCAGAGTAGTTGCCTTAGATCTATATCCGTTAGATTTTTTGTCTGCATGGTGTACCGATGTCTAGTGTCTATTATCACAGATCAAGGCACACATTTCACATCGCATTTATGGTGAGATGTGCAGCGTGAGTTAGGCACACAAGTCAAGCTGAGCAACGCATTTTACCCCCAGATGGACGGGCAGTCCGAACGCACCATTTAGATCTTGGAGGATATGCTACGTGGTTGTGTTATAGATTTCAGGGGTTCATGGGACCAGTTCTTACCACTTGCAGAGTTCTCCTATAACAACAGCTCCCAATCGAGTATTCAGATGGCTCCTTATAATGCCTTATATGGGAGGAAGTGTCATTCTCTAGTTGGTTGCTTTGAGCTAGGGGAGGATAGGTTGTTGGGCACTGATTTGGTTCGGGATGCCTTAGAGAAAGTCAAGTTGATTCAGGATCGGTTTCGTACAACACAGTCTAGGCAGAAGAGTTATGTTGAACGAAGGGCTTGTGATGTAGCATTTATGGTGGGAGAGAGGGTTTTGCTCAGAGTTTCACCCATGAAGGGTGTGATGAGATTTCAGAAGAAAGGAAAGTTGATCCCTAGGTATATTAGTCTCTTTGAGATCCTTGATAGAGTTGGTGAAGTGGCTTTCAGATTTGCATTTCCACCCAGCATATCGACAGTTCACCCGGTATTCCATGTTTCCATGCTCCGAAAGTATTTTAGTGATCCTTCTCATGTATTTGATTTTAGCTCAATCCAAGTGGACAAGGATTTGACATATGTTGAGGAGTCGGTGGCTATATAGGACATGCAGGTTTGGAAGTTATGGTCAAAGAACATTGCGTCAGTGAAGGTTCAATGGAGAGGTCAAGGCGGCAACTTGGGAGACCGATCATGATATGCGTAGCCGTTATCCTCAACTTTTTGGCACTTTAGGTATATATCTATACTCATTCAAGGAGGAACGTTTATTTTAAGAGGGGGAGAATATAATGATCAGATCGGTCGTTTTATATATTATAACCCCGTTCCCCTATTTATTGCCTCTTCTATGTTCATTTGTGGTTATGTGAGTTTCCCGGGTGGTTGGATTAGTTTCGAGAAATTTTTGAAGTGAATTGGGACACTTAATCCCAAGGTTAGAAGCTTAAGTTGAAAGAGTTGACTGGAGTTTGACTTGTGTGTAGACGACTCTGGAATAGAGTTTCGAGGGTTCTAATAGCTTTTTATGGTAATTTTGGACTTAAGGTATTTTTTGGCGAAAGTTGGAAAGTTGAAGGTTGAGAGGTTTGACGAAGGGTTGATTTTATTGATATCGGGCTAGGATTATGATTCCGGGAGTTGGTATAGTCCTGTTTAGTCATTTGGGACTTCTATGCAAAATGTGAGGTCATTCGTAGTTGTTTAGGCCTATTCTGCGCAAATGTTGAATTTGGAAATATTCATTAGTTCCTTAGGATTGAATTAGGGTATGATTCCTGGTTTTGATATTGTTTGGTATGATTTAAGGCCTCGAGTAGGTTTGTGTTACATTTTGGGACTTGATGGTATTTTCAGACGGGGTCCCGGGGACCCCGGATGTGTTTCAAGTTGAGTTCGGACAAATTGGAGACTTAGAAGAATTGCTGAAGACTGCGGAAGTCTGGTGCTTTCGCACCTACGATATTTGGATCGCAGGTGCATCGCCGCAAAAAGTGGCTGATTGGCCGCAGATGTGAGTATTGGCTTGGGGAGTTGGGTCCACATGTGAGGACGAGGACGCACAGGTGCGTAACCGCAAAAGCAAAAATACTCCGTAGAAGCGGATTCTGGGCTTGTTGGCGATGGACCGTAGGTTCGGTGATTTGCACGTAGGTGCGGGAGCGTAAGTGCACCTTCTTCACCGTAGAAGCGGAAGTTCTGGGCTTTAAGTTGAAGCTGCATCTGCGATGTTTCTTTTGCAGATGCGGAGTCGCAGGTGCGACTGTTGGTCCACATATGCGGAATGCCTGGGCAGATTAAAGCTTGGATGAGGGTTTAATTTTATTTATCACACTTTGAGTTAGAGAACTTGATTTTGGGTGATTTTGGAGGAGATTTTCAGAATTTAGATTAGGGTAAATATTTTTTACTCGGATTTATCTATTATTAATGATTCTATTTTTGTTTTTATTATTTAATTAGTGATTTGAATTGGAGAAATTGGGGATATTTGTAAAAACTTTCCTAAAGTTTAAAATGAAGATTTGATGGTTGATTTGAGGTCGAAATTGGATGATTTTGATATGGTTGGACCCATATCAGAATAGGTGTTCGGAATTTATAAGTTTGGTCGGGTTTCGAGGTATAGTCCAGGGTTGAATTGTTTAGATAACTTTTTTATTTTCATTAAAGATCGAAACTTATTATCCAGAATTACTTCCTATGGCTTTTATTTATGTTATTAAGCTATTTTGGCTGGATTCGAGCCGTCCGAAGTTGGATTTGCATGGGAATGGCTTATTAATGTATTGATTTAGCTTGTTTGAGGTAAGTATTTTGCCTAAATTTGTAGGAGAAACTACCCCTTAGGATTGGGTTGGATTGTACAATTGATGATGTGAAAGACGCGTACATGAGGTGACGAGTGTGTACACGGACTTATATGTAAAAATTGATCGGTTTTAGACCTTTAGGTTATATATAAGCAATTAATTGAAGTTGTTATTAATTGTTCTATTTCTCGTTGACAAGTTTATTCTTACATGTATTAGTTGAAGTTGTTATTACATGTCCTAATTTCCATTGTCGAGTTTTTTCTTTATATGCATTTATTAGAAGGTTTTGTTACATGCTATTCTTTCCATTGTTGAGTTATTCTCATTCATTTAGTCGTAGTTGTTATTTCATGCTATCTCTTTCATTGTTAAGCCTATGTTATGTATTAGAATTTGAAGTTTCCATCCCATGGAAAATATCTTCATTGATGATTTATTGAAGTTGTAGTTGTTGGAAGCTATCAACATGTTGGTATTTGAAATTATTGGTAATTGGAACACCTCTCCTTTTTGAGTTATTTCCCGTTAATTTTGTTGATGTAAGATTCCCGTATTGGTAATTGGAACACCTATTACTTGTTGTTCTTACTATCTATTCATTCTTTGTTGTCCTTTATTGCCTAAATTTCTGTTGCTAGCCTTATATCATCATTTTGCTTGTCGCCATTTATCTCTTTACTTTCTGTTATCAGATTATGTTAATATTCTGATCAGGTTTCTAAGTATAGCAGGTGTCTTGACTTGGCCTCATCACTACTCTACCGAGGTTAGTCTTAATACTTACTGGTACCGTTATGGTGTACTCATGCTATGCTTCTGCATATTTGTTTTGCAGATCCAGGTACTTCTGCTCGTGTCGGACACCAGTGATTTGACCAGATATTCCGAAGAATTCAAGGTATACCTGCTTGACGCGTGCAGGCCTCGGAGTCACCTTCTGTTATTTCCTTTGCCACTATTTATCTTCTTATCAAACAATGTAGTATTAGAGATTCTTAGTATATTTCACTAGAGCTTATGGCTCAGTTTCACTGGTTTTGGGATTATATGACTATTGTTTCATATTGGATTTATAGTGCTAGTTATCAGATCAATTGAATGTCTTAGACGTTACTTATGTTACTTTTCATTGTGTGTTAGTCTTACCTAGTCTTAGAGACTAGGTGCCATCCCGACATTTTAAGATGTGAATCTGGGGTCGTGACAAGTCAACCCATTCGAATATGAATCCAACCATACCAATTTTATTCAAATCCGTCTTGGAATCGATGTTCAAAACTCAATTATTCACTTTAGAAAAGTTTAAACAAAACCCCCCAATTTCTCTTTTAGATTCATCAATCAAATGCCAAAATCAAAGGTAGAATCACACAAAATAATCAAATTCGAGTAGAAAATACTTACCCCAATCCATATGGTAAAATTCTCACCAAAACGCCCGAAATCGAACTCCAAATGTGATAAAATAAATAAAACCCACGAAATATAAGCTTTTGCATAGGGATTTTCGCTTTTACGGTCACTTAGTCGCATCTCCGACAACCGCTTTTGCAATCAAAATCTCGCATCAGCGAGCACTTCTCACAACCCGACCTTCTGCACCTGCGGAGCCGCATCTGTGAAACAACATCACATATGTGCAACACTCAGCCCCCAACAAGTTCGTTTCTGCACCAAAACTACTGCATTTGCGTCCTCGCAGATGCGTCCACTACTCTGCATCTACGGATATCACCCACCTCCAGCTTTCTTCACAGATGCAGCCATGGATACGCTTTTGCAACCACCGCAAGTGTGCAACACCAGAACCAGTAGAAACCAGCAACTACACATGAAGGAAAAATGGTGTGAAACACGTCTGAAACTCACCCGAGCCCCTCAGGACCCCGTACGAACATACCAACAAATTTCAAAATATAACACGGACCTATCTAAGGCCCCAAATCATAGATAATAATATCAAAACCACGAATCGTACCTCAAATCAAACTTAATGAATTTGAACTTTCAACTTCCAAAACTCATCGAACCATATCTAATCAACTCGGAATGACCTCAGATTTTGCATACAAGTTTTAAATGACATAACAAACCTATTCCAACTCCCAGAACAAAAATACAAAATCGATAACACCGAAGTCAATTTCCGATCAAATGTATGAACTTTCTAAACCTTCAAATTGTCAATTTTTGCTAATTAGAGCCAAAACCTTCTAGAAATACCCAAATGTAAATCTGGGCATGTACCTAAGTCAAAAATCACCATCCGGACCTAACAGACCTATCAAAACTTCGATCCGAGGTCAAATATACAAAAGTCAAACTTGGTCAACTCTTCTAACTTAAAACTTCTAAAATGAGAATCATTTTTCCAAATCAATCCCTAACCGCTCGAAAACCAAGACCGGTGATACACGCAAGTCATAATACATCATGTAAAGCTACTGATGACCTCCAATCATCGAACCGAATGCAAATTCTCAAAATAACTGGTCGGGTATAAATACCCTCTGTTCACCTATTTAACTAATACTCTTATTGTTATTTTGTGAGTCTTTTTTGTCCTTAAAACTAAGGGTCATGCCCTATTAAAAATGTAAAATCATGTAACACGTGGCCTCACCCGATTGATCTAAATCTGGTCCTATAATAAATTAAAAATAAAAAAGATTTTTAAATAATATTATATCTTATTATATATTATAGTAGAATAATCATATTATGAATTTATTATAAAATCTACCATTATTTTTATAATTATTATTTTAAACTATGTGTAGTATGTATGCATATAATATATGTATGTATGTGTGCGTATGAGATTTTAAATTTTACGTTTTCTCTTATTTCACTTCGTGCATATAAATATTTTAGTTTTGATTGTTATAAATATAATTATTTTTATTTAATATAAATTTTATGTAAAGTATAAATAGATAACTCTTAAAAATTTGTTATAAAACCTACCTCTATGTTTTACCCTTTTCTTTATTATCTACATTGCATAATTTATAAAATTCTCAATCTCTTTTATTCTTAATTTTTATAAATAAATTGAGTTAAGATTTCTATTAATAAAACTATTGATACAAATAAATTATTTATTATTATTTGTTATTTACTAAACGTCATTAACTTATTCTTGATTACTACTCTTACTCTTTGTCATTAACTTATTCTTGATTACTACTCTTACTCTTTCCTGTTTCGAAAATAATATTTATTTATCTATATGTAAGTCCATAATATCATCAAAACATAGAAAAAATATCATTATTAAAGAAATAAAAAAGAGATAAAGGTTGTAGGTGATAAAACAGACATTTTAAAAAGTTAACTTTGATTTGAGAAAGGAAAATCAAGACAATTGTTCAAAAGTTGGAGAATAAATTTGATTTTTATAGAAAACTTGAGGGAGGTAAGCGATTTCACCCGTAAATAAAATATAATTTTTTTTATAAAATTATTTTCTTCTATTTATGTTGTAACTGGTCGTAAATCAGTTATTCTCTTTCATTTATACAACTACATACGCCTACAACGAGAATGTTGTTTAAATGACCAACTATTAGCTATGCCAACTCTATATATATATATATATAAAATAGTTGCTATGTGACAAAAATTAATTAATTATTCATAGAATACCTCTTGCTTGTTTGACTCACAATTAATTTTCACCCATCAATAAGTGTTATAATTTTACGGGGCGTCTTAATTGGTCGCCCCTATTTAACCTATATTTATTTTTTAAAGAGAGTTTAACTGGTACCCAAAAGGTCACGATCCAATTTTTTTTTATAAGCCATGATGGCGCCCAACGTCGACGCTAGGCAAGCCAACGGTGAACTAGTCATGTATTTATTCTTTTTTGGTTTAATAATTTCAAAGTAGTTAATATTTTTATTTATTACTTAGATGAAAAGTGAAAAATTATAGTAAAGTAAAGAGTAAGCAAATGAAAGTGCAAATACGGTGAAATAAATACTTTAAACCATAAAGTGTCTATTAGCATGTTCCCAAGATCCGGTGTCACAAGTGTATGAGCAACTAGTAGAATATATAAAATACTTATGGTACTGTCTAAAATAAGATAGACAGAAAGTTAATACAAAAGAGAGATTGTGGGTGCTGCATAACGGACTTAGAGAGCAGCTCACCACTATGCCTCAGGGTAACGGGGATGCGCGCCTGAATGAATGCCAGATGCACCTCCTCAGATCCTGCACGATTAGTGCAGAAGTGTAGCGTGAGTACATAAACAACATGAACCCAATAAGTATCCAGTCTAATCTCGAAGAAGTAGTGACGAGGGGTCGACATCGACACTTACTATGGGCCAACAAATAAAATATAGAAATTCTAAATGGGCATGAAATATGTGAATAATAATAATAACACAATAGCAAACAGTGAATAAATGATTCTTTAACTGATAGTAAAATTCAAAATCTCTAACTGACACGTACTAAGTACAACAATTTTGGGCCAATAAATAAATTATAACCTCTCAAGTCATAAATATAATATCAAGTGTAATCGGGCTCCGGGCATTATCACACACGATTTATGCTGAGATCGTACGGCCCGATCCATAATAATGTGTACACTGCCGAGGATCGAACGACACGAACCATAGATGCATCTATTATACTGCCGAGACGTTCGGCCCGCTTCACAAGAAGAGAGAATACTCTACGAATATCCGATTTAAAAGCTATCACAAGACTAATACACAAGGAAGCACAATTTCTATTGACGGTCAAGTAACTCGCCAAAACTCAAAGTAAGTAAAATTCGGTCTTTACGAATCCTTTATCAAGTTTCAATATGATTTAAGCACTTAAATTAACAAGTAGAGTCCAAACAATACAATTATTTCATAATTGGGTCCTAAAACTACCCAGACTTAAGCATGATTTGTAGCTACGCATGGCTCATGTATCCGAATTTTGGAAATTTTTGAAGATAAATGTTACCCATAACCTCACGAACTCAAATATATTATTTCTACCCAATTCCATAATTATTTTTGTGGTTAAATCTCATTTTTATCAAATCCTAGGTTTTTAAATAAACTCCTAGAATTTCCACATTTTACCCTTTAACATCTACCCATATATATTTAACTCATATTGTTTAGAAATTACTTACCTCAAAGTTCTAGGTGAAAACCCCTCTTCAAAGAGTTCTAAATCTGACCAACAAGTGAGAGAATTGAAGAAAATGAGCCTAAGTCCCAATTTTTATAACACACTGGCTAGACATTTCTTCTTCGCGATCAAAGGCAAGCTGCCCAGGGCCTAGGAAAAAGGCTATCGCGATCGTGAGGACCCACATGCGAACGCGAAAGCTGACAAGCCTGAGCTTCGCGAACGCGGGGTCCAGCTCGCGAACGCGAAGAGGAACGAGCTCACACCCCCAGGCCTTTCTACCTACGCGAACGCGGGTCCCTTCACGCGAACACGAAGGCCACAAGTCCCAGACCTTCGTGAATGCGGGCAAGGGTTCACGAACGTGTAGAGAAAATCTCATCCCCTCACATTTTCCTTCTCCGCGAACGTAACACACTCCTCGTGATCGTAAAGAAGGAAATTAGAACCATCACACCAAATTTTTTGGACCTAGCTCCGGGCTGTCCGAAACTCACCTAAACCGCCCGGGGCCCCGGCCAAATGCACCAATAAGTCCATAACCATAATACGAACCTGCTTGAACTCTCAAAATACGTAAAACAATATCTAAACTAAGAATCGTACCCCAAAACCAAATTGAATCAACTTATGAACTTCAAACTTCTCAACTAGATCTGAACGCGCCGAAACATACTTAGACTACTCGGAATGACCCCAAATTTTGTGTACAAGTCATAAATTACCTTACGGAACTATTCCTAGGCTCGAAATTCCAAACGGGCCTCGGTAATACCAAAACCTAGTCCAAACCAAACTTAAAAAACTTTAAAACCTTCAATTCGCCAACTTTCAATATTAAGCGTCGAAACGCTCCCGGGTCATCCGAAACCCGATCTAAACATACGCCCAAGTCCAAAATCATCATACGAACCTATTGGAACTATAAAATCCCAGTTCTGAGGTCGTTTACTTAAAATATTGACTCAAGTCAAACTTAACCATTATAAGACACTATTAAGGAACTAAGTGTTTCGATTTTAACTCGAACCCTTGCAAACCCGAGCTAACCATACCCGCAAGTCATAAAATAGTAAAAGCACATATGAGGAGTCTTAATTAGTGGAACAAGGATCTAGAAAGTGAAATGACCGATTGAGTTGTTACATTCTCCACCTCTTAAACAAGCGTTCGTCCTCGAACGGGTCTAGGATTATACCTGGAGTGCCGATTAGGTATGGATATCTGTTCTGCATGTCCTCCCCGGTCTACGAAGTCACAACCTCGACTGGTTGACTCCTCCACTGAACCTTTACCGCAGAAGTATTCTTGGACCTCAACTGCCCAACCTACCTGTCAACAATGGCAATTGGCTCCTCCTCATAACCCAGGGTCTCATCTAGTTGAACCGTGTTGTAGTCTAACACATGCGACCTATCGGCATGATACTTCCGAAGCATAGACACATGGAAAACCGGATGAACTCCCGATAGACTGGGAGGCAAAGCAAGCTCATAAGCAACCTCCCCAACTCACCTTAACACCTCAAATGGACCTATAAACCTTGGGCTCAACTTTCCCTTCTTCCCCAACCCTATGATTCCCTTCATCGGCGAGACTTTAAAGAAAACCTTCTTGTCCACCATAAATGATAAATCACGCACCTTATGACCCGCGTAACTCTTATGGCTAGACTGTGCTGTGCGAAGTCGCTCCTGAATCAATTTCACTTTCTCCAAGGCATCCTTCACTAAATCAATACCATATAACCTAGCCTCGCCGGGATTGAACCATACGATGGGTGAACGACATCACCGACCATACAAAGCCTCAAATAGAGTCATCTCAATGCTGGATTGATAACTGTTGTTATAAACAAACTCAGCCAAAGGCAAGAATCAATTCCACTACCCTCCGAAGTCAATCACACATGCTCTGAGCATATCCTCCAAAATTTGAATCATCTGCTCCAACTATCCGTCGCTCTGCAGATGAAAGGTTGTGCTGAGCTCTACCCGAGTCCCCAACTCACTCTGTACTGCCCTCTAGAAATGCGAAGTAAATTGAGGGCCACTATCTCAAATGATGGAAACAGGCACACCATGCAACCGAACAATCTCTTGAATGTAAATCTGGGCCAATCTCTCTAAAGAATACGTAGTTACAAACGGAATAAAGTGTTTTGTCTTGATCAACCTATCGACAATGAGCCAAACTGCAGCAAACTTCCTCAAGGTCCACGGCAACCTAAGTACGAAGTCCATAGTGATGCGCTTCCATTTTCACTCAGGTAGAACCATCTGTTGGAGTAGGCCACCTGGCCTCTGGTGCTCATACTTAACCTGCTGACAATTTAGGCACCTTGCTACATACTCAACTATGTCCTTCTTCATCCACCGCCACCAATAATGCTACCTCAGGTCACGATACATCGTCGTAGCACCTGGTTGAATAGAACACCAAGAACTGTGTGCCTCCTCTAGAATATTCTCCCTCAATCCATTAACATTAGGAACACATAGATGGCCTGGAAGTCGCAGAATACGATCCTCACCGATAGTAACCTCCTTGGCATCACCCTGTAGTACCGTCTCCCTAAGAACTAGCCTTGATCTTCTCGAATAATAAAGACTGAGCGACGATGCATGCAAGAACTCGGCAGGGCTCTGAAATATCCAACCTCACAAATATGTTAGCCAGGGACTGAATGTCAAAAGCTAATGGCCTCTCCTCTGCTGAAATAAATGCCAAACTACCCATACTCTCAGACGTTCTCCTCAAGGCATCCATAACCACATTCACTTTGCGCGGATGATAAAGGATGCTAATATCATAGTCCTTTAGTAACTCAAGCCACATGCGCTGCCTCAAATTGAAATCACTCTACTTGAACAAATGCTGCAAGCTGCGATGATCGGTGTAAACCTCACAAGATACCCCATAAAGATAATGCCTCCAGCTCTTGAGAGCATGAACTATCGCGACCAACTACAAATCATGTACAGGGTAATTCATATTTGTGAGGGCTTCAACTGACGTGAAGCATTTGCAATAAATCATTCCTCTGAATCAATACACAACCCAGGCCAACGCGTGAAGCGTCACAATACACAGTATACATCCCTAAACCGGAAGGAAACACTAACACCGGTGTTGTAGTCAATGCGGTCTTAATCTTCTGAAAGCTTGCCTCGCAATCATCAGACCGTCGGAATAGAGCACCCTTCTGGGTCAATCTAGTCAAAGGTGTTGCGATAGATAAGAAGCCCTCCATAAACCGATGATAATAACCTGCTAACCCCAAGAATCTCCTGATCTCGGTCACTGTGGTAGGATGAGGCCTACTCTGAACTATCTCGATCTTCCTGGGATCTACCTTAATACCCTCGCCTGATACCACATGCCCCAAAAATACTACAGAATCTAATCAAAACTCACACTTGGAGAACTTAGCATATAGCTTCTATTCCCACAAGGTCTGAAGCACCGCTCTGAAATACTGCTCGTGGTCCACCATGCTACGCGAGTAGATCAATATGTCATCAATGAAGACAATGACAAACGAGTAAATATATGGCCTGAATTCATCAAATCCACAAATACCGTTAGGGCGTTGGTCAAGCCGAATGACATCACTAGGAACTCATAGTGGCCATATCTAGTCTAGAAAGTCGTCTTCAGAAAATCTGAATCACGAATCTTCAACTGATGATACCCCGATCTCGAGTCGATCTTAGAGAACAACCTGCCACCCTACAAGTGGCCAAAAAAATAATCAATACGCGGCAACGGGTACTTGTTCTTAATGGTAACTTTGTTCAACTGGCGGTAATCAATGCACATCTGCATAATCCCATCCTTCTTCTTCACAAACAACACATGTGCACCCCAAGGCAACACACTCGATCTGACGGACCCCTTTGCTAGAAACTCCTCAACCTGCTTTTTCAACTCCTTCAACTCTTTCAGATCTATATGGTATGGTTGAATACCGATAGGTTGGGTACCTGGAGCCAAATTAATACAGAAATTGATACCACAATCTAGTGGCATACCTGGTAGATCAGAAGGAAACACATCGGAGAACTCCCAGACCACGGGCACTGGATCAATCGGCAGAGTCTCTATAGTAGTATCCCAAACATAAGCTAGATAAGCCAAACAACCTTTCTCGACCATGTGTCGAGACTTCATGAAAGAGATAATCCAACTTGATGCACTAATAGATGAACCTTTCCACTCCATTCTAGGCAAATTTGGTATCACCAAGGTAACAGTCTTGACATGGAAATCAAGTACAGCATGATATGGAGACAACCAGTCCATGCCCAGGATGACCTCAAAGTTAGTCATATCGAGAGAAGATCCGCTCTAGTCGCATAGCCACAGAAAGTCACGATACATGACCAGTAGATCCAATCCACAACTACATAATCGCCTGCTGGCATGGAAACATATACAGGGGTACCCAAGGACTCGCGAAGAACACCTAGAAAATGAGCAAAGAGAGATAAAACATATGAATATGTAGACCCTAGATCAAATAGTATCGAAACATCCCTACCGCAGACAGAAATAATACATGTGATCATGGCATATGAGGCTACTGCATCTGGACTGGTTGGAAAGGCATAGAACCTAGTTGGAGCACCACCTCACTGGCCTCCACCTCTAGGACGACCCCTACCCACCTTCCCTTCGCCTATGGGTGGCCGAACGGCTGGTGCGGCAGCTGGTGCTGTAATCATAGGCTGATGACCCTTCTGTACTGCCTTGTCCTGAAGCTTGGGGCATAATCTCATCACATTACCATGATCTCCGCATTTGAAACAATCTCTCATTACGGAAGATGACTGACCAAGAGTCTAACTCTGTGGACCTGAACTCCCACTAGAGGAACCCTGAATAGCCGGTGGATGGAAGGAGCTTTCTGGGATGGCGCTGAAATAGGGCTGCACTGGAGCACCCCGAATAGGCAGCGACGCTAAATATGTGGGACTGCTAGACTGACCCCTCACAAACTAACCTCTTCCCCCAGATAGAGCACCACTGGCCCCTCCAGAATATCGAAACCTCTTGTCCCTCGATGTCTGCCCTCGGCCCCGCTGAAGAATACCCTAGATCCTCCGATCTATATCCACAACCTGCCCGTAAGGAGTCCCCATTGCAACCTCTCGGGTCATAATGGTCTGGATACCAGAGTGAAAACCTACAAAAAACCCCTGCACTCTCCCTACATCAGTGAAGTACATGGCGAGAAAACTCAGAGAATCTCGCCCCATAGTCGGTCACCGACATCTGACTCCGCAACTCTTCCATCTGAGAGGGTGGAATATATCTCTCCAGAAAGAGACGTGTGAATTGGTCCCATGTCAATGGAGGAGAACCTGTTGGTCTGCTGAGAAGATAAGACTGCCACCATCTACAGGCCCTACCTTCCAGCTGAAAGATGGTACAATCGACCTCATGGGACTCCAATATCCTCATGTTGTGCAGTTTATCCCTGCAGCGGTCAATAAAGTCTTGAGGGTCCTCTTGTCACTCGCTGGCCGCAGCTGGTCTGGAATCTTGTATAGCTACTGCAACCGACTGAGATTCGCCCACGTGTAGTGTGCACGGGGTCTGATATGCGGCACCTGCATGCCCTGGAGCCTGAGCGGTAGGGGTTTGTGCTCCCCCTCCCTCCTGAGATGTGGCTGGGTCTGCTGGAAATAAACCATCTTGTGTCATAAAATCCATGAACCGCAGCATACGGCCCATGACCTCCTGGAATCTTGGTGCGAACATGAAATCCACGGGGACCGGCTCCGCTGCAGGCACCTCGCCCTGCTCTTCAATAACCGGATCCTCTACTGGACCCACTTGTGGTAAACTGGAGCAATCTAGGACGCCCTCGTCCTCTAGCTGAGCTGGAGCCCTCCCTCAGCCTATGCCTCGGCTTCTAGAAATAGGGGGAGCAACTCCTCCACAGTCGGGTACATCTGCCAGTGTCTAGTAGCATGTTCCCAAGA
This sequence comes from Nicotiana tomentosiformis, assembly GCF_000390325.3. Classification (NCBI taxonomy): domain Eukaryota; kingdom Viridiplantae; phylum Streptophyta; class Magnoliopsida; order Solanales; family Solanaceae; genus Nicotiana; species Nicotiana tomentosiformis. The sequence goes on from NC_090823.1 coordinate 30,113,395, forward strand.
TCCGGTGTCACAAGTGTATGAGCAACTAGTAGAATATACAAAACACCTATGCTACTGTATGAAATAAGATAGACAAAAAGTAAATACAAAAGAGAGACTGCGAGTGCTGCAGAACGGACTCCGAGAGAAGCTCACCACTATGCCTCAGGGTAACGGGGTTGCGCGCCTAATTAAATGCTAGATGCACCTACCTCAGATACTGCACGATTAGTGTAGAAATGTAGTGTGAGTGAAAAAATAACATGTACCTAGTAAGTATCCAGTCTAACCTCGAATAAGTAGTGATGAAGGGTCGACATCGACACTTACTATGGGCCAACAAATAAAATACAGAAATTCTAAATGGGCATGGAATACGTGAGTATTATTAATAATAATAATAACATAATAGCAAATGGTGCATAAATGATTCTTTAACTGATAGTAAATTTAAAAATCTTCAACTGACACATACTAACTCCAACAATTTTGGGCCAATAAATAAATTATAACCTCTCAAGTCATAAATATAATATTAAGTGTAATCGGGCTCCAAGCAATATCACACATGATTAATGTTAGGTCGTACGACCCGATCTAGAATAATGTATACACTGTCGAGGGTTGAATAGCATGAACCATAGATGAATCTATTATACTACAGAGGCATTCAGCCCGCTCCACAAGAAGAGAGAATACTCTACGAATATTCGATTTAAAAGCTATCACAAGACTAATACACAAGGAAGCACAATTTCTATTGACGGTCAAGTAACCCGCCAAAACTCAAAGTAAGTGAAATTCGGACTTTACAAATCCTTTATCAAATTTCAATATAATTTAAGCACTTAAATTAACAACCAGAGTGCAAAGAATACAATTATTTCATGATTGGGTCCTAAAACTACCCGGACTTAAGCATGATTTATAGCTACGTATGGACTCCCGTCACCTCGTGCGCACGTAGCCCCCACAATTAGAAGCAAATAGTAATTTAAAATACCTATGGAGTAAATTCTCTCTTACAAGGTTAGGCAAGAAACTTACCTCGTCCCAAAGCTTACTTTCCGGCTCACAAATTCCCTCTAAATCCTCAACATGGTGCTGAACAATTTGAAGCTAGCCAAATATTATATAAATTAATCAATATACAATCACAAGTTCATAATTTAGCTATTAGAATAATTACCCAACCCAAATTGAAAGATTCTTAAAATTCACCCCCGGCCCACGTGTCCGAATTTTAGAAATATTCGAAGATAAATGTTACCCATAAACTCACGAACGGAAATATATAATTTATACCCAATTCCAAAATTATTTTCGTTGTTAAATCCCATTTTTATCAAAATCTAGATTTTTAAATAAACTCCCAAAATTTTCATATTTTACCCGTTAAAATCTACACATAATATGTGTATTTAACTTTTTTACCCGTTAAAATCTACACATAATATGTGTATTTAACTCATGTTGTTTAAAAATTACATACCTCAAAGTGCTAGGTGAAAACCCCTCTTCAAAGAGTTCTAAATTCGACCAACAAGTGAGAGAAATGAAGAAAATGAGCCTAGATCCCGATTTTTAAAACACACTACCCAGGCATTTCTTCTTCGCGATCACGGAAAAGTCATCGCGATCGCGAAGGCAAGCTACCCAGGGCCCAGGAAAAAGGTCATCGCGAACGCGAAGGCTGACAAGCTTGAGCTTCACGAACGTGAGGTCCAGTTCACGAGCGCGAAGAGGAACGAGCTTGTCGTGCCCCATTTTCTCCCGAAAGCGGGTTTTGATATGTGACAACTCTTTTTAAATGAGGTATTAAAAGAGAAGAGTTTCCACCTAATGATTTGGGGTGCGTTAGGGCACTTATTTGCAAATAAAACTATTTTAACTAGTTTGTGTCACCAAAGATCGGGTAAGGGCTCAAATTACCTCAAAGATAAGGTGTTAGGCACTCTTCGAGGTCCACAACTGTGGATCCCGACCGAACTTTAAAACCATGTGGATTATGCAATTAAGCTAGGTGATCTAATATAGAAGTCGAAGGGTCTTATCATAACACATTGGGAATAGGTACAAATCTTAATGATTACAAGGGTACAAATTCATTAGTCTATATTAAGTGGCTAAGTGCAAATGGCAAGTATATAAAGAAAAAAAGGGGGTCCTAAGTTTTTTAGCCTAAAGGATCACCCCGTGCAACATAAATGATATTTTGCAACTCTCTTGTGGTAGGGGATTGCTCATATTATTCAGCAGGCACTCACTATCATCGCCTGCTACCCCATTACTATGTTGAAGTTTCTTACTTAAAGGCGCTCTAATTCAATCCTAAGTCGTGTCCTATGCGTGTATTACCCCTCCTATGCCTATGGTCCAGGAGGATTTGGACCTCTATTTGGGTGGTTCTAGACTTACTTAGGTTTCTTAAAAATGATAAAACTAATCGCTCATTCAAAACAAATAGGACTGCACATAATCAACACCAAAGGCTCAGATTCACCTCCTCATATAGACACATATGCACGCTGTCAATTAGGCAGACAAGTTATAGCATATATATGCGATGCTACATTATTTAAACGGCCAGTTATAGATGGGTAGGTTTAGACTTAAGGCATGTTAAATTGTTCAAAATCTATAGGCAGGATCTCTACGTGATTCTGATTTCCAGTATTATACATGTTCAGTGTTAAGGCAAATTGCAAATCCTATAGACATGATTTCTAAGTGATTCTTGATTCCAAAAATACATGGGCAGTGCTGTAATTTCTAAACTATCATGTAGGCAAATTGAATATCGCAAGTCCTGTAGACATGATATCTAAGCGTTTTGCGTAAAAGTTAGTGAAAACAATCATAATTCTAAATTACTAATGTTGGTTTTATAGGCAGGCGACAATGCGATGAAAGCAACGAGAATAGTCGATTAAAAGTATTGAAATCCTATAACCATGATGTTTAGATGAGCAGTGTACTAAAGTAATAGAAGCAATTTTGACCAATTGATTACTTGAAGTCCTAAAAACATGGTATCTAGATTAGCGAGGCATGTTGTCTAAGTGTGTACAGTAATAGACATGGAAACTGGTATAGCAAAATCTTGAAATAACATGTTTTGACAAGTTAAGTGAGGTGTGTGCGTGTGACTCATATAAGCATGATTCCTACACATGAAACTAAAAGCATGTAAAGCAAATAGCAAATAGACCACATAGATTCTATAGGCATGCTTTCTACCCATTTATGTGAGAATTAGAGTACCCTATCCCCTTTTTACTAATTTCCCCATCTGTTTTGTTTGTAAGTTATTATATGCCCAAAATAATGAATACAAGTGCAAATATTTCATACTGAAAGACTGCATGCCTAATAGATAGAGCATGCCCAAAAGAGAAATATCCTAGTAACACTTGGGCCTTCAGCAAGCTCACTTTTCACATGAATAGTAGACCCAGATCCAAGCACACCTCAAGCGTGAGAGTGTATCAATTGCATAACCCAGGACCACACACGAACTTGTACTAGGCTTAGAGGGAGGAACCATACATGGAAACCAATTGACAATTCTAAAGTTTATTAAGAGTGATACCTCATGGGGACACGATTACATAAACATGCCATCATATATTAGAAGCTAAGGGAATAGGATTGGTCAAACAAGAGGGTTTGAACATGTCAACTAGGTGGACAGCTTTAACATAGCAAGTTTGACATAGGAAACTAACCCCATATTGAGCAATCATTCAACAAAGGAAAGGGTGTAGCATGCTGAACACAATCACACAAAGGGCTTAAGAAGCGGGTCTATTGAGCTAACAGGATATTAACCAGAATTAGTCAGAAAAGACTTTAAACAAGTGAGCCTTATTCAAAAATAGTTATAGTCAAAGGGTTAGCAATTTCATATGAAGATTTCTAATATGGGACCCTAACATGATCACAAGTAGTATGGCAACAATCTAGTAGCATGGTCTACAACAGACCACAACAGTGCCTAAACTCATGAGAATACATATCACTTAAGAGGAATAGGACATGCGAGCACAACCACTCATACCAATTACCTAGACATGAGAGAAGCTAACATAGAAATTTGCCCTAGAAGCAATTCTAAATACATATGATTAACAAAGCAAACGTACATTAAAACTTAAATGGCATGGAAACATGCCTTAGCTAATTAATATAGCCTCAGAAATTTATCATGTTGGGCAGGAATAACTCAACAAGGTCTGGAACACAGACATAGAAATACAGGACAAGGTGGGGAATACACATTAGTTTAGTAGCACTTAAGAAGACTGAAATCCATTCCCATAATGAAAGCATATTACATGTACTGAAGCCTACTGAATTCAACTACTAAAGAACGTGGAACTGCAGGGCATTGTAGTATAGAATACACCAACACAGTATCAGGGATCCGTGAATAGCAAGGAAAACTGAATCATGCTTACAAAATGTTTAAAGAACATTGGCACACAGAACACACATGTCGTAGACAAACAGAAAGGGAGATAGTTAAAATTGTAAGAGTCAAGGACACTAACCAGTAGCAAATTTAAACGAGCAAAAGTGTGAGGAGTTTATAATATTGGGAGTGATTTGGTAGCAGCAATTGAAAGGGAACCCTAAATCCCCGATGCTTCAGAGTTCATAAGTGCCTCGAGAAGGGCTCCGAGCAGTGCTTGCACTGGAGGAGGTCGTTTAAATATTATTATGGCCATGGCTTCTAGCCGGCTAAGAATTTAACGATTTAAGAAAGTATTCGAGTGTACCAAAATAAGTGAACGAGTGAAAGAAGAGAATAGTGAGAGTAATAACAGTAATCCCCATCCCTAGAGAAAATTAGGGAGGAGTTTATATAGTGTTCAAATTAAGTAGATAAACATGGAAAATTATCAGTCAAACACAAGAAAGGAAAGAATATACCACATGCAATCAAAATCAGCAAAGGAAAAGGAAATTCTCAAACCCTAGTTGGGTCCAGACGTATGAGGATCGGACCAAGAATCAAGGATCCTTCCTTGTATGATGTATATAGATGAGACATCGTCCAAATCCCCACAGAACCAGAGTCGACCAAGCCAAATCTCAAAAGATCGTTCTTTCCAAAAATAAGGCAAGAACTTTAAGTAACACCACAAGAGCATATACACTATCGCAGTACCTCAAAATAGGTAAGTAAATCATGGACTGACTCCATGTTTAGGGTGGAATCGGAGAGAATTAGAGGTGGCTGCTAGGGTTTCTTTCAGAGACGAGAGAACATTCGTGAGAGTTTGGGGCGACTGTTAGGTGGGGAATGAAGATTAGGGTTTAGGGTTGGGTTAATTAAAAATGATAGGGCGTCTGTGGACCATTGATCTCTGAGATCAACGGATGAGATAGAAGAAAAGTAGGGCAGGCTGTTTAAAATGGGTCATGATCGGGTTAAATGAAGGGGTTGTTTGGTTTGGGCTGCTGAAGGGTGTAATGGGGATGGGCCACCTGTTTTGGACCTGAATTTGGTCCGAAATTAGCCCTATATTGGGCTATACAATAAAATACACGAAAATTATTTAAAATAATTTATAAAAAGTAATTTATAAATAATAGAAATATTACCAAAGTATTAAAATGATTAAAAATAATAACCTAACATTATAAGAATATAAAATGCTATTTGTTGTAAATAATGTAATTATTTATAGAATATAGGTTATTATTGCAAGATTGTGTAAATAGCCTAAAGATACAAATATAATTATATAAATGAAGTACAAATGTTATGAAACATATATGTGGATGCAAAATAAAATTTTTAGATGATTAAGGCATCATAAAATAATTTAAGGGATAATTAATAAATATTCAAGTAATTTGATAGTAGGAAAATTAATTTTAAAGCTCTAAATATTATGGAAAATTATAGAAAATGCTTGTATAAATCTTGTAAATTAAATAATAATGCAAAATGATATTTTGAAAGTATATATACGTATTGTTTAAAAATATGAGGGCAAAATTAGGTATCAACAGCTGCCCCTCTTTACCCGGGAATGGTGAAAGAGTTGTCGTGTAAAGAAAATGATGACAATTTTTGTCCGAATTGAATAGGGAATGATGTGATTTGAAAAAATGGAGGTCGAACCCTGATTCTTGAGTTGCCTACATATCCCTAGTATTTCAGGAATCAGGTTGTGTGTAGTTTTGGATCCAACGACGAACGAAACCGATAGAGTTGTTATAAGAGTAGTGGTATGTTTCGAAAAGGCTATTCTGGGTAGGATATTATCATAACTAATGGATTATATTAGGGTGAGTCATGAATGCAAATTTGGAGATTACGGGTGTATCACAAGGCAGATATTTGATTGGTTATGGAGTGAAAGTTAGTCAGTTACTGGTTGTCGGTTATGTTTGAAGTAGTCAAAGGATGTGAACGTTGTGAATTGAAACCGGAGCCAAGATTGCTCCTGTTTATAGAACGGTTACTCCCGAGTTACCTGCAAAACTTAAAACACGATGCACGTGAATATATATTGTTATTGCAAAAATTTAAACATGATGCAAATTCTCTTTGGACCATAAAGGTTGTCTTTGGACGATAAGGATGATTCCCTTAGACCATGACGTCCTGGGCCATGAAGTGTATGATAAGGGATTCGCCGGCCATGGAGTGGTGTCCTCGGGCCATGAGGATGGTGCCTCTGGACTATGATGCCTTTGAATAATGATATGCAATTTCGAGAGATCCTCCGGCCATGGCATGATGTCTTCGGGCTATGAGGATGATTCCCTCAGACCATAACGCCTTCGGACAATATAGCGATGTTTAAGCCCATGGAATGCAAAGATTTGGTGATATCGATTGTTTGATAGAGGAAACAGGTGATGCTTAGCCATACATGAGGACGAGACAAGATGAGGCTTAGTTTTGTACGAGATGATGGAAGTGTTTAGCCCTGTGCGAAGAAAGAAAACAACGTTTAGCCATATGCAGTGTAGCGGAGACAGTGTTTAGTCTCATACGAAGGAAGGCAATGCTTACCCTTATGCATAATGGAGGTAGTGCTTAGCCTTAGGTAAGGAGTGGAGACAGTGCTTAGTCTTATTCAAGAAGAGGCAATGTTTAGCCTTATGCAATGGTGAAGGCAGTGTTTAGCCCTATGCAAAGAGTGGAGACAATGCTTAGTCCCATGCAAGGAAAGGAGACAGTGTTTAGTCTCGTGCAAAGAGGGGCAGTGCTTAGCCTTATGCAATGTGGAGAGAGTGCTTAGTCTTATGCAAGGAAAGGAGACAATGTTTAGTCTCATGCAAAGAAAGGAAATGCTTAGCCTTATACAGTAATGGAGATAATGCTTTGCCGCATGCAAGGTATGGAGACAATGCTTAGTCTCATGTAAAGAAAGGATGTGCTTAGCCTTATGCAATAATGAGGGCAGCGCTTAGCCCTATGCAATAAAAAGCAATGACTAAGTGCGAGAGGATAAAGCATTTCTTAGCTTGATGTGTTTGCATTTGGCAACTTTGTCGTTATGAAGATAGTGATTTTGCTGTGTGTATGTATTTGCAAATGTTCCTGTTATGTTCATTGTGCCTGCATCCGAAGAAAAATTATGAGTTTAGCGGGGGACGGTTGGTTCGTTCTCTAGATTCCTTTCTTCGCCTTTATTCCTGTCTTGAGGTCCTGTTTGAGTCACCCTGGGTAACATTTGGCTGGCATAGAAACAAAGTTTTCGAAAAACATGTATGCATTTGACAAATTATTTGTAGAAATATAGTTGTTTGGAATATATGATAATGCACGAGATCAAATAATTTAGATGAACTGGTGACTGTGACACATTTAAAGACATTGCAACCTCATTTCTTTAGAATTTTGAGGGTCCTCCTCAAAATTGTGCCCCAGTTTAAGTGCATACTTTTGACAACACATTCCTTGGCTGTTCCAAACGTGATGCAATCGGACAAACTCAAGATCTTGCCCCAGTTTATAATCATGGGGGAAATGAAGATTTTATTAGGATATGACCGAACCCACAGGGGTGCCTACGTATCCCCTTTTAAATAGGAATCGGGTCAAGCGTAGTTCGGTTGCATCAAATAGAAAATGCAAACAATCTTAAACATAGTATCTCTTGACTGCGTCTGAATTGATAGGTTTCACCCAAATCTCTCCGTCCATTTCAGCAAGTGTAAGTGCTCCTCCTGTTAATACCCAATGAACTATGTAAGGGCCCTGCCAGTTGGGTGAGAATTTCCCCTTGGCTTCATCCTGGTGTGGGAAGATTCGGTTTAACACCAATTGCCCCGATGCGAATTGCCTTGACCTGGCCTTTTTGTTGAAAGCTCTTGGCATTCTGTTCTGGTAGAGTTGACTGTGACATACCGCATTTATTATTTTTCCATCAATGAGAGCTAGTTGTTCATACCGGCTTCGTACCCATTCAACATTGCTGAGCTCAGCTTCTTGTATGATTCTTAAAGAAGGAATTTCCACTTCGGTGGGAATAACAGCTTTAGTACCATAAACCAGGAGGTAGGGAGTTGCCCCACTTGATGTGAGAACTGTGATACGATACCCAAGTAAAGCAAATGGTAGCTTCTCGTGCCATTGTTTGTAATTGTCCACCATTTTCCTCAATATCTTCTTGATGTTCTTGTTGGCGGCTTCTACGGCTCCGTTCATTTGCGGCATGTATGCTGTGGAGTTCCTATGATTGATCTCGAATGTTTCACACATGTCTTTCATCAAATTGTTGTTGAGATTGGAGACATTGTCAGTGATGATTGACTCTGGTACTCCAAATAGACAAACAATGTGGTCCCGAACAAAATACGCTACAACCTTCTTAGTTAAAGCTTTATAGGATGCATCTTCAACCCATTTTGTGAAGTAGTCTTCGGCCACCAGAATGAACATATGCTTGTTTGAAGCAGCGGGTTCGATTGGTCCGATGACATCCATACCCCAAGCGGAGAAAGATCATGGTGAACTTGTTGCATTAATTTCATTGGGTGGTACTCGTATCATGTCAGCATGTATTTGGCATTGGTGACACTTCTGAACATACTTGATACAGTCTGTTTCCATAGTCATCTAGAAATACACTACTCTTAGTAGTATCTTGGATAAAATGAAACCATTTATGTGGGGTCCGCAGGTTCCAGCATGTACTTCCTCGAGCAATCTGGATGCCTCTTTGGCATCGACACACCGTAGTAATCCCAGGTCGGGAGACCTTCTATACAGAACTCCTCCTCTTTGAAAGAACTAGTTGGCTAATTTTCGTAGCGTGCGCTTCTGAGTATGGGTAGCGTGCTCTTGATTTTCTCCTTTTGCCAAGTATTCCTTGATGTCATGGAACCACAGATTTCTGTCAATCTCTTCTTCAACATGAGCACAATAAGCTGGCTGCTCATGAATTCCTATTAGGATAGGATCGATGAAATTCTTATCTGGGTGTTGTATCATGAAATACAAAGTGGCTAACGCATCTGCAAACTCATTCTGAATCCTCGAAACATGTATGAATTCTATCTTTGTGAACCTCTTGATTAGTTCTTGTACACAGTGCAAATATGGCAATATTTTTGGTGTTCTTCATAGCCCATTCCCCTAGAGCCTGTTGCACCAAAAGTTTCGAATCTCCGATTACCATCAGCTCCTAAACATTCATTTCAATGGACAACCTGAGTCCCAAGATGCAGGCCTCATACTCTGTCATATTATTGGTGCGAGGAAACCTAAGTTTTGCGGATATCGGATAGTGTTGGCCGGTTTCTAATACTAAGCTAGCTCTGATACCTACTCCTTTGAAGTTTGCTGCTCCGTCGAAGAACATCCTTCAACCATCATATGCCTCGGTGATATCTTCTCCTACGAATGACACCTCCTCGTCGGGAAAATACGTTTTCAATGGTTTGTATTCTCCGTCTACGGGATTATTTTCCAGATGATCCGCCAATGCTTGCCCTTTGACCGCCTTCTGAGTTACATAGACGATGTCGAACTCACTCAGCACTATTTGCCACTTTGCTAACTTACCCGTAGGCATGGGTTTCTGAAAGATGTATTTTAGTGGATCAATCCTTGATATGAGATATGTAGTGTATGCACAGAAATAATGCTTCAACTTCTGAGCTATCCATGTCAAGGCACAGCAGGTGCATTCCAGCAAAGAGTATCGGGCTTCATAAGGTGTGAATTTCTTGCTCAGATAATATATCACCTACTCCTTTGTTATAGTTTCATCATGTTTTCCGAAAACGCAACCAAAAGCCCCATCTAATACGGACAAATAAAGCAGCAAAGGTCTTCCTGGTTCTGGTGAGACCAGAATGGACGGTTTAGATAAATACTCCTTGATTTTGTTGAAGGCTTTCTCACATTCTTTAGTGCAGCATGTTGCAACATATTTCCTCGGCATTCTGAAGATTGGCTCACATATCACGGTTAATTGTGTTTTGAAGAGGCTGATGTAATTGAGGCACCCTAAAAAATTCATCACGTCTTTCTTATTCTTTGGAGGTGGCAAGTCTTGGATAGCTTTGACTTTTGACGGGTCTAACTCAATCCCTTGAAGATTGATGATGAATCCTAACAACTTTCCAGCAGGGACTCCGAAGGCACATTTTGCAGGATTCAACTTCAAATTGTATTTTCGAAGCCGATCAAAAGATTTCTTCAAGTCTGCTCTGTGATCCGAACTCCTTTTAGATTTGATGATAACATCATCCACGTAGACCTCTATTTCCTTGTGTATCATGTCATGGAAGATTGTTGTCATGGCTCTCATGTAAGTGGCTCCAGCATTCTTCAGACCAAACGACATCATTTTGTAACAATATATCCCCCATGGTGTAATGAAGGTTGTGTTTTCGGCATCCTCTTCATCCATCCAAATCTGATGGTATCCTACGAAGCAATCCACAAAGGATTGGAGCTCATGCTTGGCATGGTTGGCAATCAGTATGTGTATGTTGGGCAACGAGAAATTATCTTTGGGACTTGCTCTGTTCAGATCTCGATAAGCGACACATACTCTAACTTTCCCATCTTTCTTCGGAACTGGCACATTGTTGGCCAACCAAGTCGGGTATTCGACTACTCGGAGAACCTTGGCTTTGATTTGTTTGGTGACCTCTTCTTTTATCTTCAAACTCGTATATGGTTTGAACTTTCTGAGCTTTTGCTTTACCGGTGGACATATGGGATTAGTGGGTATCTTGTGAGCCACTATGGATGTGCTCCACCCAGTCATATCGTCAGAGGACTATGCAAAGATATCTTCATACGCTTTTAGGAATCTGATGTACACTTTCTTCTCTGACGGTGATAGATGAATGCTTATACGTGTTTCCTTGACCGTTTCGGAATCCCCTAAGTTAACGGCCTCAGTTTCCCCCATATTAGACTTTGGTTTATTTTCAAAGTTTTCTACTTCTATGATGTTTTCCTCGGTATTATATCATCTTCCAGATCCTCTAAATCGCTATCCTTATGTTGCATTGTCTCATTACATGTCACAGTTTTAGGCTCATCGGGATAGGTAATAATAATACCAGGAACTCAACGGGCCCAGGATGGTGCAGCGGTCCAGTTTTTGAGAACAGCTCCTTTCTCCATGGCCTGAATGGTTAGGTCTTCCTCCTTCTCCTCCTCCTCCTCCTCATATTCCTCCTCCTCAACTATTAACTGTAGTCCATATCTTCTTCATCTAGAAACAACTTCCTTATGCCAGCTAAAACTTCATCTTACTCAGATCCCCACATCATGTCAGCGATGGAATGTCTGGTGCAGAGATGGTACCAGTTGTTCCAGTGGATAATAAGGAGCATACCATGGTGGTGACCAACCCTGGTATTAATGCCACGTGTATTCATTTCTGAGTCCAAAAGTCATGCCATGACACTGTGGTTGTACGGGTTTAGTGATCCCTTGATGAATTTTGCCGAGGCCCTTGCTGGGTTTATATCCCGTCCATAGCAGTATGATTTCTATCTTGTTGCTCCACCATCGGTCCTTTTCAATTGCGTTGACTAGTTCAATGCGATGGTATGTTTCTCCACCCAACTTCTTTTTGTTTTCGATGACTGGGACGGTCTAATTGGTATAGATGGGGTTACTTCCATCTCTATGAATGATCACCTCCCGATGATTCCACTCAAACTTCACAGCCTGAAGCAGGGTTGAACCCACTGCGTCGGTAGCATGTATCCAGGGTCGTCCCAACATTATATTATAAGTAGCATATATATATCTAGCATTTGGAACTCGACATCAAACCAAGTCGGACCCATCTGTAGACGGAGGTTGATTTCTCCAATGGTGGCTCTCTGAGATCCATCAAACGCCTTCACATTCATGCTTCCCATCCATATCTCGTGCAGGCCTTTACCTAGTCTCTTTAGAGTAGTCAATGGTCATATGTTGAGACTTGAACCCCCATTTATCAACACCATGCGATGAACTTATCCTCAAATTGCACCATGATGTGTAGCGCCCTGTTGTGACTCAGTCCTTCTGGTGGTAATTCATCTTCATGAAAAGTGATTTTGTGGCTCTCCTATACCTGTCCGACCATGTTCGTCATCTCCCCACTAGTGATGTTGGTGGTACATAACCTTCACTCAATACCTTTATCAAAGCAATCATGTGTGTGTCCGAGTTTTGCAGCAGTGGCAAGATGGATATCTGAGAGGAAGTTTTGTTCAAGTGGTCAACACAGAGTACTCTCTCGCTTGTACCTTTCTCCAAAGATCATCAGTGCCAGTCTCGACAACATGTGGCTTAGATGCAGCCTCCTTATTCCCCCAGGTTCTCAGGTGTATAAACTCTGCCAGTTCTGGTCATACCTTGTGCCGTACATGTTTCCTCCATTTTTGCTTTTTCGTATCTCCTTGCTTCCGCAACATAGTCCCATGGGATTGCATCAGACTTGTAGGATGGCGTGGGAGCTACCATTACAGTGAAGGATGTAGATACCTCAACTTCAAACGGCGCCTGGTTTTGTACCACAACTGGTGTGAGGGTGACTGGAGATGTTTTAGGAGCATCTCCCTCTCGAATGAGTCTGATAGACCCCTCCTAATCCCATTCTTTGTCAGTCTCTATCACATTTACTCCCTCATCTCTGTGATGCAGGAGAGGATTGTTACGAACATTTGGTGCGGCCTCCTTCACCTGTATGACCTTAGTGTCGATCAGTGTCTGAATCTTGTCTTTCAGCGTGCGACATTCATCAATGGTATAGCCCTTCATGCCTGAATGATAGGCATATGTTTTGTTGGGGTTGATCCACTAGGAGGAATTATCCATAACAACAGCAGGGATTGGAGTAACATAACCAGCGGCCATTAGTATCTCGTGCAGTTGGTATATGGGTTCAGCAATTGGGGTATATTGTCTTAGTGGTCTGCAGTCGAAATTTGGTCGTGGCTTATGGTAGTTTTGGTGGGCGGGTGGTGGTGAATGAAAATATGCAAGTTGAGTATTATAGGCATGGTAGGTGGTAGCAGGCTGTTGTTATCTGGGGGGTGAGGGTTGGTATGTGGGTAAAGGTATTTAGTATGTGAGAGGAGACTTAGGACCCTGGGCCACCATTACGGCACCTATTTATTTCTTCTTCGAAATGCCTCCTGATTGCAAGTCTTTGTTCGTGGCCTGTAGTACCTCGAAATTGGTCACCATCTCATTCTTAATTCCTTCTTCTATTCTTTCTCCTAGCTTGATGATGTCAGAAAATTTGTGATTTTCAATAACCATTAACCTTTCGTAATAATACGGGTCTTGAGCCCTGACAAAGAACTTGTTCATTTATTTTTCTTCAAGTGCTGGCCTTACTTTCGCGGCTTCTGATCTCCAACGAGTAGCATACTCGCAGAAGGTTTATGTCAGCTTCTTCTTGAGGTTTTGAATGTAGAAAATGTCTGGGGTATTTTTCGTGTTGAACATGAATCTATCCATGAAGTCTGATGCCATACTCACCTAACTAACCCACTTCTTTGGGTTTTGACTGATATACCAAGACAAGGCGTCTCCTGTGAGGCTCTGCATGAATAGTCTCATGCGTATTTGTTCATTCTTGCCTACTCCTACAATCTTGTCACAATACGTTCTCAGATGCACTTTCGGATCACCAGTTCCATCGAACATTTAAAACTTTGGAGGGTTGTAACCCTCCGACAGTTCCACATCTGGCTGAATACACAGGTCCTCATAGTTCAAACCCTCGACACCTTTACCACCTTTAACACTCTGAACTCTACCAGTGAGCTTCTTGAGTTCCTCTGCCATGTTTTTAATGAGCTGGTCCTTCTCAGTCGATTCGGGTATGTATAGGTTTTACTGCGGGGTGTGGGATAAAGTTTCCACATATATCAGATTGCTTTGATGGACTCCTGGAATTTGGGTATAAGGGTGGTCATTGGTTAAGTTTTAGGGATCAGGAGTTGGTTGTAGTGTATTCCGGGGAGTGTGATAAGTAATGGTTTGTGGGTATTGAGTTGGATGATGGTGGTGTTGTTGAGGGGTTGGTACTGGTGGCGAGTTAAGGTTCTAGGGAGGTGCGGGATACTGACGTGGCACAAGAGGATTTGGTGGTGGGTTTTCGTTTTGTGTGTTTTGCGGTGGTATTTGGTTCTGGGTAGTCGGATTTTGCTGTTAATATCGGGGACATTGAGAGTGAGGGAGAGGTTTTGCCAAATTTTGGACTTGCTCAAGCTCGCCTTGTAGTTCCAGGATTTTCTGTTCCAGACGTAAGATCAACTCATTTTGGGCCAGAGTACTTCGGCCATCTGAAGTTTCAACGTTTTCCACCATGGTATCATTGTCTTTCCTGATACCAATCAAATCATCCATTTTTCCTTTCCCTTTGCTTTTGCCTTTAGGATCGCTTTGTGGAGGAGTAGGTGGAGGACCTCTGGATCTAGTGTGATATGTTGACGATGCCAGTATGCAGGAACCAACCTTTGGGAATGTGAATAATCAAAAGGAAAGAAAAAACAAAAGGTAACCAAGTTAGTAATGTATATTAAAAGAGTGTTTGCGATATTAAAACATATTTCACAAAGTCATACAATAATTCGCATCCTATTTTGGAGGCCTCATTGTGCCCGAGGTAGGCCTAAGCGACACGTAGACTTGGAGAAAATTTATGCCAACATTTTCGTCATTTCATTAATGCCAAAAATGAGTCAAACCTTTACTAAATCAACAATATGAAAAATTACTAATGGCAATTAGCTTTATTACAATCGAAATCTAAAGCTAAGCTAGAAAGCTGTAAAGAACATCATTTCCTAGTCTACTTAATCCCTGAAGGACTTTCTCTGTGCTTGGATCTTTTGACCCCATCAATCAGGTTCCCCAGATCGCTCATATCCAACATGTGCCTGAAGGACTTTCTCTGTGTTTGGTAAGCCTTTTCTAGATGTTCTCCTTCACTTCCATCCGTGCCTTGACAATCTGAGAGTTTCTTTCTCATCTTTCCCTCGAGCTCCATCAATCCTTGTTCCAAGTATTCCAATCTTTCTGTTGACTTAGTGGCAATCTCTTTCCATTCCTTTATCGCCTCCATGTTCACTTTGTGATGTTCCAGATATTTAGCTTCAGGCTCGAACACTGTTTTGTGTAACCTTCTATACTTAACATGTGCCTCAGTTGCTTCATCTATAATTTTGTCCTTTAGATTAATTCCTGACTTGATGTCTCCCGCTACGTCATCCTCCAACCATGATAGATAGTAGTACATATGACCGGCGTGATACCTATATGGCTCAATGGTTTCTTTTTCCATAATGAAATTTTGGTTCCACATATGTTGTGCCTCGAACTTAAATGGAATCACATCTCCTTTGAAATCTGCCATGTACTGGACCATGCTGGAAACCTGAAGTATGACTTATTTTCCCCCTGCTTGCATCATTACCCTTATGGGAGCCTCGTAACCCGATCGGTACCAGATGAGTAGTCCCTCTTGATTTGATGATGAACTCACTACTAGGAAACCACTCAAACATCCAATGTACATGTTCGTCTGTAAGACTGCTGAAGAAACATACCAAACTTACAGCATTTTCAGGTTGTGCAAACCTGTCTGGGATAAACATCATTTTATTTGGATGATGGTAAGCTATGTAGTCATTCAACGGCCGTCGCAGAAGCTATTGACGATACTCTCCTCTCTGAAAGTGTTCCAACAGCCAAACTTGCAGTAGCATAGTACAACCCTCAAAGTGTCCAAATCCCTGCTTGCACCGATCTAGAGCGTGGTACATCTCAGCTAAGATCATAGGGATGATGGTATAAGTTTGTCCCTCTATGCCTTCCATCAAGGGTCTGGCTACCATGGCTTAGCAAGTATCAATCCTTCCCCCTTTCATTGGAAATATCAACAACCCTAAAAAGCAGACGATGACCACATAAATTCGGCAGTATGTCCAACCTAAGAAAGTAATGGCAAGTTCATCATGATGAAGAAGATATGACTTGATATGCCCATAACGCTCATAAATAAATTCAAAGGGATGTATGACTTCTTTAAGTAGAGCAGCTCATCATTTTTCTTAAAACCAAACATCTTTAGAAAACTGTGAGGAGTGCGATTCTCTGGTACCATTAATCCCAGACTATCCCATGGAAACTTAGTGAAGCCTCCTATATCTTCTAGGAGAGGAGTCATTTCTATATTGCCGAATCGAAAAACGGCTCTTTTCTTCTCCCAGAACATAGTAGCGGCCTCAATCAGTGCCCTATTTGGTTGAATGTTTAGCAAGAATGGCAGGTCACCCAATACTCTTCTCACATGATTCTTGTCGCAAGGTGCAAGGTCTTTCCACTAGTCAAGTAGCAAGGTGGGATGTTTTGGACCATACCGAACATGGGGACTTCGTTCTTCATTTTCTACAAATAAACAAAAGTTAGCCCTTTCCCCCTCCAGATTTGACTACTTATGCAATAATGATTAACATGTTGGCATATTTTCTTCAAGTAATGCACGTAACATGATAGTGTCCATTGGGACTGTGGAAATCCCGCCAGACTTTGGACAAGGTTTATCTTAGCGGGTTGTTACGCTAAAAAGCTTCAATCCGTACTAGGTTTAGCATGATGCATGTACATTTCAAGTTGGAGTAGGGTTTCTAGAATGGTTTAGACTGGTACTCCCAAGTGGACAACTTGAGACAGAAAGGCACGGGACCGTCGATTGCACCGTTGATCGGCTAGTCTACCGCAAATAAGACTTTCCAATTTAAAAGGGTGATTTTTTGAAAGAGCGCGGACACTCATCAAGCGCCGCTATGTTGATAATTGGCACGAGTGGAGTATGATGTGGAGCATGCTCTATGCAGAGATAATAACATGTTTCTAAGTATTTGCATGACAGAAAGAAGTAAATAGGATAGCAAAAGTAAATATGGAAAGAATAGAGAAGAAAGACAAAAGGAAGAAGTCAGCTTAGTTCATAAAAATATATGCGGGAATGTAATAAAGTAGGTAAGGAAGTAGGGATGGAAAAGGCATGATATAGCAGTTTTAGACAAGGTGAAAAGATATGAAGAGTGGTCATAGCAAATAAAGGTGAATGGGGAAGGGATGTACATGTCATAGCAGATTTAAACAAATAAAGATGAATGGGGAAGGGATGTGCATGTAACAACAGTTTTAAATAAATAAATAAATAAAGAGTAATCCACATAAGTCAAGTTCATTATGGTAAGAGCCTAAGTGTAAAATCCCCAGCAGAGTCGCCATTTAGTTGTGCCCCATTTTCTCGCGAAAGCGGGTTGCGACGTGTGACAACTCTTTTAAAAGGAAGTATTAAAAGAGAAGAGTCACCACCTAACGATTTGGGGTGCGTTAGGGCACATATTTGCAAATAACTCTATTTTAACTAGTCGGTGTCACCAAAGATCGGGTAAGGGCTCAAATTACCTCAAAGATAAGGTGTTAGGAACTCTTCGAGGTCCACAACTGTGGATCCCGATCGAACTTTAAAACCATGTGGATTATGCAATTAAGCTAGGTGATCAAATATAGAAGTTGAAGGGTCTTATTATAACACACTGGGAATTGGTACAAAACTTAATGATTACAAGGGTACAAATACATTGGTCCATATTAAGTGGCTAAGTGCAAATGACAAGTATATAAAGAAAAAAAGGGGGGTCCTAAGTGTTTTAGCCTAAAGGATCACCTCGTGCAACATAAATAATACTTCACAACTCCCTTGGGGTAGGGGATTTCTTATATTATTCAGCGGGCACAGACTATCATCTCCTCGCTACCCCATTACTATGTTGAAGTTGCTTACTTAAAGGCGCTCAAATTCAATCCTAAATTGTGTCATACGCGTGCATTAACCGTCTCATGCCTATGGTCCAGGAGGATTTTGACCTCCATTTGGGTGGTTTTAGACTAACTTAGGTTGCTCAAAGATGATAAAAGTAATCGCGCATTCAAAACAAATAGGACTGGACATAATCAACACCAAAGGCTCAGATTCACCTCCTTATATAGACACGTATGCATGCTGTCAATTAGGCAGACAAGTTATAGCTTATACAAGCAATGCTAAATTATTTAAAAGATGGGCAGGTTTGGAGTTAAGGCATGTTAAATTGTTCAAGACCTATAGGAAGGATCTCTACATGATTTTGATTTCCAGTATTGTACATGAGCAGCGTTCAGGCGAATTGCAAATCCTATAAGCATGATTTCTTAGTGATTCTGGATTCTGTAAATACATGGGCAGTGCAGTAATTTCTAAACTATCGTGTAGGCAAATTGAATATCGCAAGTCCTATAGACATGATATCTAAGCGTTTTGCATAAAAGTAAGTGAAAATAATTATAATTCTGAATTACTAATGTTGGTTTTATAGGCAGGCGACAATGCGATGAAAGAAACGAGAATAGTCGATTAAAGTATAGAAATCCTATAACCATGATGTCTAGAAGAGCAGTGTACTAAAGTAATAGAAGCAATTTTGAACAATTGATTACTTGATGTCCTAAAAATATGGTATCTAGATTAGTGAGGCATGTTGTCTAAGTGTGCACAGTAATAGACATGGAAACTGGTATAGAAAATACTTGAAATAACAAGTTTTGACAAGTTAAGTAAGGTGTTTGTGTGTGACTCCTATAGGCATGCTTCCTACACATGAAACTAAAAGCATGTATAGCAAATAGCAAATAGACCACATAGATTCTATAGGCATATTTTCTACCCATTCATGTGAGAATTAGAGTACCTTATACCCTTTTTTACTAATTTCCCAATCTGTTTTGTTTGTAAATTATTACACGTCCAAAATAATGAATACAAGTGCAAATATTACATACTTAAAGACTACAGGCCTAATAAACAGAGCAGGCCCAAAAGAGAAATATCCCAGTAACACTTGGGCCTTCAGCAAGCTCACTTTTCACACGAACAGTAGACCCAGATCCAAGCACACCTCAAGCGTGAGAGTGTATCAATTGTACAACAGAGGGCCACACACGATCTCGTACCAGGCTTAGAGGGAGGAACCATACATGGCAACCAATTGACAACTCTAAAGTCTATTAACAGTGATACCTCATGGGGACACGATTATATAAACATGCCATCATTTTTTAGAAGCGAAGTGAACGGGATTGGTCAAACAAGAGGCATGCCAACTAGGTGGACAGCTTTAACATAGCAAGTTTGACATAGGGAACTAACCCCATATTAAGCAATTATTCAACAAAGGAAAGGGTGTAGCATGCTGAACACAATCACACATTAAGATAGCTTAAGAAGCTGGTATATTGAGTTAACAGGATAAACACACACACATGCTAAGTATCCTGAAATCAAGTTTAGCACAAGATATTAGCCAGAATTAGTCAGAAAAGACTTTAAACAAGTGAGCCTTATTCAAAATAGTTATAGTCAAAGGGATAGGAATTTCACATGAAGATTTCTAATATTGGAGCCTAACATGATCACAATCAGTATGGCAACAACCTAGTAGCATGGTCTACAACAGACCACAACAGTGCCTAAACTCACGACAAGGTGGGGAACGCACGTTAGTTTCGTAGCACTTAAGAAGACTGGAATCTATTCCCATAATGAAAGCATATTATATGTACTTAAGCCTACTGAATTCAACTACTAAAGAACATGGAACTGCAGGGCATTGTTAAGATAATATAATTGCAGTAAAGAATACACCAATATGGTATCAGGGATCAATGAATAGCAAGGAAAACTGAATCATGCTTACAAAAAGTTTAAACAACATTGGCACACAGAACACACATATCGTAGACAAACAAAAAGGGAGATATTTAAAATTGTAAGAGTCAAGGACACTAACCAATAGCAAAGTTAAACGAGCAAAAGAGTGATGAGATTAGAATATTGGGAGTGATTCAGTAGCAACAATTGAAAGGGAATCCCAAATCCCCGATGCTTCAGAGTTGACAAGAGCCTCGAGAAGGGCTCCGAGCAGTACTTACATCGGAGGAGGTCGTTTAAATAGTATTATGGTCTTGGCTTCCAGCCGGCCAAGAATTCAATGATTTCATAAAGTATTCGAGTATATTAGAATAAGTGAACAAGTAAAAGAAGAGAATAGTGAGAGTAATAGCAGTAATCCCCGTCCCTAGGGGAAATTGCGGATGGGTTTATATAGTGTTCAAATTAAGCAGATAAACATGAGAAATTATTAGTCAAACACAAGAAAGGAAAGAATATATCACATGCAATCAAAATCAGCAAAGGAAAAGTAAATTGTAAAACCATAGTTGGGTCCAGATGTATGAGAATCGGACCAAGAATCAAGGATCCTTCCTTATATGATGTATATAGACGAGACATCGTCCAAATCCCCATAGAACCAGAGTCGACCAAGCCAAATTTTAGAAGATCATTCTTGCCAAAAATAAGGCAAGAACTATAAGTAACACCACAAGCGCGTATACATCATCACAGTACCTCAAAATAGGTTAGTATATCATGGACTAACTACATGTTTAGGTTGGAATCAGAGAGAATTAGAGTCGGCTGCTAAGGTTTCTTTCAGAGACGAGAGAACATTCAAGAGAGTTTAGGGCGGCTGTTAGGTGGGGAATGAAGATTAGGGCTTGGGGTTTGGTTTATTAAAAATGAGAGGAGGTCTGTGGGTCGTTGATCTCTGGGATCAACAGATGAGATAGAAGAAAGAGTGGGGCGGGTTGTTTAAAATGGGTCATGACCGGGTTAAATGAAGGGGTTGTTTGGTTTGGGCTTCTGAAGGTTTTAATGGGGATGGGCCAGCTGTTTTGTGCCTGGTTTTGGTCTCACATTAGCCCTATACTGGGCTATACAATAAAATACACGAAAATTATTTAAAATAAATTATAAAAAGTAATTTATAAATAATAGCAATATTACCTATGTAGTAAATGATTGAAAATAATAATCTAACATTATAAGAATATAAAATGCTATTCCGGCATAAATAATGTAATTATGTATAGAATATAGGCTATTATTGCAAGATTGTGTAAATAGCATAAAGATACAAATATAATTATATAAATGAAGTAAAATTACTATGGAACATATATGTAGATGTAAAATGATAATTTTGGATGATTAAGTCATCATAAAATAATTTAAGGAATTATTAATAAATATTAAAGTAATTTGAAAACAGTAAAAATAATTTCAAAGCTCTAAAAATTATAGAAAATGCTTGTATAAATCTTGTAAACTAAATAAAGATGAAAAATAATATTCTGAAAGTATATATACGTATTTTTAAAGATATGAGGGAAACATTGGTATCAACAGAGCTCACCCCCCCTCCCTTCCCCAGGCCTTTCTCCCTACGCGAACGCGGGCCCCTTGATGCGAACGCGAAGGCCATAGGTCCCAGACCTTCACGAACTTGGGCAAGCTGTTTTGTGCCTGGTTTTGGTATGAAATTAGCCCTATACTGGGCTATACAATAAAATACACGAAAATTGTTTAAAATAAATTATAAAAAGTAATTTATAAATAATAGCAATATTACCTATGTAGTAAATGATTGAAAATAATAACCTAACATTATAAGAATATAAAATATTATTTTGGTGTAAATAATGTAATTATGTATAGAATATAGGATATTATTGGAAGAATGTGTAAATAGAATAAAGATATATATATAATTATATAAATGAAGTAAAATTATTATGGAACATATATGTGGATGCAAAATGATAATTTTGGATGATTAAGTCATCATAAAATAATTTAAGGGATAATTAATAAATATTAAAGTAATTTGAAAACAGTAAAATTAATTTTAAAGTTCTAAAAATTATGAAAAATGCTTGTATAAATCTTGTAAACTAAATAATGATGAAAAATGATATTCTGAAAGTATATATACGTATTTTTTAAAGATATGAGGGCAAAACTGAGTATCAACAGAGCTCATTCCCCCCCCCCCTCTTCCAGGCCTTTCTCCCTACGCGAACGCGGGCCCCTTGATGCGAACGCGAAGGGAATAGGTCCCAGACCTTCGCGAACTCGGGCAAGCTGTTTTGTGCCTGGTTTTGGTCTGAAATTAGCCCTATACTGGGCTATACAATAAAATACACGAAAATAGTTTAAAATAAATTATAAAAAGTCATTTATAAATAATAGCAATATTGCCTATGTAGTAAATGATTGAAAATAATAACCTAACATTATAAGAATATGAAATTCTATTTTGGTGTAAATAATGTAATTATGTATAGAATATAGGCTATTATTGCAAGATTGTGTAAATAAAATAAAGATACAAATATAATTATATAAATGAAGTAAAATCATTATGGAACATATATGTGGATGTGAAATGATAATTTTGGATGATTAAGTCATCATAAAATAATTTAAGGGATAATTAAAAATTATTCAAGTAATTTGAAAGCAGTAAAATTAATTTTAAAGCTCTAAAAATTATGAAAAGTGCTTGTATAAATCTTGTAAATTAAATAATGATGCAAAATGATATTTTGAAATTATATATACGTATATTTTTAAAAATATGAGGGCAAAATTGGGTATCAACAGAGCTCCTCCCCCCTCCCCACGCCTTTCTCCCTATGCGAACGCGAAGGCCATAGGTCCCAGACCTTCGCGGACGCGTAGAGAAAATGTCATCCCCTCACATTTTCCTTCTCCGCGAACGCGACATAGCCCTCGCGATAAAGAAGAAGGAAACGAGAACCAGCATACCAGATTTTTGGGACTTAGCTCCGAGCAGTCCGAAAGTCACCTGAGCCGCCCGGGGCACCATCCAAATGCACCAACAAGTCCATAACCATAATACATACCTGATCTAATTCTCGAAACATGTAAACCAATATCGAAACTAAGAATCTCACTCCAAAACCAAATTCAACTTATGAACTCCAAACTTCTTAACTAGCTCCGAATGCGCCAAAACATTATCATGACCCAAACTCCCTCCGTATAATGTCGTGACAGCACCTAGTCTCTATGACTAGGTAAGCCTAACAAATTTGCGAAAATAACAATATGAAAGTAAACCTTGGCAACTAACAGCAGTGGGTAACTGAATACTAGTAACAATGCCACTCGGCATATACAATAACCAATATTATATAATACACAATCTTCCCAAAATCCGGAACATCATAAGTCACAAGCTACAGAAGAAAACGAGTATCTCTAATCACCAGAGTCTAACAAAAAAATTACGGAAGGAAAATAACATAGGAGAGAATAGAGGGGGACTCCGAGGTCTGCGGCCGCGACAGATATACCTTGAAGTCTCCGTACAGCAGCAAGCACTCTCAGCTAATAGCGGGGCTCATAAGAAGTACCTGGATCTGCACACAAAACATATGCAGAAGAGTAGAATGATTACACCACAATGGTACCCAGTACGTGCCAAGCCTAACCTCGGTCGAGTAGTGACGAGGTCAGGTCAGGCCCACTGGTATATAATAATCAAAAGAGGAGAATATACAGTATAATGAGAGACTAGAACTTAACAAAATGAAGATAGCAAGGCAACAGTACAAAACACAGGGATAAACAGTAGGGGATCTCCCGAGATACCGTCTCATAGTCCCAAAATAAATATACAGGGAGAACTCCAGAGGTACCGCCTCGTAGTCTCAAAAGTAAATATGTAGGGAGAACTACCGAGGAACTGCCTCGTAGTCTCAAAAGTAAATATGTAGTGAGAACTCCAGATAAACCGTCTCGTAGTCTCAAAAGTAAATATGCAGGGAGAACTCCCGAGGAACTGCCTCGTAGTCTCAAAAGTAAATGTGCAGGGAGAACTCCCGAGGAACCGCCTCGTAGTCTCAAAAGTAAATATGCAGGGAGAACTCCCGAGGAACCTCCTCGTAGTCTCAAAAGTAAACACACAGCTCAACCGATAAATACCATAGTTAACAGCAAGAATTCTACAGTTAAGACTGATAAAGGACAATGAAAAATAGGAAATAAACTAGGCATGCTACACAGAGTTTAAATAAGCAGTTAAAGCACGTAGGCATGCGATATTAGTCTAAACAGGATAACTACGCATATTGGAATAGCTCAATTAAGAATGCAAACAGACTAATACTCATTTAAACAGTATAACTCAAATTAAAGGAAAAGCAAGTTGCTACTCAGTAAAATAAATCGTTTTGTTTTCAACAAATAGCTCGTGTACGTACTCGTCACCTCACGTACACGACGCTCACATATCAGAACAGTACCAAATCCTAAGGGGATTTCCATCACACAAGGTTAGGAAAGCCACTTACCAAGAAACAAGCTCAATCAATCCGTAAGAATGCCCTTTCCTCGATTAACCGACTCTGATTGGCCCAAATCTTTCCAAACACAATTGCATATCATAAAAACAACTATAATAGACTCATCTAATTAATGAAATCAATACTTTAACAAAAATTTCAAAATTCGCCCTAAAAAGTCGATCCTGGGCCCACATCTCGGAATCGGGTAAAAATCATAAAATATGAACACTCATTCACTCACGAGTCTAACCATATCAAATTTACTAAAATCCGACACCAAATGGTCCTTCAAATCCTCAAATCAAACTCTCCAAAGCCCTAGTCTCAACTCCCAAATTCCACTTTAAATACACACTAATTAGGTGAAAAAATAAATGGGGAAGCAAGATTATTGATAAAAAATAAGCACAAGGGACTTACCTCAAGAAATCCCTTATAAGTGCTCTCAAGAAATCGTCAAACCCGAGCTCAAAGTGTTAAAAATAAGCAAAAATCGCGAACCCTTGCATTTAAATGTTCTGTCCAGAAATCTCGCACCTGCGGCCCATAGTCGCACCTGCGAATTCCATCGCAGGTGCGAAAATGAATTAAAGGGACTAGGTCTGCATCTGCGAGCAATGGACCGCACCTGCGCGCCCGCTTCTGCGATCCCTCATGCCCTGTCCCCTTCCGCTTATGCGCTCCATCTTCCGCATCTGCGGATGCGCAGATGCGGTTATACCTCCGCACCTGCGACCTCTGGCCTTTTCCTTCCAAATCGAAGTTGCATCAATTGGCTCGCTTCTGCGAGCTCTCACCTGTGGTCAATGTTGCACAAGTGCAATTACACCAGGTGCAGCAGCTTCAGCTATTCTTCCAAAACCAAATTAGATCTGTTAATCATACAAAATCAACCCGAGGCCCCAGGGACCTCAACCAAACATACCAACAAGTCCTAAAATACTATACGAACTTAGTCGAGCCCTCAAA
The DNA here is from genome assembly GCF_000390325.3 of Nicotiana tomentosiformis. Classification (NCBI taxonomy): domain Eukaryota; kingdom Viridiplantae; phylum Streptophyta; class Magnoliopsida; order Solanales; family Solanaceae; genus Nicotiana; species Nicotiana tomentosiformis. The sequence goes on from NC_090823.1 coordinate 30,139,115, forward strand.
TCACATCAAACAACGCTAAGAACCCGAATCACCCTCCAATTCAAACTTAATGAACTTGAAACTTCAAATTTCTACAACCGATGTCGAAACCTATCAAATCAAGTTCGATTGATCTCAAATTTTGCACACAAGTCATATTCAACATTATGGACCTACTCCAACTTCCGGAATCGGAATCCGACCCCGATATCAAAAAATCCACTACCGATCAAAATCTCCAAAATTTAACTTTCGCCATTTCAAGCCAAAATCAACTACAGACCTCAAATTCATAATCTGGACACTCTCCTAAGTCCAGAATCACCCAACAGAGCTAACGGAACCCACAGAACTCCATTTCGGAGTCGTCTTCACACAATTCCGACTACAGTCAAAATCCTAAGACTTAAACTTTCGTTTACGGGACTAAGTGTCCCAAAACACTCCGAAACCAAAAACAAAACCTCCCGGTAAGTCATATAAGTAGGAACAGATACAGGAAAAGTAGAAAATAGGGGATCGGGGCTATTACTCTCAAAACAACCGGCCGGGTCATTTCATCTTCCCTCTCTTAAAACAATCATTCATCCTCGAACGAGCATAGAGACATACCTAGAGTGGTGAAAAGATGAGGATAGCGGCTGCGCATATCATGCTCGGTCTCCTAAGTCGCCTCCTCGACCGGCTGACCCCTCCCCTGAACCTTCACGAAATTAGTGTTCTTTGACCTTAGCTTTATGACCTGCCTGTCCAAAATAGCCACTGGTTTCTCAACATAAGATAGATCCTTGTCCAACTGGACTGAGCTGAAATCCAATACATGAGACGAATCGTCATGATACTTCCAGATCATAGTAACATGGAATACCGGATGAACTCCTACTAGATTGGGAGGCAAGGAAAGCTCATAAGAAACCTCCCCAATATGCCACAACACCTCGAATGGGCCAATAAAACTTGGGCTCAGTTTGCCCTTCTTTCCGAACCTCATAACACCCTTCATGGGTGACACCCGGAGCAGGACCCCCTCTCCAACCATGAATGCAACATCGCGAACCTTCTGATCCACATAACTCTTTTGTCTGGATTGGGTTGTGCGAAGTCGATCCTGAATTACCTTAACCTTTTCCAGAGCATCCTAAACCAAGTCTGTACCCAATAATCTAGCCTCACCCGGCTCGAACCAACCTACTAGAGACTGACACCTCCTACCATACAAAGCCTCATACGGTGCCATCTGAATGCTCAACTGATAAATGTTGTTGTAGGCAAACTCCGCAAGTGGCAAGAACTAATCCCAGCCACCCCAAAATCTAACACACAAGCGCGGAGCATATCCTCCAGTATCTGAATAGTGCACTCGGACTGTCCGTCCACCTGAGGGTGAAATATTGTGCTCAACTCAATTCGAGTACCCAACTCCTGTTGTACAACCCTCTAGAACCGTGATGTAAAGTACGTACCTCGGTTAGATATGATAGATACCGGTACGCTATGAAGCCTGACAATCTCGCGGATATAAATTCCAGCCAATTGCTCAGTAGAATAGGTAGTCATCATAGGAATAAAATGAGCTAACTTGGTTAGCCTTTCCACAATCACCCAAAATACATCAAAATTTCGCAGAGTCTGTGGGAGTCCAACAACGAAATCCATAGTGATTCGCTCCCATTTCCACTTCGGAATCTCTAACTTCTAAAGCAACCCACCTGGCTGCTGATGCTCGTACATTACCTGCTGGCAATTTAGACAGCGAGCCACATACTCCACTATGTCTTTCTTCATCCTCCTCTACCAGTAATGCTGCCTCAAGTCCTGATACATCTTCGCGGCACCCAGATGAATGGAGTACCGCGAACTGTGAGTCTCCTGAAGAATCAACTCTCGCAAACCATCTACATTAGGCTCACATAACCTGCCCCTGCATCCTCAATGCGCCATCATCCCCAATAGTGACCTTCTTAGCATCACCATGCTGGACCGTGTCCTTAAGGACAAGCAGATGGGGTCATCATACTGATGCTCCCTGATACGATCATAAAGAGAAGACCGAGAGACCACGTAAGCCAATACTCGATTCGGCTCACAAATATCCAATCTAAAAACTGGCTGGCTAAGGCCTGAACATCCAACGCTAATGGCCCCGCTGCTGCTGGAATATATGATAAGCTCCCCAAACTCTACGCCCGGTGACTCAAAGCATCGGCCACCACATTGGCCTTCCCGGGATGGTACAAAATGGTGATATCACAATCCTTCAGTAACTCCAACTATCTCCGCTGATGCAAGTTAAGATCCTTTTATTTGAAAAGCTGGAAACTCCGTGATCGGTGTAAATCTCACAAGGGACACCGTACAAATAGTACTACCAAATCTTCAAGGCATAAACAATAGCTTCTAACTCAAGGTCGTGGATAAGATATTTCTTTTCATGCACCTTCAGCTGTCTGGATGCATAGGCAATCACCCTACCATCCTGCATCAACACCGCACCAAGACCGATCCGCGATGCATCATAATATACAGTATAAGATCCCGAACCTGTAGGCAATACCAATATTAGGGTGTAGTCAAAGCTATCTTAAGCTTCTGAAAGCTCTCTTCACACTCCTCTATCCACCTGAACGGAGCACTATTCTGGGTCAGCCTGTTCATAGGTGTTGCAATAGATGGGAATCCCTCTATAAAACGACGGTAATACCCCTCCAAACCAAGAAAACTCCGTATCTCCGTAGTTGATGATGGTCTAGGCCAACTCTGCACTGCTTCCACCTTCTTCGGATCCACCTGGATCCCATCACTCGATACTACATGACACAAGAATGCCAATGAGTCTAGCCAAAACTCACACTTTGAAAATTTTGCATATAACCTTTTTTTTCTCACGGTCAGAAGCACAGTCATCAGGTGCTGCTCATGATCCTCCCGAGTCCGAGAGTATACCAGAATGTCATGAATAAACACAAAGACAAATGAATCAAGATAGGGTAGGAACACATTGTGCATCAAGTGCATAAATGATGTTGGGGCATTGGTCAGCCCAAATGACATCACAAGGAACTCGTAGTGACCATACCGAGTCCTGAAAGTAGTCTTCGGGATATCTGGCTCCCGAATCTTCAACTGATGATAGCCTGAACGTAAGTCAATATTGAAAAATACTCTGGCACCCTGTAGCTAATCAAATAAATCATCAATACGAGGCAATGGATACCTGTTCTTCACTGTGACTTTGTTTAACTGGCGGTAATCAACACACATCCGCATAGAACTATCCTTTTTCTTTACAAATAAGACAGGAGCACCCCAAGGTAACACACTGGGCTGAATGAAGCCCTTATCAATCAACTCTTTTAACTGCTCCTTCAACTCCTTCAATTTAGGAGGAGCCATACAATATGGAGGAATAGAGATGGGCTGAGTGCCCGGCAACAAATCAATGCCAAAATCAATATCTCTATCGGGCGGCATGCCCGGAAGATCAGCTGGAAACACATCTGGAAAGTCCCTCACTACTGGAACTAACTAAACTATAGGGGTATCAATACTGACATCTCTCACATAAGCTAGATACGCGTCACACCCTTTCTCAACCATTCGTTGAGCTTTAAGAAATGAAATAGCTCTGCTGGGAGTATACTATAAGGTACCTCTCCACTCTAATCGCGGTAAACCTGGCATAGCCAGCGTCATGGTCTTAGCGTGACAATCAAGAATATCATAATAGGTCGACAACCAGTCCATGCCCAAGATAACATAAATGTCAACCATGCTGAATAAAAAATAAATCGGCTCTGGTCTCAAAACTACTAAGAGCAATCAAACACGACCAATACACACGGTTCACAAAAAGAGAATCTCCCATAGGAGTAGACACATAAACAGGGGAACTCAAAGAATCCCTAGATACGCCCAAATACGGGCAAAATAAGAGGACACGTAGGAATATGTTGAGCCTGGGTCAAATAATACTGACGCATCTCTACGACCGACTGGAACAATATATGTAATGATAAAGTTGGAAACAACTTCCTATGTACGAGCCGGAAAAGCATAATATCTGGCCTGGCCTCCCCTTCTAGGGCGACCTCGACATCCCCGACCTCCACCTTGAGCTGGCTGAGTAGATGGGGTGGTAGCTGGTGCTGGAATCATAGTCGGAGGACCCGGTGGAGCATATGGTGGCTGAGAAGTCTGTGGAGGTGCACCCGTCCTAAATCTAGGGCAATCCCTCACTATATGGGGAGTGTCTCCATACTCAAAACAAGCTCTCGGAGAGCGTGACTATTATGACTGGCTCGAGCCAGGTCTCATAGACTGGCCGCTGAAAGCACCCCGAGCAGGAGGCACACTAGATACTGGCGATGCATAATAAGGCTCCTGGGGCCTAGAAGGGTCCGGAATACCACTGGCGGCTGGAAGAGCTGAATGAACGGGGCGACTCACAAAACCCTACCATGTCGAACTGTAGCTGGGGCACGAGTACCGCTGTAAGTACCAGACTCTCAAGACCTCTTGGCCTCCCTCTCCTCTCTATCCCGGGCAACCATGCCCTCCTATCTCCTGGCAATACTCACAACCTGCTGATAAGAAATATCCATCTCCAACTTCCTGGCCATACTAATCGGGATACTGGGGTGGAGTCCCTCAATAAATCGTTAAACCGTCTCTCGAACTGTGGCAATTAAGGCCGGTGCATGTCGGGCCAAATCATAGCACCCTGGCGCAGCTGCTCAAACTCCATGCGCCATGAGTCCCTGAGGCTCTGAGGGATATACTCTCTCAAAATTATGTCTGAGAACTGAGTCCATGTAATTGAAGATGCCTCATCTGGACTACTCAACTCATAAGCACGCCACCACTGATAGGTTGTTCCTCTAAGGTGGAAGGTGGTAAAAGAAACCCCACTCATCTCCGCTACGCCCATAGTACGGAGAATAAGATGACACTTCTCCAGAAAACCTTGAGCATCATCCGTAGCCAATCCGTTGAATGTAGGTGGGTGGTACTTCTTGTACCTCTCAAGTCTGAGCTGCTACGCCTCAAAAGCTGTTGTCCTAGTCTCGTGCTGAACTGGAGCTACCGGCTGCATCAGTTTAATCTTTGGAACCTGGTCAGCCTAAACCCGCTGCTCTAGAGTATCGGTGATGGGAGTCTGTGCTCCTCCTCCGGCCTGAGATGTGGCAGGAGCAAGTGGAATCAATCCAGCCTCAACTAAGGTGCTGAACATGCTTAGAAACTGGGCTAGGGTCTCCTGGAGAGCTGGTGCAGCAACAGGTGTCTCAGGTGTTTGCCCTCCAGTTGGAGCAACTGGGGGCTCCTCTGTAGCAGCTCATACATGTGCTCTAGCTTCACCGCATGGACATCCTCGGCCTCTACCCCGGCCCCGGCCCCGGCCTTGGCCTCTCGCGGCTCTAGCAGGGGGCAAAGGTGCCTAGTTATCAGATCCGTTTGTATGTGTCCTCACCATTTGTGAGAGAATAGAATACAAAAGTTTAGAATTTCAAAGTCAACAATTTCGCACGACAAGGAATCAAAGAAGTATAATTTTTCCTAACAGTTCCATAGCCTCTAGAAGACAAGTATAGACGTCTCCGTACCGATCCGGGAGACTCTTATAAACCGTTTTGTGACTCATGACACCTATGAACTTAGAGCTCTGATACCAACTTGTTACGACACAAACTCCCACCGTATAAGGTCATGACGGCACCTAGTCTCTACGACTAGGTGAGCCTAACAAATTTGTAGAAATACAAAGTAAAAGTTGGCAACTAACAGCAGTGCGTAACTAAATACTAGTAACAATGCTGCTCGATATGTACAATAACCAATACTCTATAATACACAATCTTCCCAAAACTCGGAACATCATAAGTCACAACCTGCAGAAGGTAACTAGTATATCTAATCCCTAGAGTCTAATAAAAGAAGTACGGAAGGTAAATGACATAGGAAAGGATAGAGGGGGACTCCAAGGTCTGCGGACGCGACAGATGTACCTTGAAGTCTCCGTAAAGCAGTAAGCACTCTCAGCTAATAGCGGGGCTCATAAGAAGTACCTGGATCTGCACACAAAATATATGCGGAAGAGTAGCATGAGTACACCACAAAGGCACCCAGTAAGTGCCAAGCCTAACCTCGGTCGAGTAGTGACGAGGTCAGGTCAGGCCCACTGGTATATAATAATCAAAGCAGGAGAATATACAGTATAATGAGATACTAGAATTTAACAAAAGGAACATAGCAAGGCAACAGTACAAAACACAGGGGTAAATAACAGGGGATCTCCCGAGATACCGTCTCGTAGTCCCAAAATAAATATACAGGGAGAACTCCCGAGGTACCGCCTCGTAGTCTCAAAAGTAAATATACAGGGAGAACTCCCGAGGAACTGCCTTGTAGTCTTAAAAGTAAATGTGCAGGGAGAACTCCCGAGGGACCGCCTCGTAGTCTCAAAAGTAAATATGCAGGGAGAACTCCCGAGGAACCGCCTCGTAGTCTCAAATGTAAATGTGCAGGGAGAACTCCCGAGGAACCGCCTCGTAGTCTAAAAAGTAAATATGTAGGGAGAACTCATGAGGAACCGCCTCGTAGTCTCAAAAGTAAACACACAGCTCAACCAATAAATACCATAGTTAACAACAAAAATTCTACAGTTAAGACTGATAAAGAACAAGGAAAAATAAGAAATCAACTAGGCATGCTTCATAGAGTTCAAATAAGCAGTTAAATCACGTATACATGCGATATTAGACTAGACAGTATAACTATGCATATTGGAATATCTCAATTATTATTGAAAACAGACTAATACTCATTTAAGCGGTATAACTCAAATTAAAGGAAAAACAGGTTGCTACTTAGTAAAATAAATCATTTTTTTTTTCAAGAAATAGCCCGTGTACGTACTCGTCACCTCACGTACACGGTGCTCACATATCACAATAGTACCAAATCCTAAGGGGATTTCCATCACACAAGGGTAGGCAAGCCATTTACCTCGAACCAAGCTCAATCAATCCGTAAGAATGCCCTTTCCTCGATTATCCCACTCTGAATGGCCCAAATCTAGCGAAACACAATTGTGTATTATAGAGTATTGGTTATCATAAATACAACTATAATAGACTCATTTAATTAATGAAATCAATACTTAAATGAAAATTTCGAAATTCGCCTTAAAAAATCGACCCGGGCCCACATCTCGAAATCGGGTAAAAGTCACAAAATATGAACACTCATTCACTGACGAGTCTAACCATATCAAATTTACTAAAATCCGACACCAAATGGTCCTTCAAATCCTCAAATCAAACTATCTAAATCCCTAGTCTCAACTCCCAAATTCCACCTTAAATACACACTAACTAGGTGAAAAAAATAAATGGGGAAGCAAGATAATTGATCAAAAATAAGCACAATGGACTTACCTCAAGAAATCCCTCAAAATGCTCTCAAGAAATCGCCAAACCCCAGCTCAAAATGTTAAAAATGAGCAAAACTCGCGAACCCTTGTATTTAAATGTTCTGTCCAGAAATCTCGCACCTGCGGCCCATAGTCGCACCTACAGAATTTCCATCGTAGGTGCGGAAATGACTTAAAGGGACTAGGTCCGCATCTGCGAGCAATGGGCCGCACCTGCACGCCCATTGTTGCGGATTTTCTTCTGTTTCTGCGATCCCCCATGCCCTTGCCCCTTCCGCTTTTGCTCTCCATCTTCCAAATCTGTGGATACACAGATGCGGTTATACCTCCGCACAATTGGATCGCTTCTGCGGGCTCGCACATGCGGTCAATGTTGCGCAGGTGCGATTACACTAGGTGCAACAACTTCAGCTGTTCTTCCAAAATCAAATTTGATCCGTTAACCATTCGAAATCAACCTGAGGCCACCGGGACCTCAACCAAACAAACCAACAAGTCCTAAATTACTATACGAACTTAGTTGAGTGCTCAAATCACAGCAAACAACACTAAAAACACGAATCACCCTCCAATTCAAACTTAATGAACTTGAAACTTCAAATTTCTACAACCGATGCCGAAACCTATCAAATCAAGTCCGATTGACCTCAAATTTTGCACACAAGTCATATTCAACATTATGGACTTACTCCAATCTCCGGAATCAGAATCTGACCCCGATATCAAAAAGTCCACTACTGGTCAAGATCTCCAAAATTCAACTTTTGCCATTTCAAGCCTAAATCAGCTACAGACCTCAAATTCACAGTCCAGGCAGGCTCTTAAGTCCAAAATCACCCAATAGAGCTAACGGAACTCCATTCCAGAGTCGTCTTTACATAGTTCCGACTACGGTCAAAATCCTAAGACTTAAACTTCCGTTTTAGGGACTAAGTATCCCAAAATACTCCGAAACCGATAACAAAACCTCCCGACAAGTCACATAAGTAGGAACAGATATGGTAAAAGCTGAAAATAGGGGATTAGAGCTATTACTCTCAAAACGACCGGCCGGGTCATTACAAACATACTTAGACTACTCGGAATGACCCCAAATTTTGCGTATAAGTCACAAATCACCATACAGAACTATTTTCAGGCTTGAAATTCCAAGCGTACCTCAGTAACACCAAAACCTACTCCAAACCAAACTTGAAAACCTTCAATGCGCCAACTTTCAATATTAAGCGCCGAAATGCTCCCGGTTCATCCAAAACCCGATCCGAACATATGTCCAAGTCCAAAATTATCATACGAACCTATTGGGACCGTCAAATCCCGATTACGGGGCCATTTACTAAAAACATTGACTCACATCAAACTTAACCATTATAAGCCACTACTAAGGAACTAATTGTTTTGATTTCAACTCGAACCCTACCAAACCCTAACTAACCATCCTCGCAAGTCATAAAACACAATAAAAGCAAATACGGGGAGTCTTAATTAGGGGAACAAGGATCTATTAAGAAAAATGACCGGTCGGGTCATTACACAAAATATGTGTAACTTGAGACAAGTTGTTCTTCTCTGCTTCTCCTCCTTCTTCTTAAATAGAGGTGACATCGGATTTACATGGTGTTTGTGAGCATGTTTTAAGATGGTTTATGGTGTTTTGTAGTAGTGAGGTGTTGAAAAGTTCCTTTCGTTGCTACTGTTGAGGGTCTCTTGTTCCTCTTCTTCTTAGTCGCAAAATGAGTGTCACGATCCGAAATCCCAACCACGGGGACGTGATGGCGCCTAACATCCATTTGCTAGGAAAGCCAATGTTAGCTAAAGAATTAACCAATTTTAACAATTTAAAAGCAAAATATTAATTAACGACTGAAATACATAAAATAAATTCATAAGTACTGCAGTCTAAGCTAATCCCAGAAATCTGGAGTCACGCGTACATGAGCGACTAGAATACTAAAAATATAGTCTGAAATGAAATACAACTGCTCAAAACAATACAAACAGTAAAACAAGATAGAAGAGGACTTCCGGGACTGCGAATGTCGTGCAACTCTACCTCAAGTCTCCTAGATAGATTTGATCCGAGCAATCTCCGCTATGCGCCACTAGGACCGATATCGAGATCTACACAAGAAGTGCAGAAGTGTACTATGAGTACAACTGACTCCATATACTCCGTAATGTCGAGCCTAACCTCGACAAAATAGTGACAAGTTTATCACAAGACACTCACAATAAACATGTACGAATAATAAATAAAAAACAACAAAAATATTGAGAAAACGGATAAATTCATAAGAAAGGGACCCGAAGGTCAACTAATAGAGGGCCCCAAAATAACTTCTCATAACCTCACATCACAGTACAAAAATAGAACACCAATGTTACAAACAATTACAGCACATCATACCCTGTTGCAACGCGTAACCCCATACCAATATTATTGCAATATCTGTTGCGGCGTTCAACCCGATTTCAATATCATATCAATATCTGTTGCGGCATGCAACCTGATCCTAATATCATTTTATTTTTATTATGTTGCGGTGTGCAACCCATTTCCAATATCATTTCAATATCGTTAACAACTCAACATAACCAATTACGAAACCCCAACACAAAAGGTACTAAAGCATACAAAACACGAAGAACCTACGAGTACAAACAAAGGGCAACCAACATCTCATATTCACAAACCTCAACAAATCATTAACGCAAGAATAAACAAGGGACTCACACAGTCGGATATAACATAATAAAATGCAACAAGTAAGGTAAAGGCAATTAAGACATGAAATAATGAAGATATTCAATTAATACATGTGGGATCATATAGCAGGTAAGTAAATATTGATCGAGGAATGAATAAACAAAAACAAGTAACAACTAGATGATAGATAATAAGTAAGGCACAAATAGCAAGGACATGTAGAAATCAAAGCACATAACGAGATATGACATGGAATAAATGATGACATAAAGATAAATAGCTCATCCTGCATGATTTACCCATGACAATGCATATACACTCGTCACCTTATATATACACCATTCTCACACATAATTCACATAGCAAATAGACCAAACAAGTTATAATTCCTTCAAGTCAAAGTTAAATACGACACTTACCTCTTTCCGAAACTAAATCAATAATAACCATGAATTTTCCTTTAGAACATGCCTCTAGACTAACTGAATCTAGCCAAATATCATTCAAACAATCCAAAATAAGCTTTAGAAACTACCCACGAATGAAAAAGGTTCAATTTTGATCATTTTTTAAAAAGTCAACAAAAGTCAACCCCACGCCCCCTTAGTCGAAATCCAAAATTCAAATCAAATCCCGATTACCTATTCACCCCCGACCCCAGTTATGTGATTTGTTTTGAAATCCGACCTCAATTTGAGGTCTAAATTTTAACTTTACAAAACTCCTAAATTCTACCCAAAATCCCTCATTTCTACCTTGAAATTCATGGAGTTGATGTTAACATTCATGAAAAAGTAATTGAAATTGATTGAAAACTAGTTTAAGTCGCTTACCAATGAATTTGAAAGAGAAAATGTTCTTCAAAAATCGCCTCTAGAGAGCTTAGGGTTGAAAAATGATGTAAAATGTGCTAAGTCTCGATTTTCCCAACTTTTACCCAGCTGCAGGTGTTACAATTTGCGAACTCTTGTGTCCAATTTTGATCATCGCAAATGTGAAATACTTATCGCAAATGCGATCAGTGCCCTAGACCACATAAGTGGAAAATGCGACAAAAACCTCGCATTTGCGAGGCCCCCTTCCATCGCAAATGCGAGTCAAAGATTCGCATTCGCGAATCTGCCTATCCTAGTACCCAGTCGTAAAAGCGACTAATCAATACCAAAAGCAGTAATAAACTGTTCGCGATTGCAAATATTTCTTTGCAAATTCGTAGATTGCCCTGCCCAGCCATTTATCGAAAATACAAGCTCGAATTCGCAAAAACGCACTTTGCATTTGCGAACAACTCCTCGCAAATGCGAGACCTGCAATTCAACACCAGGAACAGAACTTCACCGGCTAATCAGTCTGTAATGCATCCGAAACTCACCCGAGTCCCTCGGGCTCTAAACCGTACATGCACACAAGTGTAATAACATCTTACAAACTTGTTTGCTACCTCAAATCATCAAAATTACATCAAATAACAAGAATTGTTCATCAAAACTCTAGATTTCCACTTAAAAACTTATTTTTCACAATCTTTCACATAATGCGCTGAAATACACTCGGGTCACCTGGAACCCCAACTAAGCATATGTACAAGATCATTCGAACCTACCAGAATTGTCAAAACACCGATCCGAGGTCGTTTACTAAGAATGTTGACCGTGGTCAACCCAAACCTTATTTTAAGTTAAAATCAATTTTGCTTAGAAATTTCACATGAAAACTTTTCGGAAATCAATACGACCACGCACGCAAGTTGTAAATCATCAAATTGAGCTATGAGAGGTCTAGGAATGTATAAATAAAGGTTAAAACTCAAAATAACCTATCGAGTCGTCATAATGAAATTGTTAGATTTATCATTATTTTGACAAATTAATTATTGGGGTTTGCTCTTTATAATACTTTAGGCTTATACTTCAAATTTGAGCCCATTTGAAGTAAATTTAGGTGTGTTTGATTGATGAAATCTGATTAATAAATTTCTATTTTTGAAAAATTTGAGCTTCAAATAAAAACGTCTTCGGTGCATACATAAAATTGATTACACTTTAGACACATACATCTTAAGTGTATTTTAAGTGTAATTTTAATTATACTTAAGACTAAACATCTTAGGACAACCCGTCTATTGTATACACTTAGGACGTTTTCGTCTTAAGTGCAAAAATTGTATTTAGGATGGACTTAACACATTTGCATCTTAAGTGCACCTAATTTTTTGTATGCATGTATGACATTTTCATTTAAAGTCCACATCTTCAGATAAAATTATAGCTTCAGACACAAATTGTTCTATTTCAGTAGTGTATGCCTGAAATTATGTTTGTTGTGGGTAAAATTATAAAATAAAAAAATTAAAACCTATGGTACAACTTAAACAACTGCCCCAAAATCATGTATATGTTCACTTCCCCCAACAAGCGAAACCTCATGTGGCAGTTGGGCCAGCCTGGAATAACATCTGTCCAGTTAAGTTGGAAAGATTCCTACCAACAGTTGATAAAAAAAATAATTAATCTAAATAGTTGTTCATCTAATTTTTTAAACTAAAAATAGTTAGTGGATACAAAAAATATATATCAAGAATGGTAACCATTTATTTCATACTGTATTGAATTACAATGAATACAATATGCTGTTTATATATATATAACATATACAAAGGATCTATACTTTGAAGGTAATAATTACTGTACATGAGTTTAGGTTATGATCTTGGAATCTATAATTGGAGACAAATAAGAAGGAATCTCTATAATCTCTCCCTAAAATCGCTGCACAAATCTTCTATTACAGCTCATGCCAACATCCCCTCAAGTTGGGGCATAGATGTCTTCAATACCCAACTTGTCTAATGAGCTGTAGAAAACCTGCTTGATACTGCCTTTGTAAGGATATCAGCCAACTGATCTTCTGACTTTACAAATGGGAATTGAATTATTTTATCTTCGAGCTTTTCCTTGATAAAATGTCGGTCCACTTCGACATGTTTTGTCCTGTCATGTTGAACTGGATTCTTTGCAATCTCTATGGCCGCTTTGTTATCGCAAAACAGCTTCATTGTTGAACCAGATGAATAACCAATCTCTTTCAGTAACTCTTTCAACCAAAAAAGCTCACAAAGTCCTCTAGCCATGCCTCTAAATTCAGCTTCTGCACTAGACAATGCGACTACCTTTTGCTTCTTACTTCTCCAAGTGACTAGGTTTCCACCAACAAAAGTGAAATATCCTGATGTTGATTTTCTGTCAGGGATACTTCCAGGAGAGACTTTAAGCAGCGTAGAATTCGAAGTACACCATCCATATATTCCTCACTAGGGTTATGTATGAATTGACTAACCAAGCTCACCGCTTAAGCAATATATGGCCGTGTATGAGATAGGTAAATCAATTTTCCCACCAGCCCTTGTTACCTTTCTCCATTTGTAGGTATCTGGTTTGAGTGTACTCCGAGTCCATGGTTTTGAACTATTGGAGTACTTGCAGGCTTACATTCAAGCATTCTTGTTTCAGCTAGCAAATCAAGTACATATTTCCTTTGTGAGAGAAAAATAGAGGGAAAATATCAAAACAATACATCATCTTTGGCTTTAGAATCAAAGTCATACATATTCTTTCACATGCAGCATTAATAGTACATTTACTTTAATAAAGTGATGTACTTTTAGTAATAACACTGAAAAAAACCCAAAAACATACATTATCTTTGGCTTTAGACTCAAAGTCATATATATTCTTCTACATGGAGCACTAATAGTTCATTTACTTTAACAAAGTGGTGCATTTTTAGTCATAACACTAAACACATTTTATTTTTTAACAAAAATCTAAGATCTGACAAAATATCTGTTCCCTTTATTTTCTTGTTTACCGAAAGAAATAAGATGACAGATTTATCTAGATAGCAAATAGTAAATATACATAGAATTTATTTACTATTTATCTATTTACTATTCGTAAAATATACATTTTACTAAGAAATGTTAAACACCGTTAATTTTTATTTGCAATGAGTTTTATCTAGATAACCTCAAATGTTATCTAGATTTTTTATTATATATACATAAAATAAAAATAAATATTACGTTTACTATACGCTGACTCCCATAAAATAAAAAAATCTAATAAATATATATTACGTATATTTATTTTAGTAATAAAATTTATTTTACTCTCAGCAATGATTTTACGTATATTTATTTTATGTCAACGTATAGTAAATATTATATATATAATAAAAAATCTAGATAACATTTGAGGTTATCTAGATAAAAATCATTGCAAATAAAAATTAACGGTGTTTAATATTTCTTAGTAAAATATATATTTTACGTATAGTAAATAAATAAATAGTAAATAAATTCTATGTATATTTACTATTTGCTATCTAGATAAATCTGTTATCTTTATTTCTTTCGGTAAACAAGAAAATAAAGGGAACAAATATTTTGTCAGATCTTAGATTTTTGTTAAAAATTAAAATGTGTTTAGTGTTATGACTAAAAGTGCATCACTTTGTTAAAGTAAATGGACTATTAGTGCTCCATGTGGAAGAATATGTATGACTTTGAATCTAAAGTCAAAGATAATGTATGTTTTTGGGCTTTTATCAGTGTTGACTAAAAGCGCACCACTTTGTTAAAGTAAATGTACTATTAGTGCTCCATGTGAAAGAATATGTATGACTTTGATTCTAAAGCCAAAGATGATGTATTGTTTTGGTCTTTTTCTCCAGAAAAATGCCTTAACTTGATCGAGCTACCTCGATTACCAAGATTCTTCATCTCAAATTCTGTTGCCAAATGCTTCTGCAAATTTGAGATCTCCTCCTTGTTATTCCCTGTAATTATCATGTCATCAACATAAATAATTAGAGCAGTTACCATCCCTTTCCGATGCTTCAAGAATAGAGTATGATCTGAATTGCTCTGTTTGAATCCATGCTTCCTCATAGCCAAGCTAAATCGTTCAAACCACGCCCTTGGTGATTGTTTCAGTTCATATAGTGCCTTCTGCAATTTGCATACAACTCCACCTTGTGAGGTAGTAAAGCCCGGTGGAATAGTCATGTACACTTCTTCAGCAAGGTTCCCATGAAGAAATGCATTCTTTACATCAAACTGATGCAGTGGCCAATCCAAGTTTGCAGCAAGAGACAACAATACTCTGATCGTATTCAACTTTGCTACTGGTGAAAATGTCTCATGATAGTCTATACCATATGACGGCGTAAATCCCTTGGCTATAAGTCTTGCCTTATAGCGATCGATTGACACATCTGCCTTATATTTAATGGAGAATACCCATTTACACTGTACTATTTTCTTTCCTTCAGGCAGCGGCATAAGCTTCCATGTATCATTCTTCTGTAGAGCTGCCATTTCTTCAGATATTGCTTGGATCCATTTTGGATCATTCTGTGCCTCTTGTATTGTACTTGGAATATACTCTGAAGATAACTTATGCACAAAAGCTTTGAGGGGTTGTGATAGTCTTTGAGTACAGACATGGTTAGCAATCGGATACTTCGCCTTGTTTTTTTCATGAACTGGTGAGTACCGATTTGGTTGCTTACCACGATTATGTCTGAAAGGTAATTTGTAACCAACAGAAGCATCAATAGTATCAATAGCGTTATTGAGAGAGGAGTCAAGAGATTGTACCTCAGGAGTATTCTCAGGAGAGTGGTCGTTTGGTACTAAATTGTGAGAAATGGTTTGTCCTTGTTGGATGGGATTCTCCTGCATACTCCTTGTCTGATCATCTTCCGATCTTGTCATTTCCATTGGTGGTTGCTTAACCAGGTTACCTTGAATTTCTTCAGGGATTGGTTGAGTCTCAACTAGAACAGGTTGTAGCAATTGAACTTCATCTGATTTAGTTGCACCATCAGTGTCATTTGTTTCCACGTTTGTATCTTCAAAGCATGGCCAGTTTTCCCAACCATTCACATTCTGCTCTTCACCAAGAAGCTTCTGCTTAAGAGAAGAATGTGAAACTGATTTTCCAAAGAAAGTTTCAGATTCAAGAAATGTAACATCCATTGTAACATAGAGACGCTTGGTAGTAGGATCATAGCATCTATAGCCTTTCTTGTGAGTCGCATATCCTAGGAACACACAGCGGACAGCACATGGATCAAGCTTGGTCCGCTGATTTTTATGAAGATGAACATAAGCAACACAACCGAATATGCGAGGTGGAAGCATTAAGACAGATGGTAATGGTACATGATGAGCAAGAGTTTGTAATGGAGTTTTAAATTTCAATGCTCGAGATGGCACTCGATTCAACAAATAAACAGCAGCAACAACTGCATCTGTACAATAACGTCGAGGTACATGTGTTGTTGTTAAGAGCGCTCGAGCTGTTTCAAGGATATGTCTATTTTTTCGCTCCGCAACACCATTTTGTTGTGGCGTTTGAGAGCAAGTAGTTTCATGATACATGCCATGTTCTTTAAAATATTCCTGTAGCTCATTATTATCATATTCCCCACCATTATCAGACCGAAGAATTTGAAGTTTAGCAGTGAATTGAGTCTTGACCATGCTATGGAAAGAGCGAAAAATTGCAAACACTTCATTCTTATTTTTCATCAAATAAAGCGTGTACAATCATCTATGAAGGTTACAAACCATCTATAACCTGAGGAAATCGATATAGGAGCTGGTCCCCAAACATCCGAGTGAATCAACATAAAGGGTATCTCACAATTGTTTGAACTTATAGGATAAGAAACACGATGACTTTTGGCCATGATACAAGGTTCACACCTAAAATCAGATTCACATATGTTGGAAAACAAACTTGGAAACAAATGCCTTAAGAAAATGATGGATGTCCCAGTCGACGATGCCACAACCAAATCTGTCGTTCTTTTTCACCGATCCCTTGTCCAATATTTGCCCGGCCAAGGATGAAATCATCCATGTAGTAAAGCCCATCTCTTTTAGTACCACGACCAATAATCTCCTTGGTGAGAATATCCTGAAACAAGCAAAACTTAGGGTAAATTAGTGCACAACAGTTCATTTCCTCAGTAGCTTGGCCAACAGATAACAATTTAGCTGAAAGAGATGGAACTAAAAGAGTATTTGGTAGTGAGAAAGAGGGTGAGAGTGCGACTTTTCCAGCCCCTATAACTGGATATGTCACTCCATTAGCATTAGCAATGCACGTTCTTTTTGGTTGACTGGATTCAACAAAGTCTCTTGAATCAAACGTCATGTGATCAGTCGCCCCTGAATCAATAATCCAATCAAGGTTACCTGAATCATTAAGAGCCATAGATATGTTCGCTGCAGCAGGAGAAGAGTCTGTTTGTGAAATAAGTTGAGAATACATGTCTGTCGTAGCATTAGGAGAGTCTCCGGTGTTCACTAATGCAGCTCGACCAGCTTGTTTTCTTTTTGCCTTGAGTTCATACCACCATTCTGGATATCCCTTCCACTTGAAACAGGTATCTTTAGTGTGCTTCATATTTCCACAGTGTGTGCAGCCCCCTTCATCTGATTGTAACTTTGACTTCGCTGATGTAGTATGCTTCCCATTTGAGAGCAGATGAAGTGAGAGTTGTTGATTTTGCTTCAGTCCTCCCTTTGAGATCATAGCAGAAGCAGCAGGAACAACATCTCCCTTTGTTAACATCACCGTTTGTCTTAGATCTTCACGGCGAGCATGGGCATAGGCCTGTTCCACTGTAGGAAATGGCTGAAGTTGAAGTACATCCCCTCGGATCTTGTCAAGTCGATCATCTAATCCATCCAGAAACGTATAGACTCTATCTTCCTGTAAAATAGAGTTATACTTTTGTACATCGATTTCACATTTCATTGGATTTGGGCGACGAAAATCAATTTCACTCCATAGACCTTGCAGGTTGTTGTAATAGGTTTCAATAGATCCTCCACTTTGTTTGAGCCTTGTCACCTTCCTCTTAAGATCATAAACCTGTGAAGTGTCGCTACCATCAAAATATGTTGTAGCAATAGCATCCCACACAGCTTTTGCTGTTGGAAATCTGATGTAGTTACCAATTAGACTTGGATCCAAAGAGTTGATCAGCCATCCCTTCACCACTGCATTTTCTGTTCTCCACTTCCTGAAACTAGGATTTGTTTCAAGAGGTTGTGGGAGATCTCCATTTATGTATCCCAACTTGTCTTTTCTTGAGATGTACATCTCTACAACTTGGGACCAAATTCCATAATTGGTGTCATTTAACTTGACGCCAATTGGTGCTGCTATAGGTTCATGACTGGTTATGGTTAGTGTTTGGTTTAACATCTGTGATATTCTAGATGTTAAGTCGACAAGGATTAAGTTCTCACTTTGGGAGTCTTCTGTTGAGGGAGTAGATTCTTCCATCGCTTCAATCTATGGTCTCTTTCTATTCTTTGTTCCTGTTATTCCACAGAAAGACGCCTCAGATCTTAGAGCATACGCCTACGCTCTGATACCATGTCAAGAATGGTAACCTTTTATTTCATACTGTATTGAATTACAATGAATACAAGATGCTGTTTATATATATAACATATACAAAGGATCTATCCTTGGAAGGTAATAACTACTGTACATGAGTTTAGGCTATGATCTTGGAATCTATAATTGGAGACAGATAAGAAGGAATCCCTGTAATCTCTCCCTAAAATCGCAGCACAAATCTTCTGTTACAGCTCATGCCAACATAATGCATATGCAATATATGTATAATTGTGTATAATCTATATATACCGGATAAAAGAAGTAAATAGCGAATCTGACCGACTAAATAATAATCTCTTGTTCAAATGGTCTAAAAGCCTAATAAAAAGTGACGTCTAACGGAAGAAGAGGTAGGAAAAACAAAACCAAGAACACAAAAAGAAAGGGGCGATAACCATAAAATAATATAATTATGACGTCAAAGTACGGATCAAATTCAACTCATCACACGAATGTACAATTTCATTATTCATTACAATTGCAATTATTCCAATATTTATTTACTTAATAGCATTTTAATAGAAAAATTAGAACAACTTGGCTGATGAGGTTTAACATCCTTAATTAATTTTTTCTTATCAATTTTATTTTTATCCTTAGTGGCGGATGTAACATTTCTTAAAAAGAATTCAACATTTAGGGTTTAGGTAAATATGTATCATAACTTCTAGAGCAAAAGGAAAAGGCACAACATAGAAAAAAATTGCAAGAAGTGAAAGATAACGAAATAAAGTTTGAAAGAAAATTATAGAAAAGTGAGAGATGTACGGTTATCTACAGAGAAGTGCGATGACAAGTATTAGCTAGGCTCTTAAGGAGGTGTTGGCATGTTGCAATCCGAGAATGAAAGGGATATGAGGATAAGGCTAGATTATGTGCAATTGAAGAAGAAGAAGAACTTGAATGACCACAACTTAAAGAAAGAGAAACTCAAATATGAAAAGTAAGAGAGAATGTCAACTCTATACTGGTTTGTCGACAAGTACCTATATTTCGTAGGCTATGCATATATTTGCAAAAACTAATAAATTCAAGTGTTTTGTAATTTAAATAATTAGGTAAAATTGTACGTTGGTTATATTTATATTTGTCCATTTAGAAAATCTAGCTTAACTTTAGAAGGAAAATTCGACCACACTATGGGTGTGTTTGGTATGACAGAAAATATCTTTCTTGGCAAATAAGTATTTCTTACTTATTTTATGGTGTTTGGTTAACTACAAAAAAATTAATTTTTTAAAAATATATAATCCAGGCAAACACTATATAAGACAAAATGGGTGAGGGCGAGGGGAGGAGAGGGCTGTGGGGTTCCGATTCTAGGGCCAAAGTCGGTGGTCGGGATATCGAGGTTTAGAGTCAGGGTTCATGGTTGGGGTCAGAGTTTAGAGTCAGGGGTCGGGGTTAGAATTGGGATTTAGGTTCGAGATCGAGGGCAAGGGAAGAGTCCAAGGCGGGGCGAGGTTCGAGATCAGGTCCGAGATTGGGGTTGGGGTTTGCAGTCGGGTCTAAGTTAGGGTCGAGATCAGAGTTGCTCTCGGGGTTCAAGTTCGAGGTTAGGGTCGAAGGTTAGGATATGGGTCGAAGGTTGGGGTTGGGTTGAGGTTTGGGGTTGGGTCAGGGTAAGGGTCAAGCTTAGACCCGACTGCAAACCCTGACTCCAAACCGGGCCTGAAACCCCGATCCCTATCCTAAACCCAAGTCGAACCCTCACCACCAGCCCAACTCGTGATATCAAACCTGAACTTCGATACAATCACCAACATCCATCCCTGGTCCCGAACCCAAACCCATATCCCAACCTAGACATCGCTTGTTATGGATACTATTTTATTTTTTATAATATAGTTTCTCTTAGATTAATTATTTCATCTCGTAGAGTGCCTGGTCCAAAATTATTAATGGATTCTTCTTGCAGATGCAATTTGATATTGCGACTCGACTCCGCAAGTGGTGAGATTCCACTTGCTCATAAGTTAAGCTATTTGAAGATCATTTTCTTCATTGATATATTTGTTTAAGAGTATAAAATGGTTTTGCACCGATATGTCAAGTACCTTGTCGAGTTGATTATGTTGGTATTAAGGCACTCAACATGGTTGAAAAGAAAATAAAGCTCAAAAATTGAATATGAATCTAACATAGGACACGCAGAAATTGTCGAAAAGGCATGGGACATGCCGAGAAATTTTGACATGAATATTGGTACTCCAAGCCCAACGTACTTATTATATAAAGAAGAAAATCAAAGTCTAATACTCGCCAACACTTACAAGAAAAGTAAATTTATATTTATCCCAAATCCTAAGAGAGTTCAAAAAAAATTTAATAGCGGCTTTCAGTGCAATCTTTTTCCTCGTATAACAACTGTGAATCCCACACAACTGCATTCTACTTGTCATTCTTTGTCTTTACCTTTCTACAGACAAAGCATAATCTCTTCACCTGCACTATCATTCACCCAATCTCAAGGTTTCGATCTAGTATGCAATTGAGAGACATTGCGACAGGAAGAATTTGTTTCAAACATATGTTGTTCGTCATCTGTAAGGTTTTATTACCTTTGTCCAAGGCTGTCTCTTTGCTTTTGTTGTTGCATATCTCAATGATCTTATCACCAATAAATATTTGGAGGGAGATTTGCAGACTTTCAAGAGTTAACTCAAAAAATGCTGATGTTGTGTGGGTTCCTGACTATTTTGAAATTAGCATGGTTGCACATCAGCTTGGGAAGTCATAGAAATATAAAGAAATACTCTGTATTGGGGCTGTGATAAGAGGTGATATGTCTCACTATGATGTTGTCATTGATGCTGCCACATCCGGAGTACTTTCAGCAGATCTAAATTATGGTACTCCTGGCATATTTGGTGTCTTGATATGTGATACCTTGGAGCAAGCTTTCAATCGCGTCAGTGAATAATCTGGAAATAAAGGTATGCTGAAGCAATATTGACATCTATTGAGATAATATCATTGTTTGAGCACCACCTAAAGCCTTAAGAGGTGGAGGAGCCCTTCTTACGAGCACACTGTTTATTGCAAGAATATTGTTGTGATTCTTACCTTTTAAAAGAATCTTGTTCACATCACCATCTGATGTAGCTGCTCAAACTAGTAAGATAAGACACGTACAGCTGGATCAGATGACCAGACACTCGCTCCCCCAGCTAGAGTTGCGAGAGGCCGGGATCGGGATAGAGGCCGAGGACGTCCACGTAGTGCAGCCAGAGCACCCGCACGAACTGCTAAAGATGAGCCACCAGTAGCTCTAGTTGGAGGGCAGGTACCTGAGATGCCTGTTACTGCACCAGCCCTCCAGGAGACTCTCGCCCAGTTTCTGAGCATGTTCGCACATTGTCTCAGGCAGGGTTGATACCACTTGCTACTGCCATATCTCAGGCCGAGGGAGGAGTACAAACTCCCAACGCCCATACCCCAGAGCAGCAGGTTCAGGTTGATCAGGTCCCAGAGGTCATACCAGTGCAACCGGTAGCCCCAGTTCAGCCCGAGGTTAGGGCAACAGTTTCTGAGGGGGAGCAGCTGAGGCTCGAGAGGTACAAGAAGTACCACCCTCCTACTTTCAGTGGCTTGGAGTCAAAGGATGCCTAGTGTTTTCTTGAGGAGTGCCACCGTATCCTCCGTACTATGGGTATTGCGGAGTCTAGTAGGGTTGCTGTCACTACATTCCAGCTTAAGGGAACGACCTATCAGTGGTGGGGAGCATATGAGTTGGGTAGTCCGGCCGAGGCAGCTTCACTTACTTGTACTCAGTTCTCAGATATATTCTTGAGGGAGTATGTTCCCCAAAGTCTCAGAGATGCATGGCGCGCATAGTTTGAGCAGTTGCGCTAGGGTTCTATGACCCTGTCCTAGTATGCGGTCCGGTTCAGTGATTTCGCTAGGCATACACCAGCCTTGGTTGCTACTGTTAGAGAGTGAGTCTGTCAATTTATCGAGGAGCTCAACCCCAGTATCAGATTTAGCATGGCCCGAGAGTTGGAGATGGACATCGCATACCAACAGGTAGTGGGGATCGCTAGGAGATTAGAGGGTATGTTGACTCTGGAGAGAGAGGAGAGGGAGGCCAAGAGGTCTCGAGATTCTGGCACATATAGTGGTACTCGTGCCCCAGTTGAAGCTCGTCATGGTAGGGGCTATGTGAGTCGCTCTGTTCATTCAGCACTTCTAGCCTCCTGTGGTATTCCGGCCACTCCTAGGCCTCAAGCTCCCTATTATACACCGCCATTGTTTAGTGCACCTCCTGCACGGGGTGCTTTCAGTGGTCAGTCTAGCCGATCAGGCCTTAGCTAGCCACAACAACCACATCCTCTGAGAGCATGTTTTGAGTGTGGTGACACTCATCATATGGTGAGGGATTGCCCAGACTCAGGAGGGGTGCACCTCCACCGACTACTCAGGCTCCGCGTATTCCACCGAGCCCTCAGGCTTCTCAATTAATGGTCGCCGCACCACTTGCTACCCCACCTGCACATCCAGCTAGAGGTGGAGGTCGGGCAGGCAGAGGTCGCCCTAGATGGGGAGGCTAGGCCAGATATTATGCTCTTCCTTCTAGGACGGAGGTAGTTGCATCCGACTCAGTCATCACAGGTATTGTTCCAACCTGTCATAGAGATGCATCAGTCTTATTTGATGCAGACTCCAATTATTCCTAAGTGTCATCTTATTTTTCTCTGTATTTGTGTGTATCCTGTGATTCTTTAAGTTCTCCTGTCTATGTGTCCACACCTGTGGGAGATTCTATTGTTGTTGACTGTGTGTATCGGTCGTGTTTAGTTGTTCTTGGTGGTTTTGAGACTAGAGCCGATATATTATTGCTCAGTATGGTAGATTTTGATATTATTTTGGGCATGGACTGGTTGTCACCCTATCATGCTATTCTCGATTGTCATGCCAAGACCGTGATGCTGGTTATGCCAGGATTACCACGGATAGAGTGGAGAAGTGCTTTAGATTATGTTCCTAGCAGAATTATCTCATTTCTAAAGGCTCAGTGTATGGTTGAGAAGGGGTGTAATGTTTATTTAGATTTCGTGAGGGATGTCAGTGTTAATACTCTTACCATGGAGTCAGTTCCGGTAGTGAGGGATTATCCAGATGTATTTCTGGCAGATCTTCCGTGCATGTCGCCTGACAGGGATATTAACTTTAGTATTGATTTGTTACCGGGCACTCAGCCCATTTCTATTCCACCCTATCGTATGGCCCCATCAGAGTTGAAAGAGTTAAAGGATCAATTACAAGAGTTGCTTGATAAGGGCTTCATTGTCCTAGTGTGTCGCCTTGGGGTGCTCTAGTCTTGTTTGTAAATAAGAAGAATGGTTTCATGCGCATGTGTATTGATTATCGCCAGTTGAACAAGGTTACAATGAAGAACATGTATCCATTGCCACGTATTGATGACCTATTTGATCAGCTACAGGGTGCCAGAGTGTTCTCTAAGATTGACTTGTGTTCAGGCTATCATCAGTTGAAGATTCGGGAGCCACATTTCACGAAGACTGCCTTCAGGACTCAGTATGGACATTACGAGTTCCTTGTGATGTCTTTTGGGATGACCAACGCCCCAACAGCATTCATGCACTTGATGAACAGAGTATTTCAACCCTATCTTGACTCATTCTTCATTGTATTTATTGACGACATTCTGGTGTACTCCCAAAGCCGGGAGGATCATGAGCATCACCTGAGGATTATGCTTCAGACCTTGAGAGAAAAGAAGTTATATGCAAAATTTTCAAAGTGCAAATTTTGGCTAGATTCGGTGGCATTTTTGGGTCATGTAGTATGGAGTGAGGGGATCAAGATAGATCCAAAGAAGATTGAAGCAGTGTCGAGTTGGCCCAGACTGTCTTCAGCTACGGAGATCCAGAGTTTTCTGGGTTTGGCAGGGTATTACCGTCGATTTGTATAGGGTTTCTCATCTATTGCAGCACCTATGACCAGATTGACCCAGAAGGGTGCTCCGTTCAGGTGGACCGAGGAGTTTGAGGAGAGCTTTCAAAATCTCAAGACACATTTAACCACATCCCAGTACTCGGTGCGGTGTTGATGTAGGATGGCAGGGTGATTGCCTACGCGTCTAGACAGCTGAAGGTGCATGAGAAGATATATTTGTCCACAACCTCGAGTTAGCAGCTAGTGTTCATGCCTTGAAGATTTGGGGACACTATTTGTATGGTGTCCCTTGTGAGGTCTACACCGACCACCGGAGTCTATAACATCTGTTCGAATAGAAGGATCTTAACTTGCGGCAGCGGAGGTGGTTAGAGTTGCTTAAGGACTATGATATCACCATTCTATATCATCCCGGGAAGGCCAACGTGGTGGCCTATGCCTTGAGTTGCAAGGCGGAGAGTTTGGACAGCTTAGCATAGCTACCGGTAGCATAGAGGCCATTAGCCTTGGATGTTCAGGCCTTGTCCATCCAGTTTGTTAGATTGTAAGTTTCTGAGATGAGCTGAGTTTTGGCTTGTGCGGTTTCTCAGTCTTCTCTTTATGATCGTATCAGAGAGCGTCAGTATGAGGACCCCCATCTGCTTGTCCTCAAGGACACAGTTCAGTATGGCGATGCCAAGGAGGTCACTATCAGAGATGATGGTGTATCGTGGATGCAGGGCAGGCTATATGTGCCCAATGTAGATGGTTTGCATGAGTTGATTCTCTAGGAGGCTCACAGTTCGCGGTACTCCATTCATCCAGGTGTCGCGAAGATGTATCGGGACTTGAGGCAGCATTACTGGAGGAGGAGAATGAAGAAGGACATAGTGGAATATGTAGCTCGGTGCCTAAACTGTCAGCAAGTGAAGTATGAGCATCAACAACCAGGTAGATTGCATTGGAGGTTAGTGATCCTAGAGGGAAAATGGGAGTAGATCACTATGGATTTGGTTGTTGGGCTCCCACTGACTCAGAGGAAGTTCGATGTAGTTTGGGTGATTGTGGATAGATTGACCAAGTCAGCTCATTTCATTCTAGTGGTGACTACTTACTCTTCAGAGCAGTTGGCTCAGGTTTATATTTGCAAGATTGTCAGGCTTCATGGCGTGCCGGTATCTATCATCTCTGACCGGGGTTTGTAGTTTACATCGCGGTTCTGGAGGGATGTGCAACATGAGTTGGGCACGCGCGTGGAGTTGAGTACAGTATTTCACCCTCAGATAGACAGACAGTCCAAACGCACTATTCAGATATTGGAGGATATGCTTCGTGCGTGTGTGATGGAGTTTGGGGGTTTTTGGGATTAGTTCTTGCTGCTTGTGGAGTTTTCCTACAACAACAGTTATCATTCGAGCATTCAGATGGCCCCGTATGAGGCTTTGTATGGTAGACGATGTCGGTCTCCGGTGGGTTGGTTTGAGCCGGGCTAGGCTAGGCTATTGGGTACAGACTTGGTTCAGGATGATTTGGAAAAGGATAAATTGATTAAGGATCGACTTCGTACAGCCCAATCCCGACAGAAGAGTTATGCAGATCATAAGGTTTGCGACGTGGCATTCATGGTTATAAAGCAGGTCTTGCTCCGGGTTTTGCCCATCAAGGGTGTTATGAGGTTCGGGAAGAAGGGCAAGATGATCCCTAGGTATATCGGACCTTTTGAGATTCTTAAGAGGGTTGGAGAGGTGGCATACAGACTTGCACCACCACTTAGTCTAGCTGCAGTTCATCCAGTGTTCCATGTTTCTATGCTCCAAAAATATCATGGTGATCACGCCCAACTATGCCTTATAAAAAGGACTAAGCGGCCGTTGCAAATATAATCCGTTCTAAGAGTCCGGAGTCGAATCCCACAGAGAACTAAGGTTTAGCTACAACTGTTCACTATCACCAAGAAGATAAGCTTGAACAATTCCTAAGTTATAAATATTAAGATTCTTATATCTAACTAATTAACTAGTAAACTAAAGCAGTAAATTAACAACTAAAGATACTAAGGGTTGGAGACTAAATTTAGGAGGGGTAGAGTTATGATTTTCCCAATTGTCGGAATCCTTCCCGCTATGTTTCCTACAATTTTGCCTATGTATTCTCTACTGATCGTGAGCACTTTAGGTACCGCAATTCTCTCTCGAGCAACTACAATAATTTACTAGACATATTCTCTCGAACTACGCTAGTTGGCTTTATCAAACCGCTCACTATGACCACGTCAAGGCTTTGTTATTTCTAAACCTACCTTTAAACCCACTGTATTGATTTCTCACATACATTAGGAGTGACGTTGTTCAACAACCACCTAAATATGTATCCTTTCTCAAGAAACACATAATATATAGGCACAGTCAATCGATGGCCATTCAATCAACTGAAATAAGCACGTAGTTGACAAATATATAAATTCAAAGGTTAAATTATATTAAAACATAACAAGAATTCATCCTCCAAGAGGTTCCATCAAAAC
This sequence comes from Nicotiana tomentosiformis, assembly GCF_000390325.3. Lineage (NCBI taxonomy): Eukaryota > Viridiplantae > Streptophyta > Magnoliopsida > Solanales > Solanaceae > Nicotiana > Nicotiana tomentosiformis. The sequence continues at coordinate 30,166,138 of NC_090823.1, forward strand.
TCTAGATAATTAGTTAGTTACTCATAATAGTATGTAAGACTACAATACTAACAGTCATAACCAACAATGAAAAGTAGGAAGAAGAAGGGGAAAAACTCGTGGTTAAATCTTCCTCCTTGATCCTAGCATATTCTTGCCTCCTTGAGTGTTGTCTTACCCTAAAGTGGTGTCTAATTCCTCAAAATACTATTTTTTTCATGTATATATACCAAGTAGGGTCGGGCCCAAACAATTATACCTTCTCCTACGCGAAAAAGGATACTTTTCGTGGACAGGACGTGCGCGGCCGCGCACTTGGCCGCGCACTTTTCACACTTTCTGCCCCATATGCGCGGTCAGTGCGCAGCCGCGCACTTGCCGGGCACTCTTCACCCTGTTGTGTTGGGAATTTGAAACACCGTAATATATAAAAGTTATAGCCCTTTGAATTAGCTTTCCTACCATATATTGTGGATCCCAAATGGAGTTTTTGACGAAAAGTTATGTGCATTTTACTAGATTATGCGCAATATGCTTGCTTGATTCTTCATTCGTTCTAAACTGTCATCCGTTGATCCCCGAACATGATGCCATCTTAATTCCTTGGGATTTTACTCAGACTTCAAAGCTCCAAATCACTTGAATTCATTCCATAACATCTACATAGCTCGGAATTACTCCTAAAGTGCAGTAAATTAGAGTGTAATAAGCGACTAAAATACGTAATTATTGCCTATCATCAATATCCCACACTTAAATCATTACTCGTCCTCGAGCAATCAAACTACACTTTATATAGACACGACCTTTTTAAACAATTCTCCTAACTCATCACACCAATAATATTTGAAATAGACTAAGCACAAAAGCATAAGATCTTCACCTCAATATTTGACTCACAAGTACCACGCATTATTCACAACTCACCCACTGACCCTAACATAGAGGTCACTGACATTACCTTTCCCTCATGAATCAAGTGCCCTCACACAACAAAAGAGAGTAGTTCCACACAATAAAATTTAAGAACACTTAGGAACTCAAGATAGAGAGTATTCACTCACTCTCAGAAATAACATTCATATGCCACAAAAGATGCACCATAGGCTTGCCCGTAGTGTACTACTCTACTAATCGAGCTCATTCAGTCTCGGATAAAGTAGGACTTTATTTGGTTGTAATGTAGGCTGCGGAACGGATAGGATACATTTAGATATAAGAGTGACTACACCTCCCTAAGCACTTTAATACATACACTTTAACATTTAAAACCCCACACTTATGTGAAACCATAACTCCACCTTCAAATAAATATATATTACCCCATACTTCTTTAAGCATAATTACATTAAAAGCCACCAAAGGAATATTATTCACAACAATACAACTATATTTTTCTTTCTTTCTTCAATTCAAGTGGCTTTTATTTTTTTTCAACACATTGCACCTTTCTTCTTATTTTATTAGTTCCACTCAAAAGCCCCACCATCCACCCCACACTTTAACCTTTACAAAGTTCATAATAATTCAAGTGCTCATAAGAGGTGATCCGGTTAATTCAAATAAATGGGTAAGGCTTGTAATGTGGTTGCCAAAGAAACAGGATTACAGGCTCAAAGGGGTTAACTACGTTACATAACAATTAGGCGGGTAAACTATATATATCGGGCTCAACAAAAAAATGCCTATATCACTTCCAAGACTGAACAAAGCTACTATTTCACTTTGCAAACACACGAGGCAAGTTCTAGACATCAAATGCAATGCACAAAATAACACACAAACCTCACACACACATGACACATAACTCACTCAGGATTGGATTCATCAAGACACTCTAGTCAAAGCAGTTAAGTAAAGTTAAGATTATACGATTTAAGGCATTTCTACAAGAGTCAAAAACTGAGCCTAAGCGTCACATCCAAAGTACTCACTATTCTCAAGGCATAACAAAGTCAAGAGATATTGCTTCAATTCAAAATATAACACAATGGCTCTTATTCCTATAAAAATAAAACTAGCTACACTCGGTTCAAACAAACACCTTGGAAAAGAACCACAACACAAAGAAAAACCATGGGGTAACTGCTACACTACCTAACAAAAGAAAATCTTTTTGTCTTTTTTCTTTCGACTTAAATCCCTCAAGAAAATTGTCTAATAGATCCATCGTCGGGAAAAGTCCAATATTTTCTATTTAAAAAATAAAAAGTATTATCCAATTAAACTAACACGACTAAAATAGCATAGAAAGTCACCCAGACAATCTCCTCACCCCACATTTAAAATTGTGTATTGTCCCCAATGCACACACATAAATACAAGAGGGTAAAAGAAACTCCCTGGTCGGCTAAAGGCCGAAGCACTAGCAGGTCATGAGGTACTCAGACTTCTCCCAGTCCTGGTCCTTCGTGCGGGTACCTCACACTTAGTTTCGACCATCTGGTTTGTTGTTGCATCCTTCCAATGGATTTGCTTTCCATGCTCCTAAAAAATCAAAAATCAACACTACAAACATAGTACAATTTAAAAAATAAAAAAATGAAAGAAAGCAGTAAAGCTGGGTTGCCTCCCAACAAGCACTTGATTTAACGTATTATCAATAAGCCTCCATATATGTATTATCAATATCCTTGGTTGACTCTAGTATCTCTTCTACAACATCGACATCCTCAAAATATAGTTCGAATGATTGTTGGTGTTCTACTCTAACCTCCTCCATTAGAACCTCGATTTCTATATCTAATACATGCTCATTTTGGCTACTATCCATAAAATTGCCTTGCTGAGCATTAAAAGCTTCAACTACTTGACTCACTTGAGCCTCCAAGTTGCTAATAGTTGCCTCTTGCCACTTGACTCACTTAAGCCTCCATATATTGTGGAGCCCAAATGGAGTTCTGGTCGAAAATTTATGTGCATTTCACTAGACAGTGCGCAATATGCCTGCTCGATTCTTCGTTCGTTCTAAACTGTCATCTGTTGATCCCCGAACACAATCCCGGCTTAATTCTTTGGGATTTTACTCATAATTCAAATCTCCAAATTACTTTAATTCAATCCATAACATCTACATAGCTCGGAATCACTCCTACAAGGCATAAAATACCCAATTAGTGCAAAACACTAGCAATTAAAGCTCAAACTCAACTAAAGTACAGTAAATTAGAGTGTTATAAGCGACTAAAATACATAATTATAGCCTATCATCACATGGCGATCCGTTTCATGTGTTAGATTTCAGCTTAGTCCAATTGGATAAGGATCTATCTTATGTTGAGGAGCGGGTGGCCATTTTGGACAGGCATGTCCGAAAGTTGAGATCGAAGGACATTGCTTTAGTGAAGTTTCAGTGGAGGGGTCAGCCAGTCGAGGAGGCAACTTGAGAGACCGAGCATGATATGCGTATTCGTTATCCTCATCTTTTCGCCACTTCAGGTATGTCTCTATACTCGTTCGAGGACGAACGTTTGTTTTAAGAGGGGGAGGATGTAACGACTCTACCAGTTGTTTTGAGTGTATTAGCCTCGATCCCCTATTTATTGCCTTCTTTGTGTTATACTGTGGTTACGTGACTTGCCGTGATGTTTAGTTTTAGTTTCGGGTGAGTTTCGGAGTTAAATAGGACATATAGTCCCTAAACTAGAAGTTTAAGTCGTAGTAGTTGACCGTAGTTTGACTTGTATGAAGACGACTCCGGAAAGGAGTTTTGACAGTTCCAATAGCTCTGTATAGTGATTTGAGTCTTAGGGGCGTGCCCGGATGTTGATTTGGAGGTCTGTAGGTCGTTTTCTCAATAATTGGCAGAAGTTGGAAATTGTTGGAATTTTGGAATATTTGACCGGGAGTGTACTTTTTGATATCGGGCTCGGATTTCGATTTCGAAAGTTGGAATAGGTCCGTAATTTCAATTATGACTGGTGTGTAAAATTTAGGATTAATCGGGGTTGTTTTGTTATGAATCGGCGTTGGTTTCAGAATTCGGAAGTTCATTAGTGCTTAGGCTTGAATCGATACTTGATTCGTGATTTTAGTGTTGTTTGATGTGATTTGACGCTTCAAGTGTGTTCGTATGATATTTTAAGACTTTTTGGTATATTTGGTTGAGGTCCCAGGGGCCTCAGGTGTAATTCGGACCATGTTTGATGCATTTCGGTTCATTTTCGAATTTGCAGAAATTCTGGTTCTCCCAGTTCTAGTTTTCTCTTATGCGATCGCAGAAGAGGAGCCGCGATTGTGGAGCTCTGAGATTTGACAGGCATGGTTTGGTGCTATATGATTGCGAGATGGCTTGTGCGATTGCGAGGCTGGGTAGGTCAGTGCATCGCGAATACGTGGATGATGCCGCATTCGCGATGAAGGAAGGGGATGTCTAGGAGGTGAGTGCACTACTCTATGCGGTCGCATTTTGGTTCACCCGATCTCGTACCCTGGAACGTTTCTCACCGCATTCGCGTAGTAGGTTTTTGAGTTGTTGGTATTTTTGTTTTTCGCGATCGCGTAGGAATGTCCGCGATCGCGTAGTGTAAATAACTGGGCACCAGACTTAAATTTTAAAACGAGGGTTTATTTTCTTATTTCACAATTTGGACTTTGAGAGCTCGGATTAAGGCAAATTTTCGAGGGATTTTCAGAGGGATTGTTGGGGTAAGAGTTCTTAACTCATTTTTTTATTAAATTTCACCAATCTATCATTGATTTCATCATGTAATTAGAGATTTGGGGTGGAAAAATTGGGGAAAAGCGTAGAAGTTCTTAGACTAAATTTTTGAGGTTTTGAAAGGTGAATTGAGGAGGGATTTGAGTAATTCTTGTATGGTTGGACTCAATATCGAATGGGTGTTTGGATTTTATAATTTTGGTCGGGTTCCGAAACGCGGGTCCGGGGTGACTTTTTGGGACGATTTTCCAATTCTTTGTTAAGATCATGATTTCATTATTTAAATTAGTTTCCTATAGATATATTTATAGTATGTAATTGTTTTGTCTAGAATCGATCCGTTCAAAGTCGAAAAATTGAGGGAAAGGCCTTCTAGTTAATCGATTTAGCGTGGTTTGAGGTACGTGACTTGTCTAACCATGTGTGGGGGAAATTCCTCTTAGGATTTGGTATTGTTTTGATAATTTGTGATATGTGAAGGTCGTGTACGCAAGGTAACGAGTGCGTACACGGGTTAAATATTGAGATTTTGATTTTAGCTACGTAGTTTCTTTTTATCATGCCTTAATTTAGTCACTTTAGCATGTTATAGTCACCATGTTTAGCCTAATTTCATATGTCTACTTGTCTTATCTCCTATTTGAAAATTGTACTACAAGTTTAGTTAAATTACTTGCTTTCTTAATTCTGTATTCATTATTTAACTTTGGAAATTCCTTACTTGAAATTTGTTATCCTTGAAATATCTTGCTATTGAGTTTGGTGTTGAGTTGCAAAGGTTGTGGTTTCTATTGAGGCAGGGTGTAAGTTGTGAAGTGTCATTTTATTTAGTTGTTACGTTTTGGCTTCCGTGTTATTGTTGAGGTGATTGTTTGGTTGTGTGCACGAGGTTTCTGTCATACTGTTGTTATTGTTTGCACGAGGTTTTTGACGTGAGGTTGTTACTATTTGCACGAGGTTTCTGTCGTGCCATTGTGATTATTGATACGCATGCGGTGGTATAAGGTTTGGGTGTTGAAACACATGCGGTCAGATAAGATGGGCTTGATATGTGTGGCTAGTAGGGGAACTACTAGAAGCCACGAGGTGTGATAAGGTGGGCTAAAACTCGGGGTGCTATTTCGGGAAAAATGATTTTCAAAACTAAATGTAAAGGCTCCCGCGGTGATATAAGGAAATACTGTGATTTATTTTTATGATTTAGGACTGCGAGCCGGTACCTCGGGAGTGACCCTGTTGAGCTTCTCTATTTGCTGTATTGTTTGTGTGTTGTTTCCTTAACATGTAAAATCTTTGTTTTCCTTTCGTGATTTTATTAGCTTCATCGATTTCTGTGCTGTTAGTTTCTGTAATTTCTTTATTGTTTCCCGTCCCTGTTATTTCAGTATATCATTATATTTTTTTATCTTGCTTCTTATTATTTCCAGTAGGGCATCGACCTGACCTCGTCACTACTCTACCGAGGTTAGGCTTGGCACTTATTGGGTACCATTGTGGTGTACTCATACTATGCTTTTGCACATGCTTTGTGCAGATCCAGGTACATCCTATCAGCCTCAGTATTAGCGCGTTGAGTTGCTTACTTTGGAGACTTCAAGGTATACCTGCCCGCGTCTGCAAGCCTCACATTCCTTTTCTACCCTGTTCTTTTCTTATTTCTTTACATTTTTATAGACAGTGATGTATAGGAGTGTTCAGTACTATATCTAGAGCTTGTGACTTATATTTTCACTAGGTTTTTGGAGATGTACATGTTGAGTTGCAGATTTTATTTCATATAGTTGTTGATGTTTTTGAGATTTAAATATCATTTCAGTTATTCCGCATGTTTGTTAGGCTTATCTAGTCTTAAAGACTAAGTGTCGTCACGACATCCTATGGAGGAAAATTGGGATCGTGACACCTGTGGAGACGATAATTAAATTATACTATCTTTGTCTAGCGAGCATCAACTTTGTGTTGTGTTTTGTGCTCGTCAATGGGTTTGGGCTAGAATGATTTTGAAAATGGGCTGTTTTGGGCTAGCCCAAGTTAACCCATCAAAAATCATCAGCCCAAATGGACCCATGATGATGCCCAACCTTTACCCATGAAAATGCTCAATCTTAGAGTTCTACCTTGACCCATGTTCTGAAAAATAATTTCCAATTTTTTTATGTTTGGTTGGTTTAAATATTTGAAAACTATTTTTTATGAATTTATTTTTCTCCACTTTTCCGAAAATATTTTTCCTATCAAGAGAAGAAAAAATATTTTTCAAAACTTTTTTTCAACCTTCCAAAACTAACTCTGTTGACAAAAATAATCATCAAACATGAAAACAATTTGAAAATAAAGAAGAAACACATTATCACAATATAAAAAATAACAAATAAAATTTCTATCAATATAAAAGAATACGGGTACTGAGCTATTTTTTAGTTCATGAAAAGAAAACTATTTTTTTGTTGAAACAAAAGAGAATACTTTTTCTACAACATAAAAAGAAAATACTCGTTTTGTGAAAAAGAAAATACTTTTTCTATATCATGAAAAGAAAGTACTTATTTTGTTGAAATAAAATAAAATATTCATTTTGTTGAAATAAAAAAGAAAATACTCTATCTACAACATTAAAATAAAGTACATTAAATGATAATTCTATTTAGAGGTAGGATGGGGGTTCGGGGTTAGGGTGGAGGTTGGGGTGAGTGGGAAGTTCTAATTTTATTACTTTTTAATTATTCTGATCTTTGTTAGCATTATAAGATGAAGAACTATAAAATAAAATTTTAAATTCAAATTGAGGAAAGAAATCATTTGATATGAATTGACATTTATTCCAGAATATAAGATAATTTTTATGTATGCTTATTTAAAAGTTGAGAATACTGCGAAGATCTGGATCAATTTGGGGGTTGTGTTACAACCCAAATTACCCAAATTGTCACTCTATAAACCTTTCCAACCAAAAATAGCCCAAAACAAAATATCTACTAAAAAAGGCCCAAATGTCATTTTGGGCCCAAATAGTTTCAATTAATGTCAGTTTTTTTGTATCCGTTATTTTTGTTTTACAGACACCGTTCTCTTCTCTAAGTTCTCTCTCTCTCTCTCTCTCTCTCTCTCTCTCTCTCTCTCTCTCTCTCTCTCTCTATATATATATATATATATATATATATATATATATATATATATATATATATATATATATATATATATGCAATTTTTTGCTAAATTGAACCAAAATTGCTAAAATTGACTACAAAACAAGATACATTTGCGGTTATTATCGTCTAATTCCAGGGAAGTTGGAGTAGAAAATCTCTTGTTTTGTATATTTTTTCGGATTGCATGTATTTTTGGAGAAGCGACGTTGCTTTTGTTTTTAGGCTTTTGCGACTGAATAGTTTAGTTGGAGTTCATTGTAGGTATCTGTTATAGATGATTTTGTTAGTTTTGGTTGAGTTTTGTATCAGTTTCTTCACAAAATTCTGTAACCATTTGTTCGTATTTTTTTTAAAAAAAATTCTCATTGAACCTAGTTTCAATTGTGAAATAGAGAAATATGACAAGACAAACTCGTTCGATGAGTTCATCACCTTATTCAAAGCTGGTTTCAATTGAAAAATCGAGCAACGTGAGAAGAGAAACTAGGTCGATGAGTTCATCTCCTCATTCAACCCCGGTTTTAGTTGAGAAATCGATTGATGAACGAAATATGGGAAGACAAAATCGGTCTGACAGTGTTAAAGTGTTAGTATCTCGAAAGGATATTGTTTGACAATTTGAAAAAAAGAAGAGCAAAAGGGTTAGAGTGGTTGAAGGTAAGAGAAAACGTGTCGTGGAGGACAAAGTGACTTTTGGTGTCAAACCAAAAAAATATAAGGTTCAGAAGGCAGAAAAAGTTAAAAATTTCTGACAAAGTTTGTAAGGTACATACAATTTAAGTTATATTTTTTTCTATTGTTGAATCTTCTTTTAAAATTGGATTTAGTTTGTATTTGTTTGTTGTTAATTCGTGTCATTTATTTGTATCCTTTGGAAGCTTTATATTCCAGTTGGTGAACCTTTTCCTGTTACTCATTGGTGTAACAACCCGTCTTGTCGTTTTGAGTAATTACTCTCCTCTCTACTATTTGAAAACTCAAATAGCTTCATATGATGTATTATGACTTGTATACAAAATTTGAGGTCAATCGGACTTGATTTGCTATATTTCGACATCGATTCTTCAAGAATACGTGGTATCACATTAAGAAAATGAGCTCCAAATTCAGTTTTGATTTAATCATTAGATCCGTATTGAAATTTTGGAGTCATAGCAAAAAAGAATCGTCGAATTCGGACATCGTATGAGAGAGCTATACCCATTTCCGTATCGGAAAAGATTTTCCGTTGCCGCGAGCGCCCAGTGTAGCGTGGGGCACTAGCCCTGGCACTGGGATATTTAAGGGTACTGGAAATAGCGCCACATGCAGCGCCCCACGCAACCTGTGACGCTCGAAAACACCAGAGGCTCTATAAACGGGTTTTTTTGGCCATTTTTGACATAAAAATAGTTGGGGAGCTCGGTTTGGGCGATTTTCACATGTAAACATTGTGATAAGTGTTCCTTATCCTATATTGATTATATTTCATGATTCCATACTCATTTACATCATGAATCCATGAATTTATGGAAGAAAAATCAGATTTTTGTAAAATCTTCCATAAGTGTAAAATGAAGATTTGAAGTACAAAACGATATCGGAATTTGATAAAATTGGTATGGGTGGACTCGTAATTGAATGAGTTGTCGGATTTTTGTGAGTTTCGTTGGATTCCGAGATGTGGGCCCCATGGGCAATATTTGAGTTAAATTTCGAATTTTGTTGGAAAATTAGTATTTTCATATGGAATTAATTCCTACGATTCGTGTTGAGTATATCGAAATGTTTGTCACTAGATTTGAAGCTTTCAGACACAAATTCGCGTGGAAAAGGTTTATTGGAATCTTGAAATTGGTTGCGAAACGAGGCAAGTATCTTGCCTAACCTCGAGTAGGGGAATTACTATCACGACCCGAAATTCTTTACCGTCGGGACCGTGATGGCGCCTAACATTTCATTTGCTAGGCAAGCCAACAATAGAGAATCATTAAACCAATTTCTTATTCCCATTCAGTAATTAACAATAATTAACTAAGAAGAAATATAAAAAGTGCGAAATATCATAAAACCATATTAATTACTACCACCCGGATCTGGAGTCACAATTCACGAGCATTCTAGAATTTACTACAAGTAATAGTGTGAAAGAAATATAACTGTTTGAATGAAAGAAAACAGTAGGACATAAAAGATAGATGGGGACTTCAAGGTCTGTGAACGCTGACAGATCTACCTTGAGTCTCCGGACAGCGGACCAATAGCAAAATCTCAATCAACCTGATCCGGTACCAAAATCTGTACAGAAAGTTCAGAGTGCAGCATCAGTACAACCGACCCCATGTACTGGTAAGTATCGAGCCTAACCTCGGCGAAGTAGTGACGAGGCTAGGACAAGACACCCACATATAACCTGAACAGTATAATCGTGCTAATGGTAACAACAGTAAATAAAGAAATAATGCAGAAATAATGGGAAGGGGACATACAGTGGGGGAATACAATATAAAGAGTGAGAATAATCAAAAAGACAGAATTAAACCGAAAATCCTTAAACAAATTGAGCAAATAAAACAGCAAAGGAAAACTAAACGGCATCACCCTTCGTGCTTTTACTCTCAACCTCACCAAATAAACAAATAGAACGGCACGACATCACTCTTCGTGCTTTTACTCTCAACCTCACCAAATAAATAAATAGAACGGCACGACATCACCCTTCGTGCATTAAACCTCTCATAATATACACGACATCACCCTTCGTGCTTTACACTCTTCCTCACAATATAAATAATGCATGCACAACATCACCCTTTGTGCTTTACACTCTTCCTCACAATATAAATAATGCATGCACGGCATCACCCTTCGTGTTTTACACTCCTCCTCTCAAATCACAGAATCAATAATAATTGATAGATAGGAGTATCACAAAGAAACCAGTATTTTACCCATAATCAATAGCACAATATAACCTCAACCTTGAATCAATATTCGAAAGTTACCAAATCTCAGTGAAACCAGATATAAGTCACCCAACATTTCAAATAACCCGCTAAGCATGGATAGTAGAATTTAAGGCTACAAAATAGACAAGAATAGAATTTCACTCGCATGCTATGACTCGACAACGACGCATAGATGCTCGTCACCTCACCTATACATCGTATTTAACAACCAACCACGAAGCAAATAAACACATAATACCTATTCCCTCAAGCCAAAGTTAGACACGACACTTACCTCGCTCCGAAGGCCACTTAATTCTCAATCACAGCTTTTCCTTTGGAATTCACATCCAAACCACTCGTATCTATTCAAAAATGACTCAATAATATCAAATATTGCTAAAGAAATTAATTATATTGCATAAATTAAGTTTCCCAAATTTTCCTCCAAAAAGTCAAAAAACGACCCCGGGCCCGCTTGTTCAAAACCCGAGGTTCAGACCAAAATTCATTTACCCATTCACCCCCCGAGCCCGAATATGTAATTAGTTTTGGAATCCGACCTCAAATTGAGGTCTAAATTCCCAAATTTCTGAAATCCCTAGTTTTCTACCCTAACCCCTAATTCTTCTATGAAAACTCTAGATTTTAGGTTGATAATTTAAGAAATCTAATGGGTAATTGAAAGAAAATGGTTTAGAATCACTTACCAACACTTTGGGACAAAAAATGACTCTTGAAAATCGCCTCTACCCATTTGGTTCTTGAAAGATGTTGAAGAAATGGCTTAAACCTGTGTTTGATTCTGTCTTATGCACTGGGCGACAGTGTGCATCGCGTTCGCGAGGCCACTGTCGCGTTCGGGAAGGATACTGGCTGCCAAGCCTTCACGTTCGTGAGACCCTAATCGCATTCACGATGGTTACTCCCCCCTGGCCTTCGCGTTCGCGAGACATTGCTCGCGTTCGCGATGAAGGAACGACCAATCCTCCCCCAGGTGTGCCTAACACTACGCGTTCGCGAGGAGCTGGTCGCGTTCACGAAGGCTAACGCCCTCATCGCTTTGCGTTCGCGAAGAAGAAAACTTCAGCTGCCCAGTTTACTCTTCGCGTTCGCGAGAGTACCTTCGCGAACGCGAAGAAGGACCTGCCAGAACACCTGCTGCAGTAAAATACCAAATTTTCAAAGTCCAAAACATCTCGTGGCCTACCCGAAACTCACCCGAGCCCTCGGGACTCCAAACCAAACATGCACACAAGTCTAAAAACATCATACAAACTTGCTCGCGCGATCAAATCGCCAAAATAACACCTAAAACTACGAATTTAGCACCAAATCAAATGAAATTCTCAAGAACACTTTAAAAGTCATATCTTCTCAACTGGACGTCCGAATTACGTCAAATCAACTCCGTTTCTCATCGAATTTCACAGACAAGTCTTAAATATCAAAATGAACATGTACCGGGCTCCAGAACAAGAATACAGACCCGACACTAACAATTCCAAACATCAATCAATTCTTAAAAATAATTAATTTTCAGACTTTTAATTTTCATCAAAAATTCATAACTTGACCTAGGGACCTCCGAATTCGATTCTGGGCATACGCCCAGGTCCCATAATTCGATACGGACCCACCGGATCTGGGCCCGTTTACCAAAAATGTTGACCAAAGTCAACTAAAATTAACTTTTAAGGCATAAATTCTTATTTTCATCAATTTTCAACATAAAAGCTTTCCGGAAACATGCCCGGACTGCGCACGCAAATCGAGAAGGGTAAAAATGAGATTTTTAAGTGTTAAGAGTGCAGATTCGAGTTCTAAAACATAAGATGACATTTTGGGTCATCAAATTCTCCATCTATAAAACAACCATTCGTCCTCGAACGGACATAGAAAAGTACCTGGGATGGAGAAAAGGTGGGGATATCTACTCCGCATATCGGACTCGGACTCCCAAGTAGCTGCCTCAATAGGCTGACCTCTCCACTGCACTCGAACTGAAGTGTAACTGTTTGATCTCAACTGGCGAACTTGCCGGACTAGAATTGCCACCGGCTCCTCCTCGTAAGTCAAATCCTTATCCAACTGGACAGAGCTGAAATCTAACACATGGGACGGATCACCGTGATACTTTCAAAGCATGGACACATGGAATACAAGATGAACAGCTGCTAAACTAGGTGGCAACGCAAGCATGTAAGCCACCTCTCCCACTCTCTCCGGAATCTCAAAAGGTCCGATATACCTAGGGCTCAACTTGCCCTTCTTTCCGAACCTCATTACACCCTTCATGGGTGATACCCGAAGTAACACTCTCTCTCCGACCATGAATGAAACATCACGAACTCTACGGTCGGCATAACTCTTCTGCTTGGACTGAGCTATGCGAAGTCGATCCTGAATAATCTTGACCTTATCCAAGGCATCTTGTACTAATTCTGTGCCCAACAACCGAGCCTCTCCCGGCTCGAACCACCCAACTGGCGACCGGCACCGCCTACTATATAATGCCTTATAGGGAGCCATCTGGATGCTCGACTGGTAGCTGTTATTGTAGGCGAACTCTGCAAGGGGAAAGAACTAATCCCAAGAACCTCCAAAGTCTATGACACAAGCGCGAAGCATATCCTCCAAGATCTAAATAGTACGCTCGGACTGCCCGTCCGTCTGAGGATGTAATGTTGTGCTTAACTCAACCCGCATACCCAACCCATGTCGTACTGTCCTATAAAAGTGCGAGGTAAAATGCGTACCTTGAGCATAAATGATAGAAACAGGCACACCGTGAAGAGGGACGAACTCCGGAATATAAATCTCTGCTAACCACTCCGAGGAATAGGTAACTGCCGCAGGAATGAAGTGGGAGTCTCAACCTTAAACAAATTGAGCAAAAAAAATAACAAAGGAAAACTGCACGGTAATACCCTTCGTGCTTTTACTCTCAACCTCACCAAATAAATAAATAGAACGTCATGGCATCACCCTTCGTTCTTTTACTCTCAACCTCACCAAATAAATAAATAGAACAGCACGGCATCACCCGTCGGGACCGTGATGGCGCCTAACATTTCACTTGCTAGGCAAGCCAACGTTAGAGAATTAATAATCCAATTCCTTATTCCCATTCAGTAATTAACATAAATTAACTAAGATGAAATATAATAATTGCGTAATATCATAAAACCATATTAATTACTACCACCCGGATCTGGAGTCACAATTCACGAGCATTCTAGAATTTTCTACAAGTAATAGTCTGAAAGAAATACAACTATTTGAATGAAAGAAAACAGTAGGACATAAAAGATAGACGGGGACTTCAAGGTCTGTGAACGCCGACAGATCTACCTTGAGTCTCCGGACAACGGACCAATAGTAAAATCTCGATCAACCTGAGCCGTTACCAAAATCTGCACAGAAAGTGCAGAGTGCAGCATTAGTACAACCAACCCCATGTACTGGTAAGTGTCGAGCCTAACCTCGGCGAAGTAGTGACGAGGCTAGGACAATACACCCACATATAACCTAAACAGTATAATCATGCTAGTGGCAACAATAGTAAATAAAGAAATAACGCATAAATAATGGGAAGGGGACATACAGTGGGGGAATACAACATAAAGAGTGAGAATAATGAAAAGACAAAATTAAACCAAAAATCCTTAAACAAATTGAGCAAATAAAATAGCAAAGGAATACTGTACGATATCACCCTTCGTGCTTTTACTCTCAACCACACCAAATAAATAAATAGAACATCACGGTATTACCCTTCGTGCTTTTACTCTCAACCTCACCAAATAAATAAATAGAACAGCACGGCATCACCCATCGGGACCGTGATGGCGCCTAACATTTCACTTGCTAGGCAAGCCAACGTTAGAGAATCATTAAACCAATTCCTTATTCCCATTCAGTAATTAACAATAATTAACTAAGATGAAATATAATAAGTGCGGAATATTATAAAACCGTATTAATTGCTACCCCCGGATCTGGAGTCACAATTCACGAGCATTCTAGAATTTACTACAAGTAATAGTCTGAAAGAAATATAACTATTTAAATGAAAGAAAACAGTAGGACATAAAAGATAGACAGGTACTTCAAGGTCTGTGAACGCCGACAGATCTACCCTGAGTCTCCGGACAGCGGACCAATAGCAAAATATCGAACAACCTGAGCCGGTACCAAAATTTGCACAATAAGTGTAGACTGCAGCATCAGTACAACTGACCCCATGTACTGGTAAGTGTCGAGCCTAACCTCGGCGAAGTAGTGACGAGGCTAGGACAAGACACCCACATATAACCTGAACAGTATAATCATGCTAGTGGAAAAAATAGTAAATAAAGAAATAACGCATAAATAATTGGAAGGAGACATACAGTGGGGGAATACAATATAAAGAGTGAGAATAATAAAAAGACAAAATTAAACCGAAAATCCTTAAACAAATTGAGCAAATAAAACAGCAAAGGAAAACTGCACGGCATCACCCTTCGTGCTTTTACTCTCAACCTCACCAAATAAATAAATAGAATGGCACGACATCATCCGTCGTGACCGTGATGGCGCCTAACATATCACTTGCTAGGCAAGCCAACGTTAGAGAATCATTAAACCAATTCCCTATTCCCATTCAGTAATTAACAATAATTAACTAAGATTGAATATAATAAGTTCGAAATATTATAAAATCGTATTAATTACTACCACCCGGATCTGGAGTCACAATTCACGAGCATTCTAGAATTTACGATAAGTAATAGTCTGAAAGAAATACAACTGTTTGAATGAAAGAAAACACTAGGACATAAAAGATAGACGGGGACTTCAAGGTCTGTGAACGCTGACAGATCTACCTTGAGTCTCCGGACAGCGGACCAATAGCAAAATCTCGATCAACCTGAGCCGGTACCAAAATCTGCACAGTAAGTGCAGAGTGCAGCATTAGTACAACCGACCCCATGTACTGGTAAGTGTCGAGCCTAACCTCGGCGAAGTAGTGACGAGGCTAGGACAAGACACCCACATATAACCTAAACAGTATATTCTTGCTAGTGGAAACAATAGTAAATAAAGAAATAACGCATAAATAATTGGAAGGAGACACACAGTGGGGGAATACAATATAAAGAGTGAGAATAATGAAAAGACAGAATTAAACCGAAAATCCTTAAACAAATTGAGCAAATAAAACAGCAAAGAAAAATTGCACGGCATTACCCTTCGGACTTTTACTCTCAACCTCACCAAATAAATAAATAGAATGGTACGACACCAACCTTAATGCTTTTACTCTCAACCTCACCAAATAAATAAATATAGCGGCACGGCATCACCCGTCGGGACCATGATAGCTCCTAACATTTCACTTACTAGGCAAGCCAACGTTAGAGAATCATTAAACCAATTCCTTATTCCCATTAAGTAATTAACAATAATTAACTAATATGAAATATAATAATTGCGGAATATCATAAAACCGTATTAATTACTATCACCCCGATCTGGATTCACAATTCACGAGCATTCTAGAATTTACTATAAGTAATAGTTTGAAAGAAATACAACTGTTTGAATGAAAGAAAACAGTAAGACATAAAAGATAGATGGGGACTTCAAGGTCTGTGAACGCCGACAGATCTACCTTGAGTCTCCGGACAGCGGACCAATAGCAAAATCTCGATCAACCTAAGCCGGTTCCAAAATCTGCACAGAAAGTGCAGAGTGCAGTATCTGTACAACCGGCCCCATGTACTGGTAAGTGTCGAACCTAACCTCGGCGACGTAGTGACGAGGCTAGGACAATACACCCACATATAACCTAAACAGTATAATCATGCTAGTGGCCATAACAGTAAATAAAGAAATAATGTAGAATTAATGGAATGGGGACATACAGTAGGGGAATACAATATAAAGAGTGAGAATAATAAAAAGACGGAATTAAATCAAAAATCCTTAAACAAATTGAGCATATAAAATAGCAAAGGAAAAACTGCACGGCATCACCCTTTGTGCTTTTAATCTCAACCTCGCCAAATAAATAAATAGAACGGCACGTCATCACCCTTCGTGCTTTTACTTTCAACCTCACCAAATAAATAAATAGAACGGCACGGCATCACCCGTCAGGACCGTGATGGCGCCTAAAATTTTACTTGTTAGGCAAGCCAACGTTAGAGAATCATTAAACCAATTCCTTATTCCCATTCAGTAATTAACAATAATTAACTAAGATAAAATATCATAAGTGTGGAATATCATAAAACCGTATTAATTACTACCACCCGGATCTAGAGTCACAATTCACGAGCATTCTAGAATTTACTACAAGTAATAGTCTGAAAGAAATACAACTATTTGAATGAAAGAAAACAGTAGGACATAAAAGATAGACGGGGACTTCAAGGTCTGTGAACACCGACAGATCTACCTTGAGTCTCCGGACAGCGGACCAATAGCAAAATCTCGATCAACCTGAGCCGGTACCAAAATCTACACAGAAAGTGCAGAGTGCAGCATCAGTACAACCGACCCCATGTACTGGTAAGTATCGAGACTAACCTCGACGAAGTAGTGACGAGGCTAGGACAATACACCCACATATAATCTAAACAGTATAAACATGCTAGTGGCAACAACAGTAAATAAAGAAATAACGCAGAAATAATGGGAAGGGGACATACAGTGGGGGAATACAATATAAAGAGTGAGAATAATGAAAAGACAGAATTAAACAAAAAATCCTTAAACAAATTGAGTAAATAAAATAGCAAAGGAAAACTGCACGGCATCACCCTTCGTGCTTTTACTCTCAACCTCACCAAATAAATAAATAGAACGGCACGACATCACCCGTCGGGACCGTGATGGCGCCTAACATTTCACTTTCAAGGCAAGCCAACGTTAGAGAATCATTAAACCAATTCCTTATTTCCATTTAGTAGTTAACAATAATTAACTAAGATGAAATATAATAAGTGTGGAATATTATAAAACCGTATTAATTACTACCCCCCGGATCTGGAGTCACAATTCACGAGCATTCTAGAATTTACTACAAGTAATAGTCTGAAAGAAATACAACTGTTTGAATGAAAGAAAATAGTAGGACATAAAAAATAGACGGGGACTTCAAGGTCTGTGAACGCCGACAGATCTACCTTGAGTCTCCGGACAGCGGACCAATAGCAAAATCTCGATCAACCTGAGCCGGTACCAAAATCTGCACATTAAGTGCAGAGTGCAGCATCAGTACAACCGACCCCATGTACTGGTAAGTGTCGAGCCTAACCTCGGCGAAGTAGTGACGAGGCTAGGACAAGACACCCACATATAACCTGAACAGTATAATCATGCTAATGGAAACAACAGTAAATAAAGAAATAACGCATAAATAATTGGAAGGAGACATACAGTGGGGGAATAAAATATAAAGAGTGAGAATAATAAAAAAACAGAATTAAACCGAAAATCCTTAAACAAATTGAGCAAATAAAACAGCAAAGGAAAACTGCACGGCATCATCCTTCGTGCTTTTACTCTCAACCACACCAAATAAATAAATAGAACGGCACGGCATCACCCTTCGTGCTTTTACTCTCAACCTTACCAAATAAATAAATAGAACGGCACAGCATCACCCGTCGGGACCGTGATGGCGCCTAATATTTCACTTGCTTGGCAAACCAACGTTAGAGAATCATTAAACCAATTCCTTATTCCCATTCAGTAATTAACAATAATTAACTAAGATGAAATATAATAAGTGTGGAATATTATAAAACCGTATTAATTACTACCCCCCGGATCTGGAGTCACAATTCACGAGCATTCTAGAATTTACTACAAGTAATAGTCTCAAAGAAATACAACTGTTTGAATGAAAGAAAACAGTAGGACATAAAAGATAGACGGGGACTTCAAGGTCTGTGAACGCCAACAGATCTACCTTGAGTCTCCGGACAGCGGACCAATAGCAAAATCTCGATCAACCTGAGCCTGTACCAAAATCTACATAGAAAGTGCAGAGTGCAGCATCAGTACAACCGACCCCATGTACTGGTAAGTGTCGAGACTAACCTCGACGAAGTAGTGACGAGGCTAGGACAATACACCCACATATAATCTAAACAGTATAAACATGCTAGTGGCAACAACAGTAAATGAAGAAATAACGCAGAAATAATGGGAAGGGGACATACAGTGGGGGAATACAATATAAAGAGTGAGAATAATGAAAAAACAGAATTAAACAAAAAATCCTTAAACAAATTGAGTAAATAAAATAGCAAAGGAAAACTGCACGGCATCACCCTTCGTGCTTTTACTCTCAACCTCACCAAATAAATAAATAGAACGGCACGGCATCACCCGTCGGGACCGTGATGGCGCCTAACATTTCACTTTCAAGGCAAGCCAACGTTAGAGAATCATTAAACCAATTCCTTATTTCCATTTAGTAGTTAACAATAATTAACTAAGATGAAATATAATAAGTGTGGAATATTATAAAACCGTATTAATTACTACCCCCCGGATCTGGAGTCACAATTCACGAGCATTCTAGAATTTACTACAAGTAATAGTCTGAAAGAAATACAACTGTTTGAATGAAAGAAAATAGTAGGACATAAAAAATAGACGGGGACTTCAAGGTCTGTGAACGCCGACAGATCTACCTTGAGTCTCCGGACAGCGGACCAATAGCAAAATCTCGATCAACCTGAGCCGGTACCAAAATCTGCACATTAAGTGCAGAGTGCAGCATCAGTACAACCGACCCCATGTACTGGTAAGTGTCGAGCCTAACCTCGGCGAAGTAGTGACGAGGCTAGGACAAGACACCCACATATAACCTGAACAGTATAATCATGCTAATGGAAACAACAGTAAATAAAGAAATAACGCATAAATAATTGGAAGGAGACATACAGTGGGGGAATAAAATATAAAGAGTGAGAATAATAAAAAAACAGAATTAAACCGAAAATCCTTAAACAAATTGAGCAAATAAAACAGCAAAGGAAAACTGCACGGCATCATCCTTCGTGCTTTTACTCTCAACCACACCAAATAAATAAATAGAACGGCACGGCATCACCCTTCGTGCTTTTACTCTCAACCTTACCAAATAAATAAATAGAACGGCACGGCATCACCCGTCGGGACCGTGATGGCGCCTAACATTTCACTTGCTAGGCAAACCAACGTTAGAGAATCATTAAACCAATTCCTTATTCCCATTCAGTAATTAACAATAATTAACTAAGATGAAATATAATAAGTGTGAAATATTATAAAACCGTATTAATTACTACCCCCCGGATCTGGAGTCACAATTCACGAGCATTCTAGAATTTACTACAAGTAATAGTCTCAAAGAAATACAACTGTTTGAATGAAAGAAAACAGTAGGACATAAAAGATAGACAGGGACTTCAAGGTCTGTGAACGCCAACAGATCTACCTTGAGTCTCCGGACAGCGGACCAATAGCAAAATCTCGATCAACCTGAGCCGGTACCAAAATCTACATAGAAAGTGCAGAGTGCAGCATCAGTACAACCGACCCCATGTACTGGTAAGTGTCGAGACTAACCTCGACGAAGTAGTGACGAGGCTAGGACAATACACCCACATATAATCTAAACAGTATAATCATGCTAGTGGCAACAACAGTAAATAAAGAAATAACGCAGAAATAATGGGAAGGGGACATACAGTGGGGGAATACAATATAAAGAATGAGAATAATGAAAAAACAGAATTAAACAAAAAATCCTTAAACAAATTGAGTAAATAAAATAGCAAAGGAAAACTGCACGGCATCACCCTTCGTGGTTTTACTCTCAACCTCACCAAATAAATAAATAGAACGGCACGGCATCACCCGTCGGGACCGTGATGGCGCCTAACATTTCACTTTCTAGGCAAGCCAACGTTAGAGAATCATTAAACCAATTCCTTATTTCCATTCAGTAATTAACAATAATTAACTAAGATGAAATATAATAAGTGTGGAATATTATAAAACCGTATTAATTACTACCCCCCGGATCTGGAGTCACAATTCACGAGCATTCTAGAATTTACTACAAGTAATAGTCTGAAAGAAATACAACTGTTTGAATGAAAGAAAACAGTAGGACATAAAAAATAGACGGGGACTTCAAGGTCTGTGAATGCCGACAGATCTACCTTGAGTCTCCGGACAGCGGACCAATAGCAAAATCTCGATCAACCTTAGCCGGTACCAAAATCTGCACATTAAGTGCAGAGTGCAGCATCAGTACAACTGACCCCATGTACTGGTAAGTGTCGAGCCTAACTTCAGCGAAGTAGTGACGAGGCTAGGACAAGACACCCACATATAACCTGAACAGTATAATCATGCTAATGGAAACAACAGTAAATAAAGAAATAACGCATAAATAATTGGAAGGAGACATACAGTGGGAGAATAAAATATAAAGAGTGAGAATAATAAAAAGACAGAATTAAACCGAAAATCCTTAAACAAATTGAGCAAATAAAACAGCAAAGGAAAACTGCACGGCATCATCCTTCGGGCTTTTACTCTCAACCACACCAAATAAATAAATAGAACGGCACGGCATCACCCTTCGTGCTTTTACTCTCAACCTCACCAAATAAATAAATAGAACGGCACGGCATCACCCGTCGGGACCGTGATGGCGCCTAACATTTCACTTGCTAGGCAAGCCAACGTTAGAGAATCATTAAACCAATTCCTTATTCCCATTCAGTAATTAACAATAATTAACTAAGATGAAATATAATAAGTGTGAAATATTATAAAACCATATTAATTACTACCCCCCGGATCTGGAGTCACAATTCACGAGCATTCTAGAATTTACTACAAGTAATAGTCTGAAAGAAACACAACTGTTTGAATGAAAGAAAATAGTAGGACATAAAAGACAGACGGGGACTTCAAGGTCTGTGAACGCCGACAGATCTACCTTGAGTCTCCGGACAGCGGACCAATAGCAAAATCTCGATCAACCTGAGCCGGTACCAAAATCTACACAGAAAGTGCAGAGTGTAGCATCAGTACAACCGACCCCATATACTTGTAAGTTTCGAGACTAACCTCGACGAAGTAGTGACAAGGCTAGGATAATACACCCACATATAATCTAAACAGTATAATCATGCTAGTGGCAACAACAGTAAATAAAGAAATAACGCAGAAATAATGGGAAGGGGACATACAGTGGGGGAATACAATATAAAGAATGAGAATAATGAAAAAACAGAATTAAACAAAAAATCCTTAAACAAATTGAGTAAATAAAATAGCAAAGGAAAACTGCACGGCATCACCCTTCGTGGTTTTACTCTCAACCTCACCAAATAAATAAATAGAACGGCACGGCATCACCCGTCGGGACCGTGATGGCGCCTAACATTTCACTTTCTAGGCAAGCCAACGTTAGAGAATCATTAAACCAATTCCTTATTTCCATTCAGTAATTAACAATAATTAACTAAGATGAAATATAATAAGTGTGGAATATTATAAAACCGTATTAATTACTACCCCCCGGATCTGGAGTCACAATTCACGAGCATTCTAGAATTTACTACAAGTAATAGTCTGAAAGAAATACAACTGTTTGAATGAAAGAAAACAGTAGGACATAAAAAATAGACGGGGACTTCAAGGTCTGTGAACGCCGACAGATCTACCTTGAGTCTCCGGACAGCGGACCAATAGCAAAATCTCGATCAACCTGAGCCGGTACCAAAATCTGCACATTAAGTGCAGAGTGCAGCATCAGTACAACTGACCCCATGTACTGGTAAGTGTCGAGCCTAACTTCAGCGAAGTAGTGACGAGGCTAGGACAAGACACCCACATATAACCTGAACAGTATAATCATGCTAATGGAAACAACAGTAAATAAAGAAATAACGCATAAATAATTGGAAGGAGACATACAGTGGGGGAATAAAATATAAAGAGTGAGAATAATAAAAAGACAGAATTAAACCGAAAATCCTTAAACAAATTGAGCAAATAAAACAGCAAAGGAAAACTGCACGGCATCATGCTTCGTGCTTTTACTCTCAACCACACCAAATAAATAAATAGAACGGCACGGCATCACCCTTCGTGCTTTTACTCTCAACCTCACCAAATAAATAAATAGAACGGCACGGCATCACCCGTCGGGATCGTGATGGCGCCTAACATTTCACTTGCTAGGCAAGCCAACGTTAGAGAATCATTAAACCAATTCCTTATTCCCATTCAGTAATTAACAATAATTAACTAAGATAAAATATAATAAGTGTGAAATATTATAAAACCGTATTAATTACTACCCCCCGGATCTGGAGTCACAATTCACGAGCATTCTAGAATATACTACAAGTAATAGTCTTAAAGATATACAACCTTTTGAATGAAAGAAAACAGTAGGACATAAAAGATAGACGGGGACTTCAAGATCTGTGAACGCCGACAGATCTACCTTGAGTCTCCGGTCAGCGGACCAAAAGCAAAATCTCGGTCAACCTGAGCTGGTACCAAAATCTGCACATTAAGTGCAGAGTGCAGCATCAGTACAACCGATACCATGTACTGGTAAGTGTCGAGCCTAACCTCGGCGAAATAATGACGAGGCTAGGACAAGACACCCACATATAACCTGAACAGTATAATCATGCTAATGGAAACAACAGTAAATAAAGAAATAACGCATAAATAATTGGAATGAGACATACAGTGGGGGAATAAAATATAAAGAGTGAGAATAATGAAAAGAGAGAATTAAACCGAAAATCCTTAAACAAATTGAGCAAATAAAACAGCAAAGGAAAACTGCACGGCATCATCCTTCGTGCTTATACTCTCAACCACACCAAATAAATAAATAGAGCGGCACGGCATCACCTTTCGTGCTTTTACTCTCAACCTCACCAAATAAATAAATAGAACGGCACGTCATCACCCGTCGGGACTGTGATGGCACCTAACATTTCACTTGCTAGGCAAGTCAACGTTAGAGAATCATTAAACCAATTCATTATTCCCATTCAGTAATTAACAATAATTAACTAAGATGAAATATAATAAGTGTGGAATATTATAAAACCATATTAATTACTACCACCGGATCTAGAGTCACAATTCACGAGCATTCTAGAATTTATTACAAGTAATAGTCTGAAAGAAATACAAAGAGTAGGACATAAAAGATAGACGGGGACTTCAAGGTCTGTGAACGCCGACAGATCTACCTTGAGTCTCCGGACAGCGGACCAATAGCAAAATCTCGATCAACCTGAGCCGGTACCCAAATCTGCACACTAAGTGCAGAGTGCAGCATCAGTACAACCGACCCCATGTACTGGTAAGTGTCGAGCCTAACCTCGGCGAAATAGTGACGAGGCTAGGACAAGACACCGACATATAACCTGAACATATAATTATGCTAATGGAAACAACAGTAAATAAAGAAATAACGCATAAATAATTGGAAGGAGACATGCAGTGGGGGAATACAATATAAAAAGTGAGAATAATGAAACGACAGAATTAAACCGAAAATCCTTAAACAAATTGAGCAAATAAAACAGCAATGGAAAATTGCACGGCATCACCCTTCATGCTTTTACTCTCAACCACACCAAATAAATAAATAGAACGGCACGGCATCTCCCTTCCTGCTTTTACTCTCAACCTCACCAAATAAATAAATAGAACGGCATGGCATCACCCGTCGTGACCGTGATGGCGCCTAACATTTCACTTACTAGGCAAGCCAACGTTAGAGAATCATTAAACCAATTCCTTATTACCATTCAGTAATTAACAATAATTAACTAAGATTGAATATAATAAGTTCGGAATATTATAAAACCGTATTAATTACTACCACCCGGATCTGGAGTCATAATTCACAAGCATTTTAGAATTTACTACAAGTAATAGTCTGAAAGAAATACAACTGTTTGAATGAAAGAAAACAGTAGGACATAAAAGATAGACGGGGACTTCAAGGTCTGTGAACGCCGACAGATCTACCTTGAGTCTCCGGACAGCAGACCAATAGGAAAATCTCGATCAACCTGAGCCGGTACCAAAATCTGCACAGAAAGTGCAAAGTGCAGCATCAGTACAACCGACCCCATGTACTGGTGAGTGTCGAGCCTAACCTCGGCGAAGTAGTGATGAGGCTAGGACAAGACACCCACATATAACCTGAACTGTATAATCATGCTAGTGGAAACAATAGTAAATAAAGAAATAACGCATAAATAATGGGAAGGAGACATATAGTGGGGGAATATAATATAAAGAGTGAGAATAATGAAAAGACAGAATTAAACAAAAAATCCTTAAACAAATTGAGTAAATAAAATAGCAAAGGAAAACTGCATGGCATCACCCTTCGTGATTTTACTCTCAACCTCACCAAATAAATAAATAGAACGGCACGGCATCACCCGTCGGGACCGTGATGGCGCGTAACATTTCACTTGCTAGGCAAACCAACGTTAGAGAATCATTAAACCAATTCCTTATTCCCATTCAGTAATTAACAATAATTAACTAAGATAAAATATAATAAGTGTGGAATATTATAAAACCGTATTAATTACTACCCCCCGGATCTGGAGTCACAATTCACGAGCATTCTAGAATTTACTACAAGTAATAGTCTCAAAGAAATACAACTGTTTGAATGAAAGAAAACAGTAGGACATAAAAGATAGATGGGGACTTCAAGGTCTGTGAACGCCGACAGATCTACCTTGAGTCTCCGGACAGCGGACAAATAGCAAAATCTCGATCAACCTAAGCCGATACAAAAATCTACTCTAAAAGTGCAGAGCGTTGTATCAGTACAACCGACCCCATGTATTGGTAAGTGTCGGGCTTAACCTCGGCGAAGTAGTGACGAGGCTAAGACAATATACCCACATATAACCTAAACAGTATAATCATGCTAGTGGCAACAACAGTAAATAAAGAAATAACGCAAAAATAATGGGAAGGGGACATACAGTGGGGGAATACAATATAAAGAGTGAGAATAATGAAAAGACAGAATTAAACCGAAAATCCTTAAACAAATTGAGCAAATAAAATAGCAAAAGAAAACTGCACGGCATCACCCTTCGTGCTTTTACTCTCAACCTCACCAAATAAATAAATAGAACGGCACGTCATCACCCTTCGTGCTTTTACTCTCTACCTCACCAAATAAATAAATAGAACGGCACGGCATCACCCGTCAGGACCGTGATGGCACCTAACATTTCACTTGCTAGGCAAGCCAACGTTAGAGAATCATTAAACCAATTCCTTATTCCCATTCAGTAATTAACAATAATTAACTAAGATAAAATATAATAAGTGTGGAATAAATTAAAACCGTATTAATTACTACCACCCGGATCTGGATTCACAATTCACGAGCATTCTAGAATTTACTACAAGTAATAGTCTGAAAAAAATACAACTGTTTGAATGAAAGAAAACAGTAGGACATAAAAGATAGACGGGGATTTCAAGGTCTGTGAAAGCCGACAGATCTACCTCGAGTCTCTGGACAGCGGACCAATAGCAAAATCTCGATCAACCTGAGCCGCTACCAAAATCTGCACAGAAAGTGCAGAGTGCAACATCAGTACAACCGATCCCATGTACTGGTAAGTGTCGAGCCTAACCTCGGTGAAGTAGTGACGAGGCTAGGACAAGACACCCACATATAACCTGAACAGTATAATCATGCTAGTGGCAATAACAGTAAATAAAGAAATAATGCAGAAATAATGGGAAGGGGACATAAAGTTGGGGAATACAATATAAAGAGTCAGAATAATGAAAAGACAGAATTAAACCGAAAATCCTTAAACAAAATCAGCAAATAAAACAGCAAAGGAAAACTGCACGGCATCACCCTTCGTGCTTTTACTCTCAACCTCACCAAATAAATAAATAGAACGGCACGACATCACCCTTCGTGCTTTTACTCTCAACCTCACCAAATAAATAAATAGAACGGCATGGCATCAACATTCGTGCATTACCCTTCGTGCTTTTACTCTCAACCTCACCAAATAAATAAATAGAACGGCATGGCATCACCATTCGTGCATTAAACCTCTCATAATATACACGGCATCACCCTTCGTGCTTTACACTCTTCCTCATAATATAAATAATGCATGCATTACATCACCCTTTGTGCTTTACACTCTTCCTCACAATATAAATAATGCATGCACGGCATCACTCTTCGTGCTTTACACTCCTCATCTCAAATCACAGAATCAACAACAACGGGTAGATAGGACTATCACAAAGAAACTAGTATTTTATCCATAATCAATAGCACAATGTAAGCTCAACCTTGAATTAATATTCGAAAGTTACCAAATCTCAGTGAAACCAGATATAAGTCACACAACATTTCAAATAACTCGCTAAGCATGGATAGTAGAATTTAAGGCTACAAAATAGACAAGAATAGAATTTCACTTGCATGCTATGACTCGACAACGATGCATAGATGCTCGTCACCTCACCTATACATCGTATTTAACAACTAAACACGAAGCAAATAAACACATAATACCTATTCCCCCAAGCCAAAGTTAGACACGACACTTACCTCGCTCTGAAGGCCACTTAATTCTCAATCACAGCTTTTCCTTTGGAATTCACCTCCAAACCACTCGTATCTATTCAAAAATGACTCAATAATATCAAATATTACTAAAGAAATCAATTATATTGCATAAATTAAGTTTCCCAAATTTTCCTCCAAAAAGTCAAAAAATCGACCCCCGGCCCGCTTGGTCAAAACCCGAGGTTCGAACTAAAATTCATTTGTCCATTCACCCCCGAGCCCAAATATATAATTAGTTTTGGAATTCGACCTCAAGAAGGACGTGCCAGAACACCTGCTGTAGCAAAATACCAGATTTTTCAACTCCGTTTGTCACCAAATTTCACAGACAAGTCTTAAATATCATAATGAACCTGTACCGAGCTCCGGAACTAGAATGCGGACCCGGCACTAACAATTCCAAACATCAATCAATTCTTAAAAACAATTAATTTTCAGACTTTTAATTTTCATCAAAAATTCATAACTTGAGCTAGGCACCTCCGAATTCAATTCTGGGCATACGCCCAGGTCCCATAATTTGATACGGACCCACCGGGACCGTCAAAATACGGATCCGAGCCCGTTTATCAAAAATGTTGGCCGAAGTCAACTAAAATCAACTTTAAAGGCATAAATTCTTATTTTCATCAATTTTCAACATAAAAGCTTTTTGGAAACATGCCCGGACTGCGACCGCAAATCGAGGAGGGTAAAAATGAGGTTTTAAAGGCTTAAGAGCGCAGATTCGAGTTCTAAAACATAAGATGACCTTTTGGATCATCACAGTTACCCCTTAGGCATTGAGTCTTATATGGAAATTGTGTAATTGAAAAGCATGTACGCGAGGTGACGAGTACGTACTTGGTTTATATGTGCAAATTATATCGGTTGAAATTCGTAGACGCCCTTAAGTATTAAGTTGGAAAATTATTGTAACTTATTAAATCCCTTATTTGTCATGCCTCATTCCTTATTTGTCGGGGTTGTTTTTATATGATAATTTGGTGTGATTGCCACTTGACTTTTATGTGAACTCTGTGTTTGTTTGAGTTTTCATTTTTATGGAAAATATTTTCATTATTGATTTTACTTACAGATAATTTAAATGGAAAATTTAGTTAATAAGCTGAATAAATCTATTTGTTCCCTGAAGTTGTGATTTAAAAGAGGTGTTCTTCCTGGATGAATTACTTGTCAGTTCACGTTGTTGAATATTTGGTATTGAATTATAAAGGCCGTGAATCATATTGAGACAAAGTGCCAAATTGTGAAATATTAATCGGTTTAGTAGTTCACTCCCGAACATTTTGTTAAGATGTTGTGCACATTATGATCGAGTCGTGGCTCCTTATTGTAGAAAAATAATGTGTTGTAAGAATTGAGCAATTGATGAGCAATTTGTGATATGTTGTAAGAATTGAGTATTTGATGTGCAATTTATGATATGTTGTAAGAATTGAGCACTTGATGCACAATTTATGATATGTTGTAAGATTTGAGCACTTGATGTGCAATTTATGATATGTTGTAAGATGAGCACTTGATGTACAAATTGTGATATGTTGTAAGATTTGAGCACTTGATGTGCAATTTGTGATATGTGGTAAGATTTGAGCACTTGATGTGCAATTTGTGATATGTTGTGATATGTGAGCACTTGAGGTGCAAGTTGTATTATGCTGTGATGTTTGGCCACTTGAGGTGCGATTTGTTAAATATTGTGATATTGATACGCATGCGGTGAGATAAGGGTGGCTTGAAATGCGTGGCTTGTAGGGGAACTACTAGAAGACATGCGGTGAGATAAGGGTGGCTTGAAATGCGTGGCTAGTAGGAAAACTACTAGAAGTCATGCGGTGTGATAAGGGTGGCTAAAACGCGAGATGCTATTTCGGAAAAAAATGATTATTAAAGAATAATATGTGAAGGCTCCCGCAGTGATATAACAAAAGATTGTGAATTTATTTATGATTTGGGACTACGAGGCGGTACCTCGGGAGTGCCCTTTTGTTGATATCTCTCTATGGCTGCACTTGCCTTTGGTTATCTTGTTTTTCCGTGATTTGTAAATTCTTGTGTTTTCCTTGATATATTGTGTCGACCTTGACTTTTTCGTACGAGACATTGAGGATTTGTATTTTTGGGTTGTACTCGTTTTTGATGATTGAGTTGTTTTAAATAAAAAAATAATTTCTAGTATGTTTAAATTAATAAATTCTATATCCAAATCAATAGTTTATCTGATGCTTTATTTTCATGGAAATGTCATTTTTCCTCACTCAAATAATTTCTAAAATAAACTTATCTTTTTATTGATTTCTTACTTGATTTAAAGATTTTAACCTTACTTTATTGAAAATAAATTGATCCTGCGGATCTTATATACATTGATATTTTGGTACGTGAGCTGTCCGTGCAGTTATGAAAATAATATGGGCATGAGGTGCCGGGGAAAAATATGATGATTTTATTATTGACACGTGAGTTGTCGGTGTGATGGTGATAGAAATATGGGCACGAAGTGCCGTGAAAAATATGAAAGTGGGCCGAGACCCATAATTTTTATGATTGTGAAATGAGGTGTCACATGGTGACTTTTACTTGAAAATATATTTATTGGAAAAAAGTATATTCGAAAGATATTTATCTTAAAGAATAATATATGAAGGATTTATATTTGAAGGACTTGACTTATTGATTGTACTTGTGTTCCTTATTCGCCTGAGTAATAATTATGTTATTCTTGTTGCCTTGTTGTTATGTCACTGGTTGAGTTTGTTGTTATCATTGCTAGTTGTTTTCTAGTACTATTGTATACTGCTATATTGCACAGGTTATTTGACTAGTGAGTGTCTTGACTGTACCTCATCTCTACTCCACTGAGGTTAGTCTTGATACTTACTGGGTGCCGGCCGTGGTGTACTCATACTACACTTCTGCACATATTTGTGCAGAGCCAGGTATTGGAGGTATCGAACCCGGACAGAGTTAGAGTGTGATAGCAAGAATTCAAGGTAGAGCTGCTTGGTCAATGCGGTCCCTTGGAGTCTGTTCATTTCATTGTATTGTTAATTTTTAATCAAGCAGTATTGTATATTTTGTCCTCGTGATCATTCTATGTATTCAGTTAGAGTTTGTGACTCAGTATTACCAGTCTTGGGAAGGTGTTATAATTATTTTCGCTGTTGGTTTTGTTTATTAAAAAAATGGCTTGAATTGTAATTAAAATCAGCTTACTTAGTCTTAGAGACTAAGTGCCATCACGACGCCTATGGTGGGATTTTGGGTAATGACAAGTTGGTATCAGAGCTCTAGGTTCATAGGTTCTACGAGTCACGAACTAGTCTAGTAGAGTCTTGCGGATCAGTAAGGAGACGTCTGTACTTATCTTCGAGAGGCTACAGAATTGTTAGGAAATTTCCACTTCTTTAATTCATGTCGTGCGAAATTTGTTGAATTTAGAATTTGAGCCTTTGTATCTCTTTTCTCTTATGATGGTGAGGACATGTGGTACTGGGTCACCTAAGCAGACACCCGCGTATACTGCTAGGGCCGCAAGAGTTAGAGGCCGAGGAAGGGCACGTGCAGCGACTAGAGCACCTGTCAGAACAGCAGTTGAGGAGCCGCCAGCAGCTCCAGTTTGGGGATAGGTACCATAAGCACCTGTTGTTACCCCCGAACTTTAGGAGACTTTAGCACAGTTCCTGAGTATGTTTGGTACATTAACTCAGGCGGGACTGATCTTCGTTGCATCAAATATTTCACAGATTGGGGGAGTAGCTCAGACTCCTACCACGACTTCAGAGGAGCAGGTTTACATTGGTCAGGTTACTGGTGTAGTACCGGTACAACTGGTTCAGCCTGAGGCAGGCCAGGGGCATCAGAAGAAGAACAAAAGAGAATTGAAAGGTTTAAGAGGTATAGTCCACCTATTTTCAGTGGCACGTCTACAGAGGATGTATCACTGTCAGGCGCAGTGTATCAGTGGTGGTAAATCTATGAAGAAGGTAGACTAGCCGATGCAACACCACCAACTTGTGCTCAATTTTCAGAAATGTTCTTGAAAGAATTTATTCCCCAGACTCTCCGAGATGTGTGGCGCACATAGTTTGCATGGTTGCGTCAAGGCACTATGACAGTGTCAGAATATGCTATCAGGTTCAGTGAGTTGTCATGCACCTATCTTGGTTTCTACAGTCAGAGAACGGGTCCGCAGATTCATTGAGGGGCTCGATTATGATATTAAAATATGCATGGCTCGAGAGTTGCAAACTGATACTCCATTTCAACAAGTAGTGGAGATTGAAAGGAAGATTGAGGGTGTTTTAGGCGAGGAAAGGCAGTCTAAGGAGGCCAAAAGGTCTTGAATTTTACTCTTCAGCTAGGACCCATTATGGCAGAGGCTCGAGCAGTCGGCCAGCTCAGTCTGCACATCAGATTACTCGGGGTGCTCAAGTAAGTTCTTATAGTGCACCACCGACACAAAATTCTTACAGTGGTTATTCCAGCTATCCGGTACTAACTCAATACGAGCAGCCGCGACCTCAGAAGGGTTGTTATGAATGTGGTGATACTAGACATATCATGAGAGATTGTCCCAGACTTGGGAGAGATGGATTTCATCAGAACACTCAGGCTATAGGCCCCAATGCAGTTACTACCCCACGTGTACAGCCAGTTAGGGATGGAGGAAAGACGGGTAGAGGACGCCTAAGAGGTGGAGGCCCGACCCGTTGATATAATTGCTCTGATTTGGCTGAGGCCGATACACCAGATGGTGTTGTTACAGGTATGATCCTGATTTGTTATAAAAGGATAATTCTCCTTAATTTGATTCGGTTCTGAATATTGAGGTAAGTCCTCCTATTATGCTCCGCTTATGGATGAGCATCGTAATTTTGTGAACTACTTATATGTTTATCCCTGTTGGGAGGTTTGATGATGTTAGCTTGTGTCTATCATTTTATTTTTGGGCACCATTAAGGACTATAAGTCCAAAATTAAATTTTATTACTCACTACAATGGGTTTTGATGTGATTTCGGGATATTTGATTTCAATTTTATGAATTATATGCCCTACCGGTATGCGGGTTCATTAATTGTTGTGAAAATTGTTTACAAAATTTATTGAAAAGAAGAAAGAAAAGAAATTGAAAATTCAGTTGGCACAATATGCAAAATACTTGTGATTCAGAGTTGAGGACGAGATCCTCGCATTTTTATATGATGTGAAATATTTAAACTGGGTTACAAGCCACGATGAAAGTTATATAAGGACGAGGTCCTTGTGGTGAAATATTTATGAGTTTAAATTCTCCCTTTGTGAAGTTAAATTTGTACTATGGTACTAATAGGGAGTTACGCCTGATAGGCTTATGTGATAATTCTTTTATGTGTTTCTATGCCATAATTGTGCTGTAATTATTGAGCTTTAGCCTACGAGGTGACTGCGCAGGTGCCGTTAAATGTAACTCGTTAAGTCGAGTAAATTGTTATGAGGTCTTCATGCCTCACATATTGTTGGCAGTGTTGTAAAAATTTGAAACGAGGTATTGGTTAATATGAGATTAAATGATGATGATGGAATTAATTATGAACAGCTTTTAAGACCGGAGATATGGTGATGAGCATACATATGATGTGCTTCATGTCCTGATATCATTATGTTAATGCAATGCTTGTAATGTTGAGATTAGTTTTATGGATATATACCTTGTGGTGTTTTGTTGGGTTGTGGAGGTGCTGTTAGTAGTTGTTTTGGTGTTACTCTGGCAGGTGGATAGGCCCAATTACAGGGGAGACTGTGCCGAAATTTCTGAAAAATTTAGGAATTAGTAAAATATGGGTGAATGAGATTTGCAAAAGAAGGGATAAGTTATGTTATGTGTTTGAGGGCAAATGATCCTAAGCGGGGGAGAATGTAACACCCCAAAAAATTTTTGAAGTACCTCAACACTATCAAAAAAGTTGATGTGTGCGTAGGCACGAGTTGCTATAGTCAGTTGAGACTAATACCGTGCGTTGATGTGAAAATCGGGCCTTTTGAAAATATTTGGAGTGTAAAAAATTTAGTCTTAAAATTTACAAATATGGATAAAAGGAATAATATCAATTGAGATGGTGTTTTCGGGCTTATGTCGAATAGGGTAACGTGGGATCACCCTCCAGGTATGTGCGTGGTAAGATGGAATAGTGATTTGATGGCTTGAAAAACAACTCTTGGCAGTTCGAGAACGAACGTATGTTTAAGTGGGGGAGAATGTAATGACCCGGCTTGTCGTTTTGAGTAATTACTCTCCTCTCTACTATTTGAAGTCTCGAATAGCTTCATATGATGTATTATGACTTGTTTGCAAAATTTGAGGTCAATCGGGCTTGATTTGCTATATTTCGACATCGATTCTTCAAGAATACGTGGTATCACATTAAGAAAATGAGCTCCAAATCCAGTTTTGATTGAATCATTATATCCGTATTGAAATTCTGGAGCCATATCAAAAAGAATCGTCGAATTCGGACATCGTATGAGAGAGTTATGCCCATTTCCGTATCGGAAAAGATTTCCCGTCGCCGCGAGCGCCTAGGGTAGCGTGGGGGTGCTAGCCCTGTCACTGGGATATTTAAGGGTACTGGAAATAGCGCCACAGGCAGCGCCCCACGCTACCTGTGACGCTTGAAAACACTAGAGGCTCTATAAACGGGTTTTTTGGCCATTTTTGACATAAGAATAGTTGGGGAGCTCGGTTTGGGTGCTTTTTGGGCGATTTTTACGGGTAAACATTGTGTTAAGTATTACTTATCTTATATTGATTATATTTCATGATTCCATACTCATTTACATCATGAATCCGGGAATTTATGGAAGAAAAATTAGATTTTTGTAAAATCTACCAAAAATATAAAATGAAGATTTGAAGGTCAATCCGATATCGAAATTTGATAAAATTGGTATGGGTGGACTCGTAATTGAATGAGTTGTCGTATTTTGTGAGTTTCATTGGATTCCGAGACGTGAGCCCCATGGGCCATTTTTGAGTTAAATTTCGGATTTTGTTAGAAATTAGTATTTTCATATGGAATTAATTCCTACGATTCGTGTTGAGTATATCAAATTGTTTGTGACTAGATTTGAAGCTTTCAGACACGAATTTGTGAGGCAAAGGTTTATTGTAATCTTGAAATTGGTTGAGAAACGAGGTAAGTATCTTGTCTAACCTCGAGTGGGGGAATTACCCCTTAGGCATTGAGTCTTATATGGAAATTGTGTAATTGAAAATCATGTACGCGAGGTGACGAGTGCGTACTTGGTTTATATGTGCAAATTATATCGGTTGAAATTCGTAGATGCCCTTAAGTATTAAGTTGGAAAATTGTTATAACTTATTAAATCCCTTATTTGTCATGCCTCATTTCTTGTTTGCCGAGATTGTTTCTATATGATAATTTGGTGTGATTGCCACTTAACTTTTATGTGAACTCTATGTTTGTTTGAGTTTCCATTTTTATGGAAAATACTTTCATTATTGATTTTACTTACAGATAATTTAAATGAAAAATTTAGTTAATAAGCTGAATAAATCTATTTGTTCCCTGAAGTTGTGATTTAAAAGAGGTGTTGTTCCTAAATGAATTACTTGTCAGTTCATGTTGTTGAAAATTTGGTATTGAATTATAAAGGCCGTGAATCATATTGAGGCAAAGTGCTAAATTGTAAAATATTATTCGGTTGAGTTGTCCACTCCCGAATATTTTGTTAAGATGTTGTGCACATTATGATCGAGTCGTGGCTCCTTATTGTAGAAAAATAATGTGTTGTAAGAATTGAGCACTTGATGTGCAATTTGTGATATGTTGTAAGAATTGAGCATTTGATGTGCAATTTATAATATGTTGTAAGATTTGAGCACTTGATTTGTAATTTATGATATGTTGTAAGATTTGAGCACTTGATGTGCAATTTATGATATGCTGTAAGATTTGAGCACTTGATGTGCAATTTGTGATATGTTGTAAGATTTGAGCACTTGATGTGCAATTTGTGATATGTTGTAAGATTTAAGCACTTGATGTGCAATTTGTGATATGTGGTTTGAGCACTTGATGTGCAATTTGTGATATGTTGTGATATGTGAGCACCTGAGGTGCAGGTTGTATTATGTTGTGATGTTGGGCCACTTGAGGTGCGATTTGTGAAATATTGTGATATTGATACGCATGCGGTGAGATAAGGGTGGCTTGAAACGCTTGGCTAGTAGGGTCACTACTAGAAGTCATGCGGTGATATAAGGTCGTATTGTTGAAACGCATGCGGTGAGATAAGAGTAGCTTGAAATGCGTGGCTAGTAGGGAAACTACTAGAAGTCATGCGGTGAGAAAAGGGTGGCTTGAAACACGTGGCTAGTAGGGGAACTACTATAAGTCATGCGGTGTGATAAGGGTGGCTAAAACGCAGGATGCTATTTCGAGAAAAATGATTTTTAAAGAATAATATGTGAAGGCTCCCGCGGTGATATAACGAAAGATTGTGAATTTATTTATGATTTGGGACTACGAGGCGGTACTTCGGGAGTACCCTTTTGTTGATATCTCTCTATGGCTGCACTTGCCTTTGGTTATCTTATTTTTCCGTAATTTATAAATTCTTGTGTTTTCCTTGATGTATTATGTCGACCTTGACTTTTTCGTACGAGACTTTGAGGATTTGTATTTTTGGGTTGTACTTGTTGTTGATGATTGAGTTGTTT
The DNA here is from genome assembly GCF_000390325.3 of Nicotiana tomentosiformis. Classification (NCBI taxonomy): domain Eukaryota; kingdom Viridiplantae; phylum Streptophyta; class Magnoliopsida; order Solanales; family Solanaceae; genus Nicotiana; species Nicotiana tomentosiformis. The sequence continues at coordinate 30,202,270 of NC_090823.1, forward strand.
TAAATAAAAGAAACATTTCTAGTATGTTTAAATTAATAAATTCTATATCCAAATCAGTAGCTTATCTGATGCTTTATTTTAATGGAAATGTCATTTTTCCTCACTCAAACGATTTCTAAAATAAACTTATCTTTTTGTTGATTTCTTACTTGTTTTAAAGATTTTAACCTTACTTTATTGAAAATAAATTGATCTTGCGGATCTTATATACATTTATATTTTGGTACGTGAGTTATCCGTGCAGTTTTGAAAATAATATGGGCATGAGGTGCCGGGAAAAAATATGATGATTTTATTATTGACACGTGAGTTGTCAATGTGATGGTGATAGAAATATGGGCACGAAGTGCCGTGAAAAATATGAAAGTGGGCCGAGACCCGTAATTTTTATGATTGTGAAATGAGGTGTCACATGGTGACTTTTACTTGAAAATATATTTATTGGAAAAAAGTATATTCAAAAGATATTTATCTTAAAGAATAATATGTGAAGGATTTATATTTGAAGGACTTGACTTATTGATTGTACTTGTGTTCCTTATTCGCCTGAGTAATAATTATGATGTTCTTATTGCCTTGTTGTTATATCACTGGTTGAGTTTGTTGTTATCATTGCTAGTTGTTTTTCAGTACTATTATATACTGCTATATTGCACAGGTTATTTGACTAGTGAGTGTCTTGATTGTACCTCGTCTCTACTCCACTGAGGTTAGTCTTGATACTTACTGGGTACCGACCGTGGTGTACTCATACTACACTTCTGCACATATTTGTGCAGAGCCAGGTATTGGAGGTATCGGACCCGGACAGAGTTAGAGTGTGATCGCAAGGATTCAAGGTAGAGCTTCTTGGTCATCGCAGTCCCTTGGAGTCTGTTCATTAAATTGTACCGTTAATTTTTAATCAAACAGTATTATATATTTGGTCCTCGTGATCATTCTATGTATTCAGCTAGAGTTCGTGACTCAGCTGGAGTTCGTGACTCAGTATTACCAGTCTTGGAAAGGTGTTATAATTATTTCCATTGTTGGTTTCGTTTATTAAAAAAAATGGCTTAAATTGTAATTAAAATTAGCTTACTAAGTCTTAGAGACTAAGTGTCATCATGAAACTTGTGGTGGGATTTTGGGTCATGACAATTGGACATCATACACTAATGTGGACATCGTATCAATTTTACAGTCAAAGTTGACTGATGTCCAGCTTCGAATATTTAGGGAAAGCTAATTTGGGTATTTCCTTAATTTACCTCGAGTTGCTATCCAGGCACAACTAATTCGTTCTTTAATTATTAGGGAGTTGGTTCATGATAAGTGTGATCAATTTTATGTGAAATTGAATGACGAATGTATTTTATTAGTCTTAAAGAATTTGGTGTTGTAAGTGGTTTAAACTGTTGTGGCAATGAACATGTTGAGGGTAACTTCAGTGAACCCAATAGGTTGGTGGATACTTATTTTTCTGGTTTTGAAGCGGTGTCAAAGAAGTCGCTTATTAATTGTTTTGAGAAGAAGAAATGACAGTCTGATGAAGACGCGGTTAAGATTGCAATCATTTATTTCATAAACACATTTTTAATGTCCACTCAAGCTCGGAAGACATTTATAACTAAACGTGATTTCCATCTTGTCGATAGTGGTGAGTATGTGTCCTTTCCCTAGGGTAAGATTGTGTTTCGAGCTTTATTGAAGTCGGTGAGGGACAGGTTGAGGGGAAAGTCTGAGTTTTATAGGATTGGTGGATTTCCTCTTGCACTACAAGTGTGGTTCTATGAATGTTGCACTTTAGTTGATAAAAAGTTTGGTGTTCGCGTTGGAGATCATACACCACGCATATTGTATTGAGAAATGACAGACAGGCCAACGCATGGGGACTTCTCTACTGGTTTCTTCAACATAACAGGGAATAAGATACCAGCTTTTATGTATTGATGGGTTATACATATATGATACATTGTAATTCAATGTGATACATCAAATATACAGTTTTTATACATCTTTGATACATCTAGGACTGAACCACTTTTTGTTACATTTGCAGTTTAAAAATATTTCTCCTACAACTGAAGAGCTAAGGAGATTTACTTTGCCTATTGAAGTTAACGATGAGTATCAGAAATATTTGACATCACGTAACAGGGAAAAACTTTCTATTGATGATAGCAATGATTTTGTCACGCCACCTCCGAAACAGATTAAGGAGCATGTCCCACTAAAAAAGAGGCTAGGTTTTTAACCTGTTGATTATGAATGTGAGTTATAGAAGCTGAAAGTTAATGTTAAACAGGTCTGTATTGGTTTTATATATATATATATATATATATATATATATATATATATATATATATATATATATATATATATATGAAAGTTTTGTTAGAAATGTATATTCAAAGTCTATTATTTTTCTTATTTATTTTCTTTTGTAGCTCCATAAGCAGTTAAAGTCCTTCATGGAATATGTTATACATAAATTCAAGGAAGTCTTTGAGTTGATATATTCCAAGGTATGTGTTTCTTTTTTATTGTGCATTTCCTTTTATTTTTTAGCTAACTTACTGTATCTTTTTTTTAAAACTAGCTTGGTGCAAGCAAAGACAAATATGGTGCACATCCAGAGGAAGACACAAGTGGTCATCAAGACAATGATGATTTTTGAGCAATATGGAGTTTGGTAGCAATGAAGATGTTGACATGGATAGTTGTAAGGTGTGTTTAGTTGTGCTTTCTGTATTTTTCCTTTTTCTTTTCTTTGTTGTTTTTTATAATTTAATTATTGTTTTAAAATAAATTGGTCGGTAGAAGTGAAGGCAAAGATATTCCACATTCTCAAGGAGATACCAGCGCGCATTATCGTAATAATATTGTGCTCGATGCAGTAGATTAGTTAGGTGTCAATATCATGGAAGAACCTTCTTGTATGAAAGTTAACATGTTCGTTGCTAAAGTAACTTTCACACGAGATGTAGCGCATATTGGCGCTATTGGTGAGACTGCAGATGAGGCGGTAGGGGTGATGGAGGCAGAATATGAGAAAGAAAAGGTTCCCGAATCTCAGACTGGCATTGTTTGTGTGACTGCAAGTGTTGATGAGGCGGCAAGGGAGGTGAAGGAACAATCTGAGAAAGAGGTTCCTGAATCTCAGATTGTTCTGTACCAGCCTAAATTACTTCCTGAAGTTTTGCCGCAAATGGAACAAAAGAAAGAGATGTCATACAAAAGGCCGTGCAGTCTCCGTTCAATAATCTATTTGATTCAGGATTCAGTAGTGGTGTTGTTGCAGCGAAAGAAAAAAATCAAATTTATGCTGTTAAGTATCCTTTTCAAAGAAAAATCGGAACTGGCGTTAATAGTTCTTTGTTGAATGTATTTGCTTCGTGGGTCAAAGAACGGAAGTCCAAAAAGAAGTATGTTTCCAACTTCTGACTTTTGTTCAGTTTTATATTTTAATATATTGTCATTTGTAGTATTATTTTATATCAAATCATTGTATCTCTTTTGTGTATATTTGTTACCAGGAATGAAATTTACCCGAACCATGTTAGTGAACTCAATCCTGCTTATGATCTTGGTGTATATCATGTTGAAGACAAAAAATGGTGTCACACTTTGGCATATAATGGTCAGCCTTTGGATGAATCGATATGTAAGAAGTTACTTTTACAATTTTTTTATTTTTTATTTCCGCCAGTGTACACGTGATCAAGCCTCTTAAGTTAGAACAGATTATTAATTGCTATCTTTCCTGGCACAAGAGAAGTAATGAGCATTCATTTTTCTTTATTTTCTGTGAATTTGGTTTGAAAAAGTGTAGCTTCTTAAAGCTTACGAGCCTTCAAGTTGTGATGATTTCTACTGTCACATCTAGAATAGTGACTAATGATGGAAATTTCTTTTGACCTCTAAGACCTAAGCTTGATGAAACATATCTCTATTAGTGTAATACTTATCCTAATTACTAAAATGCATCTTCAAAGGAGATAAATGAATTTTAAATTTTTTGGGTTTACCTCTAATAATGCTAATGGAAAGAGAGACCACGGAATTGGTTGACACAAATTTGTCATCATTTGGTTACCTATTTTATACTATTTATAGTGATTAATTATTTATTATGTTTTATTTCAGCACATTGATGTTTTGTTCTATTATTTGAGGAAGAAGGGGAAGTATGACAAAGACCTACCTCATGGCACACTGTGGAGCACGTCTTAATGCCAATAAATATTGCAGAATAATGGCATTGGATAATGGATGTGATGTCATTCAAGGATAGGTGCATTTATATGTATGACTCTATGTACGGTGGAGCTGCTCATCAAACCAAAGTTCATAACACAATGCGCAAGTATTCTGTGTTGTTGCCTCATTTTTTGTGCACGCGCATTTCTATTTAAACAAAAAAGATATTAATTGGCGCACTGGTGTCTACAAATCAAAGGACATGATTACTCCTTTTGATGTAAAACTGGTTGAAGGACTGCCTCAATAAGTCGAAGCATATGAATTTTTTTCAACACAATCTATTTTTTTTAGATTCAGCAGTTTGATAATTGTTGTTATTTTCATTTTTGTATTGATTGTGGTGTATTTGCAGCATCATTTTCTGAGCATTTCATTGAGGACAAGACACCTCCTAAAAGATTCAATGCCTATGCACATCGGCGCAAATTTGGTGCTCTCTTGTGGGATTATGCTAGAAAGAAGATGGAACTGAACGCGCAAAGTGATAATGAGATTATTGGCCGACAGAATATGCCGTGAAAGCGGAAGAAGTAACTACCTTTGTCATTGTTGTAGGATGAACTCAATAATTTCGTTTTGTTATGTTGTCATTGTTGTAAGACGGATCAGATTTGTTTGTGTTTGAATTTTTTGAATACTTTTAAGATTTGTACGGCAAATGAGATGTCTACTCTATTATAAAGGTTTAATGAGTTTTAGTGCAATATTGGAGTGTTGCAGTTTAGTTTATTTTGATGTTTTCTCTCTTGATTTTGTGTTGTGAATTCAAGATATAAAAAATATACAGTAGTTTATGATACACTATTTCTTTCAGATACACGTATGATACACACATGATACACATATGATACACACATAATACATAGATGATACAGTCGTTTTTGGGTTACTACACAGTTAGTTTCTTCACAATGAGTTCTGCAGTTTGTTTGATTTCCGAATATGTATTGATGAAGCCATACTCTTATTTGCAAATTTCTAAAACTATTTGCACAGTTTTCTAGCTGGTACGACTGTTTTCCATTAGTTAGCTTTGTTATTACACAAATACAGATATGAGTAAAAGCCTATACTCAGAGATACATAGGTGATACACAAGAGATACATAGATGATACAAATATAATACATAGCTGATACAACTTCTTTTTTAATCAAACAGATGTATGATTTATCGATACACAGAGATACATAGGTGATACACAAGAGATAAAAATATGATACATAGCTGATATAACTTTTTTTTTAATCAAACGGATGTATGATTTAAAAAATACACTTACAATACGATTTTAAATGATAGATCAAATACTTATTTATATCTAAAATTCAAATGGCATTATGCATTGATACAGTCCTTGATATATTGGATTTTTCTAAATCTTTATGATATTCAGTAAAGTAAAATAACAAGCAATTCTAAGTTTGACATATTTCATCTTCACTTTGGATTATGTCTACAAGTTTTCCTTGCAATGACCCGACCGGATGTTTTGAGATCTAGCGTATCGTTCGGTGGGTTGAGGCCTTGAGTAGCTTCACTTCAGGTATTATGACTTATACGTGTGGTCGGAATTGAATTTTGGAAAGTTCGGGATTGATTTGGAAAGAAAATTCTAATTTCGAAAGCTTTAAGTTGGAAGAATTGACTAAGGTTCGACTTTTGAGTAAAAGACCTCAGAATCAGGATTTGAAGGTTCTAACGGGTTTGTATGATGATTTTGGTCTTAGGAGCTTATCGGGATGTTGATTTGGAGGTCCATAGGCTATTTCGGCATCAATTGGCGGAAGTTGGAAATTTGGATTATTTTTGAGAAGTTTGACCGGTGGTTGACTTTTTGATATCGGGGTCAGATTCTGATTCCGAAAGTTGGAGTAGGTTCGTAATGTCAAATAGGATTTGTGTGCCAAACTTTAGGTCAATCGGACTTGATTTGATAGGTTTCGGCATCGAATGTAGAAGTTAGAAGTTTTAAAATTTATTAAGCTTGAATTGGGGTGCGATTCGTGGTTTTAGCGTTGGTTGATGTAATTTGGAGGTCCGACTAAGTTCGTATTATGTTTGAGGACTGGTTGGTATATCTGGTCGAGGTCTCGGGGGCCTCAGGTGGATTCCGAATGGTTAACAGATTGATTTTGGCCTTATGAAAATGCTGGTTGCAGCATATCTGGTGTAACCGCACCTGCGAGGTTTTGGCCACAGGTGCGGAGCCGCCGAAGTGACCTTTGGACTAAGCTAAGTGGCTGCATATGCGAGTGTATTTCCGCAGATGCGAAGGGAACTCCGCAGAAGCGAAAAACGAGAAAGGCAGCTTGGTCGCAAAAGCGGAGTGGCATCCGCACATACGGGAGCATAGAAGTGCGTGGTGGACCGCAAAAGCGTAAAATGGTCCGCAGAAGCGGGTTTCTCCTGGCTTGTAGGGGACCACATCTGCAATGAATTTTCAGCAGGTGCAGCTGGTGTTCCGCAAGTGCGGAAAATCGGCTGGGCTGATTGTTTTAAAGCGGGGTGATTTTGGGGAGTTTCAAGGGGAGATTTTCATCAAGCAACACAAGGTAAGTGATTTTCACCAATTGCAAGTCAATTACATGGATTCTACAAGGATTTAACATGGAAATTTACGAAAATATTTGGGATTTTTGGTAGAAAACCTAAAATTTGGTACTGTTTGATTTTGACCACGAAATTGGACATGGAATTGAGAATAAATTATATATTTGAGTTCGTAGGGTTATGGGTAATGATTATCTTCAAAAAATTTCGGAATCCGGACACGGGGGCCTGAGGGTCGATTTTTATAGACTTTTCGAGCGGAGTTGGGAATTGTTTCAATTGATTAATTTTGGGTATTAGAGTACCTTTTGGTTGGTTTGTACATTGTTTGTATAGTTTTGGATCTACGGGCTTTGGTTGAGGTGTTAGAGAGGCCTTGGAGCCGATTTTTGGAACTTCAGAGCGAGGTAAGTCTCATGTCTAACCTTGTGAGAGAGAAACTACCCCATATGTGATATTTATTGGTATGTGTAACTAGATGTGGTTGCTACGTACACATGAGGTGACGAGAGTCCGTACGTAGCTATAACATGTTTATGTCTGGGTAGACCTAGAATTTTATCCTGTAATATTTGAATTATTTGAACTCATGTTGCTGACATTAATTAATCGAAGTTATAAATGAAATTGATTTAGAAATAATTATATGTATACTAGGCCAAGCCTTAATACTTTGAGTTGTGGGCAAGTTATTTGAGAAACGGTAAAGATTATATCCATTTTGTACCCACGTATGGTGTTGTAAACACGTGTCTTGTAATTCGGTAATTTCCTTCCTTTTCTTATGGAGCGGGCCGAACGCCTCGGCAGTATATAGATGCATCTATGGTTCGTGCCTCTCGATCCTCGGCAGTGTACACATTATTCCGAATCGGGCAGAACATCTCCGGCATAATCGTGTGTTATATCTCTTGTAGCCCGAATATTCACGAGTTAACCTCTCTACTGATGCCCGGCATTTTATTCGGTACTCCGGGTTTATTTGATGATGACACTTGATAATTTTCGGAGATGCTAAGATAGAATACAAGATTGAAAAAATTCATACTTTAAAGGAAATAATTGGAAACTCTTGAGATTTACAGATTTACTTCACTATTGATGTGCACTTCATACATGTTATGGATTATTATATTATTGCTTGGACCTCTAGTAAGTGTCGATGTTGACCCCTCGTCACAACTTCTCCGGGGTTAGGCTAGATACTTACTGGGTACACGTTGATTTACGTACTCATGCTGCACTTCTGCACTAAATGTGTAGGATCTGACAGGTTCATTGGTGACCACCTTGGCGCGAAGGCGCACATGCTGGAGAGACTTCATGTGAGCTGCATTCCAGGCTACGCATCGCAGTCCATCGAGTCTCCATTGTATTATTTATTTTATTCTGTCTTATTACATTCAAAACAGATGTTGTATTATTGTTATATTCCTTAGAAAATGCTCATGCACTTGTGACACTAGGTTTTGGGGATTTCTACGGGTTGTTCGTTGTTATAATTGTGTGAATACTTTCATTTACTTGGTAAATTCTATTTGATATTGTTCAATTAATGAAAAACCAGGATTTCAAAACACTAAAAATGAGTAAATAAGTTGGTAGATTATTGTTGGCTTGCCTGACGGCGGTGCTAGGCGTCATCATGACCTTTTGCAGATTTTGGGTCATGACATTCCTGTTGTTACCTTCTTCTTCATACTGTACACATGAAATCGACCTTTTTCGTTCCCTTTCAGATATTGTCTTGCACCTCCCCTTCCTTGGCCTTCCTATTGATTTAGTCACGTCTGGTGGCAAGACGTTTTCATCTTGAACTTCTGCAGAAATTTTCCATGTGCTTTCATTAGGAAACGGATAAATTGGAATTTCATAGGTCTTCAATAGGTACTTCCTAGTGTATTATACCGAGCAATGCTCAATGTGATCAATATATTTGTATTTTAATACTGCCCAAGCATGTGCACATGGCAGCTCATCTAACTGAAACCTTCTACAGTTGCAAGTTCGATCTTTTAAGAATACCATTCTCTGCTTACCCTTGTCAAGTACTGAATATAAGTAACTCGTCGAAGGGGTCACCTACAAAACTTATCAACTATCATTAGTGGTAACAAAGTAGATGCCCTCAAAATGCATATACTAGAGAGCCTACAAGATTCAAAATAGCTTAATATCATGTCAAACCAACCAATATTTCAGCAGTGGAGTAGGCATAGATGCTACATTAAATTGAAATCCTTATATACATGCTGGTAGTCGCCTAAAAGTTGAACAATTTGCTTACATAATGAATAATTTCTCGCATGCCCTAGAAGAAACAGAGAACAGAGATAGACCAACCAGCTTTGAAAAGAAACAGAAAACCTGAAGCCTCGGGTAATAGAGATAAGACCCTCAATTACTTGAACACTATAATATTGCTTTTGTGCAAACAATGAATATTAGAAAACGTTAGCTTTACTTAATTTGGTCTCCCTGTGTTGTGCAGGTGGACACTAGTTTAACAGAATCACCTAAAGGGTTCAAGATATAACAGATCCGTTAATTTGGCATGATTACATATTATATGCACAAGTATCTACAGATTCTAGTCATACCTTCATCCGATGTGACAATTCGAGATTACATATTATATGCACAAGTATCTACAGATTCTAGTAATACTCTATTGCATTCTTTTGGTTTGTAACGTTCCTTTGTCCGAGCAATTGCCTTATGTACTCCAGCAAAGGCAGTACTGGGAGTTCCCTAGCAGCCTTGAGCGCTGCATTGATCGACTCCGCAATGTTTGAAGTCATTGTCAATGTTCTGCTGACAGTGGAATGTGCTCTGGACCATCTTTCATACCCAACGTTGATTAAGTAATCTTTGACTCTCTTATTAATTCTCTCTACCTCTGCCATGTGATAATCAAACTTCTCAACTGTGTATGCTTTGGCCATAGCAAAGAATATGTCTTCGAGCTGCAAATGGTTCTTCTTGTAATTTTTTTACATTATTCCATAGATGCCATATGCAGACATGGTAAGGTACTTGTCCGAGACTATGCACATTCCCTCCCTTTCCCCAAATGCATCCTTGAACATCGTGAAAAACCACTCCCGAGAATATTATTCTCTGAATCTACTATGGCATATGCGAGTGGTAGGATACTACCTAATAAATTGAATCATATAAACACATGTGAGTATATAGATGAATAATATATATATATATATATATATATATATATATATATATATATATATATATATATATATATATATATATATTCACATTATTATTCTTATTTTTACCTGTTGGATCTTGTGTGGATGCTATCAATAATGTTCCTTTGTATGTCGATTTAAGAGAGGTTCCATCTACAATAACAACCGGTTTGCAATACTGCCATCCTTTTATAGACGGATATAGTGCAACGAAAGTATACATGAACAGGTCTTCCTCTATTTTTTTCAAACTTACCATCGACAGAGGATTTGTAAGAACCAACATATAAAAGTAGCTTGGCAGTTTTTCATATGATTCGCTCGGGTTCCCTCTCAGTAGTTGAACTGCATATTCCTTCGATCTCCATACTTGCATATATGTCATTTGAAGACCATACTGCTTGTTCGTGTCTCCAATTATGTCATTAGGAGTGCATATTATTTTTGGGTCTTTATACTTGTCTACCAGAAGACTGCCAATGAGTTTTGTAGTAGCTTGACATTGTGCGTAAGATCTATCTTTCAGCGGGCATGAGTGCAGTTTGCTGAAATTTCTGACCTTGAAAAGTTTTGCTTTTTTCAGGCTCGAAGACTTAAAACACCAATCGCAATTGTTGTTGATGCATACTAGGCAGTGCCTACGACAAGGATATAAGCTTTTACATCAATAAACAGAGCGACATGAAATATAATGATATATAGTGATACACACTACAATCAACAATACTAGATGAAAAAATATAACGACTATACAGTACTACACGGTGACAACCACAACTTAAAAGTGTACAACAACAAACTTACAAGCAGCAACTTATTTTCTGCATAATTATGCTTCTAACATCAACTACTATATACATTGAGATACATAATTATATAGTAAATATTTTGATACATGCTTTCACTTGATCGATGCACCTTAAACTGGAATTTTTCCTTTACTTCCAAGTGCTTCATGACTTTGACTATCGTAGCCCTGTCTTTATAAATTTGACCTTCTTCTACATTTACGTGTTGAGGGTCAATTATTATTGTATTTTCATCAGATTTTGTATCCTGTCGGTCTTCTCCATCTCCAAACTCAACCATATTAATTGTATCGCCATTGTATATCTCCTGTATAACTGAGCTCTGTGCACATTCTGAGGAAATAACCGTAGAATTTGAATTGTAGCAGATCATGTCTATATTCTTTTCACTCGATGTTATACAAATGGGATACATTGTAAATTCTGAGCTTTTTTCAGGTCAAGATATACACTTACACCCATATTATTGTATATCACTATTGGTGGAGAACCGTTTTGGACAGTGTATTTGATTTCAATAATATTCAATAAAGTATCTATCATAAGTTGTTTCGAAATCACGTCTACAAAATTTTCAAAACTTATATTCGGAGTAATTATTACAACATCGGCATTGTAATCCACAAAATTATTGTCAACATTTTATCGACCATATTTTAGGTTTATCTAATCTTTGTGTTTTATGGTTTAGTATCCAAAGTTTGAATCTTTTGTGTTCAATTTGTGGAGTTTATGGTTTTTCCGAAGTTTGAATCTTTTGTGTTCAATTTGTGGAGTTTATGGTTTTGTTTTGATGCATGTGTTTGTGTTTGTTGGTGCAGAGAGGAAAGGAAGGTTTTGTGTGTTAGATCTGATGGGCGTTTGAGTTATGGTTTGAACCGACGTGGCGGTGCGGGAAGAGCTGAACAAATAATTACTAATGCAGTGACTATTAGTGTTCTTCACTCTCTCTCATTATGATATGATTGTGTGTGTTTATGTATGAAGGTAGTTGTGCCTGAGCAGAAATGTGCATAATTAGTACTCCCTCATTTTTATTCTGTATGTTTCAATTTATGTGACTCTCTTTCCTTGTTAGTCTTTCCAAAAGAATGACACTTTTGTATATTTTAAAGGCAGAATAGCCTTGAAGATACATGTACTTATTCCGGTTTGACATTCCGGTCCCTGTACTCCACAAAGTTTCATCCAAACATCTCTACTCATTCAAAACAGCTCTTTTAAACCCTCTCGACCTCGCGTGCTCTTTAACAATCCTATGTGGATGACACATCCTTGTTGACCTCAGATTTTTTATGCCACATCATTATTTTTTTACTTCATTTCAAAATTTTCTACTCCATTTTGTATTTTATTTTCACTTCACTCCTTCCCTCTACTCTCTATCTTTGGTTATTCCCACCTCTATGCCGCCACCTTCTCTATCTCTAGTTATTCCAATTTATGTGACTCTCTTTCCTTGTTAGTCTTTCCAAAAGAATGACATTTTTGTATATTTTGAAGGCAGAATAGCCTAGGAGATACATGTACTTATTCCGGTTTGACATCCCAGTCCCTGTACTTCACAAAATTTTATCCAGACATCTCTACTTATTCAAAATAACTCTTTTAAACCCTCTCGACCTCGCGTGCTCTTCAACAATCCTATGTGGATGACACATCCTTGTCCACCTTAGATTTTTTATGCCACATCGTTATTTTTTCATTTCATTTCAAAATTTTCTACTCCATTTTTTATTTTATTTTCACTTCACTTCACTCCTTCCCTCTACTCTCTATCTCTGGTTATTTCCACCTCTATGCCACCACATTCACCACCACAAACAGTCCTCCCCCCCCCCTCCCCCTCCATTAATCTACCTTCACAACCCCAAAAATTTCCTTGCTCTATTTCCCCAAATACACCCAGCAATCATTCTTCAAAATGCTCATTAACAAATATTCGAGACGAGATATAATTTGATTCCTGAAATCAGAACCAAAACTAGAGCAAATTTGAAGAAAATATAGCATACCTTATCTAGATCAATCATTTACTTCTATACAACTTGAGAATAAAAAAGAAATCCACTTTACAAGCTATACGTATGTATTCCACAAAATTTCTCATAATTTAGAGATATTTTGATTTTTCTGAATTATTTTTAGCCGGATCCCCGCACCCGTATCCGTACTAGAATCCATATCCTCGAATTTTAGAATTTACATCTCGAAGGATCCGACCTCTAGATCTGTACCCCGCACCCGTGTTCGAGCAGCTTAGACATAAGATATGCATTCTACATAAGATAATAAATAGTTTGGTTTGTCGCATGAGAAAGAAATACTCGCCCAATAACAGTGTTTGGTTGGCAGTATTAAATAATACTCGAGTTAACATGCGGGATAGAATGTGAAATAAGAGTACGTGTGTTAGCAATGCAAGGATTAAACTATTAAAATATAAAAATGTCCTTTTAAAGTAAGTAATTCATGTATAATAATCCTTCATATTAATCACCACATAAACAACCCCCACAACTAGTAAGTAAGTAAACGGAACGATCCCTAAAGCTATAAATTGTGTGTATTAATTCTCACTTTTCTTTCTTGGTACTCACTTTTTTATCTTTTATTTGCTCCAAAATTTTGAACCTCTTTATTTGCCATCACATGTATTTTATTGATGGGAAAACAACTCTAAGATGTTGGCTTATCCAAATAAGACCAAAAAAAACCCTAAGATGTTGCTGAAACCGTACAGCTATATGAAAGATCAATTCCTAGTTCAAGCTTGTAAGGAACTGATTAAATCTTAGATTATGTCCATATCATTTAATTAATTTCACATACACAAAAGTGTTGGAATGCATTCTGCCTTGCGCTCCACTTTGCTGCTTGAACCTGTCATGCGACTCACAAACAAAAAGAACCAACTTTTTTTCTTAGTCATTTCTAGGTCAATGAGTATAAGGTGACATATTCACATATTTAATAAGGAATTCTTCTTGTCTAGCACTCATCAAACAACTTCTTTCCAAAAAAATAAATAAATGAAAGAACCAACTTTTTGGCACTCTGCAATATATGTCAATGAATATATCCTTCTTCCTCCCTCTCTACGAATCTCTACGAATGCTTTTAGCAAAAATGTGGTCTTTGTTTTACAGAATAAACCCAAAATGGTTCTGTGTCACCATTGTAAAGTCTCTAATACCGCCCCTTGGTCAATGCATTATCCCTCTTTTCGAAAATTTTATGTTTAACACCACAATAGTTTTCCCAGTTTGTGCAAGTACATTTTGTTTTTTGAAAAAGAAAGAGAAAGTGAAAAGATTTAATGCAAGTACATTTGTATATACTATATAGTGAAAATTTTCAAACTATATCTGGTAAATACCAGTGTTAAAATTGAATCATCATATCCTGTCATTGCTAAGAAAAGAAGCTGACTTTTCCAAATCAATTTTGAGACTTGACTTCAAAATTATTGGTGTTTGGACTTATCATGCATATGAATTTACCTGATTTTCATATCTACAGGATATCTGCTCAATTTAGGTAAAAGAAAAAAAACATAGAAATTATAGCAACATAAACAAAAGGGAGAGTTGATAATCCATATTGAACAAATACATTGTATTATCACGAGAAAAGGCGCGGTGGAGGTTTGCTTTCTTGGTGTAAGCTAAGGTAGAACAGATGCTATGATGGAGTAGAGTGTTCTCTCTGTGTGTGTATATGTACTAAGTGAAAAAATAGGAATGGACGAATGGGTTTTGGAAACACACTAGAACAAGCATGTACTAAGGGGAACAAAAGAAACAAAGGGATCAGAACTTTACTAGCGATAACTGGTTAATCAGTCTCATATTTTAACATCAAAGATTCCTCTGAATATTGTCATATTTTCTTTACCACTCTTGCTTTTCCTGTATACTTCCTTGTACTCTTGTCAAGCTGTCTCTTTAGGAGCTGTTCAAAAGGAAGGTTACTTATTTTGTAGGAAATTTGGTTTACTTTCCTTCTTCAAACTTATTTAGCTTCTGATTTTTGCTTTCTGCTTTGTTGGGTTCTGAGGTTCTAATTACATGAATGATTTGGGCAACCATAAGCTAGTATAGAGGTCCCTTATTAATTCTGTCTCTTCCTAATGCATAAGATTCCCGCTGTGAGATTCCATGCCTATGTTGTAAGGACTCTTCAAAATACTGCTGCACCCGGGTCGGATCTTCAAAAAATATATTATTTTTGGAGAATGCGACACACACCCATATTTTTGGAGAGTCCTAGCAAACATAGTTCCAGGCATTACTGTTACTGATCCGGTTGTTTAAGGGTTGAAGTGCTTGTTTAATTTTGATGGTGGTCATAACCAACATTATCTTTGGATGTATTTGAGTTATATGTGCTTCCTTCCTAATTATTGGGGTTAGATTAAGCCCGTAGTTTTAAGAGAATTCTATAACTGCGCTTTCTTAATCATTAAAACTTATCACTGAATAGATCTTTGTTGGCTGGTCAGATATGCACTCTTTTCTCATACTTTTCGATGTTTTATACTTCAATGCCATACAAGAGGAGTGATTTGTATGGTGTCCAATTTTCGCGTGCAATGATTATAGGAGGACCTGGTTCTTCTAAGTATTCCTTATACTACTGTTGCGGAAATAGTAAATGCAAAAAGTAAAGAACACAAGTATTTTTACGTGGAAAACACCCGGCTCAAAAGGTGAAAAAATCACGACCTACTACTCAGTAGAATTTTCTCCAACACTTCACTAAATCACTGAGCCAAAATAGTATTTACAAAACTGTTTGTAAACCTAAGAATTAACTCTAATCCCGTTGTGGCAGCCAACCTCTAACTGTTGCGACAACTTCAAGATAATTTTAACTTGAATACTCAGAGTATCTAATACAATTGCTTCTAGATAAAGCTGAAAGGTACAAATTGAAAACATCTACTACAATTGAACTAGAATAAAAGACAGACGCTTGGAACTGATTCTTCTATCTGGTTCATGTAGCTTCAGGTTCGCACACTTGAATCACACAAGAATTGCTTGCAAAATGCCTTGCTATTTTGTTCTCAACTCACGTTTAACTTCAGCGTTTATGCGTACCTGTAAAATGAAAATATCCTGCAATAAATAGAATTAGTAGAATAGGAATAACTAGAGTTCTAATGCTATACTTTCCATGGTGGAAGTTCTAGTTATCTTTAACTTCTAACTCCTCCCTTATCTTGGATAAAGTTTTCTTCGAGTACGGAGTCTTTCTCTTTGTCATTTATGCAACCTTTTCGATCAAGAGATATCAGATATAATAACTTAAGCTTATCTCCTTCACGTGCATCCCTTATGCTCGAATCTGTCCGCGTCTGTCTACTTGTGTATGGACCTGGTTCATGCACAAGTTCCTTTGACAATCATCAAAATAAAACTTCACTTGGGCCGACACTTTTTAATGTCGATTGTGGTGTGAACTATATCAATTACTACACACTTGCTCATGTACCTGATATACACTACAAGAAATTTGATTTTTAACGACCACTTCTTAACGAAGGGACTAAAATCCGATCGTTATAAGTGTACTTATAGCAACCAAATTTTTTTCCGGTTGTTGAAACTAATTATTAGCTCAACATTAACGAGGGGATAATATTCTGACCTTAAAATATAACATAGCCCGTCGTTATTAAATAATAAAAAGGTGGCGCTAACTTTTTCCTCTTTTTTTCCCACCCACAACTGGATCCGTCAACCACCCAAAAAAGAAGGAAAACACTCCGAGACTCCTCCAACGCCTCTGTTATTAACACTTATTTTGTAAACCGCAACTGTTATTTCTCATGCAACGGCGAAGTAAAATTCAGCGAAATTAGAGAAATTGCCCATCACCTTCATTGAAACTAGTGCTCATCTTCGAGTTTCTTCTCATCAAGGTAAGGTTCGAAATTGTACCATTTTATGTCAATTTTAGTGTAGATGAAACCCCAGTTCTAAACCATGGCTATTCAAATTCAATTATTAAGTTTTAAATAGAAAAAGTGAGTGAAAAGCTAGAGTTTTAAGGGCAAAATTTCTTCTCTGCTTTTAGGTTTTCTTCTTCGATTTTCTGTTTGCGTTTCAAATTCGAGAAAAAAAATTACAGAAAGAGATATACAAAGATTTAAGTTTCTTCTCTGATTTACGGATATTACTCCTCTGATTTTGGAGTTAAGTTTCTTTCATATACATAGATATAAAACAAAAAATATATATTTTGGTTTTTGCCCTATTGATCTTCGTTCATGGATCTTTCTTGAGCTTGGTTGGTGTTTTGCGGGTTCGGACGTGACTATTCGAGGACGAAGTTCACGGTTCCGAGTTCAATTAGTCGCTTTTTTTCTCGCTTGAATTTTGGAGTCAAAATCTGTGTAGTTGTTGATTATTCAATTGCTATTAAATAATCATCTGGACTGATTGATCGTCTCGGTAATTGGTAACTGGTTGAATGCTAAAAATGAGAAAAATGCAAGTTAGAATGTGAGGAAGTCCATGATATCCAAGTTTTGGTTTTTCAAAGTGAAAGATTGAGCAGTTGCGGAATATAAAGCTGCAAAGGGCAGTTATGAGAAAGTGGAAAAACAAGTGCTTGAATGATTCTCATGTTAGGGAGCTCAGAGCTGGTATTAACAAAGGTTTCAATATATATTTTAATGCCTAGTTAGTATTTTTTGCATGTGTTAGTGAGTAAGAGAAACTTAAGGTCTTATGTTAAACTTGACAACAACATCTCCGGTTTCTATATTTTTGCTATATACTTCCTTTAAGTAATATACAAAGTGAATAATCACATATAGTGTAATATCTATCCTTGTTTTATACACCAAACTCCAAAGCAAAATCGAGTATGTACTTCACTAAATAAAAAGTACTTGCCATTGCAAGTGTTCTCTTACCATTTCCTGAAGATCCCCTCTAGTCTTGTTCTTTTCTATGCAAGACTTGTTTTGATTTTCTACTAGAATTAGAACTGCGGGCCTTTTATAATAGCATTTAGTTTCCTTCAAGAGTTCCTTTTCTTCTCAAAGATCTATCCTAATAAGTCTCATGCAATTTCTCTTGTTTCCTTAATATTTCATGTGTTCCATTTTATTTTTAGTTAGTGTTTAATGTACTTATACTTTCTATGATGCTGGTTAAGAATCTTCCATCACCATTGAAATAAATATATTTTTAAAAAAAAGGAATGTCTAGTCCTCCTTATTTTCAATAAATGAAACTTTCTGTGATGGAATTATTTTTGGCCCCTGTGAGAAACATTTTCCTTAATAAGAAAGTTTGGCTGGCATTCTGATTATGCGTAGTGCCTTCAATGGCAGTAGAATAGGTTCCCAAATCCTAAGGCCCTGCTGCCTCATTTTAGTTGGAAATATTTTTTTGTAATTGCAATATACTGGAAGTCTATCTATCTGTTCTTATTCGTCCGGTCCTGGCCTTATATATGACAAGTAAAAGTTGAGTTTGGTACTGTATACATTATTTTCCTATCAATGACTTCTATCACTCCCTTTCTATTTTATCTAACTAATTATGAATCGAGCTTCAAAATTAGCCGTTAAGGATAAGCCGAGTTTGGGGTATAAATTGTTTGGTTAGATAATTGATTTCTTTACGAAACCATTCATTTAAAATTAAGTAAAGCTTTCTTGTTGATTCTCTGGATTTGTTTTAGAGTTTCCCTTTAAGAGAATATCTTGATAATGAATTAGTTGGAAAGTCTTTGTTTACTAAAATAGTATGTTGTTGGATTTGGCTTTTGATTAGAGTCGTATTGGGTGCTTCTGGTTTGGTACTGAAATAGCATTTTGTTAGCTAGTTCAATGAGGTGAATTTTCGTGGATTAACTGTTGGTTCTAATTCCTAACAGTTTAATGATAGTTGACGTTGCTCTGTAGCTGTAAACATTAGTCATAAATAGTGCACTTTTAAGAATCATAAAGATAATGCAAGTAAACCTTTTCTATTACTGATCATTGTTAGGCTCTTTAAGCTCAATACTGCACATTGAATCAGCCACCATAATATTTTTTTAATATATCAGATGTGATCTTTAATGTATTTGGTATTCTTTGAAAACTGTCAAGCTCTTTGTATTCCATCTAAAGGAAATTCATGGCATATTTTAGTATAGTATGATCATTCAGATGGTCAACTTTTACTAAGACCTGTAACGACCCGACTTGTAGTTTTAAGAATTTACGTCACGTTCAGTGACTTAAGGTCTTGAGCAGCCTCGCAATATGTATTATGACCCGCGTGTGTGGTCGAGTTTGATTTAAAGATGATTTGGTGAGATTTGGGACACTTAGTCCCTAAGATAGAAGCTTAAGTCTTAGGATTTTTACCGTAGTCAGAACAGTGTGAAGATGACTCCGGAATAGAGTTCAATCGGTTCCGTTAGCTCCGTTAGGTGATTTTGGATTTAGGAGCGTATCCGGACTGTGAATCTGAGGTCTGCAGCCAATTTAGGCTTGAAATGGCGAAAGCCGAATTTTTGGAAAGTTTGACCGGTGGATTGACTTTTTGATATCGAGGTCGGAATGCGATTCCGAGATGGAACTGCTCCGTTATATTATTTCGGACTTGCCTGCAAAATTTGACGTCATTTCGGGTTGGTTTGATAGGTTTCGGCACAAGTTTTAGAAGTTAGAAGTTTTGGAAGTTCATAATTCGATTTGATGCACGATTCATAATTCCAGCATTGTTTGATGTGGTTTGAAGCCTCGAAAGAGTTCGTATGATGTTTTGGGACTTGAGGGTATGTTTAGTGGAAGTCCCGAGGGATTCGGGTGTGTTTCGGGGTGGTTTCGGACCAAATTGGAGCTGTTTGGACTACTGTTGCTGAAGTCTGGTTTCCTTCTTCACGAACGCGAAGGGAGTCCCGCGTTCGCGAAGAGGAATTGAGGGACTGATGGTTTGGTCTTCGTGAACGCGAAGCTATGGACGCGAATGCAAAGAAGGAGCAGGGCAAGCCTTCACGAACGCGGCCCAGGCAACGCGAACATGAAGAAGAAAGGAAGATTGAGGCATGGGGTCATTTGGCCTTCGTGAACGCGAAGCGTGCAACGCGAACGCGAAGGAGTTGGTCAGCTGGCCATCGCGAACGCGACAAGGAGTTCGCAAACGCGAAGAGGAAATAATGGGGCAGAAATAGTTGGCCTTCGCGAACGCGATGAGGAGGTCGCGAACGCGATGAAGGATTTGAGGCAGTTGGGTTTTGGCCTTCGCGAACGCGAAGCAATGATCGTGAAGAAGGCCTATCTGGGCAGAATTAAAAGTCCCAAAAACGGGGGTTTGAGTTCATAACTCAAAATCAAATTTGGAGCTCGGTAGAAGGCGATTTTTGGATAGATTCTTGCGTGGGTGTTTGGGGTAAGTGATTCTTATCCAGTTTTGATTAATTTCCATGATTATGTCTTTGAATCCATCGTTTAATTCGGATGGCACCTAACTCAACCCGTTAGGTAATCCAATTTCCAACTATCCAATTCCAATAAAATTAATTAAAAGAAAATATCTAAAACCAATACATCTCCCCAAGAACTGGTAGTACAAATCATGAGCTTCTAAGAATAGAGTATACAAAGCAGAAATGAAATAAATACATAGTCTATTTGAATAATACATAAACAGAACTTTTATAAATCTAACACTACCCTGAACGAGAGGCAGCTACAACAGGAACGCAGGTACATCTTCAGATCCCGCAACCATCGAGCACCTCAACAACAGCAGCCAACATCTGCACGCAATGTATAGAAGTATAGTATCAGTACAACCGACCCCATGTACTGAGTAAGTAACAAACCTTGTCGTAGGTAGAAAGTAGTGACGAGCTTCCACCAAGGTTAGGTCCAAAACCAATATTCCAAAATAATCCATAACAACATAAAACAAATAATACCAAAAGTAACTCAGGGATAAAATACTCAGCCAAATAATGATTTCAAAAAATATAGTAGTTCTTTCTTTCAAATACATCAGTGAAAACCCAAATCGTTTGCTGAAGTTGCCAATAATATGAATAGTGTGAAAACAATAAATTTCTCCAAATATCTTCTCAATAATAAATAATATGTTTCATTTTCCTTCCGGATAACCCGTGTAAAATAAATGCATTACTATGCCCATCTGTTAAAAATATGTGAGAAATCATGAATAATGTGATGTTGTATAGCATGAGAAAAAATACATCTTTATGCATGTATATCATGTGTGCATGCTAATGCGATGCAATTCAGTGATAAAATCATAAACAGCCCCTCGGGCAGAACATCACTCATATACAGCCCCTCGGTAAAACCTCACAGTCACTCATGACACTCGGGCATACCTCACAATCACTCTTGCCACTCGGGCATACCTCACAATCACTCATGCCTCCCAGTCACTCAGCACTCGGCACTCGCACTCAGTAGGTACATGCACTCACTGGGGGTGTGTACAGACTTCGGAGGGGCTCCTTCAACCCAAGCGCTATAATCTACACGGACAACTTACGTGCTATAATAATAAAGTATGTTGCAGGCGGGCAGCCCCGATCCACACTCATCCTCACAATCAGGCCCTCGGCCGATATCAAATATGCTGCGGCGTGCAGCCCGATCCCATAAATATGCAACATGTTGCGGTGTGTAATCCGATCCCATAAATATCCTCACAAATTAGGCCCTCGGCCTCACTCAGTCATAAACCTCTCAAGCCACTGGGGCATTTTAGTAAAACAGGGCATTCGGCCCAAAACATTTATATGCATCAAAATAGAGTCATAAAACTGAGTTATGATATGCTATGAAATGAATATGACTGAGTATGAATTTTCAATTTAAAACAAATAATTCACAGCAATATGACCTCTGTGGGTCCCAATAATACTGGCACATAGCCTCAATCATGATTTTTAATATGTTTTTCAGCTTAATTTCTCCAACTCATAAAACGCATGGAAAATGCCAAGATCATTTAACTACAAAATTTCACAGAAATAATTATGTCACAATTTCTATAGTGCACGCCCACACGCCCGTCACCTAGCATGTGCGTCACCTCCCAACATTTCACGAAATACATATATTCAGGGTTCATTTCAACTCCAAGATTAGAAGAGTTACTTACCTCGAACAAGCAAAATCCAATGTCGAGCAAGCTAAGCAATGCTCCAAAAATTCCATTCTGTGCGTATCGACTTCCAAACGGCTAGAATCTAGTCACAATTAATTTGATTCAGCCCACAAAAATTATAGGAATTAATTCCATATCAAAATACTAATATTTTCAAAAAAAAATCCGAAATTATGCCCCAAAAATTACTTGTAGGACCCACGTCTCGGAATTCGATAAAAGTAATAAAATTCGGAAGCCCATTCAACCACGAGTCTAACCATACTAATTTTACCAAAATCTGACCTCAACTCGGCCTCCAAATCTTCAAATCTTATTTTCAAACCCCCGATTTACACCTCAAAAACATGTAATCTAGTCGGATTATTCGATGATAATTCAATATTATGGAGTAGAAATGATCACAAGTGACTTACCTCAAGTTTCCCTTGAATTCTCTCTCAAAATCACCCCAAAAACCGTGCTTGAAGGCCCAAAAATGGCAAAAACTCGGAACCCCTCTGTTTTTAACATTCTGTCCAGGATTTTCGCACCCGCGGTGATTTCTTCGCACCCGCGGTGAATTCTTCGCACCTGCAGTCTTCGCACCCGCGGTGATTTCTTCCCGCCTGCGGTCTTCGCACCCGCGATGATTTCTTCGCTCCTGCGGTCTTCGCACCCGCGATGATTCCTTCGCACTCGCGGTCTTCGCACCCGCTATGACTGTTTTTGCACCCGCGGTGATTTTTTTCGCATCCGCGATAATTTTTTCGCGCCTGCGGTCTTCGCACCCGTGATGATTCCTTCGCACACGTGGTCTTCGCACCCGCTATGACTGTTTTTGCACCCGCGGTTATTTTTTTTGCACCCGCGGTGCCTAGACAGCCCATGCATTTTCGCTTCTGCGAATCATTCCTCGCATCTGCGAGCTCGCACCTGCGGCCCTTTTTCGCGCAGGTGCGATCACACCAGCAACCCAGCTGCTTCATCTCCTCCTCCAAATCCAATATCGATCCGTTAAACATCCGAAACTCACCCGAGGCCCTCGGGAACCCGTCCGAACATACCAGTAAGTTCCATAACATAACATGGACCTACTCGAGGCTTAAAATCATATCAAACAACATCAAAATGACGAATCACACCTCAAATCAAAATCTATGAACTTTGAACTTTCAAATTCTATATCTTGTGCCGAAACATATCAAATCAATCCGGAATGACTTCAAATTTTGCACACAAGTCATAAATGACATAACGAAGCTATTCAAATTTCCAGAATCAAATTTCGACCTCGATATCAAAAAGTCAACCCCCCTCCCCCCCGGTCAAACTTCCCAAAATTAAATTTTCGGCATTTCAAGCCTAATTTCACTATGAACTTCCAAATAATTTTTTGAACACGCTCCTAAGTCCGAAATCACCATACGAAGCTATTGGAATCATCAAAATTAAATTTCAAGTTCATTTACTCGTAAGTCAATATCCGGTCAACTATTTCAACTTAAGCTTCCAACATGAAAATTCATCCTTCCAAGCTAACTCTGAAATATCTTAAAACCAAAACCGACAATTCACACAAGTCATAATACCTCGTAGGAAGTTATTCACGACTTCAAATAGTTAAAAGGAGCATAAATGTTCAAAACGACTAGTCGGGTCGTTACAATCTCCCCCACTTAAATATACGTTCGTCCTCGAACGTGCCATGAGTTGTTTTCAAGCCACCAAATCACTATTCCATCTTATCACACACGTACCCAGGGGTGAATCCACGTCACTCTATTCCATATGAGCTTGAGAACACAATACCACTGAAAATTCTTAATTTAACCTTAGACCAAAAACCTTGGAATTCAATTCCCAACTTTCAGAATTTCGTTTCAAGACACGAATCTTACATTTACACCGTGTATAAGTATGAACAAGCTACATCGAGCCATAACTATAATCACGGATACAATTTACCCAGAATATTAGACAATTCGCCCGCTCGTAGCACCAGTCATGATCACAGTTACTACTTCAAACCAACCAAGTACTAGCATCAAACCCCATATCGAACAAAACCTCATCCCCACACCTTCGTACATTGTTGATAATAAAAGAAACACGCAGAATATCGTAACCCCTTATCAAATCAACAAGTCATGGAGATCTCTCGCCCCAACCAGAACCATAATCATTTTCTGAGCCGACTTTCAATATTTTACTCTCGAATATACCGAAATTAAACATGATAGTACCCATTCCAGGTCCAATGACCTTATATTACTAAACATAACTGTTCCACATACATACCACACCAATATAACTTTGAGCCACAACCTGTGCCATCCGTGCACCAATACACAACATTCAAATATACCCAGTCATGGAAAATGACTCAAATGAGCAAACTGCCCCGCCATATTAACAAATACCGCCACAACAAAATGCTGAAAATTCATCATACACCGTAGAACCATCACCCAATTCTAACATGAGGTTCATTTTATATACCCCGAGCCACGCTACTCCAAATTAATAATGACGGAGAGGCAAATGACAAAAATACCACACAAAACCTAGTGTGGTATCACTACGAGTTCCTTGTGATGTTATTTGGGCTGACCAACGCCCCATGACATTTATGCATGTGATGAATAGTGTATACCAGCCATATCTTGATTCATTCATCATTGTATTTATTGACGACATCTTGGTGTACTCCTGCAATCCAGAAGATCAAGAGCAGCACTTGAGAATCGTGCTCCAGACTTTGAGAGAGAAGAAGTTGTATGCAAAATTCTAAAAATATGAATTCTGGCTTGATTCGATGGTGTTTATGGGGCATGTTTTGTCGTGTGAGGGGATCTAGGTAGATTCGAAGAAGATTGAAGTAGTTTAGAG
Source organism: Nicotiana tomentosiformis (assembly GCF_000390325.3). Lineage (NCBI taxonomy): Eukaryota > Viridiplantae > Streptophyta > Magnoliopsida > Solanales > Solanaceae > Nicotiana > Nicotiana tomentosiformis. The sequence continues at coordinate 30,227,112 of NC_090823.1, forward strand.
TTGGCCCAGACTGTCTTCGGCTACTGAGATTCAGAGTTTCCTTGGTTTGGCCAGGTATTATCACCGTTTTGTAGAGGGTTTCTCATTCATTGCTGCACCTATAACCAGAATAACCCAGAAAGGTGCTCCTTTCAGATGGTACGAGGAGTGTAAGGCGAGATTTCAAAAGCTCAAGACTATTTTGACCATAGCCCCAATGTTGGTGTTGCCTACGGGTTCGAGGTCTTACACTGTGTATTGTGATGTGTCACGTATTGGGCTTGGCGCAGTGTTAATGAAAGACGGTAGGGTGATTTCCTACACGTCTCGGCAGTTAAAGGTCCATGAGAATAATTATCCGGTCCACAACTTGGAATTGGCAGCTATTGTTCACGCATTAAAAATTTGGCGACACTATATGTTCGGTGTCCCTTGTGAGGTCTATACCGATCACCGAAATATTTAGCATCTTTTCAAATAGAAGGATCTTAATTTATGGCAGCGGAGATGGTTGGAGTTTCTTAATGACTATGATATCACTATTCTATATCATCCCGAGAAGGCCAATGTGATGGCCGATGCCTTGAGTCGAAAAGCAGAGATCTTGGGCAGTTTAACATATCTACCGGTAGCAGAAAGGCCACTAGTGCTAGATGTTCAGGACTTAGCTAATCAGTTTGTTAGATTGGATATTTCGGAGCCCTGCTGGGTTATTGTTTGTGTGGTTTCCCGATCTTCCTTATATGATCGCATCAGAGAGCATCAATATTATGATCCCTATTTGCTTGTCCTTAAGGACACGGTACAGCACGACGATGCTAAGGAGGTTTCTATTAGAGATGATGGTGTGTTGCGGATGCAGGGACGATTATGTGTGCCTAATGTGGATGGGTTGCGTGAGATGATCCTTGAGGAGGCCCACAGTTCGCGGTACTCCATTCATCTGGGTGCCGCTAAGATGTATCAAGATTTGAGACAACATGATTGGTGGAGGAGAATGAAGAAAGATATAGTGGAGTATGTGGCTCGGTCCCTAAATTGTCAACAAGTGAAGTATAATCATCAAAGTCTTGGCGGTTTGCTTCAGAGACTTGAGATTCCCGAGTGGAAATGGGAGCGTGTTACCATGGAATTCGTTGTTGGGATCCCACGGACTCAGAAGCAATTTGACGCGATATGGGTGATTGTGGACAGGTTGACTAGGTCGGGTCATTTTATTCCGGTGGTGACCACCTACTCTTCAGAGAAACTAGTTCAGGTCTATATCCGTGAGATTGTTCGACTTCGCGGTGTGCCGGTATCCATTATCTCCGATTGAGGTATGCAGTTCACATCGCATTTTTGGAGAGTTGTGCAGTGTGAGTTAGGAACATGAGTTGAGTTGAGTACATAATTTCACCCCCAGACGGACGGACAGTCCGAGCGCATTATTCAGATATTGGAGGATATGCTCCGTGCCTGTGTTATTGATTTCGGGCGTTCTTGGGATCAGTTCTTGCCACTTGCGGAGTTTGCCTACAATAACAACTATTACGCTAGAATCTAGTCACAATTAATTTGATTCAGCCCACAAAAATTATATGAATTAATTCCATATCAAAATACTAATATTTTCAAAAATAAAATCCGAAATTATGCCCCAAAAATTACCTGTAGGACCCACGTCTCGGAATTCGATAAAAGTAATAAAATCCGGAAGCCCATTCAACCACGAGTCTAACCATACTAATTTTACCAAAATCCGACCTCAACTCGGCCTCCAAATCTTCAAATCTTATTTTCAAACCCCCGATTTACACCTCAAAAACATGTAATCTAGTCGGATTATTCGATGATAATTCAATATTATGGAGTAGAAATGATCACAAGTGACTTATCTCAAGTTTCCCTTGAATTCTCTCTCAAAATCACCCCAAAAATCGTGCTTGAAGGCCCAAAAATGGCAAAAACTCGGAACCCCTCTGTTTTTAACATTCTGTCCAGGATTTTCGCACCCGTGGTGAATTCTTTGCACCTGCGGTCTTCGCACCCACGGTGATTTCTTCGCGCCTGCGGTCTTCGCATCCGCGATGACTGTTTTTGCACCCACGGTGATTTTTTTCGCACCTGCGGTGCCTAGACAGCCCATGCATTTTCGCTTCTGCAAATCATTCCTCGCATCCGCGAGTTCGCACCTGCGGCCCTTTTTCGCGCATGTGCGATCACACCAGCAGCCCAGCTGCTTCAGCTCCTCTTCCCAATCCAATATCGATCCGTTAAACATCTGAAACTCACCTGAGGCCCTCAGGACCCCGTCCGAACATACCAACAAGTTCCATAACATAACATGGACCTACTCAAGGCCTAAAATCATATCAAACAATATCAAAACAACGAATCGCACCTCAAATCAAAATCTATAAACCTTGAACTTTCAAATTCTATATCTTGTGCCGAAACATATCAAATTAATCCGGAATAACTTCAAATTTAGCACACAAGTCATAAATGACATTTCCAGAATCAAATTTCGACCTCAATATCAAAAAGTCAACCCCCAGTCAAACTTCCCAAAATTAAATTTTCGGCATTTCAAGCCTAATTCCACTACGGACTTCCAAATAATTTTTCAGACACGCTCCTAAGTCCGAAATCACCATACGGAGCTATTGGAATCATCAAAATTAAATTTCGAGGCCGTTTACTCATAAGTTAATATCCGGTCAACTATTTCAACTTAAGCTTCCAACATGAAAATTCATCCTTCCAAGCTAACTCCGAAATACCTTAAAATAAAAATCGATAATTCACACAAGTCATATATATATATATATATATATATATATATATATATATATATATAGGGTGAGAATGAGATAAGTGCACGAAGGTATTGCCGTACCATTTGATGTGATGTGTTGAATATTTTTCTCACGCCATGAAAGTTAAATGAGGTGTCACATGGTGACTTTTATTCGAAATAATTATATTTGAAAGATATTTACTTGAAAAAATTATATTTAAAAGATATTTACTTGAAGGAATTATATTCGAAAGATATTTATTGGAAAGAATTTTTATTCAGAAGAGATTTATTTGAAAGAAGTATATTTAAGAGATATATTTATTTGAAGAAAGTATATTTGGGATATATTTATTGAAAAGGATTATATTCTAGAGACTTTCATTGAAAAACTTATAGATAAAAGATGTATATTTTGAATGGCTTGATTAATTGGTTGTACCTGTGTTTATTATTCGTTTGAGTAATATTTATGATGTTCCTATTGCCTTGTTGTTTAAACCACTAGTCGATTGGTGTTGCCCTTTATTATTATTTGTTTCCTATTATTTCGTATATTATATTGCACAGGTTATTAGACTAGTGAGTGTCTTGACTGTACTTCGTCTCTACTCCATTGAGGTTAGTCTTGCTACTTATTGGGCACCGTTATGGTGTGCTCACTCTACACTTCTGTACATTTTTGTGCAGAGCCAGGTATTGAAGATAATGGACTTGAGCAGAGTTAAAGCGGGATCGTAAGGATTCAAGATAGAGTTTCTTCGTCGTCGCAGTCCCTTGGAGTCTTTTCATTTCATTGTACTGTTAACTTGTACTACCATTCTTGGGAGTTTGTGACTTAGTACTACCATTCTTGGGAGTTTGTATTTCATATTTATTTCGCTGTTAGTTTTGGTTACTTATATAAAACAAAATAGCTTCAAAAGGTAATTGAAATCAGCTTACCTAGTCTTAGAGACTAGGTGTCATCACGATGTCTGTGGTGGGATTTTGGGTCGTGACAAGTTGGTATCAGATCTCTAGGTTCATAGGTTTTACGAGTCACGAACGAGTCTAGTAGAGTCTTGCGGATCGGTACGGAGACATCTGTACTTATCTTCGAGAGGCTATAGAACTGTTAGGAAATTTCCATTTCTTTCATTCTTGTCGTGCGGAATTTGTTGAATTTGGAATTTGAACCTTTGTATCTCCATTCTCTCACAGATGCTGAGGACACGTGCTACTGGTTTAGCTAAGCAGGCATCCGCACATACTGCTAGGGCTGCAAGAGGCCGAGGTAGAGGCCGAGGTAGAGGTCGAGGAAGGGCATGTGCTGTGACTAGAGCACCTGTCAGAACAACAGTTGAGGAGCCACTAGTAGCTCCAGTTGGGGGACAGGTACCAGAAGCACCTGTTGTTACCCCCAGACTTCAGGAGACTTTAGCATAGTTCCTGAGTATGTTTGGTACATTAACTCATGCGGTATTGATCTCTGTTGCACCAAATATTCCGCAGATTGGGGGAGTAGCTCAGACTCCTATCACAACTCCAGAGCAGCAGGTTCACGTTCGTCAGGTTCCGGGTGTAGTACCGGTACAACCTGTTATTTTGGTTCGGCCTGAGGTCAGGCCCGAGACATCAGAAGAAGAACTAAAGAGACTTGAAAGGTTTAAGAAATATAATCCACCAACTTTCAGTGGCACAACTATAGAGTATGCCCAAGGATTTCTAGAAAAATGTCAATGTATTCTCCGCACCATGGGTATTGTGAAAGTGAGCGGAGTTGCCTTTACTACATTTCAACTATCAAGCGCAGCGTATCGGTGGTGGAAAATCTATGAAGAAAGTAGACCAGCCGATGCCACACCACCAACTTGGGCTCAATTTTCAGAAATGTTCTTAAAAGAGTTTGTTCCCCAAACTCTCAGAGATGCGTGGCGCACAAAGTTTGAACGGTTGCATCAGGACATTATGACAATGTCAGAATATGCTATCAGGTTCAGCAAGCTACCCCGTCATGCACCTATCTTGGTTCCTACCATCAGAGAGCGGGTTCGTAGATTCATTGAGGGGCTCGATTATGATATTAAAATATGCATGGCTCGAAAATTGCAAACTGATGCTCCATTTCAACAAGTAGTGGAGATTGCAAGGAAGATTGAGGGCGTTTTAGACGAGGAAAGGGAGTCTAATGAGGCCAAAAGTTCTTGAAGATCTGGAGGGTTCAGTGGGTTTTACTCTTCAGCTAGAATCCATTATAGCGGAGGCTCGAGCACTCGATCAGCTCAATCTGCACATCAGATTACTCGGAGTGCTCCGGTTTATAGTGCACCATCGGCACGAGATTCTTACAGTGATTATTTCAGTTATCCGGCACAGACTCAGTACGAGTAGCCGCGACCTCAGAAGGTTTGTTATGAGTGTGGTGATACTAGGCATATCATGAGAGATTGTCCCAGACTTGGGAGGGGTGGATTTCACCAGAACACTCCAGCTACAAGCTTTATTCTAGTTGATACTCCACGTGCACAGTCGGCTAGATGTGGAGGACATGTGGGTAGTGGGTGCCTAAGAGGTGGAGGCCCGACCCGTTTGTTTAATCACTATGATTTGGCTAAGGCCAATACACCGGATGGTATCGTTACAGGTACGATCTTGATTTTTATTATAAAAGGATATTTTCCTTAATTAAATTCGGTTCTGAATATTGAGGTGAGTCCTCCTATTATGCTCTACTTATGGGTGAGCTTCGTAAATTTGTGACCCACTTATATGTTATCCCTGTTGGGAGATTTGAAAGTGTGAGCCCGTGCCTGTCATTTTATTTTTGGTACACCATTGAGTGATATAAGCCCAAAAGTAATTTTTATTATTCATTACAGTGGGTTTAATGTGTTTTGAAATAATTGATTCCAATTTTTATGAATTATATGCCCTACCGATAGGAGGGTTCATTATATGTTGTGAAAATTGTTTATGAAATATATTGAAAAGAAGAAAGAAAGTAAATTGAAAATTTCAGTTAGCACAATGTGCAAAATACTTGTGATTCAGAGTTGAGGATGAGATCCTCGCATTTTATTTATGATGTGAAATATTTAAATCGGGTTGCAAGCTACGATGGAAGTTATGTAAGGATGAGGTCCTTGTGGTGAAATATTTATGATTTTAAAATTTTTCCTTTGTGAAATTTAATTGTACAATAGTATTAATAGGGAGTCATGCCTGTTAGGCTTATTTGATAACTTTTGTATATTTTTCTATGCATATTATGCCATTTTGGTATTGTAAACATTGAGTTTTAACCTATGAGATGAATGCCCAGGTGGCGTTAAATGTGACTCATTAACCCGAGTGAGCAATCATGAGGTCTTCATACCTCACATTCTGTTGTAAGTGTTGTGAAAATTCGAAATGAGGTGGTGGTTAATATGAGATTAATTGATGATGCTGGAATTAATTATGAACAGCTTTTAAGACCAGAGATGTGGTGATGAGCATACATATGATGTGCTTCATGTATTGATATCATTATGATAATGCAGTACTTGTAATGCTGAGATTGGTGTTATTGATATATACCTTGTGGTATTGTGTTGGGTTGTGGATGTGTTGTTAGGAGTTGTTTTGGTGTTACTCTAGCAGGTGGATAGGCCTAATTACAGGGGAGACTCTGCCGAAATTTCTGAAAAATTTGGGAGTTAGTAAAAATTTGGAGGATTGAGATTTGCAAAGGAAGAGATAAGTTATGTTATGTGTTTGAGGGCGAATGATCTTAAACGGGGAATAATGCAGCACCCCAAAGAAAGTTTTGAATTACTTCAACATTATCGAGAAAATTGATGTGTGCATAGGCACGAGTTGCTATAGCCAGTTGAGACTAATACTGTGCGTTGTTGTGATAAATTAGGAATTTTGAAAATATTGGAGCGTAAGAAAATGGCCTTAAAGTTTTTCAAGAATGGATAAAAGAAATAATCTCAAATGAGATTATGTTGTCATGCTTATCTCAAATGCGGTAGCGTGGAATCAACCGTGAGTATATGTGTAAAAGTAAAATCATCAATGTGGTAACCGCAGAATAATTCTTAGCACGTTCGAGGACGAACGTTTGTTTAAGAGGTGGAGAATGTAACGATCCGACTTGTCGTTTTAAGAATTTACGCCATGTTCAGTGACTTAAGATCTCGAGCAGCCTCGCAATATGTATTGTGACCCGCGTGTGTGGTCGAGTTTGATTTACGGATGATTCAGATAGATTTGGGACACTTAGTCCCTGAGATGGAAGCTTAAGTCTTAGAATTTTTACCGTAGTCGGAACTGTGTGAAGACAACTCCGGAATAGAGTTTTGTCGGTTCTGTTAGCTCCGTTAGGTGATTTTGGACTTAGAAGCGTGTCTGAACTGTGAATCTGAGGTCTGTAGCCAATTTAGGCTTGAAATGGCAAAAGTTGAATTTTTTGGGAAGTTTGACCGGGGGGTTGACTTTTTGATATCGGGGTCGGAATGCGATTCTGAGAGTTGGAACAGCTCCGTTATGTTATTTGGGACTTGCCTGCAAAATTTGACGTCATTCTGGGTTAGTTTGATAGATTTCGGCACAAGTTTTAGAAGTTCGAAGTTTTGGAAGTTCATAATTCGATTCGATGCGCGATTCGTAATTCCGGCGTTATTTGATGTGGTTTGAAGCCTCGACTAAGTTCGTATGATATTTTGGGACTTGATGGTATGTTTAGTGGAAGTCCCGAGGGGTTCGGGTGTGTTTCAGGATGATTTCGGACCAAATTGGAGCTATTTGGACTGTTGTTGCTGAAGTCTGGTTTCCTTCTTCGCTAACGCGAAGGGAGTCTGGCGTTCGCGAAGAGGAATTGAGGGACTGATGGTTTGGTCTTCGTGAACGCGAAGCTATAGACGTGAACGCAAAGAAGAAACAGGGCAAGCCTTCGCGAATGCGGCCCAGGCAACACGAACGCGAAGAAGAAAGGAAGATTGGGGCCTGGGGTCGTTTAGCCTTCGCGAACGCGAAGCGTGGAACGCGAACGCGAAGGAGTTGGTCAGCTGGCCATCGCGAACGCGACAAGGAATTCGCAAACGCGAAGAGGAAATGATGGGGCAGAAACAATTGGCCTTCGCGAACGCGACGAGGAGGTCGTGAACGCGATGAAGGATTTGAGGCAGTTGGGTTTTGGCCTTCGCGAACGCGAAGCAATGGTCGCGAACGCGAAGAAGGCCTATCTGGGCAAAATTAAAAGTCCCAAAAATGGGGGTTTGAGTTCATAACTCAAAATCAAATTTGGAGCTCGGTAGAAGGCGATTTTTGGAGAGATTCTTGCGTGTGTGTTTGGGGTAAGTGATTCTTATCCAGTTTTGATTAATTTCATGATTATGTCTTTGAATCCATCATTTAATTCGGATTTAGTGGAAGAAAATTCAAGATTTTTGTAAAATCTTCCAAAAACGAAAATTGAAGATTTGAAAGTTGAGTTGTTATTGGAATTCGATAAAATTGGTATGGTTGAACTCGTATCGGAATGGGTGTTCGGATTTCATAAAATTTATGTCGGGTTCCGATAGGCGGGTCCCGCGTTGACTTTTGTTGACTTTATTGAATAAATTTTTAAGTCAACGTATTATTATCCGGAATTATTTCCGATGAATTTTAATGAAGTTATACAATTAATTTGGATAGATTTGAACGGCCCGGAGATCAATTCAAATAAGAAGGAGATTTTGGAATATCGGCATAACTTCAAAGAGGTAAGTGTCTTGCTTAACCTCGAGTGGGGAAAATTCCCCTTAGGCATTGAGTCTTATGTGCAACTTGAATAATTGAAAACCATGTACACGAGGTGATGAGTACGTACTAGGTTTATATGTGCAAATTTTATTGAGTTAAAGTCTTGAGCATATTGTGTAGTAAATTGGATGATTATTGGCATATATTTAATCATCTACTTGTCATGCCTAAATCCTTGTTGTTGACTCTATTGTTATATGACAATGTGATGGGATTATTATTTGATTATTTATGAAATTTCGTGAATTTGCTAGTTTGATAATTATTGGAATTTAATTTCATTTTGGATTTTCCCCTCTCCAAATAATTAATTAAATGAGCCTAACAAGAGGTGTTTATATAATTATTGAAAATTTGATCTTTTATGAAGACTTTGCTTTATGTTGAGTAAATTCTATCTTTATTGATTATTTTTGGGTGTTGTACATATTGTGTGGAGTATTTGGCTATTTGCTGTGAAATTAATTAACTTGGTTGTAGCTTTGGAACTTGATTATAGTCAGTGGCAAATTTTGATATGAATTGTTGTATTGTGTTGTGGATTAAACACACTCCTTGGCATTATTTATGCTTCCTACCTTGCTTGTTAATGATATACATGTGCTTAGTGAGGAAGAGTGTAAAGCACGAAGGGTGATGCCGTGCCATTTGAATTATATTATCATGTGAGGGAAAGTGTAAAGCACGAAGGGTGATGCCGTGCCATTGAGAGTGTAAAGCACGAAGGGTGATGCCGTGCCGTTTCATTTATATTATCAGGTGAGGATGTGAGTAAAAGCACGAAGGGTGATGCCGTGCCGTTTTATTTATATTATCAGGTGAGGATGAGAGTAAAAGCACGAAGGGTGATGCCGTGCAATTATTTTTATATTATCATATACTCATGGCACGAAGGGTGTTTCCGTGCAGGAGAGGACGAGAGACATACATTATATTGTGATATTGTTTGTTGTGTATGCATTCATGCCTTTACCTTGAGATGTTATTGTGCACCTATGTTTTCTATGTGACTTGTAGTCATTGTTGCTTCTTGTATGCCTCTACTTTATTCTTTTTATTATTATTGGCACTTGTCCCACTTAGTTGGTACTGTTGTATGTATGTACTGTGAGAAAGATATAAATGCACGAAGGGTGTTGCCGTGTCAATTGATTTGATCTACATATATATATATATATATATATATATATATATATATATTGGGTGAGAATGAGATAAGTGCGCGAAGGTATTGACGTACCATTTGATGTGATGTGTTGAATATATTTCTCACGCCATGAAAGTTAAATGAGGCGTCACATGGTGACTTTATTCGAAAGAATTATATTTGAAAGATATTTACTTGAAAAAATTATATTTGAAAGATATTTACTTGAAGGAATTATATTCGAAATATATTTATTGGAAAGAATTTTTATTCAGAAGAGATTTATTTGAAAGAAGTATATTTGAGAGATATATTTATTTGAAAAAAGTATATTTGGGATATATTTATTGAAAAGGATTATATTCTAGAGACTTTCATTGAAAAACTTATAGATAAAAGATGTATATTTTGAATGGCTTGATTAATTGGTTGTACTTGTGTTTATTATTCGTTTGAGTAATATTTATGATGTTCCTATTGCCTTGTTGTTTAAATCACTAGTCGATTGGTGTTGCCCTTTATTATTATTTGTTTCCTATTAATTCGTATATTATATTGCACAGGTTATTAGACTAGTGAGTGTCTTGACTGTACCTCGTCTCTATTCCATTGAGATTAGTCTTGATACTTACTGGGCACCGCTATGGTGTGCTCACTCTACACTTCTGTACATTTTTGTGCAGAGCCAGGTATTGAAGATAATGGACTTGAGCAGAGTTAAAGCGGGATCATAAGGATTCAAGATAGAGCTTCTTGGTCGTCGCAGTCCCTTGGAGTCTTTTCATTTCATTGTACTGTTAATTCGTGATCATTCTATGTATTCAGTTAGAGTTTGTGACTCAGTACTACCATTCTTGGGAGTTTGTATTTCATATTTATTCCGCTGTTAGTTTTGGTTACTTATATAAAAAATAAAAAAAAAGCTTCGAAAGGTAATTAAAATCGGCTTACCTAGTCTTAGAGACTAGGTTCCATCACAACGCCTGTGGTGGGATTTTGGATCGTGACAAGACCTTTGGTATTCTGTGCAAAGATGTGTATCTACGTTTTGATAAATTTATTTTTCTGCGGTAATAGAAAATAATTAATGATGGTGCATTAAAAAGTGCAACCTTTCATATTGTAATGGAAAGAGAAATTGTTAAAAAATCAAAAGTCAGTCACTTTCTTCATTTATCTCATCAGTTGAAAAAAAATCAACAGTCACACAATTAAAGTTTTACTGAATTACCTTATCCGTTGAAGAAACCCATATATAGAGAGAGAGAGTTGGAGATGATCAATTGAAATACTCAACTTTCTATATGAACTTTGAATATTCTTATTAAACTCATCTATTCATCTATTGCAGCATATATATCTACTCTACAAGTGTCATCAGGTAAGTTTATTTTATTATTGTAACTTTCTATGAGCATTCATGAAATTTTATATTCTTGTTTATGTGAACTTTATAACTTTCTATTATTCTTTAGTATGAAATAGTATCATTTTTCTGATAATCATATACCAGTAACAAATAGGAGTAATACATTAGGCATTTGGCAATTTATTGTTGTTTTTGTTGTGAGAGGTAAATTTGTTTGGATATCAGAAACCATCAAGGATCATTTTTATCACAATATCTTAGATATTCATGGTATCTATTGTTTGTATACAATAATCCTTCAATAATACTATCAGATAATGCCTAGACGTAGTACTGTGCATATGTTCAAGTACCAGAAAATTCAACCGTGAGCCTCTTGTTTTGCCTCTACATCTTGCAGCCATTGTCTTCTAACTTCTAAGGCTCTTACAAAGTTAGAAAATAGAAGAATAATAGATAATGATTTATATTTCTATATGAAAAAATATAAAAATAATGCCTTTGCTTTTTCTAATAGTATCTTTATAACAAAAACAAATTCTTTGTATATATTATTTATGCTGTTTTAAAAAATATATATTCTCATCGATATAGGATAAACGCGCAACGCGCGTGCACAGAAACTAGTATAATATATTTGTAGTAGGTGCCAGTTTAAATATGTGTTCTTTGTTTGCTAAATTCAAATGCTAGTGTAGTAACATGTGAGCAACTTAACTGGGTCAAGTATTTTCTTATCTTCTCTCCTAGATTTTTTTCACCTCTAAATTTGGAGTTGTGCAATATTTGTGAGCTTATCATGCTTTTGTCTCTTCATTCATTGTACCCATGTGTTTCATGTAAATTAAATGTATTGATATACCCCTACCTAAGAAATTTATGTCCTTTATGTTGGTAGTGTTAATAGCAAAATTAGAACATGTAAAAATTGATTGTGGAATTGGGTATTCTTTTACTGTTTCAGTGATTTCTCTATTTGAAGATACTGATTATTTTTTCAAAACCTAATGCATTAAGTATTTTGGATTATCTTCTTAGAATTACATGTTTGTCAAATATATAGAGCTTCTTTTTTATGATATGGGTTACCAAAAAATATCTCAATTATGAAGAGTATTAGAAATTTAACATATTTATTTATCCTTTATTGTAAGGATATTAAGGTTGTTACTTGGATTATAGGCCATTGATAAAATAATCTTTGAAATAGATTGACTAATATTACTTGGTAAAGGTGACTAATATATTTTTGTTCGCTTATGATCATTTTTTGCTCCTTTTGTATTGCTATACTAATTTTTTTTGGTTGAATATATATATATATATATATATATGTATATAAATCTTGTGCATGTACTAGATTATGGCACCTGATAAACAATGGATGAAACTTATTCATGATCGACTTGATGATGCTTACATACTTGGGGTGGAGAACTTTTTGGATTATGCTTGATGATGCTTACATACTTGGGGTGGAGAACTTTTTGGATTATGCTTTTACAAGATTGAAAGAAACACGTGAAATACGTTGTCCATGCATCAAATGTTGTAATATAATTTCAGGAACACGTGAGTTTGTTAAATCACATTTGATAGTACATGGAATAATCCAAAACTATACCTTTTGGTATCACCATGGGGAGAGGTTAGGTGAGCCATCATCAGATTTTGAATTTGTAGATGATAATAACGATGAAGAGGATGATGGTGTGGATGAAATACATAAAATTTTAAGAGATTTATACCCCGCTTTTGATGGAGATAATATGAACAATGATAGTGATGGGTTATTTGCGGAGGAACCAAATCTTGAAGCAAAAGGATTCTACAGGATCTTAAAGGATTTTGAGCAACCACTGTATCAAGATTCAAAATTTTCCAAACTTTCTACATTGGTAAAGCTGCTTCATATTAAAAGTATTGGTAATTAGAGTAATGCATCATTTACAATGTTACTAAAGATGTTGAAGGAAGATTTATTGCCTGATGGATCAAACTTGCCAGATTCACATTACGAAGCAAAGAAGGTAATTCGGGACCTTGGGCTTTCTTACAAGAAGATTGATGCGTGTATGAATGATTGTATGTTATACGGAAGGATGATAAGTCTCTTGAATCATGCAAAGTCTGTGGTGCATCTAGATAGAAGGAGGATAAACGTAGTGGTGAAACCAAATTAAAAAGTGGAAAAAAGTTACCATGCAAGCTTTCACATTATTTTTCTTTAAAGCCAAGACTACAAAGATTGTTTATGTGCTCGAAAACATCTTCTTTGATGAGATGGCATCATGACAAAAAAGTTAATGATGGAACAATGAGGCACCTAGCTGATTCTATAGCGTGGAAAACGTTTGATGAACTTCATCAATCTTTCGCATCTGAGCCTCGTAATGTTTGATTTGGACTTGCTAGTGATGGTTTTCAACCATTTGAAAATTCCAAAATTCCGTATAGTATTTGGCCCATGGTACTTATTTCTTATAATTTACCACCTTGGCTATGCATGAAGAAAGATAATTTTATCTTGTCGATGATTATTCCTGGTCTTGAGAGTCCTGGAGATGCTATTGATGTTTATCTCCGACCTTTGATAGAAGAATTAAAAGAATTGTGGGAATCTGGAGTGGAGACCTTTGATGCATCAACTAAACAAAACTTTATGTTGCATGCTTCTTTGTTATGGACCATTAATGACTTTCCAGCATATGCAAATTTTTCTGGATAGAGTACAAAAGAAAAATTGGTGTGTCCATGTTGCAATAAAGAAACTTACTCAATCAGATTACAAAATTATAAAAAACAGTGTTATATGGGCCATAAACATTTTCTTCCTCTTAATCACAAATGGAGGAATGATAAAGCATCATTTGATGGCACAAAGGAGCGAAGATTACCACCAAAACAGTTGTCCGGTGATGATATACTTGATCAAGTGGCTGATTTAGATGGGTTACAATTAACAAAGGATCCAAAGAAGAAGATTAAAATATCACATGAGTATCACATGAGAGTAGGGGTGATAATTGGAATAAAAAGAGTATTTTCTTTAATCTTCCATATTGGAAAACTCTTTTATTGCGGCATAACTTAGACGTAATGTACATTGAGAAAAATATATGTGATAATATTTTGGTGACAATCTTAAATATCAAAGGAAAAATCAAGATACCATAAACACTCAGTTAGATTTGCAAGCAATGAACATAAGGAAAGAACTGCACCCAATAAAAATTGGGGTTAATTATAACTTACCAAAAGCATGTTACACATTATCTCCTGAAGAGAAGCACATGTTTTTTAGTTTCTTGAAGAGCCTAAAGGTCCCAGATGGATTTTCATCAAATATTTCTCAGTGTGTCAACCTTAAAGATCGAAAATTTTCAAATTTAAAAAGTCATGATTGTCATGTTCTTCTACAACATTTGCTTTCACTTACTCTACGGGGTATACTATGCAAATCTGTGTGTGAACCACTTATTGAGTTATCTTTATTTTTTAATGTGCTTGGATCGAAATGTTTAAGCATGGATGAATTAGATCAGATAGATTCGCAAATCCCTATAACCGAGTGCAAACTAGAAAATGTCTTCCCTCCTACATTTTTTGATGTCATGGAGCACTTGCCAATTCATTTAGCTAATGAAGCTAAGATTGTTGGACCTTCTCAATATCGATGGATGTATCCTATGGAGCGATATATATACTTTATGAAATCTTTTATTCGTAATAGGGCTTGTGTAGAAGGTTCTATTGCAGAGGGATATTTAGCAACTGAATGTATGACCTTATGTTCAAGGTATTTACATACAATGGAAATAAAGTTTAATCGCCTTGAATGGAATTATGATGGTGGTGTTATAGAATCTGATGGAGGTTTAATAATTTTTTGTCAACCTGGAAGAGCTTTAAGAGGTGGCAAACCACACAAACTTGGTTCAAAAGAACTGGAGCAAGCACATTTTTATATTTTGAAGAATTGTGATGAAATTCAACCATTTCTCGAGTAAGTAATAACTTGTTTCAATAATTTACTTTTATATACATCCTCTATTTTTTCATTTAAAATGACATGTAGTTATGCTCCAATTATTTGTAGAGAGTTTTCACTAACTCCAGTTGACATATCTCAAGAAAATTCGGATAGGCAATTTATTAGTTGGTTAAAAGAAAAGGTGAGTACCAGCTAACATTAATTTTTTTCAAACCAAGTATGTAAATACTATTTTCTAAAATATTTGTTTGATCATGATAGATTGCAGGATTGCACAAAAGTGATGATAGTAAGAAAATGGCAGATTTACTCTCGTTGTCACGTGGTCCCACGACATATATGACAAGTCATCGTGGCTATCTTATTAATGGATATAGGTTTCACGTGCAAGATTATGATAAAGGTTTGAGAACTCAGAACTGCGGAGTGGTTGTAGTTGGAGAGATAGATGAAGCTAATAAGACCATTGATTTCTATGGAGAACTAACAGATATTCTAGAATTATAATTTATTGGTGGAGGAAGAGTAGTTTTATTTAAATTTACGTGGTTTGACGTATATGACCAAGAAAAGGGAGTTAAGATAGATAAATATGGCTTTGTAAGTGTTAACCGCCAGCGTTTTCTGAAAACAACTGAGCCTTTTGTATTAGCCAACCAAGCATCACAAGTTTTTTATGTTGACGATCTTTCTAATAAAGGTTGGCATGTTATACGAAAAGTTCAACCTCGTGATACTTTTGATATTCTACAAGAAAATATTAATGATCTAGAGGATTCAGATAATTCTTCACTGAAAAGGAAAAGAACTCATGAAGGTTTGGATATTTATCAACTCTTTATTTAATTTGTCAACTCATTATGATAATGAGAGTTTCATACTGGATTCCATTTGATTTACTAGTTCAGAAAATGTTTCTAACACTCTACTAGACTGATTACATGTGCTTATATGATGAATCTGATGTCCTAAATTTTTGTTACCTCTAAGTTTTTCTGTCATATGCTCATATATGATGAACTGACATGATAGACATCTATTACTCGGTTTTTTAATTGTACTAGGTTGACATGAATACATCAAAATCTCAGATGTCTAAAATGGAATAAAATTCCAAGACTGTGAAGCCTGTGTATTTTCCACCCGGTATCTTAGCAAGGGGACGAGGAAAAAGCTTTGGAGCATTTGGATCTGTAAGAGTAAATGCTGAACAGAGAGTTCGATTGGCAAAAGTAAAACTTTTAGTATATTAGCTTCTGATCAGAGTAAGCTAACTCATAGTGATAGTCTTGCGCCTCCTGAATTTGAACCAATATTGGAAGATGATGGTCCCTTTTCTCATGAGGAAGAAGTGATGCAAGACACTCAGAGAAACAAAATAAGTATCTTACTGTCCTAAGCTATAATATTTTTTTTTATTATTGTACAAAAACTACTTTATATTTGGCTTAGATTGAAATTTGCAGGGCCATGTGAATCTGGAAAGGCAAATAAAGTGTCACGACCCAAAATCCCACCACAGGCATCGTGAAGGTACCTAATCTCTAAAACTAGGTAAGCCGATTTCTATTACATTTTAAAGCTTCTTTTTTTTTGAATTAAAATTTAACAGCGGAAATAATTACAATACACAATCTCCCAAGACTGGTAGTACTGAGTCACGAACTCTAACTGAATACATGGAATGATCACGAGGACCGAATATACAATACTGTTTGATTACAAATTAACAGTACAATGAAATAAAAAGACTCCAAGGGACTGCGACGGCCAAGCAGCTCTACCTTGAATCCTTATGATCGCGCTTTAACTCTGCTCAAGTCCGATATCTTCAATACCTGGCTCTGCACAAAAATGTGCATAAGTGTAGAGTGAGCACACCACAACGGTGCCCAGTAAGTATCAAAACTAACCTCACTAGAGTAGAGACGAGGTACAGTCAAGACACTCACTAGTCTAATAACCTGTGCAATATGATATACAAAATAATAGGAAATAAATAATAATAATAATAATAATAATAATAATAATAATAATAATAATAATAATAATAATAATAATAAAGGCAGGATAAAACAACAAGTGATATGCACAACAGACAACAAGAATACCATTAATATACTCAACAATTAATAAACACAATTACACCCAATTAAATCAAGCCCTTCAAATAAATGTCTTTCACATAGTTCTTCCAGATAATTTTCTTTCAAATATAATTTTCTCAAATAATTATTTTTCAAATATAATTCTTTCAATAAATCTTTTCAAATACAATTTCCTCAAATAAATATCTTTCAAAATACAATTCTTTTATATAATACTTTCTAAGTAAAAATCCTTCCAAATAAATATTTTGAATATAATTCTTTCAATTAAAAAGTCACCATGTGACACCTCATTTCACAATCATCAAAATATGGGTCTCAACCCATTTTTATATTTCCACGGCACCTCGTGCCCATAATTAAATCATCATATTTGCCTGGCATCTCGTGCCCTCATTTCATATCACAATTGCACGGACAATTTACGTGCCAAATATCATTATCATTTCATCACAGCATCTCGTGCCCACATTTTATATCACAACTGCACGGACAATTCACATGCCAATATCCCCATTTCATATCACAATTTATGGCACCTCGTGCCCAAATTTCATTTTATAAACCGCCTGGCAATAGCCACAGGCTCCCAATTTCAACAAAATCAGATTATTATTAATTTACTAACAACAAGACAAGTTGCACAAGGTATAAAAATAAACACAAGAAAATCACAACATCACATGAAAATTTTTAACACCACAACCCCACATCATCACATATCGTCCCTAATAATAGCCACCATTATCGCTCATATAGCCACCTTTATCGCTCCTATAGCCACCCTTATCGCTCCGCCCAGAATATATCAATAGCCACCCTTATCACTCCTATTGCCACCCTTATCGCTCCTATAGCCACCCTAATCGCTCCGCCCAGACAATATCAATAGCCAACAAACACAACAGTGAAATACCACCCTTATAACCACATAATATCAACGGTGAAATACCACCCTTATCTCCCCAAAATAACAACTCACACAACACAACAATTTACATGAAAAATTATCACAACAACATAACAAAAATCAATTCATATCACAAGTTGTCCAATGGCCACAACCAAATTTCAAAGCTCCAACCAAGTCAATTAATTTCACAGCAAATAGCCAAATGCTCCACACAATGTGTACAACACCCAAAAATAATCAATAGAGATAGAAATTACTCAACATAAAGCAAAGTCTTCATAAAAGATCAAATTTTCAATAATTATATAAACACCTCTTTTTATGCTCATTTAATTAATTATTTGCAGAGGCAAAAATCCAAAATGAAATTAAATTCCAATAATTATCAAACTAGAAAATTCACAAAATTTCATAAATAATCAAATAACAATCACATTACATTGTCATATAACAACAGAGTCAACAACAAGGGTTTAGGCACGACAAGTAGATGATTAAATGTATGCCAACAATTATCCAATTTACTCCACAATATGCTCAAGACTTTTAACTCAATAAAATTTACACATAAACCAAGTACGTACTCGTCACCTCGCATACATGGTTTTCAATTACCCAAGTTGCACATAAGACTCAATGCCTAAGGGAAATTTTCCCCACTCGAGGTTAAGCAAGACACTTACCTCTTTGAAGTTATGCCGATGTTCCAAAATCGCTTTCTTGCTTGAATTAACATCCTGACAGCTCAAATCTATCCAAATTAATTCTATAACTTCATTAAAATTCATCGAAAATAATTCTGGATAATAATACGTCGACTTAAAAATTTATTCCAAAAAGTCAATAAAAGTCAACGCGGGACCCGCCTCTCGGAACCCGACATAATTTTCATCAGATCCGAACATTCATTCCGATACGAGTTCAACCATACTAATTTTATCGAATTCCAATAACAACTCGATTTCCAAATCTTAAATTTTCGTTTTTGGAAGATCTTACAAAAATCTTGATTTTTTCTCCATTAAATTCGAATTAAACGATAGATTCAAAGACATAATCATGAAAATTAATCAAAACTGGATAAGAATCACTTACCCCAAACACCCACGCAAGAATCTCTCCAAAAAGCGCCTTCTACCGAGCTCCAACTTTGATTTTGAGTTATGAACTCAAACCCCCGTTTTCGGGACTTTTAATTCTGCCCAGATAGGTCTTCTTCTCGTTCGCGACCATTGTCTCGCGTTCGCGAAGGCCAAAACCCAACTGCCTCAAATCATTCATCGCGTTCGCGCCCTCCTCGTCGCGTTCGTAAAGGCCAATTATTTCTGCCCCATCATTTCCTCATCGCGTTCGCGAACCCCTCGTCGCGTTCGCGATGACCAGCTAACCAGCTCCTTCTTGTTTGCGTTCCATGCTTCGCGTTCGCGAAGGCCAAACGACCCCAGGCACCTATCTTCCTTTCTTCTTTGCGTTTGCGTTACCTCGGCCGCGTTCGCAAAGGCTTGCCCTGATCCTTCTTCGCATTCGCGTTCACAGCTTCGCATTCGCGAAGGACAAATCATCAGCCCCTCAAATTCCTCTTCGCGTTCGCGGGACTCCCTTCGCGTTCGCGAAGAAGGAAACCAGACTTCAGCAACAGTAGTCCAAACAGCTCTAATTTAGTCCGAAACCACCCCGAAACACACCTGAGCCCCTTGGGATCCCGTTCAATCATACCAACCAGTCCCATAACATATCACGGACTCGCTCGAGGTTTCAAATCACATCAAATTACATCGAAAATACAAATCGCACAACAAATCGAACTTATGAACTTAAAAAACTTCCAACTTCTAAAACCCGTGTTGAAACCTATCAGACCAACCCGGAATGATGTCAAATTTTGCAGGCAAGTCCCAAATAACATAACGGAGCTGTTCCACCTCTCGGAATTGCATTCCGACCCCGATATCAAAAAGTCCACTTCCGGTCCAATTCTCCAAAAAATCGACCTTCTCCATTTCAAGCCTAAATTGGCTACATACCTCAGATTCACAGTCCGGGCATGCTCCTAAGTCAAAAATCACCCAACGGAGCTAACAGAACCGTCGGAACTCTATTCCGGAGTCGTCTTCACACAGTTCCGACTACGGTCAAAATCCTAAGACTTAAGCTTCCGTCTTAGGGACTAAGTGTCCCAAATCACTCCGAATCATCCGTAAATCAAACTCGACTACACACGCGGGTCATAATACATATTGCAAGGCTGCTAGAAACCTTAAGTCAATGAACAGGGCGTAAATTCTTAAAATGACAAGTCGGGTCGTTACATTCTCCACCTCTTAAACAAACATTCGTCCTCGAACGTGCTAAAAATCTTTCTTAGGACTTTAAATTACTAAGTATATTTTTGCACACATACTTGTGAGTGATTTTACATTACCACAATTTAACACGGGTCCGACAACACCATCTCAATTGAGATTATTTATTTTCTCCATTCTTATAAGCTTTAAAGCAAAGTCCCTAACTCTCCAATCATTTCCGAAATGCCCGATTTCTCAAAACAACGCACAGTATTAGTCTCAACTGGCTATAGCAACTCGTGCCTATGCACATATAAATTTTCTTAATAGTGTTGAAGTAATTCAAAACTTTCTCTGGGGTGTTACATTATTCCCCGCTTAGGATCATTTGCCCTCAAACACATAACATAATTCATCTCTTCCTTTGCAAATCTCAATCCCCCAAATTTTACTAACTCGCAATTTTTTTTCCCCAGAAATTTTGGCAAAGTCTCCCCTATAATTGGGCCTATCCACCTGTCAAAGTAACACCCAAACAACTCCTAACAACATATCCACAACCCAATAAAATACCACAGGGTATATATCAATAACATTAATCTCAACATTGACTTATCATAATGATATCAGGACATGAAGCACATCATATGTATGCTCATCACTACATCTCTGGTCTTAAAAGTTGTTCATAATTAATTCCAGCATCATCAATTAATCTCATATTAACCATCACCTCATTTCGAATTTTCACAATACTGACAACAGAACGTGAGGCATGAAGACCTCATGATTACTTACTCGGATTAATGAGTCACATTTAACGCCACCTGGGCACGCACCTCATAGGCTAAAACTCAATATTTACAGCAATAAAATGGCTGAATATGAACAGAAAATATACAAGCATTATCAAATAAGCCTAACAGGCATGACTCCCTATTAATATTATTGCACAAATTAAATTTCACAAGGGAGAATTTTAAACTCATAAACATTTCACCACAAGGACCTCGCCCTTATATAACTTCCATCGTGGCTTGCAGCCCAGTTTAAATATTTCACATCATGTAAAAATGCGAGGATCTCGTCCTCAAATCCGAGTCACAATTATGTTGCACATTGTGCCAGCTGAAATTTTTAATTTCCTTTATTTCTTCTTTTCAATACATTTCATAAACAATTTTCACAACATATAATGAACCCTCATACCGGTAGGGCGTATAATTCATAAAAATTGGAATCAATTATTCCGAAACACATTAAACCCACTGTAATGAATAATAAAAATTACTTTTAGACTTATAGCCCTCAATGGTGTACAGAAATAAAATAACAGACACGGGCTCACATCTTTAAATCTCCCAACAGGGATACACATATAAGTGGGTCGCAAATTTACGAAGCTCACCCATGAGTGGAGCATAATAGGAGGATTCACCTCAATATTCAGAACTGAATCAAATTAAGGAAAATACCCTTTTATAATAAAAATCAGGATCGTACCTGTAATGACACTATTTGGTGTATTGGTCTTAGCCAAATCATAGTGATTAAATCAACGGGTCGGGCCTCCACCTCTTAGGCACCCACTACCCGCCTGTCCTCCACCTCTAGCTGACTGTGCACGTGGAGTATCAACTGGAATAAAGCTTGTAGCTGGAGTGTTCTGATGAAATCCACCCCTCCCAAGTTTGGGACAATCTCTCATGATATGGCTAATATCACCACACTCATAACACCCCCTCTGAGGTCGCGGCTGCTCGTACTGAGTCTGTGCCAGATAACTGGAATAACCACTGTAAGAATATCGTGTCGATGGTGCACTATAAACTGGAGCACTCCGAGTAATCTGGTGTGCAGACTGAGCTGAACGGCTGCTCGAGCCTCCGCTATAATGGGTTCTAGCTGAAGAGTAAAATCCACTAAACCCTCCAGATCTTCGAAACCTTTTGGCCTCCTTAGACTCCCTTTCCTCGCTTAAAACACCCTCAATCTTCCTTGCAATCTCCACTACTTGTTGAAATGGAGCATCAGTTTGCAACTCTCGAGCCATGCATATTTTAATATCATAATCGAGCCCCTTAATGAATCCGTGGACCCGTTCTCTGATTGTAGGAACTAAAACAGGTGCATGACGGGCTAACTCACTGAACCTGACAGCATATTCTGACACTGTCATAGTGCCCTGACCCAACCATTCAAACTCTGTGCGCCACACATCTCTGAGAGTCTGAGGAACAAACTCTTTCAAGAACATTTCCGAAAATTGAGCCCAGGTTGGTGGTGTGGCATCGGCTGGTCTACCTTCTTCATAGATTTTCCACCACCGATACGCCGCGCCTAATAATTGAAATGTAGTAAAGGCAACTCCGCTCACTTCCACAATACCCATGGTGCGGAGAATATGGTAATAATTTTCCAGAAATTTTTGGGCATCCTCTGTGGCTGTGCCACTGAAAGTTGGTGGACTATACCTCTTAAACCTTTCAACTCTCTTTTGTTCTTCTTCTGATGCCTCGGACCTGACCTCATGCAGAACCGAAATAACAGGTTGTACCAGTACTAAACCCGGAACCTGACCAACGTGAACAAGCTACTCTGGAGTTTTGGTAGGAGTCTGAGCTACTCCCCCAATCTGCGGAATGTTTGGTGCAACAGAGATCAATCCCGCCTGAGTTAATGTACCAAACATACTCAGGAACTGTGCCAAAGTCTCCTGAAGTCCAGGGGTAACAACAGGTGCTTCTGGTACCTGTCCTCCAACTGGAGCTACTAGTGGCCCCTCAACTGTTGTTCTGATAGGTGCTCTAGTCGCAGCACGTGCCCTTCCTCGACCTCTACCTCGGCCTCTACCTCGGCCTCTTGCAGCCCTAGCAGTATGTGTCGATGACTGCTCATCTAACTCAGTAGCACGTGTCCTTACCATCTATGAGAGAATGGAGATACAAAGGTTCAATTTCCAAATTCAACAAATTTCGCACGACATGAATGAAAGAAATGGAAATTTCCTAACAGTTCTGTAGCCTCTCGAAGATAAGTACAGACGTCTCTGTACCGATCCGCAAGACTCTACTAGACTCGTTCGTGACTCATAGTTACTATGAACCTAGAGCTCTGATACCAACTTGTCACGACCCAAAATCCCACCATAAGCGTCGTGATGGCACCTAGTCTCTAAGACTAGGTAAGCCGATTTCTATTACATTTTGAAGCTATATTTTTTTGAATTAAAATTTAACAGCGGAAATAATTACAATACACAACCTCCCAAGACTGGTAGTACTGAGTCACAAACTCTAACTGAATACATGGAATGATCGCGAGGACCGAATATACAATACTGTTCGATTACAAATTAACAGTACAATAAAATGAAAAGACTCCAAAGGACTGTGATGGCCAAGCAGCTCTACCTTGAATCCTTATGATCGTTCTTTAACTCTGCTCAAGTCCGATATCTTAAATACTTGGCTCTGCACAAAAATGTGCAGAAGTGTAGAGTGAACACACCACAACGGTGCCCAGTAAGTATCAAGACTAACCTCAATAGAGTAGAGATGAGGTACAGTCAAGACACTCACTAGTCTAATAACCTGTGCAATATGATATACAAAATAATAAGAAACAAATAATAATAAAGGCAGGATAAAACAACAAGTGATATCCACAATAGATAACAAGAATACCATTAATATCACTCAACAATTAATAAACACAATTACACTCAATTAAATCAAGCCCTTCAAATAAATGTCTTTCACATAGTTCTTCCAGATAACTTTCTTTCAAATATAATTTTCTCAAATAATTATTTTTCAAATATAATTCTTTCAATAAATCTTTTCAAATACAATTTCCTCAAATAAATATCTTTCAAAATACAATTCTTTTATATAATACTTTCTAAGTAAAAATCCTTCCAAATAAATATTTTGAATATAATTCTTTCAATTAAAAAGTCACCATATGACACCTCATTTCAAAATCATCAAAATACGGGTCTCAGCCAATTTTCATATTTTTCGTAAATACGGGTCTCAACCCATTTTCATATTTCCACGGCACCTCGTGCCCATAATAAAATCATCATATTTGCCCAGCACCGCATGCGCTCATTTCATATCACAACTGCACGGATAATTTACGTGCCAAATATCATTATCATTTAATCACAGCACCTCGTGCCCACATTTTATATCACAACTGCACGGACAATTCATGTGCCAATATCCCCATTTCATATCACAATTCACGGCACCTCGTGCCCACATTTCATTTTATAAATCGCCTGGCAATAGCCACAGGCTCCCAATTTCAACAAAATCAAATTATTATCAATTTATTTACAACAAGATAAGTTGCACAAGGTATAAAAATAAACACAAAAAAATTAAAACATCACATGAAAATTTTCAACACCACAACCCCACATCATCACATATCGTCCCTAATAATAGCCACCATTATCGCTCATATAGCCACCTTTATCGCCCTGCCCAGACAATATCAATAGCCACCCTTATCACTCATATTGCTACCCTTATCGCTCCTATAGCCACCCTAATCGCTCCGCCCAGACAATATCAATAGCCAACAAACACAACAGTGAAATGCCACCTTTATAACTACATAATATCAATGGTGAAATGCCACCCTTATCTCCCCAAAATAACAACTCACACAACACAACAATTTACACGGAAAATTATCACAACAACATAACAAAAATCAATTCATATCACAATTTGCCCAATGGCCACAACCAAATTTCAAAGCTACAACCAAGTCAATTAATATCACAGCAAATAACCAAATGCTCAACACAATGTGTACAACACCCAAAAATAATCAATAGAGACAGAAATTACTCAACATAAAGCAAAGTCTTCATAAAAGATCAAATTTTCAATAATTATATAAACACCTCTTTTTATGCTCATTTAATTAATTATTTGCAGAGGAAAAAATCCAAAATAAAATTAAATTCCAATAATTATCAAACTAGAAAATTCACGAAATTTCATAAATAATCAAATAACAATCACATCACATTGTCATATAACAACAGAGTCAACAACAAGGGTTTAGGCACGACAAGTAGATGATTAAATGCATGCCAACAATTATCCAATTTACTCCACAATATGCTCAGGACTTTTAACTCAATAAAATTTACACATATAAACCAAGTACGTACTCGTCACCTCGCGTACATGGTTTTCAATTACCCAAGTTGTGCATAAGACTCAATGCCTAAGGGAAATTTCCCCCACTCGAGGTTAAGCAAGACACTTACCTCTTTGAAGTTATGCCGATGTTCCAAAATCGCCTTCTTGCTTGAATTGACCTCCTGACAGCTCAAATCTATCCAAATTAATTGTATAACTTCATTAAAATTCATCGGAAATAATTCTGGATAATAATACGTCGACTTAAAAATTTATTCCAAAAAGTCAATAAAAGTCAACGCGGGACCCGCCTCTCGGAACCCGACATAATTTTCATAAGATCCGAACATTCATTCCGATACGAGTTCAACCATACTAATTTTATCGAATTCCAATAACAACTCGATTTCCAAATCTTAAATTTTCGTTTTTGGAAGATCTTACAAAAATCTTGATTTTTTCTCCATTAAATTCGAATTAAACGATAGATTCAAAGACATAATCATGAAAATTAATCAAAACTGGATAAGAATCACTTACCCCAAACACCCACGCAAGAATCTCTCCAAAAAGCGCCTTCTACCGAGCTCCAACTTTGATTTTGAGTTATGAACTCAAACCCCCGTTTTCGGGACTTTTAATTCTGCCCAGATAGGTCTTCTTCTCGTTCGCGACCATTGTCTCGCGTTCGCGAAGGCCAAAACCCAACTGCCTCAAATCATTCATCGCGTTCGCGCCCTCCTCGTCGCGTTCGCAAAGGCCAATTATTTCTGCCCCATCATTTCCTCATCGCGTTCGCGAACCCCTCGTCGCGTTCGCGATGACCAGCTAACCAGCTCCTTCTTGTTTGCGTTCCATGCTTCGCGTTCGCGAAGGCCAAACGACCCCAGGCACCTATCTTCCTTTCTTCTTTGCGTTTGCGTTACCTCGGCCGCGTTCGCAAAGGCTTGCCCTGATCCTTCTTCGCATTCGCGTTCACAGCTTCGCGTTCGCGAAGGACAAATCATCAGCCCCTCAAATTCCTCTTCGCGTTCGCGGGACTCCCTTCGCGTTCGCGAAGAAGGAAACCAGACTTCAGCAACAGTAGTCCAAACAGCTCTAATTTAGTCCGAAACCACCCCGAAACACACCTGAGCCCCTCGGAACCCCGTCTAATCATACCAACCAGTCCCATAACATATCACGGACTTGCTCGAGGTTTCAAATCACATCAATTACGCCAAAAATACAAATCGCACCACAAATCGAACTTATAAACTTCAAAAACTTCCAACTTCTAAAACTCGTGTCGAAACCTATCAAAAATGATGTCAAATTTTGTAGGCAAGTCCCAAATAACATAACGGAGCGGTTTCAACTCTTGGAATTGTATTCCGACCCCGATATCAAAAATTCCACTTCCGGTCCAATTCTCCAAAAATTTGACTTTCGCCATTTCAAGCCTAAATTGGCTACAGACCTCAGATTCATAGTCCGGACACGCTCCTAAGTCCAAAATCACCTAACGGAGCTAACGAAACCGTCAGAACTCCATTCCGGAGTCGTCTTCACACAGTTCCAACTACGGTCAAAATCCTAAGACTTAAGCTTCCGTCTTAGGGACTAAGTGTTTCAAATCACTCTGAATCATCCCTAAATCAAACTCGATCACATACGCGGGTCATAATACATATTGCGAGGCTGCTCGAAACCTTAAGTCATTGAACGGGACATAAATTCTTAAAATTACAAGTCGGGTCGTTACAAAAAGTGAGAAGAACGAATATGTGTAAAAAAGTTGCAGAACTCAAAGTTGGAGAAAAGTTGACCGTTACTTTTTACCACAATCGGGTTGTTGGAAAGAATCATGCCTCATTTACGAGATACTTGGGTATATTAATTCGTGATCGTAATATGTGTCCACTGCGTGTACACTCATGGGCGGACATCAAAGAATATAAGCTGCAACACATGTGGGAAGCTGTCACTGTAAGGATTTAAAGCACTACTTTATTAATTTTTCTTCTCCTTTTCTTCTTTTACAAATGAAAAGGAAATACTTGTGAGCTTACATCATTACATTATATGGTTGGTTAATTACAAAAATAAAATTGAGTTTTCGAAGTTCTTTCCAAATGATTTTTTTGGGTAATTTGGTGTCAGATGAGATCTCACATTGTTTGAAGGCAATCTTTTTTGTGTCTATGTAATACAAGGTGAACCTCCACATTTCTCTCTTTTTCAGTATCTCTATGCTTCTTGGTTGTTATAAATAATTTTTACTTACCAACGAAATATGACTTGATGATCACCAGTATGACATAGCCTTGACCTTTCAATTGGGATAGAAAGTTTATCACCAAATTATGTCCTTTATTGCAAGAATATTACATGGCAACAGTGAGTTTGCTTGAACATAATATAATATCATCAGGGTTGGTACTTCATTATCTATAGTTCTATAAGCATCCAGTATGCCATGAACAACTTGTCATATAAATTAGCCAACTCTAATCATATTTCTTCTCTCCATATGAGTTTGAAGTTTCTCTTTAGCATGCCTCAGTGCATCAAGAACTTCTATCACAGTGGTTTCAAGAACAACGAGATCATTGTTTTCCTTTGGCTTTGGCAAATCTACAGGAACTAATGCCAAAGAGTGGTTGTCATTCTCCTCTTACTGATGAGTTATATCTTCTCCATTTTTCTCTTGATCTTTGAGTGAAGATTTAGAGCTAGCACAATAACAAATTAAAAGTTAGACCAACTTTGGTGATATTACATAGTAATAAAGAGCTGAACATATTTATATTGTAATAGCTTTTTGACAGATCAATATAGGGAACCAATATGTACATCACATCATGGTATGAATCTGTCATGGCTTATCTATGACTTTATTGTGGATGATAAAATTTTCACAATAGAACCAATCTCCCACTTTCATATCCAAAGTCACAGACTTAAGAATCTACCCTCTCTATCAATTAGAACTCGTATAATAACCTTTATAAGATATTTATTATCTCTTTTGATATACACAGGTGGTTAAATTTTTATTTTCTAGTTTACTGGATAGTTCCATATTTACTGACACTTGTGAATATTATAGGGCAAATTTGATAGTGATGACATAAATGATCAACGAGATCATGTCTTGAAACATATGAGAAAGTTATGAAAAAATTGGAGAGGATCACTGCACAAGAATATTAAGTCTAAGCCACTTCGTGATGCTCTAAAAGATGTGCCAAATGGGGTAGACAAGAGTGATTGGGAATGGCTTGTCAAGGAGCATTTTTTATCAGAAAATTTTAAGATATGATTTCACAACTATTTATTAACATCTTGTTATATTAAGTGGCTGACCATAATTTTTTGGTGTGTTCTCAATTTAGGAAAAAAGTGCAAGAAACTCAGTCAATAGGTCTAAGTTGAGTATGCCTCATCGTATGGGTAGTAAGCCAATTAGAGAGATAATTTATGAATTGGTGAGTAAATCTTGCAATTCTGTTAAGAAAGCTCATCCTTGTTAAAAATATTTTTTTGCCTTGTTTATTTTAATGTGAAGGGAGGTAAAGATGGCAATCCACCAGATATGGCAACTATCTTTTTTGAGACTCGTAAGAAGGACAGCAAACTTGTTGAACCTAAAAGCAATGAAAAATATGTATGTTTATTGATAAATTTTATTTTACATCATTTGTTTACCGTGTTGCAGTATTTTAATTAAATTATCTTTCATTTATAGTCTAAAATGCAAGAAGTGGTGCAATCTGAATCGTCTCTTTCAAACATTGAGGTTGTAGAGAGGTGCTTTGGACCTCAACTCAAGAGTCATGTAGTTAGATTTGGTGGTGGGATAACCGCTAGGGAGTTGAAAGGTGATAACTTCTCAAAAGCTGCATTATTAGAGAAGTTGAATGCTGCTAAAAAGGAAAATGAATCACTAAAAGGACGACTGAAAAGGCTAAAGAGTAAATATGATATGTTAGACAGTAAATACGCACAGCTTGCAAGTGCAGTATTTGATCAGCCTTCATCACCATCTTCAATTGAGCAATAAATTGAATCATTTAACAGGTTAGTAGATTGAAATCCTATTGTAGTCTTTAATAAAATTATTGCAATGCTCATGTGGAAGTTTTTTTTTTTTATGTTATTAAGGTTTATGAATAAATAAAAATATAGTCATTGAAACAAGTGCCTTTAATTAAGAATGAAGTTTCAAATATTTGTACATGTGTAGCTAGGTTACAATCTTTATTATCTTGTTATTGATAAGTCTAGAAATGTTAGAGGAGATTTTCTTGGGAGCTATTCAGTTTCAAGAACATATTGACTACATTTCTGTGGATCCTTTTGATCAGAATTTGTCTTAAGAAACATATGGTAACTCGCAAATTGTTATATATCTCAAGAACAAATTGCCCTACAACATATGTTTAGCCTAGAAGCAACTTCTTGATGGTTAGAACTGCAAGTCTTGTTTGTGACAAAAATTATTTTGCTTTGCTGATATTCTAATAATTAATCTTGTTTGTTCCCCATGGAATCATCTGTTCTATGGTTAATGGAATCATCTATTATATATATGTCGCCAAACTTGGCAGGGAGTCTGTAGAAACAGTAACGTTGGATTGAATAGAAGAATATATCTCAGGCTAAATGCTTATATCATTACATAATTTGCTAGTATTAAGCTATTTTGGATAAGAAGATCTCCACATCCTTTGGTTACTTGAAGGAGATTTTTCCTTGCTGATATGGGTGAAGGAATATAGCTTAGTGTCACAACTCGCAATTTGGAGTTGTGATTTCGGCCAAGAACTGGTGAGAAAAGGTCCTTCTGATGGTCTGACGTAGAACTGTCTACTCGGAAAACTTGGGCTTTTTAATTTTAAGCATATAAAAGGGGGGGTATAGGTGATGAAAGCTCCGACCTGCCTCCCCCACACGTGCTGCCACTGAGCCGTATAGAACGAGCTACCATGGGGGCAACCTCAAGGGTCTGCCTAGATGACTCAAAGGAGTGTCAAAGGTACCCATACGAGTTTGGGAAACTCTATGGGCGGCGCAACGCCTTCGGGCTAGCGTTGGGCATCAAAGTGGTGCTGGAGGCTCGATGTGTGGGACGGCCAGCCCCGCGGGCTGCCGAATGTTGGAAGGAGACCTCCGTGCCGATTGGATACTTGACGCACCTATCATAGGGGCATCATGTGTCGACTTGTGAGTATGGCTTGGGTTCAACCATGCAAGCAAGGGTCTGTTGGCCTAAAGGTGCAGTTGTGGGGCCACACTGCACTATACGGGATGAAAGCGTGTCGCGAGGGCAATGTATGTGCATGGCACGAAAGACACGCATGGCAATGGCCAAGGGCTAAAGGTTGCCTTACTCGGGCGAGGCACGAGCTAGTCGCGGATGCACTAGGCGAGTGTCAAGCTTGAGGATTAGGCTGTGCATGCGGGAGCGATGCTCAGTCTTGGGCGAGGAACAAGACATGTCCTAAGCCAATATCCCAGGGCGCGCATGAATAGCGATCCTAAGATGAAGCTCCACGACATGTCTAGGGCCAAGGGCCTAGACATCTTACGGGTGGCACAAGTTGGGGCGAGCCCCACCAACAGGCACAGGATCGTGCTTGGAAATCCTGGGATAGGAAACAGGCTGGCCTGCAGCGAGGGGAACTGCAGGCATCGCACGGGCAAGCAGGTGCCGCTACCCAATGTAAGGATTTGGGCCCGTAACATTAGGCTAAATGCTTATTTCATGCATGTAATTTGCTAGTATTACTAGGCTAGTCCAAATTCTTTTTGGTTGAATAGGAAATTCCAGACTAATGTGAAAGCCAGAAAATAATATTAAAACTTTTGGAATGAACACTTAATAGATAGAATTAGTTACAACCTATAAACCAAAAATATACAGAGGACAGGAGATAATTAACAATTTAAAAGAGAGAGAAAAAGTAACATTCGTTCTATTGGAAAATATACACGAAAAGAAGAACATAATATTCTATCAAGAATATCCAGTGTTCACAAAGAAGAAACTTTTCAAAAGAACCATTTACAGATTAAGAATAAAACTCTATAGCACACACCTGTTGAATATTAACATCTCTGCTGATAGAAAATAGGCTAAGAAAATTGTCCAAATGCATCTGAAATTCTCTGAAAATGCTTATTATATAAGTCTGTAGTTTTTAGAGAAGGTTGTATCAACAATATGTGCAATTTTTTCTTTATATTGGAGAATATGCACAAAGTGAACCAATGTCACACCCGTGTTCTGTATGAGGATGTTAAGACAAATAAAGGTCTAACATAGTTTACATATGAATTTCTTGAAGATTGAAAAGGATAGTGTTTTGGATTTATCTTCTATTTATATGTTTGAGGAGTTGTCTTGAAAGACCTACAATTTCTTGGAATTCATGCAAACCTAGCAAAAAATATGGCACAATGTAAAGAAAAGATCTATACATGTGGTAGTAAGTTGAGATTACGTTTTAGATCCTTTTATTACAATTAGTCTAGGTCCAATATTTGCTAGGAGTCTTTTCATAAGCTTACCCAACTTGATTGAGATTGAGGCAATGTTGTTGTTATATACTTATATTTGTGTGTTTGCTTTACATTAGGTAATTATATTTATGACAACACGTCTAACAAGTTGTCCAAATGAATGAACTCGTCATACAGTGAATGAAATTTTAATGAATGCTTCACTTTCTTATGCTAAAGATATTCTTGCAAAAAAACAAAAATTAATAGTTGTATTCTTGCAAAATTGTTTTTGGTGAGCTAGCTCTATTTTCTAATAATTAATGAAAGAAAGCTCTTTGACTACTTTAATTACTACCTTAGCAGATTAAAAAGAATAAGTACAAAGACTTCTCCAGAGGTTGCTCTCTATGTTTCTTGTTCACAAAGCCCAGTCCTTGTTACCAAGGCCAATCACTTCCCTACCAACTCTTTTAGTTTCTCTACTAGCAATTAATTTTGGGCATTGTTTATAAGGTATGTGATGATAGTGAGCCACAAATTTTGTTCTCCAGAAACCCTCCATCACAATTTTCTAAATCTGCATAAAATACATTTTCTAGAAAGTTTCGATGCCATGGAAAACCTTTCGGTTCATCTCTACAATATGATATTGTACTCCTATTAGAGGAAGTTGGCAAAGGGAGACTGATGACAATCTCCCTTAAGAGAGCATGCATGGGGACAAGATGATTGTGAATCTGTTGGTTATGTATGTGTGGATATCTATTTTCCTCTTGTTCTTCTACTACTTGTTCTTGTCTTTGTTGCCAATTATGACTCATTCTGATGCCTTTGACAGAGTCTAACTCTTCTTAGTGCTAGTACATTGGCTTACTTTCTCTTTTATACTAAATGTACTTAATGTCATTCTGGCCCCCTTTAGGGGTTGTCATATTCAACTGACTATATACTACCATGTATACTGTAGCAAGTAAAGCCTGGATTTCCAAATGGATAAGTTTTGGCTTCTTCTTCTCTACTGTTCATATCTGTCAACCTGCAATATATGGAACAAGTCATCTGATCGTTGTATTATTTCAATTCTTATTTATGGACATTAAGTGTAGCCTTTAATTTAATGGATCTGATATTTCTTCTTTAGTTGTTTATTCTTTGTTACTAAACTGGCATACCTTTGTTATGTTAATAGATCAAATATTTGTAGTCCGAAGAACCTACCCTTGAAGAAAGTTTAGAGCAAGTTGAAGTACAAGAGGTTTATATTTTGTTAGGGATGGTTTAAAGACACTGTACATATGCTGCAATTTTATTTTTCTCTTCTTAGGAATTATTAAAAATGATGTCATACGATTTAGATTGGTTTCTGGTAAATATGATACTTTAGTTCTTTATATTGACAAAGATACCAAGTATTTGGTTTATTTTAGAATATTGTTGGGTGTTTATGAAAGCATACAAATAATTAGTTCTATACATCTAATTCAAA
This sequence comes from Nicotiana tomentosiformis, assembly GCF_000390325.3. Lineage (NCBI taxonomy): Eukaryota > Viridiplantae > Streptophyta > Magnoliopsida > Solanales > Solanaceae > Nicotiana > Nicotiana tomentosiformis. The sequence continues at coordinate 30,260,607 of NC_090823.1, forward strand.
TTTTTGTACTTATATTTAGTACAATTTTACATTAGCAAAGAAAAATGCGGCCATTGAAACTCTTTAATGATAGGTTTCTCAAACATATTAATGGGCATTAATAAAGGTAAATTTCGTTTTTAAAATTAATACAAATAACGAAGAAAATATAAGTCGCTAAAAGCACTTCTAATGACTGAATTAGTTGTTGTCATTAAAGACTTTTAACGACTGGATAACAATTTAGCGAAGAGAAAATCCGGTCGTTAAAAAGGATGTATAACGACCGGAAATTATGTTGTCGCTAAAGGATCTTTAACGACCGCATTGTAATCCGGTCGTTAACTTTTAACGTCGGGCTTTTAACGACCGGATTTTTTCTGATCGTTATACACTTATAACGACCGAATTTAGACTTTTAACGACCACATTTCCCCTCGCTAAAGGCCTATTTTCTTGTAGTATTGTTCTTTATCCGGCTTCCATGTTGCTTGACCACACCACTTATGTGATTGAATTGTACATCTTTAGGCATGAACTATTGCTCTTTGAGGCCCTCCGCGAAGGGCTTGAAGAAGAGATGGACAGAGATTCCACTGTTTGTGTAATGGATGAAGATGTCGGTCATTATGGAGGTTCGTACAAGGTGACTAAAGGCCTTGTCCCAAAATATGGTGATCTCAGGGTTCTAGACACTCCCATTGCTGAGAACTCTTTCACTGGAATGGGTATTGGAGCTGCAATGACTGGCCTGCGTCCAGTTATTGAAAGAATGAACATGGGCTTTCTTCTTTTAGCCTTCAACCAGATATCTAACAACTGTGGTATGCTCCACTACACATCTGGTGGCCAGTTTAAGATACCAGTCGTCATTCGAGGTCCTGGTGGAGTTGGTCGACAGCTCGGAGCAGAGCACTCTCAGCGCCTTGAGTCGTATTTCCAGTCAATTCCTGGAATCCAAATGGTTGCCTGCTCAACCCCTTACAATGCCAAGGGCTTGATGAAGGCAGCTATTTGGAGCCAGGGCGGCTCAATAAATATGGAGGCCTAAAACAAAAATTCAATGAGAGGCCATTTTTTTTATATAAAAGAAAAAATTCATATATGATTTCATTTAAATTCTGTATTTCTTGTTTTTCATATGTAAAGTTATTAATAATTTTATCTAATCTATTTAATTTCTCTTGAGATATATAAGTTGTGAGACTGTATTAAAGTTTAACCCTTTTTTGAGTTATGAATTAATAATCGAATCTTTTCTCAATTTATGGTCTAGACAGTGATTCCCAAAAAGATATTTGTTTTTTCAATTTATGATCAACAATTTAATCCTACTTGTTTACTATAAAAATTTGTACTTTCTGCACTAAATATTCTTTTAAAAATAAATTAATATATAATCTATTAGAAAATTTTGGGGCCCAAAAATTATGAGGTCCAAAGCAACTGCTTTAGCAGCCTTACCCTTGGGGCGATAACCCTGTGATTCTGTTTGAGCATGTTTTGCTCTACAACCTCAAGGAGAGAATTCCAGACGAAGAGTATGTCTTGAATCTTGAAGAAGCTGAGATGGTAAGACCGGGGGAGCATGTTACTATTTTAACTTATTCCAGGATATGCAGGCCGCGAAGACGCTTGTGGACAAGGGTTATGATCCTGAGGTCATTGAAACCATTTGACCTTCACACCATCGGAAATTCAGTGAAGAAGACTCATCGTCGAGGAATGTATGCGGACAGGAGGTATTGGTGCCAGCTTGACAGCCGCTATAACTGAGAACTTCCATGACTATTTAGATGCCCCAATTGTATATTTGTTATCACAGGATGTGCCAACCCCGTATGCTGGGACGTTAGAGTACTGGACTGTTGTCCAAGTGGTAGAAGCATTTGGTAATTACGCCATTTCGTTGTCATAGTTCAACTTCTGATTGTTAGTTAAAATGTCTGATTTTGTTATAGATTTGAGTTTGTTGGTCTTTCAAGTTCTAGTTAAGGTGAGATGTGTCTGTTGTTTCGTTGTCTAGTACCTACACCTATATGGTGTTTAGATTTTTTTTATATACTGGTAAGGTTAAAAGACTTGATTGAAACATTATCATTTTTTTTGTTTCATTTGAGATTAATTTCTTAACTTTGTACCTGATAATTGAAGCTGGAGTTGTTTTACATTTAAATATCAGAATGGATGCTTGCTGAAACAGATGATTGGAACTCTTGCGCCATATTGTAGCAAAACTGTCCATATTGTTAAACCTAGAAAACTAATCCTATAATTATTCTAACCTTTGTGGCAAGGTATGTGTTTACCCGTAAAACGGTACAATTGAATTTATATGTGGTTTCTAGACAAGTAAACTAATTTGATCCTGAAATAATATAATAATCTAAAAAATACACAATATTTAGCCTTAGAATGTAGATGAGATAACAAAGATGGTGATTCTGTGAACACGGTTTCCGAACACAGTAATGATGAGATCAAAAACAAGAAAGTGAAATTGTATAAAGCTTTGTATAGAATATAGTATATATTCTTGCCAGAAAAATTCGTACCATTTACATTGGTAACTGAGCTCACTATTTATAACTATGCCTAGGGGAAAAGGTCTTAGAATCATGCCCTCCTTTAATGCCAATTATGAGGGTCATTGATGAAGACGTAACGTTGAGTGTAAATGCCAAATTCTTTGTAACGGACTGTCGCTCTTAATGTTGTAGAATATTCCTCAGTAAATGCTACCGGACGCAGAGCATTTAATACACTTTTATGAACGTTATTCGTTCCGGTGACAAGCGCAGTGTCTGCGTTCGGTCCTCAGCTATTCCATATTGGATTTCACGTGTCCTCCTTTTAGTCAGCCACGTGTCATATCATATTTTACCTTATAAAGATAGTCCCCCTGCTTTCCGGTGACATAACTTTGTGTTACTGGAAAGTTGGTAGAAACATTGTTTTGGCAGGAATTTCAATAATTCCCTCTGAAGGTCTCTGACAGCTGATTAGACTCACGCCTCTCCGCATTTAATGCCCCAAACACGCGTCATCCCATGATTCAGCGCAGCTTTTGCCGATTATCGAGGTAATCATGGCCATGAATTTAGCCGCCAAAATTTTACTTATACGCAACTTTCTTTTCCCTTGCGTTTTACAATTGCTTGAGCTTCTAATTTACATCCTTATTTTCCAACCTTTTTCTAATTTTCTTCAAATACAAACTCTTTACCTTCTTCTTTTCCAATGGCTTCTTCCTCCAAACGTGGTGGTTCTACAAAGAGTAAGAACAAAATCGAGGATTCCGTTCCTCCAACAGTAGAGTCCATCATCCCAAGAAGGCTTAGTACTTCGAAGGATTTTGAAGAGAAATTTCTTACTGCTAACCCTCGTACATGTGATGTTAGTAGGTACTCTTCTTCCATTCGTCCTTCCAGTATTCCTGTTGTGAAGGAGGACTGCCTCTGCAATGAGTTGGAAATTATCGCTCCTGATCTATCAGAGCGAGTGACCCTTCCCAAGGAAGGTTTTACATGCTTTTTCACTTATCCCTTTACTTTGTGTGCGTTTTCTTTGAGCAAGGAGCTTGATTCTGTGGTTGCGGAGTTTTGCCTTCGCTACCAGGTATGTTTAGCACAGGTAAGTCCTTCAGTGTGGAGGACGATCGCCTACCTCCGACACTTATGCTAAGAAACTGGGGATGAGCTAACCTTAGCTCATGTGATGAATCTCTATTCTCCCAAAATATTCTGCGGGGGAATGATAAACCTTTGCAAGTGCGGCCACCATGCTTTGTTGTCTAGCATGGATGATGACATCGATCGTGGGTGGATGGAATGGTTCGTTGCAGTTTCCACCAACGACATTATTCCGACAACGGTTTCATCCTTTCCGGTTGATTGGAACTACACTCGTAAGTTCTTTGTAAAATATTCCTCTTACTAGATATTCTTCTATGGCCGTATCATCTCTTCACCCTTCACATATTTTAGAAACTCGATGGCTCCCATCGGTGGTGGAAGGTTTGAGCCGGTGGGTTCAGAAGATTTTGGATGTCACAACGCCCGAAACTCGTTCGTGGAAAGAACTGGCCCTTAAATACGGGTAGAAGGCCAAAAATCATGATAACTCTAATTTACCTTGCTTCCATTTTTGTACATGAAGAACTTGGTTGAACCCTTCTGACTTTGTTTATGGAATTAGATCTACCTGCGGGCTCTGTTGCTGTCCCCGAGGAGGAGGTTCTGGCTGATCCTGCTGATGCAGCGAGGCTGCTTCAGGAAGCACTTACTCGAACAGGTATCTCCGGGCATGTTTCGGGTACAAATATTTCTTTACGGAGTCCCCGGCCGGAAAATAAACAAACAAAGAGAAGATACTCCTCTGCGGCCGGGGAAAAGAATAAAAAGGCAAAGGTTGATGCCCCCGAATCATCTCCGGTGGCGATGATGATCGGTCCTCCTTCTGGGCCGGTCGTAGACACCGTGATGATTGATGATGATGAAGAAGTTGTTGATGAGGGAGCTTCTTTTCACAGAAGGCGACGATCCTCATCATCTCAACAGGATGCTCGACCTGTTGAGATATTTACACCAACTAAAGACGATGTCTCGGCACTTTGGGGAGAATTTGATTTGGTAGAATATGCCAACTCCCATTTTCGGGCCCCAATTGCTGCAACCAGTGCTGCGGGGTTGAGTACCAGGTCCTTGCCGTATTTGGTTGGCGAGCATCAAACGACCAGCACTGTATTTGATATGGCTACTTCTCACTCTTCAACTTCATCAGCTTTATCTCCACCTTCACCAACACCAGCAACTTCTACATCATTTCCATCTTCGTCTACTCTTCCACCAGCGGTTGCTACACCATCTTCATCAGCCGCACCTGACCATGAAGAAGGTGTTCCTCTTCCACAGTCCTAGTTCATGGGAACTTACGGCAGAATTATGTTGCTCCTTCTGAAGATCCACAAGGGAGGAGGAACATCACTCTTTCGGTCTCTACCTGGTGCAACCTGCTATCGCAGCTGATGGAGCTTGCTAATTACCTGAAGCCTTTGGCTTCAGAAAAGACTAGGAAAAGATTCAAACACTCTCGGGAGAGTATCTGTTGAATAATGCTATGCATAACGCCGCAGTTGTACGTTCCTTCCTTCCTCTGTTATTTCTTCTACTTCGAACGAATGTATTCTATATTTTACCTCTTCTTATTTTATAGGCCAACTTTTTTGTTTCTGAGGGCCTTCAAAGGTTGATTCGTGAGAAGAAAGAACTTATTTCTGAACAGGATCAGCTTTTAGCGGAATGAGACCAGACTGTTCTCCGCCTCTCGGAACTAAAAACCAGAGTTATTGAGGTCGTTGTTTTGGAGGCTCGCTTGCAGCAAAGCGAGCAAGAAGTGGTAATCCTTAGCTAAGAAATTAGGCCGCTGAGGGTTAGATTTGATGAGGCCAAGGCCAAATGGGCAGAAGTCCAGAACGCTGTTCTTGCTGCAGCCAACCGTGAGGCTGCCTCCGCTGAAAGAGTGATTAACTTGGAGGCAACCTTGAACTCCAAAAGTGAAGAGCTTGCTGCCATGGAGGTGAAAATGCCCATCTAGAAGAGAAGTACAGGAAAACTATTGAGCATAATAGGCTCTTTAGTTCAACTATCCGCGAGCTCGACGTCAGCCTCAAATTTGCTAGATCTACTTGGGAAAACCTTTCCTCCGAGGTTACTCAACTCAAAGAAGAACTTAAGTGCCGAGCGGCTTCCCTCATTGTTGAAAAAAACCTATTCTGTGTATAACATGAGGAGAAAAACCTTGGAAGAGGCCAAAGCTGGTATCATTGATGTTGATGCCGAAATTGCCAAGGCCCGAGAGCTTAAGTTAGCTGCAAAAAATGGACTCCCGATGCAGTCTGATGTTCCAGGTTCTTCTGATTTTGGTTCCGAATTTTCGGAAACTGAAGAGGGATCGGAAGGCGATGAGGCCGAAGACCAAACTGGGGAAAGTGTTGAGCCATCGGCGGAACCACCTACTCTTCCTGGCAATGCGGATACTTCTCTTCCTCCTGATCCTGAAGGCACTGCAGTTTAGCTTTTCCTTTCTTTTTTCATTTTGTACTTGTAACGTTTTGGCCCGCTCTTGTGAATAAAGACATATTTTTTATTCAAATATCGTTTGAGTCTTACTTTCGTTTGAATATCCACGCAAGCTTTTAACATTTGCATTTGCTCTATCATTCTGCGCATGTTGTTCAATTCGTGATTTATTATGTGTAGTCTCAGATGCCTTTTCTTTGAAGCATTTTGGTTCCGAGTATTATCCCTTTTACGTGAGGGTTTTTATGAATTTTTGCACAAGTTTGCTTTTTGCGTCCTTTTCATATGCGGCTTCGGGTGTATTTTTCCCCGATGGCATTTTGGATTCCGGGCATTGATTCTTACGGAACCAATCCTTTAACGTGAGGGTTTTTATAATAGAGGACCCTCTTATGTTTACGGTGCTCTTGAAGAGGACATCTCCTGTTCATTACGGTACTAAAATTTGAAGTACTTATTTAACTTTCAAATGACAAAATCAGCTCATCGCTCAGACAAGAAACATGATAAAAGCAAAAGGATTTCATTTTATTCCTTATATTTTCATAAATTACATAAGCATTTTGCTATGCAGAAAAGAAATTGCCATTACTTGAGGCTATCTTGTACAACTTGTTTCTAGTGGTTTGGCTGCACAGTCCCCAATCCTGATGATGTATTTTGCTTCCCGATTTTCTTTCCAAGTTGACGCGGCAGTCATTGTTGTTGTATCCTCATATCATTACCCCTAGTGTTTGAATGCGAAGAATGCGAATTGGAACACTGGAAGTCTTGTATCTTCGAAGGTCCCACCAATGAATTTCTAGGTAATCCTTCACTCGGAAACATATCTTGTTTCCCCTTAGGAATCCATGCTATCGAGCGAAAGAATACCTAAAAGTCCTCTGGCGGTTTATGCCCGTGAACGGTCGGGTAACCTCTGTTCGGTAGCAAACTTAACTTCCCTATGGGAATTTGCTATCGAACCAAAGATTACATAATCGTCCCCGAGTTGAGCTTATTTGTTTGCCTTGCTATCAAAGGTCTTATTTTTGTTGACTTGTTGTCTTCGTAGTATGCTTTCCGTTGCTGCCTCATTAAAAACCTTGCCAGAAAAACTCAATTGGGACAAAAACTGAACAAAGGGAAAAAAGTGCAGCACATACTTTCTGTTTGAGTGTTATTCATCAGCAATAATATCTTTTGAGGTGTTCCACATTCCAGTTTCTGGGCAACTTGTCCATATTCTGGTTCTCCAACTCGAATGAACTTTTCCCAGTGACTGCTGAAATCCGGTAAGGGCCTTCCCACGTTGGACCTAGCTTTCTCGTGTTGAGCTCCCGGGTATTTTGTGTTACTTTCCTTAGAACCAAGTCTCTTACTTTGAAAAAATGGAAGTTGGCTCTTCGATTGTAATATCACTCTATCCTCTGCTTTTGAGCTGCCATTCTTACACGAGCCAAGTCCCTTTGTCCCTCGAGCAGTTCCAAGTTGATTAGTATTACTTTGTTGTTCGATTCTTCGTTCGTCTGAGAATATCTCAAAGTGGGTTCGCCCACTTCAACCGGGATTAGGGCTTCAACACCGTACACGAGGGAAAAAGGAGTTTCTTCTGTACTTGATTTGGCCGTTGTTCGGCAGGCCCATAGAACTCCGGGAAACTATTCAGGCCATTTTCCTTTTGTTGCTTCCAACATTTTCTTAAGGTTTTGAATGATCACTTTGTTTGTCGACTCCGCTTGACCGTTTGCGCTCGGATGATAAGGTGAAGATGTGATTCTCTTTATTTTCAAGTCTTCAAGGAACTTTGTAACTTTTGCACCGATAAACTGTGTCTCATTATCGCATGTTATCTCTTTTGGTATTCCGAACCTGCAGACTTTATTTTCCCATAAGAAATCGACCACTTCACATTCTCCGATCTTCTAATAAGAACCTGCTTCCACCCATGTAGAAAAATAATCAATCAAAATTAAAAAAAATCTTACCTTTTCGGGAGTCGGTGGTAGTGGTCCGACGATGTCCATCCCCCATTTCATAAATGGCCATGGGGACATAATCGAATGTAAGAGTTCTATCGGTTGATGTACTAGTGATGCGTAGCGTTGGCACTTATCACATTTTTGTACGAAAGCTTTGGCGTCTTGTTCCATGTGAGGCCAGTAATATCTTGCCCGTACCAATTTCAGCATCAAAGACTCTGCGCCTGAGTGATTGCCGCATATCTCTTCGTGGATTTCTCTCATGACATAGTCAGGTTCTGAGGCTCCTAAACACCGGGCCAGCGGGCCTTGGAAAGATTTTCTATACAATTGGCCTTTCCTGAAGCTATAACGTGCAGCTTTGGTCGTAACGCCCGTGATGCTTCGGGATTGTCGGGCAACTTTTCGTGCTCCAGGTAGTTGATTATTTCATTCCTCCAGTCCCAGAACAGACTCGCTGAATTCGCATCGTAATAACCATCCGTATCAAGGACTGAGCTCATCAATTGTACAACCGTTCCGGACTCCGATCCCTTTATTTCCATCGATAAACCTAAGTTTGCTGATATATCCGCTTCTGCAGCATCCTCTCTCAGGATATGAGTGATTGACCACTCACGGAATCGTGCCAAAAGATCATGGACCTTTATCACGTATTGCTGTATACGTTCTTCTTTAATGTCAAAGATCTCGTAAACCTGATTTACCACCAGCTGTGAGTCACATTTGATTTCAATAACCTCGGAATCAAGTCCCCGGGCCAATTCGAGCCCTACAATCAAAGCTTCATACTCTCCTTCATTGTTAGTTAAAGGAATTGTTCTGATATCTTGTCTTAAGGTTTTCTCGAACGCTTGATTAAAACTATTCCCAGTCTGAACCCCTTTACATTTGAGGCTTCATCCGTAAATAAGGTCCAAACCCCTTATGTCGATTCCGACACCATGACTGCCTCCTTGGTTGCTAAGGTAGCAGCCTTGGACTAAAATCGGCCACAAAGTCAGCCAAGACTTGCGAATTAATTGCAGTCCTCGATTTATATTCTATGTCGAATTCACTCATTTCGATGGCCCATTTGACCAATCTTCCCGAGAGTTCGGGTTTATGAAGGATGTTCTGCAAAGGGAAAGTAGCCACCACAACTATTGGGTGGAATTGAAAATAGGCCTCAGCTTCCGAGCGGCGACTACGAGAGCTAAGGCCGGTTTTTCCAAATGTGGGTAGCGAGTTTCTGCTCCCGTTAAAATTTTACTAACGTAGTAAATAGGAAACTGCGTACCTTCGTCCTCCCAGACTAAAACCGCACTTACCGCAACTTCTGAAATCGCGAGGTAGACTAGAAATATCTTGCCTTATTTTGGTTTTGAGAGCAATGGAGGGATTGATAAGTACTTCTTCAGGTCCCTCAAAGCCTGATGGCACTCCGGCGTCCATTCGAAATTGTTCTTCTTTTTGAGTAATGTAAAGAAGCGTTGACACTTTTCCGACGACCAAAAAATGAACCTGCTCAAAGTTGCTAACCTTCATGTGAGTCTTTGGACTTTCTTCACGTTTGATAATTGATCCGGGATATCGTCTATGGCCTTGATTTTGTTGGGGGTTACCTCAATTCCCCTTTGTAAGACCAGAAACCCCAGGAACTTACCAGAGTTAACCCTGAACGCGCACTTTTCGGGGTTAAGTTTCATATTATGCTTCCTCAGGATATTAAATGTCTCTTGCAAATGCTTAAGGTGGTCACCTGCATTCAAAGACTTAACGAGCATGTCGTCTATATAAACCTCCATGGTTTTTCCTATTTGCTTTTCAAACATCTTATTTAAGAGCCATTGATAAGTGGCTCCGGCATTTTTCAACCCGAAAGGCATTACATTGTAACAATATGTACCAAAATTTGTTATAAATGACGTCTTTTCCTGATCTTTCGGGTTCATCTTAATTTGGTTGTACCCGGAATAAGCATCAAGGAAACTCATCAACTCGTGCCCGGCCGTGGCATCAATCATTTGATCGATATTTGGCAGTGAAAACGAATCTTTCGGGCACGCCTTATTAAGATCTTTATAGTCTACACACATACAAAATTTATTGTTCTTCTTAGGAACTACTACTACATTGGCTAGCCAGTCTGGATATCTTACCTCTCTGACCGAACCGATTTTAAGCAAGTGGGTTACCTCTTCTTTGACGAATTTATTCCTGGCCTCGGAAATAGGGCACTTCTTCTGTCGTACTGGTGGTACGTTGGGGTCCAAACTCAGCTTGTGCATGGCTATTTCCGTCGGAATACCTGTCATATCCTCGTGCGACCATGCAAAACAATCAGCGTTAATTTTAAGGAATTCAATAATGCCAGACCTGAGCTCGGTGTGCAGTCCTATTCCCAAGTGAAATTTTCTTTCTAAAAATTCTTCGAACAGACACTTGTTCTAGTTCCTCTTTTGTGGATTTCGTTGCGTCCGTTTCTTCCGAAACTTGGAAATATCTCGGAACCTGATATTGTTCTGACGATTCTGCCCCTGGAATAACCTCTTCTAACTCGGGAGTAGGTACCGGTTCCTGTAATTTCTATGACGTGCGCTCCTTCCCTTTGCTACTGGAAACTGAGACTGCATTCATCTCCCTCGCTGCCGATTGGTCACCTCTTATCTGATTGATTCCTTTGGGCATCGGAAATTTCAGTAATTGGTGATACATCGAAAAAATACAACTTTCATCTCGTGTAACCATGGCCTTCCTAAGATGAAGTTGTATCCCATATCACCATCCACTACTTCGAAGAGGGTTATTCTCATTACTCCTTCAGCATTCGTGAGCAGCAAGATCTCTCCCCGGGTCGTCACGCTCGCAAGATTGAATCCAGAGAGGAGTTTTATCGCCGAAATAATGCTTACGGTGTGTTTAGCTTGTTCCAATACTCTCCATTGTATGATATTATCCGAACTACCTGGATCCACTAGAACACACTTAATTTTAAAATCTAACATATTTAAAGAGATTACCAGTGCATTGTTGTATGGTAACATCAATCCATCTATGTCTTCCTCCGTGAAAGTGATATCGTCCTCGTAAAGTCTTTTGATGTGAGTTATCGATACTTTAGTCTTCTTTGCCACCGAAAAGGTGACCCCGTTAATCTCGTTCCCCCAAAGATCGTGTTGATCGTTTGGCTTCTTCTCATGCTTTCGAGGATTCTGTGTTGTCTCTGTTGTGACCGTAATTGTTCTTAGCTCGATCACTCAAGAATTCTCGGAGATGACCATTCTTCAATAGCGTTGCCACCTCTTCCCGAAGATGTCGGCAGTCCCCTGTCCGGTGATCATTCGTCCTGTGGTATTCGCACCATAAATTGGATCCCTCTGGCTGGAATCACACCTCAGAGGTCTCGGGAATCGTGCTTCTTTAATGTTCCTCATGGCTAACACCAGTTCCACTACACTGACATTGAAGTTATATTCTGATAACATGGGATAAGAAAGATCTCGAGACCCCGATGTTTGTTTATCTTGAAGTGATCTATTGCTTCGATCACGATCAGTCCCTCCGTCAACGTCGAACCTGTTTATTTCTCGAAAATTTCTGCCACGGCCTTCGGTACGCTCATAGGGAAACAACCGACTCCTAGAAGACCGCCTATCCGCGTTGTAGTCATCCTTTGATTTTTTTCTATTCTTCTCCCGTCCTTTGCCCGATGATGTAGAACCGACCTGGTCATCTTCTATCCTTATCTTCGACTCGTACCAGTTGTGAACATCTGCCCAGGTTGTTGCTTGAAACTTAAGCATGCTCTCCTTCAGCTTCGGGGAAGCGTCTAAACTTCTCGGATTCAATCCTTTGGTGAATGCTTCAGCTACCCATTCATCCAGGACGACCGGAAGCAACATTCTTTCTTTCTAAAATCGGGTAACAAACTCTCGTAACAATTCAGATTCTCCTTGTGCGATTCTGAATATGTCGGCCTTTTCGGGCTTGTACCTTTTTGGACCCGGTATGAGCTTTAATAAAAGAATCTGCGAGTATCTCAAAGGAATCTATGGAATGCTCGGGCAATAATGAATACCACGTTAGGGCTCCCCTCGTGAGAGTTTCGCCGAATTTCTTTAGCAACACAGATTCAATTTCGTGAGGAGTTAGATCATTTCCTTTCACCGCCATTGTGTAGATGGTAATATATTCCTATAGGTCTGAAGTTCCATCATACTTTGGAACTTCAGGCATTTTGAAATACTTCGGGATTAGTACTTGTGCCATACTTGGCTTGTACGATAATTAAACATACTTCTTCGAGTTTGGGCCTTTCAATATTGGTGATGCCCATTTGATCCATGCGGGCGTTTACTTCTTTCATGAACCGTAAAAGCTCATATTTGAATAAATCGTTCTCGTTGTTAAGACCTGATCTGCTCCCCCCTGCCCCATTGGAACCAACTTCACCCCTATGAGTGTTATTGTTGACTCTCTACGTTGTTTGGTCCGCGGGAACAACGGAAGGAATTGGATCGAGCTTGTTTGCATTATTTGAAGCATCTGATAGCGCATGCTTCAGTTCCATCATAACCTGATCCTGTCGTGTGAGATGGCCTAGGATGATTTCCTGTTGCTCTTGCAGGATCCTCACAACATCCGCTACTTGCTCGTCGTCAGCATCATCGGGAGTTGTCTCCCAAACCTGTGGCGTTATTCCCCTCATTGCCGTCTATCTTGCCTATAGCGGATGTCACTGCGGATGTCACTGATTGAGTCCTCGAAATGAGGCTGATCCCTTCGAATTTCAGGATTGTGTGCGTCGTTAACAGTGTTATCTGCCATTTTTTTTGTAATTTTTTCTAAGACAAAATAGTCAAAACACGTTAGTAAAAAAGACAAGGATTAATTTAATTACACAACTGTCTAAGCCCCACGGTGGGCGCCAAACTGTTTACCCGTAAAGTGGTACAGTTGAATTTATACGTGGTTTCTAGAAAAATGAACTAATTTGATCCTGAAATAATATAATAATCGAAAAAATACATAATACTTAGCCTTAGAATGTAGATGAGATAACAAAGATGATAATTCAGTGAACACGATTTTTGAACACAGCAATGATGAAATCAAAAAGCAAGAAAGTGAAATTGTATAAAGCTTTGTATAGAATAGAGTATATGTTCTTACTAGAAAATTCATGGCATTTTCAATAGTAGCTGAGCTCACTATTTATAGCTATACCTAGAAAAAAAGGTCCTAGGATTATGCTCTCCTTTAATGCCAATTATGAGGATCATTGATGAAGATATAACGTTGAGTGTAAATGTCAAATTTTTTATAATGGACCATCGCTCTTAATGCTGTAGAATATTCCTTGGTAAATACTACCGGACGTAGAGCATTTAATACACTTTTATGAACGTTATCCATTCCGGTGACAAACACAATTGTTGCGTTCGGTCCTCAACTATTTCATCTTGGATTCCACGTATCCTTCTTTTAGTCAGTTACGTGTCATATCATATTTTACCTTGTATACGATATGCTCTGCCTGTTGTGAACCCTTAGTAAAGCTGTTTTTCTAAAAAAATTACGTAGTATACTTTTCTCTCGGAACTATAAATATTCTGCGAGTGTAACTGTATGTCTTTTTTATTTTCTTCTATTGAAGCGCATCCTTGTAGGAAATGTTCTCCATTGGACATGTCATGTCCCATTTGATTGATGTGTTTTCCCTTCATGTTGTGGCTATTAGGAAATTATTAGCCTATTTTGCCGAGCTTGTTTTTGGACTAAAAGTATTTTTTTTTGGTCAAAAGTACTTTTGGCCAAAATTAAGGTATTTGACCAAGTTTTTAGATGCAAAAAAGTGCTTTTGACGAGAAGCAGAAACAGTTTTTGAAAAGCAGAAAAAAGTAGCTTATCTCCAAAAGCACTTTTCTGAGAAGCACTTTTGAGAAAAATATACTTAAAAACAATTTTCAAAAGCTTGGCCAAATAATAAAAGGGTGTTTGGCTAAGCTTATAAGCTGTTCAAACTGGCTTATAAGTACCTTTTGGCTTATCTACGCATTTGGTAACTACCCAAAGTACTTATAAGCTAAAATCAGTCATAAGTCATAAGTTGGTCACCCCCAACTTATGGCTTTTTAGCTTATAAGCACTTTTAGTTTAACAAAGGCTTTTTACTAGTTTATCCTTAATAATATTTTCTAATTCACAAAATATTTTTCTCAAAATAAATTTTCTAACTTTCTTTTCATTCCATATTCGTTGTTCATCTTTTTCTTTACAAAAAAAACTTTTAAATTTATAATTTTTTATAAAGTTTTTAAGAACATTTTAGTCATTTTAATAAAAAGAACAACTTATCAGCACTTTTCTACCAAACACATCAACTGCTTATTATCAGTTTCAGCACGTCCATCCAAACACGTAAATGCTTATTTAAAAAATCAGTTTCAGCACTTAAAAATAATTTTCAGCACTTCAAACTTATCAGCTATTTACAATCAGTTAATCCAAATGGGCTCTAATTACTGCTCAAAAGTACTTTTCAAATTAATTAGTCAAACACAAATTATTTTTCACCAAAAGTACTCTTTTGAAAGGTACTTTGAGAAAAACACTTCTCAAAATTTGCTGATTTTAAAAACTTGGCCAAACAGGCTATATGTGTAGCTTTGCAACTTGAATATCCAGGCCTAGGCTTAGTGCCTGTTTGGCCAAGTTTCTGGGAGGCCAAAAGTACTTTTTAAAAAATTTAAGGTGTTTGGTCAAAATAAAGAAAGTACTTCGGAGCATCAGCAGAAGCAACAATTTTTCTGCTTCTGGGGAGAAGCTACAAATTCTAGCTTCTTCCAAAAAGTAGAAGCAGAAACAGAAAGTTAATTTATTCAAGACAAAAATAACCTTACAATAAATTTATATTTTTCTAATTATCCCTCATTAATTTAATTTTGTTTCCTTTTCCTTTTCCTTTTTCTTTTTATTTCTGCTATACATATATTCTCTTTTTTTATTTTAATCGTATTTTTATTCTCTTTCTCCTATTCCTAAGAGTAGATTTTAATTTTATATTGAATGATGTATTTTAAAATATTTAAATTATCATGTAAATAATAAGTAATACCAAACACTCAATATTATTGCTTTGAAATAACTATATTTTATATTAATTAGAATTTTTAATTTATATTTTAACTTTATGTTTTATATTTTAATTGAATTCTTTTCTAATAAATGTTTAAATTTATTTTTCTTTTCTAAATAATATTAATCGCAAATTGAACCTTTACTGACATTTTTGTAATTTGATATTTAAAAGTATTTTTTTAAAAGATTGACCAAACACAATGAGCTTACAAAAAGTACTACTCATACGAATCGGCCAAACACAAACTACTTATTTTGCAAAAGTACTTTTTCATAAAGCACTTTTGAATAAAAGCGCTTTTCAAAATAAGTAATTTTTGGCAGTTTGACCAAACAGGCTCTTAGTATCCGCTTCCAATTTCTGTTCAACTCCGCGTTGCTGCTAGTTTATACTATGTTATTCTCATGAGGAGATAACATTCAATTTGAGTCTTCTAAGATTTCAAATTAGGCGTGAATGTTGTGCTTCTGTAAATTGTCACTAGATTGATGACCTTTACGAATCTATCTTTTCTAATGGTAGTCAGAATGATATTTTGGTTTCTAACAATAGCCAGTTTTGGCTAACTCATTTCATTTGTTGTATAATTTTTGTTTAGGAGGGTTTGAGGCCTTTAATGATGGGAGACATGATTATAAGTTATAACATCTCAGTTTGTACTTGAATGAGATGACTTAACGGGCTAGATAGAATGGAGATGGCTTCTTTCAGATGCAGACAACTAAAGGCCTAATAAATTCAATTTGATCCCCCCTAATTAGTTTGTTTGAGCAGATATAGTTTGCTCTCATATTAGCTACTGCTTCTATAGACAAAGTAGAGATTGGCATGTCGGTCTTTTAAAACTAATATGGGAGTTTTGTCCCAACTCTGTCATGATTTTGGCAAAGACAATCAATAAAAAGCCACCCTTTTTATAAAATAAAAAAAAAAGTCCCAATGATTGCGTTGAGAAAATTTCTAACATATCTCATATCGATATAAATCTCCGGATGAGTTCTGCCTTTGCAAAATACATAGTTTACACATCCACCCTCCACCCAAATCTATGTTACACACCTGTTGATTACGGATTTAACGTTACACATCAAACCTTTCAAAAGTATATCAATGACACACCACTTTTAACCCATGACATGCGCGTATTTTACACCTAAAGCAGGTGAGTCAATAATAAAAAATGTATCTGAAGCCTCATTTTAGCGCCACATATCTAATTTTTTCTTCTTCATTTTTTTCTATCATCATCTTCGTTGTTAGGAACATAAAGAAACAAGCAACACCAATGGTTAAGAAATCACCTAAAAAGAAACCAAAAAAAAATCAGAGAAGAAATCGAAGAAAACCCAGCAATGGTTAAGAAACCCATTATCTTGATTTCTTGACTCGCAAATCCAAATCATCCTGAATCGGGTTGGTGAAAATTAATTCAAAATCAACCTAACAAAATTACCGATTCTAGGTGAAACAATAGTTTTTTAGTAATTGTCGGCCTGTTTTTCTCGAGTGTTGGAGGAGTTCTCATCTCTGGGATTAAAAGAAGTTAGAGTCGAAATCCATCATCAAAGCTTGTTTGAATGATTGTTTTTACTTTTTTTTAGTGCAATTTTGAGTCTAATTGTGTCTTTTTCAGTCTTTTTCTGATCAATCTTTGGTCAAGCTTTCACTGTTCTCGTCCCTGCTCCAACGATGAAAATAAATTTTATGGCCACCAGTGGATCTGAAAATTATTGAAAAGATAATAGGGATGGAGGGTGGGTTGGAGAAAGCCGACGTGCAAGTGATACTGGAGGAGGAAGAGCCAGTGTGGAGGTAGGATTGGGGAAGAGGATAAACCCACGGGGTAGGGGTGTTGAGGAAGACACATATTTACATTATTTTATTTTTTTAAGCTTGTAAATTAGGGTTTATTTTAAGCTGGGTAAGGTTGTCCATTTTTAATTAAAGAATCGTTTGTTTTTAATTTAAATAAGCGCGTGTATACACATCATTGAGTATTAACTAGGCTGGTCAAAAGTGGTGTGTCATTGACACACTTTTAAAAGGTTTGGCATGTAACGTTAAACCCGTGGTCAACAGGTGCGTAACAGGGATTTGGATGCAAGATGAATAGGTAAACTATGTATTTTGCTTTTAAAACAATAATGTCTATAGATAGAAGTGTACATATATTTGACAATACTAGCCGTACAGTACGCGCGTTGCGCGTGTACCCTGTGACGCTGAGTAAAAGATTTTAATAATTCACATAAATATTGTTAAAAGTTGTGTTTTGAGTTATAAAATAAAATTTAAAGAAAAAAATATAAATTCCTAAAAATAATGAATGTTCATTTTATTTTGCTAATTCAATTACGGAAGAAGTATTGTTCCACATAAGTCCTTATAGCCTAACCCAAATTATTTAATCATTTATTATTTGAAGGAACATTTTATTTATTCCAAGAGAACCTCTTGGAATTAAAATTGAAAGTCTATTCCGATCATTCAACTATGCAGTATTATTATTCAAATGGGATTTGTATTTATTAATTTTAAACCCCAAAAAATTTCATACAAGTTTGTAGTGTGATGCTTGTCTTTTCAGTTTACTAATCATTTTTAATAGTAGTAAACTCATATCGCACTAAGCTTACGAATGATGTTGGTATATGGCCTCTCTTATCATTTGAATGGCTTTGTCACAAGAACAATCTTACTATTATTATTCATACTTGTCTTTAATTTTATAGTTATATCGTAATCAAAGGAAATAATTAAATAGATAAAATTTAAAGTGATTTTAAAGTTTTAAATATTAGAATTTATACATAGTTCAAGTAAGGAAATATCTAATAAATAAAATGTTGTTAATTTAAAAGTCCTAATATTTAGAATTTTAAAATCCATTAACTTTTCACTTTATATATATATCTTTTCCTTATTTAAACCCTATAACATAACTATAAATTTCTTTATCTTTCTTTTTCTAATATTTAGGAAGAAGCTTAAAATAATTAAGAATTTGATTACTTTCAGTTAAACAGTTCAAGAGAAATTAGTCATTTGAAGGAGAAATGTAATTGATTTGAGAAGTATTGATAGATGAAAATGTCTATTTCAGCAACTATACTCACTGGTGTACATGCAGTGATACTACTGTTTAGAGACGAAGATTTTAACCATGTGCTCAATCCAAGTTGATTCAAATCTTTCTTGTGATATTATTTCCAGTGTATTTACCTACATTTGTAATTTTGATTTATTATTCTCATTAATACCCCAAAAAGATTATTTTTTTTAAAAATATTTTTATGCCAGGAAAAAAAATATAAACATCTATGAAAGGGATACAAAATATGAAAGATGAAAGTATTATGTTCGTGTGGTATTTAATTTGAGTATGATTTGTCGAAGCATTGTCAACACGGTGGAAAGTATTTTACAAGAATTATATTTATGCTATACAGTTCAAATAAAAATATATTTTATAGGATTATTAATTAATTTTAAATCTTATATATATTATTATTTGACAAGGTAGGGGTAAGGTTTGCGTACACACTACCCTCCACATACCTCATAGTGTGGGATAAGACTGAGTATGTTGTTGTTGTATATATTATTATTTGATACATAATTCAAATAAGCAAAAATTTAATAAATAAATTTAATTAATTTTAAAGTCCTAATTATTAGAAAATTATTTTAATTGATTTTTTCCCAACCGTTAGTAGGTATTCAAACGAAGAGAATTATCTAACATTGCACAATAATAATTTCAAATAATACTTTTTAAAGGCTAGAGCATTTTACTCAAGCTTTTAGTTAAATTGTTTCTCACTTTTGTTATTTGGATTTTTCTTAATCACGATATCGATTATAAATATTTTAGAAATTAAATTTTCTCATTCAAAATGCATAAGATATATAAAAAATAAAAATTATAATCTAAAAGCATAAGGAGTAAAACGTGTTTATATTATATGCAAGTTTCTATGATATTCTATTGTAAAATAGTTCTCTAAACGATTTGTGTGATTTTATTACATTAAAGAAAACACAGAAAGGTTAAATTTGTTTCATAATCAAGAAGTCGAGGATTGCCAAACTCTTTTTCTTACAGTTATGTTACATAATTAAGAAAATTATTTTTAGGCTTTAAAATCCTAATCGATTTGAAAGTCCTAATATAAGACTTTAGTTTAAATAAGGAAAGAATTACTAACCAAAATTTTAATATATTTCAAAGTTTTAAATATGAAAAAATAACTAAATGACTATTTTGTCCAGTGTCCACTCTAATTTTAAAGGGTAAAAAATGCGAACAATATTTCGTTTAGAGCGTTGGTGCTTTTAATATAGTACTAGTCTTACGATACGCGCGTTGCGTGTGTACTCCAAATTAATAAATACTAAGTGTGTACCCCATGTCAAAGTATACAATCTTAAAAAAAATATACTCCTATAATATTAGATAATATAGTATAAATTTCTGGAATTTATAGAATGTTGACCCTCTTTAGGAAAGGTGTGTAATTGTGATTTTTTGCGCGGTCTACAATTGCTATAATTTATTTCTCTCTATCTCTATGTCTATCTCTATCTCTCCCTTTCTCTATTCTCCTTTATATTCTTCACTAATTTTTTGCTATTTTTTAAAAATAATTGTTGAGTATAATTTTTAAATATTGTGCAAAAAAATCCGATGATAAACCTGAAAACTCGAGAAAACTGAAAAACCCAAGAAAAGTCGAGATTGAAAAACTCGATTTTGTTGGTTTAATTTTATTTATAGATTTAAAAATCCGAAATCGTTAATTTGGTTTGGTAATTGAAAAATCCAAACCAACCCGACATATGTACACCCCTAGTGTGAAGTAAAGTTTCAATAGCATAGTAGTTGTGAAAGAAAGGTGATTTAAGGTTGTTTTCTTTTAAATTTAGGCGAAAGCCACTCGTAAACCTAAAAATAATCCCAATAGAATTAGTATTGAATGAATACTAAAACGAGAAGGGAATATAAACAACTCTAAACTAAATAATATGACTTTTTGGATCAAAGTCCTAAATATTGGGCAAGTAATTAATTGATAATATAATTAAGGAAAGATATTAAATTCCTAAATAAGGAAAAGATTAATAGTAAAAACTTTAGAGAATTTTAAATCCTAAATATTAGGAAAACAATTAAAATTATAATTCTGACCACTATAAAAGTTATTTTAAAGGGTAAAAAAAGCGAACGACATTTCGCTAAGCGCTTTCGTACTTTTAATATATTGTTGAGTATAATTTTTAAATATTGTGCAAACAAATCTGATGATAAACCTGAAAATTCGAGAAAACTGAAAAACACGAGAAAAGTCGAGACTGAAAAACTCGATTTTGTTGGTTTGATTTTATTTATAGATTTAAAAATCCGAAATCGTTAATTTAGTTTGGTAATTGAAAAATCCAAACCAACCCGACATATGTACACCCCTAGTGTGAAGTAAAGTTTCAATAGCATAGTAGTTGTGAAAGAAAGGTGATTTAAGGTTGTTTTCTTTTAAATTTAGGCGAAAGCCACTCGTAAACCTAAAAATAATCCCAATAGAATTAGTATTGAATGAATACTAAAACGAGAAGGGAATATAAAGAACTCTAAACTAAATAATATGACTTTTTGGATCAAAGTCCTAAATATTGGGCAAATAATTAATTGATAATATAATTAAGGAAAGATATTAAATTCCTAAATAAGGAAAAGATTAATAGTAAAAATTTAGGGAATTTTAAATCCTAAATATTAGGGAAACAATTTAAATTACATTTTTGACCACTATAAAAGTTATTTTAAAGGATAAAAAAGGCGAACGATATTTCGCTAAGCGCTTTCGTACTTTTAATATAGTATCAGTCTCTATTAACGTGCGTTGCACGATAATAATGGCACGTAAATATTCAAACAGGTATATATAGGCAGGAACAATAAATTAATTAATAAAAATTAATGTTATTACATTAACATAATAATCGAATTTAAAGTGATGAAAATATTATATGTACTTATATTTTAGAAATAATTTGATTGTATCTTATTTTATAGTCGATGTATTATATGTACTTATAGTTTATAAATATGAATGTCATTACATCTTACCCGAGATCTCTTTGAATGTGGTTATTTAATTCTATGTTGAAAGTTCAATTGCTTCTCCAAAAAAATATATTTATTATGGAATATTTTTATCAAACATATCTATCTTGAAAGACACGTCAAATCGCTTGAAAGCTATTTATACGTTGAAACTTTATCCAAATATGATGGCAAATTTTCATTAGGACAATAGTGTTGTGCGGATTCACATTTAATTAAGGGGTATCAACTGACACTAAAATTTACGTTGTTTTATTGATAAATTATTTTATTTTATGTATATATATTATATGTTGAATCCCCTTAGCTTTTTCGTATGTTTAATTTTTTTTATTAAAATTTTGACTACTGAGTAAAAAACAATTGACTCCATTTTTGAATCCTTAAATGCAATAAAAGACCCTAAATTTTAAACCTATCAGATTCCTTGCTATAACACTATCACAATTTTAACTCTTCCGTAGATGCATATCCTCCATCTCTATTGTAATTCTTCATCGTAAAAGAAATAAAGAAAGACTAAAAGAAAGGATCACTATGAATATAAGAAAACTATTTGATTCAAAATCACAGAAAAAAAATAAAACTGAACAAGAAAAAGAGGGAAACGACATGACAAACTGATTTTAACCATAATATTAACATTTGTTAGAGTAATAAATCGTAACTAATTAATGTATGTGTGACGGTCAAAACCGATTGACTCAGTCATAAAGACTGGTCGAGACGATGATGTTTCAATCGAAGAGTATCTACATGACGAGCTCGGTCGAATTCCGAAGTAGGGACGTCGAGCTTCGAGCTATAAGACCGATCAACAACAAGACTCGGTATCATTATCGAGCCCATATCCAAATCGAACTACGAGGCAATTCGTAGATCATCGAAGATGCCTAGACCGACCAACACTCTTCCCGAATATCGATGCCCCAAGGCAGAATCGAGCTCGAACCAAGACCGGGGGCTCGATCTAATACCGAGCTCGAGCCAGTATCGAGCTCGCAGACAAGAGTCGTTACAACCACTCCAAGGGAGAGAATCTTGGCGAGAACCGAGGAAGAGACAAATCATCTTGGGTCCTCCACTATATGTATTATTTTATTATTTTATTAAAGATAAAGCAATGACCCTCTATTATAAAAAGGTGAATCCTTATAAGCTATAGGCAAGATAGACGGCAATAAACACATCCCTTTCTCAGATACATTGAGATTTCTTTGTGCTTGTTTTGTCTCAACTTATTCAATTTTCCTGGTCATCATTCCCATTTTCATAGCAAAAATATTCGAATTGTTATTTTTGTATCAAAGAAATTTGCATATCCTTAGAACCATATATAAATTTAACGTTATTCGATTTTTCGGGTAAACAGTTTGGCGCCTACCGTGGGACTAAGGTTAACTGTGATTGTTTGATATAAATCTACAGTACACTCCAGCTTACAACTTCAAGTCAGCAATGGCTTTACCTATCGACCTCGAAGCCGGCCTTCAAGATGAAACCAACAACTTGGAGCCCGGGGCCTGAAAGCTACCTGACGATGGCAATGAGGCTCGAATCGAAGAACCCGAAACTCGAGCCGAAGTACCATTGGATGTCAATTCACAAATAGCTCTGGAGGTGAATCAGCATTCCGAACCGGAAAGAAGCATTCAGGGCAGTGCTCGACCCATAGCCCGAGACACCCACAGCACGGGGGAAATCGGGGTCAGCTTGCGTATGATTTTCGAAATGCTATAAGCCCAACAAGCAGCGATAACTCAGTTCCAGAGCCAAACTCATATGCAAAGCAGGCCGAACTCTAATCCACTTCTTCGAGAAGTCACCCCTAGAACGAAGCCCGCTATAGTGAAATCAAACGAGCAAGAATCGGGGACCGCTCCTAAAATTGCTAAATTGCTTGAGGAACTCACAAAATGAGTCGAAGCCAACGACAAGAAAGTGGAAACATATAATGCTAGGGTCAATCAAATCCCGGGGGCTCCGCCAATGATAAAAGGGCTTGATTTAAAAAAATTCATACAAAAGCCTTTTTCCCTCGAGCGCGGCCCCAAAACCAATCCCCAAAAAATTCCGTATGCCCGAAATTTCCAAATATAACGGTACGATCGATCCTAACGAACATGTCACCTCCTACACATGTGCCATCAAAGGCAACGATTTGGAGAACGATGAGATCGAATCCGTGTTGTTGAAAATGTTCGGAGAGACCCCCGCAAAGGGAGCAATGATCTGGTATCACAACTTACCACCAAATTCCATCGATTCTTTTGCCATGTTAGCAGATTCATTCGTAAAAGCACATGCTGGTACCATAAAGGTTGTAACAAGGAAATCAGACCTCTTCAAAGTAAAACAAATGGGTAACGAAATGCTGAGAGAATTCGTATCCCGATTTCAAATGGAACGTATGGATTTACCACCGGTCACAGACGATTGGGCCGTACAAGCTTTCACCCAAGGGTTGAACGAGCTAAGTTTGATAACATCACGTCGGCTGAAACAAAATTTGATCGAGTACCCAGCAATAACTTGGGCAGATGTACACAACCGGTATCAATCAAAAATCAGGGTCGAGGACAATCAATTGGGAGCTCTGTATGGACCCGTGCATCAGAACCACACAACCACTAAAAACCAGAGGCAGATCAACAGAGAACAAAGGTCGAACAAAGACCGATATCAACCATACGTCACAAATCGGATGAACAACAGTTCAGCACGTGATATAGTTCCGAACAATCGAAGGACTGATCGAGGGAAAAATTCTCGGGGACTTATGAGCAAGAGAGGCTTTGATAAATATGCCGATCCTATAGAGGTTCCTCGATTATCAGAATATAACTTCAACATTGATGCATCCGCCATCGTGTCAGCTATCGGACGCATCAAAGATACCAGATGGCCTCGACCCATGCAGACTAATCCTGCCCAAAGGAATCTCAATCAAATGTGCGAATATCATGGCACCCACGGCAACAGAATGGAAGATTGCACGCAATTAAGAGAGGAAGTAGTCCGATTATTTAACAAAGGGCACCTTCGAGAATTTCTGAGTGATAGGGCGAAGAATCATTTCAATAACAAGGACTTCGGTAAGCAAAACGAGCTAGAAGAACCGCAACACATCATTCATATGATCATCGGCAGCGTCGATACCCCTCAGGGACCGGTGCTTAAACGTACTAAAACATCGATTGTGAGGGAAAAACGATCTCGAACTCAAGATTACACACCCATAGGGACTTTTTCTTTCAATGATGAAGATGCAGAGGGAGTCATCCAACCCCATAACGATGCACTAGTAATATTCGTACTCATGAATAAAACTAAAATTAAGCGTGTGTTAATTGATCCAGGTAGCTCGGCCAATATCATCAGATCGAGGGTCATAGAATAGCTCGGCCTGCAGAACCAGGTCGTACCCACAACTCTGGTTCTAAACGGATTCAATATGGCATGTGAAACCACCAAAGGCGAGATAATTCTACCGATAAACGTGGCCGGAACCATCCAAAAAACAAAGTTTCACGTGATCGAAGGCGATATGAGATATAACGCCCTTTTCGGAAGGCTATGGATCCACAGCATGAGAGTTGTACCTTTGACCCTACACCAGGTCCTCAAATTCCCAACATCTAGAGGTGTCAAAATAGTGTACGGAGAACAACCGGCTGCAAAGGAAATGTTCGCCTTCGAGGAAGCAAAATCAATATCTTCGTCTTCGCCGATAAAAGGATCGGGTTCAGAAGGAGATACAATCGAAGAACAGAACGCCAAATAGCAATCACAGACATCGGCTTCGACCCAGCCAGGTAAGCAGAACATCGAAGAAGGTGATGATCAATGGGTCCATCGATCCTTCGTGACCCCCGATGATTCCGATTCCACCAAATCAACAATTGAGGAACTGGAGCAAATCATACTAATCGAACACTGGCCCGAACGAAAGGTATACCTGGGAACGGGTTTGAGCCCCTAAATCAGGAAGAAACTTATTCAATTTCTTATCGATAACATCGACTGTTTTGCCTAGTCCCATTTAGATATAACAAGGATCCCACCGGACATAACGACGCATTGGCTAAACTTGGACCCTAGGTTCAGACCGGTGAAGCAAAAAAGAAGACCCCAATTTGAGGTAAAGCACGTATTCATAAAGGATGAAGTAACCAAATTTCTCAAAATAGGGTCCATTCGAGAGGTGAAATACCCCGAATGGTTAGCCAATGTGGTTGTAGTGCCTAAAAAAGGGAACAAACTTAGAATGTGTGTGGACTATAAGGACTTGAACAAAGCATGCCCTAAAGATTCCTTTCCACTGCCCAACATCGATCGCATGATCGATGCCACGGCCGGCCATGAGATCCTCACCTTTCTCGATGCCTATTCCGGGTATAATCAAATTCAGATGAACCCGGAGGACCAGGAAAAGACTTCATTTGTAACAAGATATGGAACATATTGTTATAATGTAATGCCCTTCGGGCTAAAAAAATGCAGGAGCTACTTATGAACGCCTAGTAAATAAAATGTTCGAAGAACAAATAGGTAAATCAATGGAGGTCTATATTGATGGCATACTAGTTAAGTCCCTGCGCGCAGAGGACTATTTGGCCTATTTGCAGGAAACGTTCGAGATTCTGAGGAAATACAACAGAAGCTCAACCCCGAAAAATGTGCTTTCGGGGTCGAGTCGGGCAAGTTCCTCAGCTTTATGGTGTCAAATTGGGGAATCGAGATTAACCCCAACAAAATCAAGGCCATCAAAGACATCACCATCGTGGACAGCGTGAAAGTTGTACAAAGGTTAACAGAAAGAACTGCACCCTTAGGCCGGTTCATTTCAAGATCATCGGATCGAAGTCACAAATTTTTCTCTCTACTCAAAAAGAAGAATAACTTCGCTTGGACACCAGAATGCCAACAAGCATTATAGGAATTGAAACGATATCTATCAATCCCACCACTGCTTCACACTCCAAAAACCGATGAAAAACTTTACGTGTACTTGGCGGTATCGGAAGTCGTTGTAAGCAGTGTCCTAGTTCGAGAAGATCAAGGCACGTAATTTCCCGTTTATTACGTAAGTCGGACCTTAGGAGAAGCGGAAACTAGGTATCCGCACTTAGAAAAATTGGCACTTGCGCTGATAAGCGCCTCTAGAAAGTTAAGACCGTACTGTCAATGTCACCCCATAAGCGTATTAACCACCTGCCCACTTCGTAATATTTTACATAGGCCCGAACTATCAAGCCGATTGGCCAAATGGGCCATCGAACTCAGTGGGTACGATATCGAATATCAACCCCATACGGCCATCAAGTCTCAAATTTTAGCAGACTTTGTGGCCGACTTCACGCCAACCCTCGTACCCGAAGTCGAAAAAGAACTCATGTTGAAATCGGGTATATCGTCGGGGGTATGGATCCATTTTACGGACGGGGCTTCAAACGTAAAGGGGTCCGGGCTAGGCATAGTTTTGAAACCCCCCACGGGTAACATTATTAGGCAAGCTATTAAAACTATCAGGTTAACTAACAACGAGACCAAGTATGAAGCCATGATTGAAGGTCTCGAGCTAGCTAGAAACTTGGGAGCAGAGGTCATTGAGGCTAATTGTGACTCTTTGTTGGTAGTGAGTCAAGTAAACAAAACCTTCGAAGTCTGAGAAGGTAGAATGCAAAGGTATTTGGACAAACTGCTTACCACTTTGCACCATTTCAAACAATGCACTCTACGGCATGTTCCACGAGAACGGAATAATGAGGCCGATGTGCTTGTGAATTTGGGATCGTCGGTCGAGGTAGATGATTTGAGCTCGGGGACTATCGTTCAACTTTCAAGATCGGTAATCGAAGATGGGCACGCCGAGATAAATTCTACTAGCTTAACTTAGGATTGGAGAAACAAGTATATTAAATACTTAAAAAACGGAAAGCTCCCATCAGACCATAAAAGATTCCAGGACCCTACGGACTAAAGCTGCTCGATTTACGTTGGCCACAGACGAAACACTATATCAAAGGACATTCGATGGACCGATGGCAGTATGCTTGGGTCCGGGAGATACCAATTACATCCTACGGGATGTACACGAGGGCACTTGTGGGAATTACTCCGGTGCCGATACATTAGTTCGAAAAGTGATCAGAGCGGGGTATTATTGGATCGATATGGGCAAAGATACAAAAGAATTTGTTCATAAATATGACAAATGTCAAAGGTTTGCGCCAATAATCCATCAACCCGGAGAGCAACTTTACTCGATCCTAATGGCCGTTCATGAAATGAGGAATGGACATCGTCGGCCCTCTGCCATCGACCCCAGGTAAAGCCAAATTCATTTTATTTATGACTGACTATTTTTCTAAATGGGTTGAAGCGCAGGCGTTCGAGAAAATAAGAGAGAAAGAAGTTATAGACTTTATTTGGGATCATATCATATGCCGATTCGGGATACCCGCCGAAATAGTATGCGACAATGGGAAGCAATTCGTTGGCAGCAACGTCACAAAATTCTTCGAAGATCACAAAATAAGAAGGATACTATCAACACCATACCACCCTAGTGGGAACGGACAGGCTGAATCAACAAACAAGACTATTCTTTAAAACCTGAAGAAGAGGTTGAATGACGCTAAGGGAAAATGGAGAGAAATCCTGCCCGAAGTCCTTTGGGCATACTGGACAACGTCAAAATCCAGTACGGGGGCGACCCCATTCTCCTTAGTATATAGTTATGAAGCATTGATACCAGTCGAAGTCGGTGAACCTAGTCCCAGATTTCGATTCATGACGGAAGAATCAAATAACGAGGCTATGAACACCAGCCTTGAATTATTGGATGAAGGACGAGAAACTGCCCTCATCCGATTGGCCACCCAAAAGCAACGAATCGAAAGGTATTATAATCGAAGAACTAAGCTTCGCCATTTCAAGCCCGAGGACTTAGTGTTAAGAAAAGTCACCGTCAATACCCGGAATCCAAACGAAGGAAAATTAGGACCGAATTGGGAAGGACCATATCAGGTGCTCGAGAACGTCGAAAAGGGATCATACAGGCTCGGCATCATAAACGGCAAACAGCTATCAAGCAGTTGGAATGTATCACATCTAAAACGGTACTATTGCTAAGGTATGACCTTTTCATATTCATTTAACTGACCCCTGCAGAAGTCCGAACAAGAGCTGAGGTGGATCTTTCGCTTAAAAGCACGTGTTGCACTCTTTTTCTCTTAAATCGATTTTATCCCAAATGGGTTTTTCAGCAAGGTTTTTAATAAGGCAACCATCGATCGTGCTGCACTTTTAACAGTATCCGAAGCCTCTTTCCAATCGACCTCGAATACCGAGGGGCATCAGGCCCTCAAATACATCGAGTTCAGATGCAAGAAAGTCATTTCACAACAATAGGGTTCCAACAGGAAAAATTCTAAGAGCCAAATGGTCAAAACAAACCATGCTCATCTAGATTGGCCTGAACATAAGCGCAAAACATGAACACATGTACAATGACTTGAGATTTATTGTGCAGCCAGAATTAAGATTCACTCGACTATTAAGCCTACGGGCTACTTTTATTCCGAGTTCGAGCAAGCACTCACTCGACCATTACGCCTACGGGCTACATTATCTCGACTTCAAAATATTCACTCGACTATTAAGCCTACGGGCTACTTTTATTCCAAGTTCGAGCAAGCACTCACTCGACCATTATGCCTACGGGCTACATTATCTCGAGTTCGAAATATTCACTCGACTATTAAGCCTATGGGCTACTTTTATTCCGAGTTCGAGCAAGCACTCACTCGACCATTACGCCTACGGGCTACATTATCTCGAGTTTGAAATATTCACTCGACTATTAAGCCTACGGGCTACTTTTATTCCGAGTTCGAGCAAGCACTCACTCGACCATTACGCCTACGGGCTACATTATCTCGACTTCAAAATATTCACTCGACTATTAAGCCTACGGGCTACTTTTATTCCGAGTTCGAGCAAGCACTCACTCGACCATTACGCCTACGGGCTACATTATCTCAAGTTCGAAATATTCACTCGACTATTAAGCCTACGAGCTACTTTTATTCCGAGTTTGAGCAAGCACTCACTCTACCATTATGCCTACGGGCTACAATATTTTGAGTTCGAAACATTCACTCGACTATTAAGCCTACGGGCTACGTTTATTCCGAGTTCGAGCAAACACTCACTCAACCATTACGCCTACGAGCTACATTATCTCGAGTTCAAAACATTCACTCGACGGCTAATAAGCTACTTTTACTCTGAGTTTACACTAACTCAACCATTACACCAACGGATTATGTTTCTTCAAAGTTTGAATCATCGACTCAACTAGAAAACCTAAGGGCTACATCACTTCAAATCTGATCGATCAGAGAGACTACGAGGTCAACATTTGATTAAAAGTCTTCATAAAACAAAAACAAGTCGACCTTGTATATATATATATATATATATATATATATATATATATATATATATATATATATATATACACACACACAAAAGTGCCTACGTGATTAATTTACAAATGTGAAGAATTAGAAACTAAGCTTCCTGGTCACCCACCGGAGCGTTCACTCTACTGTCGAGCTCTTCCCCATCCTCGGATCTGCTTTTGCTACCATCATCATCATCATCATCAGAAGCCAAGGCTTTAGCTTCCGCTTCGAGCTCTTTTGCCTTTTTTATCTCTTCAGTAAGGTCAAAACCTCGAGCGTGTATCTCTTCGAGGGTCTCCCTCCGAGACCTACACTTAGCAAGTTCGGCAACCCAATGAGCTCGAGCATCGGCAGTATTCGCCGCTTCCCGGGCCTCCATCTGAGCAGCATCAGCCCGATATACAGCAATGGACTTATCCGCCAAGACTTTCAACGACCCAACCTCTGCCTTAGCCTCAGCAAGCCGTGTTTCAAGCTCATCGATCTTCTTAGCTTGAACCGGCCCCATTTTCTTGCACTTCGAAGTTGAACATCGGCCGATAATAATTTTGTCAAGATGGTTTCTTTTTCCGCAGCCAGGCGGTCGATAGTATCCTTCCACTGATCGCATTCAGCTCGGATTTGATTGACTTCTTCTCGAAGTAACCCGATCTTTTGCTGCAGTTGAGACAACGAAGGGTTAACTTCCACAATTGAGTCAGACCCATACTTTAACAGAACGAGGCTCACCTGCTTATCAAGCTCGACCTCTTTTTCACGAACCTTAGCCAAATCCACTTGGAGATCCTTTATAGCCTCATCATTTTGGCTGCAAAGAAGCCGCAGGGCATCTCTCTCACCTGAGACCTTCCGGAGCTCGGCCTCACACTGGCTAAGATCGACTCGAAACCTACCAATGGCCTGCAAAGTAAGAAACACAATTCAAGTATGGAAAAGAATAAAGAAACCAAGTGTGGAAGAATCATTACCCGAGTAATGAAACGCTGAGCCTCCTCTAATAAAATAGAAGCGTCACCGATATCGGAAGCATCAAAGACTCCAGTAAAGCAATCCCTAAATGGGTCCCCTACACCAGAGCCTGCGCCGATATCGGGAGTCTTCAATTCTCGAGCTTCCTTTAACGCCTCCTTAGAAAAAGTTGGAAGAGAAGGCGAATGACCCATTGTCATAGTCCCGAGCAAATCACTCAGAGTACTCCGGTTGAGACTCGGGACTTCAGAACCAACCCCGACAGTCACAGCCGCTATCAGTTCGAGAGCTTTAGCAACCTCGATAGCCTCCGCAGATCGGATTAACAAAACCGAGGAGTTATCTTCTTATTCTTCTTCTTCTTCTCTCAGTCATTGGACCGAGTCAATCAGAAGGGCAATTGCTTTTATCCTCACCCTCCGAGTTTTGGGCTTGGGGTCCTCTGACCGAGAGGAAGCTCTTCGCTTCTTATCTTTCCCCGGTTGTGGGACCAGGCCGAACCACTCCCAAGGCGAATAGTGCCCTAGGGGCCGACCTGGTACCGAGCTGGACTTGTTTCCTTCTTCACCGCTCGAAGGCCTCAAAGCGGAATCCCTGGTTACGCCTACACAAAAAAAAATCGGTAACAAATAGAACGCAAAGAATACTTCGAAGGAAACAAGAAGCAAACCTCACCATGATTCTTGGCCTCCCATCTACCTTTAGCCAAATCACGCCAAACGCGTTCGGCATAAGAGGAAGTCGAGGCTAACTTTCGAACCCAATCCTCGAGGTCAGGCACCTCTTGTGGCATCCAAGGGTTAGCTGAATATCAGGGAAAGACATCAGAAAAAATTGGAAAAGGACATGAAAAGCGAACAAGAATCACTTAAGGTCAAAATTCCATTCTTCGGGGAACGACATCTTCTCTTCCGGAATAAGATCACGGGTCCTCACTTGAATATAACGACCCATCCAACCCCGATCCTTGTCTTCATCGATACTCGACATCAAAGCCTTTGATGCCCGATGATGAAGTCTGATTAGTCCTCGAAAAATCTAAGGCAGGTACAATCGTATGAGGTGGTTCAGAGAAAAATCCAACCCCCGGCTTTGATAGAGAAGAAGCGCAGTAAGATCACTATACGCCAAAAAGAGGGATGAATTTGACCGAGGGTGACTTGATATCTTTTGCATAAATCAATAATCACCGGGTCGACGGGTCCCAATGTGAAGGGATAAGTATAAACACTTAAAAACCCCTCCACATAAATGGTGACACTCTCATCGGAGGATGGAATTTGCAACACAACCTCGGAACCCCAGTTGCAGTCTTTTCTGACGGCCTCGAGGTGATCCTCCATTATAGAGCACGTATTCATCGACACGTGCTCACATCGACCCGGAACGGACGAAGGATTCTCCACCTTAAAATCGGTCTTCAAAGTGCACGAGCCAGGAACATAGTCGTGAACGGACGGCTCCACCGACACCTTATCATCGGACGACCGTGAGGAAGAAGCTTTCTCCTTCTGAGGTATGGTTTTCGAAGTTTTCGCCATTGATAAGAGAAGAAAGAATGCAAAGGAAAGTGAAAAATTGACAACACCAAAACTCTGGGGTGGGCGGCTCTGAAGCAACGAAATAGAGAGGATAAATAAGAGAATTTGGAAGAAGAGAAGGCGCAAAAGTGGTAAAGGTTGTATGGAAAGGCTATTTATAGACTGAAGCATGACGGTTCAATATCAGCGGCGGCCGACCACCGTCTGACACACATTAAATGCCTCGGTAAAACCGAGCCGATGGGACAGCTATCACATACGTCATGGTCGGGATCAATATAAACGTCAGCATAAATCTGATCAAGCCGTAGGGAAATCATACCATTTCTCGCCACATCCTTTTCCGAGAAACGAGGGGACTATCTGTATACGGTCAAAACCGATTGACTCAGTCATAAGAACTGGTCGAGACGATGATGTTTTGATTGAAGGGTATCTACATGACGAGCTCGGTCGAATTTCGAAGTAGGAACGTCGAGCTTCGAGCTATAAGACCGATCAATGACAAAACTCAGTATCATTATCGAGCCCATATCCAAATCGAACTACGAGGCAATTCGTAGATCATCGAAGATGCCTAGACCGACCAACACTCCCCCCGAATATCGATGTCCCAAGGTAGAATCGAGCTCGAACCAAGACCGAGGGCTTGATCTAATACCGAGTTCGAGTCAGTATCGAGCTCGCAGACAAGAGCCATTACAACCGCACCAATAGAGAGAATCTTGGCGAGAACCGAGGAAGAGAGAAATCATCATAGGTCCTCCACTATATGCATTATTTTATTATTTTATTATAGATAAAACAATGACCCTCTATTATAAAAAGGAGAATCCTTGTAAGCTATAGGCAAGATAGACGGCAATAAACACATCCCTTTCTCAGATACATTGAGATTTCTTTGTGCTTATTTTGTCTCAACTTATTCAATTTCCCTGTTCATCATTCCCATTTTCATAGCAAAAACATTCGTATTGTTATTTTTATATCAAAAAAATTTGCGTATCCTTAGAACCATACCTAAATTTAACGTTATCCAATTTTTCGGGTAAACAGTATATAGTAAATTGCCATCGTTAGTAAACTATATTTGAATTCAAAAAGCAATCGGCCATTGCTTGCCCCCGCCAAAGAATTACACTTAAAATAAGTTACATATAATTTATAATTATATTCTCTTTATTTATAAGTTACAAATATGCCACTAATAATGATAATATTACTTTAAGAAAGGGAATACAATTTATAATTGAAATACAAAATTTTTTATTGATCACGTGCAATGATAATAATTACTTTAGTCAATTATTCCAAGTAAATTAACCTATCATTGCACGTTATCGACAAATAAAATTCATATTTCAACTTAATCATTAATTTTTATGGGAAAACACACAAGAATATGCGTTTTCTATATATATATATATATAGTGCGATTTGCACGAATTGAGTTTAAATCTAATGATAGAAATATTTCTCTTATTAAATGCACTACCATTACTATTGTGATTGATAACCAAGTGTTCAGGAAGAACCAAATCATCTTTTATTGGATGCTCTTCTTTGTGTTCGACACGAAGCAAGAAGACAATGAATACTGGAGTTATTCTTACTTTATATTTCTTGTTAGTTTAATCTTTTTCATTTGAGGCCAGAAATATAATTTTGGTAAGATAACTTTTACGGTCTCTGCTTTTATCGATTTTGGAACTACTGGTAGTACTTGACAAAAATTACCTCTCAAACCATTAATTTTCCACCAAACGGTTCATTAATATCCAATATATCTCTAAAACTCTGGGCAATTATTTCGATCGTTTGACACTTAGCCATAAGTGCTTCATCCGATATTATCAATTTTTCTTTCCTTATAAATTTAGCACCATTGCTCTGCTTTGATATATTTGTGATGATTATTTAAATTGTTTGAAGAGGTATACCGAATCTAAAGTGGGTGGCCTCACAATAAAATTATTGATGGTACACCACTGGCTATTATTGCTAATCGTGTCATGCCTCTTAATATGATATTTGCAAGTAATGCATGATATAGAAATATTATTTCAATTCCGCCGGAGGCATCTACAAAGAATAATTCCGTTATACCAAAGTCGACTCTTTATAATATAGTCTTGAAAGCTTGTTCTTGATTAAGATTTAGCTTTGACTGTGCTTCCTCAGACACTTGTTCATCATTTTGATTCTTAATAGTATACTATCCTTTTTATTTTGTATTCTAACGCTCTTTTTATGGAATAAATTTATATACCCTAAGATTTTTTTTAACTTGAATAAGAATTACTCATATGATGAATTTAAAAAATAATTGAATTGGATTCTCTTGCTAAATAATTAATTAAAATATTTAATTATTTGGTTTTAACATAAAAAATTAATTTATTTTATGTTGATTCAGTTCTTAATATTAGTTCATCTCTTGTTTTGAATATTTTTTAATTATAATTTTATCCACCATAAATTTTATCCTCAAAGAGTAAAAGATTGATATGACATTTCACATTTAGATCGTTATGTTTGTAGAATCATTAGTGGTATTGACTCTTACCAACCAATTTTTTTCTTTCTCACATATTTATATTCTTAAATATTTTCTTAGTTGTTGTTTAATAATTGGGTATTTTTCAATATTACACGAAAATTTGATTAAAAAATATTATTTGAGTAGGAAAATAGTTTAAATATAAAATAAAAATATATTAAAGTGGGGATATCTTTTTCTCAATTTCAACTCTTTATGCAGTCCATTTAATAATACTATTATTTTTTTCTGGTATTGGACATTATAGAGTGGTAATGTATTGCCAATATGGAGGATTCTTATGAAATTAATTTTATTAAATCTTCTTGCATATTTTTAATAAGAATTTAATAGAATTTTTTTTATTAAATTTTAAATTTTAAATATTAAAAATTAACATAGAAGGTATTGTAGTTAAAAAAATAAGTTATTACAGTTATGTCATTTCCCTATGTGTTCTTCCGCTTAATATTTTAGGGCTATTTTGGTATATTAATATTGTATTTATGCTTTTATAATAATATAGGCTCTCATTTTCTAAATGAATTTGGACAATATAATACATTCTCAAATTAAATTAGTAATAGGACATTATAATACGTTTTCAAATTAAATTAGTAATATGAATTTTTAAGAAGTATATCCTAAAAGTAATAGGATTACATGGCTAAAGATATTTACTTGTTCAATTTTATATGAATTAGACATCCCGAAAGTAATTATACTAATAGGATTCCTAACGTGTAGTATTATGTCCTAAAACTAATACGATTATAACGCTAATATCTAGAATTCCAGTTATGTCCTTATATTATGAGTTATTATGCTTAATATTATAAGATTATTTTTATAAATCGATATTGTATTCATACTTTTATAATAATATAGATAGATAGATATAGATATGGTTAGATATAGATTTTACTACAAAGTCGTCCTACCGAAAACTTTATAGCAAAATATGCAATTCGATCTTTTAGTACTTCATCAAAAACAAGTAACGAGCTGGTCGTTAGGGTAGGACCACCAACTTGATCCAAACTCCTAAGCTAGCAACGATAGCTCAACTTGCCAGTAATTTCCTTCACTGAAACCTTTCTCCTGTACCAGCAATAACCATTCAAATTTCACCACGTAGCAAACTTAGGAAACCTCATAAATTTTCTAGTGACACTTTTACCCTTCACATTGACACGCGTCAAATCTCTATGGACAGAAGCATCATATTACAGTGAATAAGCAAGTACACAATCAGGCGATGTGAACGAAGCACAAATTGTGGCTCAAAGCTTCTCCACTTCACTCTTTTTTCTTCGCTAAATAGTATTTTCTCATCTTCCTTCAATTAAATCGCCCACTCCAACGTATCAAACACCTTTCAACACTTTGTTATCTCCGCCCCCTTCTAATCTTCTTTCATATATATAGTTATAGGTGGCATTTGAATTCTCAATCTGATACTCCATTTTTTTGGAATCACGAAACCATTTTTCTTCGTGGGTTTTTCTAAATGGCTGCTATTATACAAGGAATTGGTGCTGCTACTGCACTTTCCTCAGCCAATTCTTTGGATTCCAAGAAGTCACTCTTCGCCAATTCTCGCAAATCTTTTTCAGGTTCGTTGTTTTATGAATTATTTAGCTATTTTCCTAAATTGGGTTTGTTAGTTTTGTTTATGTCTTTTCGGGTTTAATTGATTGTGTATGTTTGGTTCAATTTTTCTGATTCTTGGGTTTTTCTAAACTTTGTGTTTTATGGTTGAGCCATTTGGACCTTGTTTAGTATCCAAAGTTTGAATCTTCTGTGTTCAATTTGTGGATTTGTTTGTGTTTGTTGGTGCAGAGAGGAAAGGAAGATTTTGTGTGGTCAGATCTGATGGGCGTTTGAGCTATTGTTTGAACCGACGTGGCGGTGGGGGAAGAGCTGAACAAATAATTACTAATGCAGTTGCTGTTAGTATTCTTCACTCTCTCTCATTATGATATGATTGTGTGTGTTTATGTATGAATTTAATTGTCTACTAGCAGAAATGTGCATAAATTAGTACGTACTAAATTACTACTCCTTTTGTCCCAATTTATGTGACCCTCTTTCCTTTTTAGTCTGTTCCAAAAGAATTACAATTTTATATATCTTGAATCAATTTAACTTTAAACTTGTTATTTTGTCATTTTATGATTAACGATATGATTTGTAGCCACACAAATGTCTGGCTTGTTTTAGACCACAAGTTTAAAAATCTATCTTTCTTTCTATCTTAAACTCCGCACTCAATCAAATGTCTATCACATAAAATGGGACTGGGAGTAAATTTTATTATTTTTGGACTTTAAGATTTGGTGTTGTGTGTAATTCTTTTACAGGCAAAAGAAAATACTGCTGCTGCTTCTACTACATCCAAGCCGGGGTATATTTACTTCTCCTTTGAGTTTTACATGCACACAATGCATGCATATCTTTACAGTTCAAATTGCTTCCTTGTAGTTGCCAGTTGTCTCTCCTAATATTTGTATTCTAGGACCCTAATCATCATTTGTTTACGAAAATTCATGTCGTATGGGTGACCTGTTAGCAGATCAGATTAGTTAATCATGGCTGACTAGGGCAATGTTTGAGAATCTTGGCTTAAATAGGAGCTTGGTGGTAGGATTATGATTTGGTGGAGCTACTAATCTTGATGGAGTTGATAAAAGGAAATTGAAAACAATTGCAGTTGTTGATGCCGGTTCATCCTGCATTGAACATGTCTAATTGTCTTCTTTGTTCCGGACCGGAAACAAAAGAAAGGAGAGGGATGGTGGGAGTGATATGGTTGTTGTGTTTGGATTAGTACGAGGGATATAAAGCAGAGAAAAATAGAAAAGAGAGAAAGGAAAGGACTACGTAGCGAATAGAAGCTCAATGCTAGTTTCCATCCCAAAGTAGGTGTACATAGAGAGAAAACGGATACAATCTTACCGAATCTTTTCTTATAGCCAAACGTCTCCGTTGGACTTTTCTGAAAAAACAGGGAGTTATTAAGGGTCGTTTGTTTGTGGTATTGGAGCAATTAATCCTAACATAGAATCCGACATAAGATATACATTCTTGCATAAGATAATAAATAGTTTGGTTGGTCGCATAAGAAAAGAATAATCGCCGCATAACAGCATTTTGTTGGCGGTATTAAATAATACTCGAGTTAACATGCGGGATAGAATGTGAAATAAGAATACGTGTATTAGCAATGGAAGGATTAAACTATTTAAAGACAAAAATGTACTTTTAAAGTAAGTAATTCATGTATAATAATCCTTCATATTAGTCACTGCATAAACAAACCTTTATTGTAATTCCTGCATAACTAGTAAGTGAACCTAACGATCCCTAAAGCTATAAATTGTTTGTATTCTCACTTTTTCTTTCTTGTGGTACTTTCACTTTTTTATCTTTTATTTGCTCTAAACTGTTGAGCATCTTTATTTGCCATTACATGTATTTTATTAATGGGAAAACAACTCTAAGATGTTGGCTTATCCAAACAAGACAAAAAAACCCTAAGATGTTGCTGAAACCGTACAGCTATACGAAAGATCAATTCCTAGTTCCAGCTTGTAAGGAACTGATGAAATCTTAGATTGTGTCCATATCATTACACCAAAAAGCTACAAAAAGTTTACAACTGTACTGACATCTTGGAAAGCATTCTGCCTTGCGCTCCATTTTGCTGCTTGAACATGTCATGCGACTCACGAACAAAAAGAAGAGAAGAATATCCCTATAGGATCCTAATGATAAACTACATAGACCAGCATGAATTGTGACTCTCTTTTGAGATCTCACTGTCTCCTATTTGTTATTGCTTGAAAAATTCCCTTCAACTTTATATGGATTCCTTGGGGGTCCTTGCTAATAGAGTTCGCCAACCCCAGTTTATTTTAAAACTTTTCTTAAAAGTAAGCTATTAATTTTTTATTGTACTTTTTCACTGACCTATAACCCCAACATAGAGCTGCTTTTACATATGAGGTGTATTCCTTTCTTTCCTTTATAGCTGAAGCTTTTTTTGTTCTTTTTTTTTTAATCCACAAAGGAATATTTGTTAACTCTATTTGTGATACATATTGTAGCAAAAGAGAAAAATGAGTTGAAATAGTATAGCATTCACCAGAAGACATTTTGGTTTGGCACATTATCATATGTTTTTTTCTTAGTCATTTCTAGGTCAATGAGTATAATGTGACATTCACATATTTAATAAGGAATTCTTCTTGTCTAGCACTCATCAAACA
Organism: Nicotiana tomentosiformis; assembly: GCF_000390325.3. Classification (NCBI taxonomy): domain Eukaryota; kingdom Viridiplantae; phylum Streptophyta; class Magnoliopsida; order Solanales; family Solanaceae; genus Nicotiana; species Nicotiana tomentosiformis. The sequence goes on from NC_090823.1 coordinate 30,299,665, forward strand.
ACTTTTTTCCAAATAAATAAATAAATAAAAGAACCAACTTTTTTGTACTCTACAATATATGTCAATGAATATATTCTTCTTCCTCCCTCTCTATGAATTTCTATGAATGCTCTTAGCAGAAATATGGTCTTTGTTTTACGGAATAAACTCAAAATGGTTCTGTGTCACCGGTGTAATATCTCTAATAATGCCCCTTAGTCTATGCACTATCCCTCTTTTCCGAAGTTTAATGTCTAACACCACAATAGTTTTCCCAGCTTATGCAAGTACATTTGTGTATATACTACATAGTGAAAATTTTCAAACTATACCTGGTAAATACCAGTGTTGCTATTGAATCATCATATCAGTGTCATTGCTAAGAAAAGAAACAGACTTTTCCAATTCAATTTTGAGACTTGACTTCAAAATTATTGGTGTTTGGACTAATCATGCATGTGAATTTTCCTGATTTTCAGATCTACACGATATCTGCTCATGGTAAAAAAAATCGTAGAAAGTATAGCAACATAAACAAAATGGAGAGTTGATGATCCATATTGAACAAATACTTTGAATTATCAGGGGAAAAGGCGCGGTGGAGGTTTGCTTTTTTATTTAAGGTAGAACAGTTGCTATGATGGAGTAGAGTATTCTCTCTCTCTGTGTATATGTTGGGGGGGGGGGGATGTGCTAAGTGGAAAAATAGGAATGGATGAATGGTTTCGAAAACACACTAGAACAAGTATGCCGCTAGGAGAAACAAAGGGATCCGAACTTTACCTTTGAATCATGCCACTCAATATAGAAACACAATTATGTGATATTAGTGGAGAGAACTGGAATTCAGTTGTACTTAAACATCAGGCCAAACCAAATGTTTGTATTTATAAACCTATAACTGAAGTTAGAATTTCGTAAGTGTATAACAGATGAGATGTTACCCCTAGCAGATGCACTTATTGTTGCCAACTGTTGCTTGCTTTGCTCCTCTGAGAAACTCGTGATCTAATTCTTAGCTATAACTGGTTAAGCAATCTCATATTTAAACATCAGAGATCCCTCTGATCATTATTATTTTTTCTTTACCACTCTTGCTTTGCCTGTAACTTCCTTGTACTCTTGTCAAGCTATCTCTTTAGGAGCTCTTCAAAAGGGAGGTTACTTTCCTACTTCAAACTTGTTGAGCTTTTGATTTTTCCTTTCTGCTTTGTTGGGTTTGGACGTTCTAATTACATGAATGATTTGGGCAACCATATGCTAGCATAGAGGTCCCTACTTCATTATTTCTCCTCCTAATGCATAAGATTCCTGCTGTGGGATTCCAGGCATTTCTGTTACTGATCTGGTTGTTTAAGGGCTACACAGCTCGTTTAGTTATAATGGCGGTCATAACCAACATTATCTTTGGATGTATTTGAGTTATATGTGCTTCCTTGATGGGAGTCTTCCTAATTATTCGGTATAGATTATGTCCGTGGTTTTATAAGAATTTTATACTGTGCTTAATCGTTAAACTTACGTCACTGAATAGATCTTTGTTGGCTGGTCAGATATGCACTATTTTCTCATACTTTTTAATGTCGATCGTGGTGTGAATATCAATTACTACACAATTGCTCATGTACCTGATTGTTCTTTATCCGGCTTTCTTGTTGCTTGACCACACCACTTATGTGATTGAATTGTACATCTTTAGGCATGAACTATTGCTCTTTGAGGCACTCCGCGAAGGGCTTGAAGAAGAGATGGACAGAGATCCCACTGTTTGTGTAATGGGTGAAGATGTCGGTCATTATGGAGGTTCGTACAAGGTGACTAAAGGCCTTGCCCCAAAATATGGTGATCTCAGGGTTCTAGACACTCCCATTGCTGAGAACTCTTTCACTGGAATGGGTATTGGAGCTGCAATGACTGGCCTGCGTCCAGTTATTGAAGGAATGAACATGGGCTTTCTTCTTTTAGCCTTCAACCAGATATCTAACAACTGTGGTATGCTCCACTACACATCTGGTGGCCAGTTTAAGATACCAGTCGTCATTCGAGGTCCTGGTGGAGTTGGTCGACAGCTCGGAGCAGAGCACTCTCAGCGCCTCGAGTCATATTTTCAGTCAATTCCTGGAATCCAAATGGTTGCTTGCTCGACCCCTTACAATGCCAAGGGCTTGATGAAGGCAGCTATTAGGAGCGATAACCCTGTGATTCTGTTTGAGCATGTTTTGCTCTACAACCTCAAGGAGAGAATTCCAGACGAAGAGTATGTCTTGAATCTTGAAGAAGCTGAGATGGTAAGACCCGGGGAGCATGTTACTATTTTAACTTATTCCAGGATGAGGTATCACGTGATGCAGGCCGCGAAGACCCTTGTGGACAAGGGTTATGATCCTGAGGTCATTGATATCAGGTCATTGAAACCATTTGACCTTCACACCATTGGAAATTCAGTGAAGAAGACTCACCGTGTGCTCATCGTCGAGGAATGTATGCGGACAGGAGGTATTGGTGCCAGCTTGACAGCCGCTATAACTGAGAACTTCCACGACTATTTAGATGCCCCAATTGTATGTCTCTCATCACAGGATGTGCCAACTCCGTATGCTGGGACGTTAGAGAACTGGACTGTTGTCCAACCTCCCCAGATTGTTACTGCAGTTGAACAGCTTTGCCAGTGATCAAGTAGTAAAAGCATTTTGGTAATTACGCCATTTCATTGTGTCATTTGCTTATGTCGTAGTTCAACTTTTGATTGTCAGTTAAAATGTTTGATTTTGTTATAGATTTGAGTTTGTGGAACTTGCAAGTTCTAGTTAAGTTGAGATGTGTCTGTTGTTTTATTGTCTACTTACATCAAAATGGTGTTTAGATTTTTTATGTACTGACAAGGTTACAAGACTTCTTGGAAACATTATCATTTTTTTTGTTTCTTAACTTTGTACCTGATAAATAAAGCTGGAGTTCTCTTACATTTAAATATCAGAATGGGTGTTTGCTGAAACTGTTAAATTTAAGTCTCCCTAAGTGACTGGGAATACAGATGATTGGAACTCTTGCGCCATATTGTAGCAATACTATCCATGATGTGAAACCTACAAAACTAATCTTGTAATTATTCAAACTTTTGTTGAATATCAGAATGGGTGTTTTCTGCTTCTAGATTAGTAGAAAACGTATCAAATTTCTGTTCAACTCTGCGCTGCTGCTAGTTTATGTACTATGCTATTCTCATGAGCATGAGGAGATAACATTCAATTTGAGTCTTCTATGGTTTCAAATTAGGCGTGAATGTTATGCTTCTGTAAATTGTCACTAGATTGATGACCATTATGAATCTGTCTTTCTAATGGTTTACAAAGTTTATGTTGTATTCAGAAATGATATTCTGGATTTCTAACAATAGCGAAGTTTGGCTCTTGCAGTGTTATTTTTTGTTAAGGACGGGTTGAAGCCTTTAATGATGGCAGAGATGATTACAACACCATTTTATAGATAAAATAGTATTGTTTCAATACTTTGAATTCAAGATATGACTTAAAAGTTCCTCTTCCTTTAGGATTTGTTGAGCTAGCAGTCTTTACCTCACTTCTTTGTGGTTATATGGCCTATGGATTATGCAATGAGTATTCCGATCACTGGGCTTTATGCAATGAGCATTATTTGGAGAATGTTAGTGACATCAATTCATTCAGATGGTCCATCCTTATGTTGTGTGGATCCTTCTTCTGTCTTGACACACCCGTATCTGCTGGATGTGATAAGGGTGGGTGTATTTCGTGCGGATTTCGTCCATTATGTTGCAATATTCATTGTTAGCTCGACTCTAAAACATTTCCATGTGCATTAGTACTATTCTCATGTGGAAGTGTCAATAGGAATTGAATTTATTGGGTAGCTCATCATTTTTGTGTATCCACACAATTTTCATTGAATGTGTATGTCTGGTGATGATCCACACCTATATTGCACGGATCCACACCCGTGTCTAACATATATACTAGAGCTAAATGTTTCTTTATTGTCCCCTTCACAACCTAGTCATCTCAGGTATGTCCAAGTTATTATTTTCCAATTTTCGCTCTTTTAAATGGGGAATGTCAGCTATTTGATATGTCAATTCCTAGCAAGAATTTGCGCTCCAAGGCTTTAGTTCAGTGATAAGGATGCAACACGTGATGTATGTGTGGGTCAGGTGCATGTTACCTGTTCGCATCCTGCTGTAGATGCTGTAGACGAGGTCTGGTTTTGAGTGGGGAGGAGGGTAGTTGGGTACTCCTCGGCATCGAGTCGGACCAGAAGAGTACTGTACCTGCGACTGTTTGTTACATACTAGGTGGAAGGTAGGGGCCCTAGGGCGTGGTCTTTTTAGTGTTTCTGTATACACAAATGATGTGCTAATACTTAAACCAAGCGGACAAAGTAGTAGTGTACTTTGCCTACTCCATACCCAGTATTTTGTTTCAAGAAAATCTATGCCTGTCAGTCTGCTATAACATGATTTTGCTCTTCTTATTGATTATGTTGGACTGTATTCGTCTCTACCCATGTGGAAAGCAAATTAAATCAAATCACTTTTCTGGGATTTGGACTAGTCTGCCAAAGACTCCTCATGTGAGCTAATGTTCGTTCAACTTGTGATTGTTGACTAATTGACAAATTAAATCGTATTTGGTGCCTTAATATTTCTCCCACTTGGAGTGTTGCTAAATCATAATAATAATAAATGATGCTAATAAGAAGCAAGCTTGACTTTCTTAGGCACGTCTTGTTAGCATGTCAATCGGCTTGAACATTTATCTCATTAATGGCATCCTCATTTCACCTTGACAAATCTTAAATGTCTATGGTATTTGATTGAACGTTTAAAAAAATATTTATCCACGTAGGAATTGGATTTGCGTGTAATTTGGTGTAATTATACTTTTTCACATGTTTGTCTGGCCGAATAATTAGTTGGTCAGCATGAAATATGGTGTTAGTAAAAGGGCATAATTTAACTCTCTAATTCTCAAGGGGAGGTGATCATAGGCGGAGCTAGGGCAAAATGTATGAATTTTACCGAACTCATTGCTTTATGTTCGAATTATATATACATATGTTATAAAGGATTGGTTGTTCGAACTAAAGAATTTTGTTGCTTCCAATTCGAATTATGTATGCATACATATATATATATATATATATATATATATATATATATATATATATATATATGCCGATTTTTGCCTCATTGCATAACCTACAGACCTCGGTTACTCTTCAATAGTGTGGCAGCTTTAGGTATAAATGAGACTACAAAAAAAAAAAAAAAAAAGATAAATAGAAGAAGGGCAGGGAAGAAACGAAATTGTATGCTCATGTTGACAATCAAGAAGAAAATTACTTCCTTCTTTGTTGGGTTAATTGACACAAAGAGTTCAGATGTATATTCCTTGAATCTGGCTGTGGCACACAAACAAACAAAACTGCCCATACCCTGTTACTTTGTGAAGTGTGTGTGTGGTATGACAAAATATTTTTCAGAAAATGTTTCTCGTCCCCTTTTCCTTCAAAATGGCTCAATAATAAATGGAGTAATCACTTCTCAATCAAAACAAAACCTTGAAGTTGTGCAGAAAGTAGGTTCCAAATTGAAGAATTCGGGCAGGTACGTGGTTTACTATTTTCTCAAAAGGGGGTATGTTAATCGGTTCGTTACATATCTACTTAATTTCATTAGAAATAATGGCATTCCAACGTTTTGGTAGCTGTATATATATATATATATATAGATAAGTAAATACATCTATATATTTATTAAAGGAATAAAGTTACCATATATAATTGACATTATGGTTAAGTCAAGTGGCAAGCTAATAAATGTCAATAGTATATGGTAACTTTATTTTATATTTGACTATGTTAGTCAAATACAAATATATATATATATATATATATATATATATATATATATATATATATATATATATATATATATATATATATATATATATATATATATAAAGGAGGGACTTTGAAATTATAGATAAAGTTTTTAAATTTAAATTAAAATATTTTTTTTTATCTGTTGTTATCATGTTATCATACTTAATTCGGTTAATGATCATATGCATTCATATTAGGAACATTTGTTATCTTAATTCAAATTATTTAAATACTACTTCGCCTCTGGCAAAAAAAGAAAAAAATACCCAATATAATTATAAAACTCTTTTACATTTAAAATTCTATAATTATAGTTTTTAAAAATACTATAGCTAGATTTGAATAAATCGAATTTCTTTTAACATAAATGTAATATATAGGGTACACGTCTATGTTATCCAGATTAAAAAAAAGTTTAAAAGTTGATAAAAGTTTACTTACATATATAATGAAGTAAACCTACGTGCTAGAGAAAGAAACATTACAAAAATCAGTCAATATTCAAAACGGGTTATTTTTTCTCTTTCTGAAAAATATTTGTTTGAAGAGTCAATTTGTATAAACGGACATCAAATAAATAACAAAACTTTGGCTATACAATCGCTATCATTAATTTCTATTTAACACCCTCTAGAAATTGAAGGGTATAAGTCGAACCTCTTCATTTAGCTGTAGTCAAACCAACATTGCAAGGGTATAGTATTTTTTCTATTGAAAAATATTAATATTGTAACGACCCGACTTGTCGTTTTAAGAATTAACGTCCCGTTCAACGACTTAAGGTCCCGGATAACTTCATAATATGTATTATGACCCGCGGGTGTGATCGAGTTTGATTTTCAGAAGATTTAGAATTTAATTGAAAGAGAAATTCTCATTTTGAAGCTTAAATGGAAAGAGTTGACCAAAGAGTTGACTTTTGAGCAAACGACCTCGGAATAGAATTTTGATGATGTCAACAGCTTCGTATGATGATTTTGGACTTAGGCGCGTGTTTGGATTTGGATTTGGAAGTCCATAGGACAATTCGACGCATTTTGGCGAAAGTTGGAAAATAGACGATTTTTCGAAAGTTCGATCGAGGGTTGAATTTTGATAATGAGGTCGGAATCCGATTCTGAAAATTAGAATAGGTCCGTTATATCACTTATGACTTGTGTGCAAAATTTGAGGTCAATCGAACTTGATTCGATAGATTTCAGCATCGAATGTTAAAATTGAAAATTTCAAAATAGACTAAAGTTTCAAGTGAGTTCGCACAAGACCTAACTTCAAACGATCATACCTCTCTTTATATGAAGAGTTATATGGTGTGTTATGTATAAAAAGAAAGGTATATATATCTAGTTTCTAACTCTTTAAATCGTTCGTCATTTGGACACTCCTACAAGAAGTTATGACCAAATTACCAAAGGCTGGAAAAATGCGATTTTGCGACCAATTCTGCGATCGCAGAAGTAGTTATGCGATCGCAGAAGTAGTTATGCGACCGCAAAATGGTCGCAAACCTGTCCAGTGAAGGCCATTTCTGGGCATCGATTTTGCGGTACATTTTGCGACCCGCATACCCATTCTGCGGTCCATTATGCGACCGCAGACCTGCTTTCGGAGGGTTAATTTTTCTATTTTCATAACCCGACCATTTTTTAATAAATAGGCTTTGGGATTTATTTTGGGGCAATTATCTGAGGTTTTTTAGAGAGAAGTGAGAGTGTTCTAGAGAGAGGAAGTAGATGGAGTGTTTTGTTCATCAAGATCTTGTCCAAACTTTGAAATCCAACAAGGAAATCTCACAAGTTCTTCATCTAAGAGGTAAGGTTCCATACCCTAGTTTTCAATTTTGAATTTGGGTAGAACATGGTTGATTAGGAGTATGATTCTTGGGTATGAGAGTATTATTTATACATGTATGTACCAATAAAATTTATGGGAAGATTGTTGGGCTAAAAGAAGTAAAGATTGGGTTGAGGAGTGAAGTAAATCTTGTAGAAGAACCTTGTAACTAAATTTGCACATCTAGTGTTTGATAAAATGCTCAAATGAGCTGAAACCATGAAAAATCTTCCTAATTATGATTCACTTTTGTTATGCTTCTAAATAGATTGAAGTTGCTAGAATTTTTGGAACCTCGTAGTAATGTAAGGAAGGCTCAAGAAAGATTGGAGTCATCCTGAGGTCAATCCAAGCAAGAAGGCAATTTTGGAATATCGGCCTAACTTCCAAAAAGGTAAGTGTCTTGCTTAACTTCGAGTGGGGGAATTTCCCCTTAGGCATTGAGTCTTATGTGCAAATTGTATAATTGAAAACCATGTACGCGAGGTAACGAGTACGTACTTGGTTTATATGTGCGAATTTCATTGATTTAAAAATCCTTAGATACCCTTATGTATTAAATTGGAAATTATTGGCACTTATTAAATCCTCTATTTGTCATGCCTAGATTATTATTTGTTGAAATTATTTTTATATGATGATTTGGTGTGATTGCCACCTTGAATTTATGTGAAATATATTTTGTTAATATTTTGTGCACATTATGGTCGAGCCATGGGCTCCTTATTGTGGAAAATAATATATTTTTGATTTCTGTGGCAAGTTGAAATATTTGAGCACTCGATGTGCAATTTGTGATATGTTGTAATATTTGAGCACTTGATGAGCCATTTGTGATATGTGAATACTTGATGTGCAGTTGTTGAAATCATATTTACTTTGGGACTACAGAACGGTATTCCGGGAGATCCCCATGCCCTGCATAATTACTTTGGGACTACGGAACGGTATTCCGGGAGATCCTCCTGTCTTGCATATTTACTTTTGGGACTACGAGACGGTTCCTCGGGAGATTTTCTCTGTCTTGCATATTTACTTTTGGGACTACGAGGTGGTACCTCGGGAGATTTTCCCTTGTCTTGCATATTTACTTTTGGGACTACGAGGCGGTACTTCGGGAGTGCCCTTTTGTTGATATTTTTCTATGGATGCGCTTGCCTTTGGTTATTTTATTTTTTCGTAATTTATAAATTCTTGTATTTTTCCGTGATGTATTATTTGACTTAATATTAATTATTTTGTATTTCTTGATGTATTGTGTTGACCTTGACTTTTTCGTACGAGACTTTGAGGATTTGTATTTTTGGGTTGTATTTGTTTTTGATGATTGAGTTGTTTTAAATAAAAGAAAATTTTCTAGTATGTTTAATTTAATAAATTCTATATCCAAATTAGTAGTTTAGCTGATGCTTTATTTTAATGAAAATGTCATTTTTCCTCACCCAAACGATTTCTAAAGTAAACTTATCTTTTTATTGATTTCTTACTTGATTTAAATTTTTTAACCTTACTTTATTGAAAATAAATTGATCATGCGGATCTTATTTACATTGATATTTTGGTACGTGAGTTGTCTATGCAGTTATGAAAATAATATGGGCATGAGGTACCGGAGAAAAATATGATGATTTTATTATTGACACGTGAGTTGTTAGTGTGATGGCGATAGAAATATGGGCACGAGGTGCCGTGGAAAATATGAAAGTGGGCTGAGACCCGTAATTTTTATAATTTTGAAATGAGGTGTCACATGGTGACTTTTACTTGAAAATATATTTATTGGAAAGAATTATATTTGAAAGATAATTATTCAAAAAAAAGTATATTCGAAAGATATTCATCTTAAAGAATAATATGTGAAGGATTTATATTTGAAGGACTTGACTTGTTGATTGTACTTGTGTTCCTTATTCGCCTGAGTAATTATTATGATGTTCTTATTATCTTGTTGTTATATCATTGGTTGAGTTTATTGTTATCATTGCTAGTTGTTTTCCAGTACTATTGTATACTGCTATATTGTACATATTATTTGACTAGTGAGTGTCTTGACTGTACCTCGTCTCTACTCTACTGAGGTTAGTCTTGATACTTATTGGGTACCGACTGTGGTGTACTCATACTACACTTCTGCACATTTTTGTGCAGAGCCAGGTATTGGAGGTATCGGACCTGGATAGAGTTTGAGTGTGATCGCAAGGATTCAAGGTAGAGCTGCTTGGTCGTCGCAGTCCCTTAGAGTCTGTTTATTTCATTGTACTGTTAATTTTTAATCAAACAATATTGAGTATTCGATCATTGAGACCATTTCATGTATTATGTTAGAGTTTGTGACTCAGTACTACCAGTCTTGGGAGGTTGTTATAATTATTTCTGTTGTTGGTTTCGTTTATTAAAAAAAATGCCTTCGAAATGTAATGGAAATTGGCTTACCTAGTCTTAGAGACTAGGTGCCATCACGACGCTTGTGGTGGGATTTTGGATCGTGATAAGTTATTATCAGAGCACTAGGTTCATAGGTTCTATGAGTCACGAACAAGTCTAGTAGATTCTTGCGGATCGGTACGGAGATGTCTGTACTTATCTTCGAGAGGCTACAGAACTGTTAGAAAATTTCACTTCTTTCATTCCTTATCGTGCGGCATTTATTCAGCTTAAAGCATATATCTTATGTTCTTTTGCATCCACTCGTGTATGAAATTGCGCACTCGGTATCAACTATGCGCCAATAGTTCGTGATACTATAGAGGGGTTATAAGGGGGCCAGGGTTGTTGAACCATTATTACAACGTGTCCTTCAGATCGAGGATGCAGAAGTGTTGAGAGATCATTCAGTTGTGCACATTGAGGTACAGCAGGTTCTGACATCTGGTTGATAAGTATGATATTAAGAAGTTTTAATTAATTGTGTAATCATCACAATTGTGGTGGGGTCACGGTGTGAATGTAGATCTGAAATAGTTGGTGGTATTAGAGACTATGTAGTTCGTATGGGATTTCTTAGCTAAGGGTACATACGCAACAAAGGCACTGGAGGAAGCGAGTTTAACTATCACGAGGATGACATGCGCCAAATAAATAGCTTGAGGTGTCTTATGACCGGTGTCCTACGAGCGATGAAGGTTAGTATTATGGATCATCGGAATGTGTCCTATGGCTTCACGCCAAGTGAGGGAGTCCACTATCAACGATCAGATTGTGGGGTCATGTGTTATATGAGTTTTGGCCTGAGATGTATTTATGTTGTATTGAAAGGTTCTCCGAAACTTGTATATGATTAAGAGCTGAGATTTGTATGGGATGATAATGGGACTTGCGGTATTCCCACGTTGTTAATAATTCTACATTTCAGTATCAACGGGGTCATGGAAACAATTCCAGAATACTCGAGTGTTCCTATAAGTTCTTTTAATGCACCACCGGCACGGGGTTCCTATAATAGTTATTCCAGTTATCCGGCACAGACTCAGTGTGAGTAGCCAAACCCGCTGAGGGATTGTTTTGAGTGTGCTGATACTAGACACATCAAGAGAAATTGTCCCAGACTTGGGAGGGGTGGATTTCATCATAACACTCCAACTACAAGCTTTATTCCAGTTAATACTTCATGTGCACAGTCAGTTAGAGGTGGAGGACAAACGGGTAGTGGGCGCCTAAGAGGTGGAGGCCCGACCCATTGTTATAAATGCTATGATTTAGTTGAGGCCGATACACCTGATGGTGTCGTTACAGGTATGATCCTGATTTGTTATAAAAAGGATATTTTCCCTTAATTTGATTTGGATCTGAATATTAAGGTGAGTCCTCCTATTATGCTCTGCTTATGGGTAAGCCTCGAAATTTTATGAACCACTCACATGTGTATCTTTGTTGGGAGGTTTGATGATGTTAGTCCGTGTCTATCATTTTTATTTTGTACATCATTAAGGGCTATAAGTCCAAACATGACTTTTTATTTCTCACTACTGTGAGTTTTGATGTGATTTCAGAATAGTTGATTTCAATCTTATGAATTATATGCCCTACCGGTATGAGGGTTCATTATATGTTGTAAAACAAAAATTGTTTATGAAATATATTGAAAAGAAGAAAGAAAGAAAATTGAAAATTGCAGTTGGCACAATGTGCAACATACTTGTGATTTGGAGTTGAGGACGAGATCCTCGCATTTGTTTTACATGATGTGAAATATTTAAACCGGGCTACAAGCCATGATGAAAGTTATGTAAGGACGGGGTCCTTGTGGTGAAATATTTATGAGTTTAAAAGTTTTCCTTTGTGAAATATAATTGTACAACAGTATTAATAAAGAGTCATGCGTGTTAGGCTTATTTGATAATTCTTGTATAGTTTTCTCTGCATATTCAGCCATTTTCGTGCTATAAACATTGAGTTTTAACCCATGAGATGAGTACTCAGGTGGCGTTAAATGTGACTCATCAATCCGAGTAAGCAATCATGAGGTCTTCATGCCTCACATTCTGTTGTCAGTATTGTGAAAATTCAAAATGAGGTGGTGGTTAAAATGAGATTAATTGATGATATTGAAATTAATTATGAACAACTTTTAAGACCAGAGATGTGGTGATGAGCATACATATGATGTGCTTCATGTCCTGATATCATTATGATAATGCAGTGCTTGTAATGCTGAGATTGGTGTTATTGATATATACCTTGTGGTATTTTTTGTCGGGTTGTGGATGTGTTGTTAGGAGTAGTTTTGGTGTTACTCTGGCAGGTGGATAGGCCCAATTACAGGGGGGACTCTGCCGAAATTTCTGAAAAATTTGGGAGTTAGTAAAATTTGGAGGATTGAGATTTGCAAAGGAAGAGATAAATATGTTATGTGTTTGAGGGCGAATGATCCTAAGCGGGGAAGAATGTAGCAACCCGGAAATTTTTTTGACGTACTTCAACACTATCAAGAAAGTTGATGTGTATGTAGGCATGAGTTACTATAGCCAGTTGAGACTAATACCGTGTGTCGAAGTGAAAATCAGGCCTTTTTGAAATGATTGGAGAGTTAGGGAATTTGCTTTAAAGCTTATAAGAATGGAGAAAAAAAATAATATCAATTGAGATGGTGTCGTCGAACCCGTGTTAAATTGCGGGAACGTAGAATCACCCACAAGTATGTGTGTAAAAATACACTCAGTAATTTAAAGTCCTCAGAAAGATTCTTGGCACGTTCGAGGACGAACGTATATTTAAGAGGTGGAGAATGTAACGACCCGACTTGTCATTTTAAGAATTAATGCCCCGTTCAATGACTTAAAGTCCTGGACAACTTTATAATATGTATTATGACCCGCGGGTGTGGTCGAGTATGATTTTCGGAAGATTTAGAATTTAATTGAAAGAGAAATTCTCATTTTAAAGCTCAAATGGAAAGAGCTGACCAAAGAGTTGATTTTTGAGCAAACGACCTCGGAATAGAATTTTGATGATGTCAATAGTTTTGTATAGTGATTATGGACTTAGGCGCGTGCTTGGATTTGGATTTGGAAGTCCGTAGGACAATACGACGCATTTTGGCGAAAGTTGGAAAATAGACGATTTTTGGCAAGTTCGATGGAAGGTTGAATTTTGATAACGAGGTCGGTATCCGATTCTGGAAATTTGAATAAGTCCGTTATGTCACTTATGACTTGTGTGCAAAATTTGAGGTCAAGCGGACTTGATTCGATAGGTTTCGGCATCAAATGTTGAAGTTGAAAATTTTAAAATAGACTAAAGTTTCAAGTGAGTTCGCACAAGACTTAACTTCAAACGAGCATACCTCTCTTCATATGAAGAGGTATACGGTGTGTTATATATCAAAAGAAAGGTCTATGTGTCTAGTTTCCAACTCTTCAAACCGTTTGTCATTTGGACACCCCTACAAGAAGTTATGACCAAATTATCAAAGACTAGAAAAATGCGATTCTGCAACCAATTTTGCGATCGCAGAAGTAGTTATGCGACCGCAAAATAGTCGCAAACCTGTCCAGTGAAGGCCATTTCTGGGCATCGATTTTGCAGTGCATTTTTTGACCCGCATACCCATTCTACGGTCCATTATGCGACCGCAGACCTGCTTCCGGAGGGTTAATTTTCCTATTTTCATAACCCGACCCCATTTTGATAAATAGGCATTGGGATTTATTTTGGGGCAATTATTTAAGGTTTTTTAGAGAGAAGTGAGAGTGTTCTAGAGAGAGGAAGTAGATGAAGTATTTTGTTCATCAAGATCATGTCCAAACTTTGAAATCCAACAAGAAAATCTCACAAGTTCTTCATCTAAGAGGTAAAGTTCCATACCCTAGTTTTCAATTTCGAATTTGGGTAGAAGATGGTTGATTAGGAGTATGATTCTTGGGTATGAGAGTATTATTTATACATGTATGTACCAATAAGATTTGTGGAAAGATTGTTGGGCTAAAATAAGTAAAGATTGGATTGAGGAGTGAAGGAAATCTTGTATAAGAACCTTGTAACCAAATTTGCACACCTAGTATTTGATAAAATGCTCAAATGAGCTGAAACCATGAAAAATCTTCCTAATTATGGTTCACTTTTGTTATGCTTATAAATAGATTGAAGTTGCTAGAACTTTCGGAACCTCGTAGTAATGTAAGGAAGGCTCAAGAAAGATTGAAGCCGTCCGGAGGTCAATTCAAGCAAGAAGGCGATTTTTGGAATATCGGCCTAACTTCCAAAAAGGTAAGTGTCTTGCTTAACCTCGAGTGGGGAAATTTTCCCTTAGGCATTGAGTATTATGTGCAAATTGTATAATTGAACACCATGTACGCGAGGTGACGAATACGTACTTGGTTTATATGTGCGAATTTCATTGATTAAAAATCCTTAGATACCCTTATATATTAAATTGGAAATTATTGGCACTTATTAAATCCTCTATTTGTCATGCCTAGATCCTTGTTTGTTGAAATTATTTTTATATGATGATTTGGTGTGATTTCCACCTTGAATTTATGTGAAATATATTTTGTTAAGATTTTGTGCACATTATGGTCGAGCCATGGGCTCCTTATTGTGAAAAATGATGTATTTTTTATTTTTATGGCAAGTTGAAATATTTGAGCACTCGATGTGCAATTTGTGATATGTTGTAATATTTGAGCACTTGATGAGCCATTTGTGATATGTGAGTACTTGATGTGCAGTTGTTAAAATCATATTTATTTTGGGACTATGGAACAGTATTCCGGGAGATCCCCCTGCCCTGCATATTTACTTTGGGACTACGGAACGGTATTCCGGGAGATCCCCCTATCTTATATATTTACTTTTGGGACTATGAGGCGGTACCTCGGGAGATTTTCCCTGTCTTGCATATTTACTTTTGGGACTACGAGGCGCTACTTCGGAAGATTTTCCCTTGTCTTGCATATTTACTTTTGGGACTACGAGGCGGTACCTCGTGAGATTTTTCCTTGTCTTGCATATTTACTTTTGGGACTACGAGGCGGTACTTCGGGAGTGCCCTTTTGTTGGATATTTTTCTATGGATGCACTTGCCTTTGGTTATTTTATTTTTTCGTAATTTGTAAATTCTTTTGTTTTATCGTGATGTATTATTTGACTTAATATTAAGTGTTTTGTATTTCTTGATGTATTGTGTTGACCTTGACTTTTTCGTACGAGACTTTGAGGATTTGTATTTTTGGGTTGTACTTGTTTTTGTTGATTGAGTTGTTTTAAATAAAAGAAAAACTTTCTAGTATGTTTAATTTAATAAATTCTATATCCAAATCAGTACTTTAGCTGATGCTTTATTTTAATGGAAATGTCATTTTTCCTCACTCAAACGATTTCTAAAATAAACTTATCTTTTTGTTGATTTCTTACTTGATTTAAAGATTTTTAACCTTACTTTATTGAAAATAAATTGATCATGCGGATCTTATGAAAGTGGACTGAGACACGTAATTTTTATGATTTTTGAAATGAGATGTCACATGGTGACTTTTACCTGAAAATATATTTATTGGAAAGAATTATATTTGAAAGATAATTATTCAAAAAAAAAGTATATTCGAATGATATTTATCTTAAAGAATAATATGTGAAGGATTTATATTTGAAGGACTTGACGTGTTGATTGTACTTGCGTTCCTTATTCGCCTGAGTAATAATTATGATGTTCTTATTGCCTTGTTGTTATATCTTTGGTTGAGTTTGTTGTTATCATTGCTAGTTATTTTCCAGTACTATTATATACTGCTATATTGTACAGGTTATTTGACTAGTGAGTGTCTTGACTGTACCTCGTCTCTACTCCACTGAGGTTAGTCTTGATACTTAGTGGGTACCGACTGTGGTGTACTCATACTATACTTCTGTACATTTTTATGCAGAGCCAGGTATTGGAGGTATCGGACCTGGACAAAGTTAGAGTGTAATCGCAAGGATTCAAGGTAGAGCTGCTTGGTCGTCGCAGTCCCTTGAAGTCTGTTCATTTCATTGTATTATTAATTTTTAATCAAACAATATTGAGTATTCGATCATTGAGACCATTTCATGTATTATGTTAGAGTTTTTGACTCAGTACTACCAGTCTTGGGAGGTAGTTATAATTATTTCTGTTGTTGGTTTCGTTTATTAAAAAAAATGCCTTCGAAATATAATGGAAATCGGTTTACCTAGTCTTAGAGACTAGGTGTCATCACGACGTTTGTAGTGGGATTTTGGGTCGTGACAAATATTGAATCATTGGATTATGTGAAAGATTTATTTTCTCGAATTCAACAAGAGGGATATTGGTTTCTAATTGATTGTTTCTATAGCGATTTTCAAGTGTAACAAAAGGTATATTTAAAAAAAATTGGTATGACGTGAGATAGTTATTTTTAAAATGTAAACAAATTATTTTGAAATGGGATTATTTTTTAAATTATAAATTAATTTTTAAAATAAAAGATAAGATATTTTTAAATTTTAGTAGAGAATTTTTAAAATAATTATAATAGAAGTCATATCTTGGATAAAATTAAGAAACCGAAATCTTATTGATTATTACATAAATATCCGGCCAGATTTATTGTTTACTTTTTATAGCTAATATACATAGTTGATATACCGATAACACTTGATTATACGCCTGTTATATACGAATTATATATAAATTATACATCCTCAATTTTTTAATTTAAGTGGTAGGGTGAGCACCTATTTAGGTTGATAAGATAAATCCAAAAGAAAAATATGACAGAATTTCAACGAAAGACTAAAAATATAAATAAAATTT
The DNA here is from genome assembly GCF_000390325.3 of Nicotiana tomentosiformis. Classification (NCBI taxonomy): domain Eukaryota; kingdom Viridiplantae; phylum Streptophyta; class Magnoliopsida; order Solanales; family Solanaceae; genus Nicotiana; species Nicotiana tomentosiformis. The sequence continues at coordinate 30,316,649 of NC_090823.1, forward strand.
TTATGTAGATAATTTCTATTAAAACTCATCCTTTTATTACGAAATAAGTTAATGTTTTGTAACAAAAGAAAGAAAGACATAAAAAATAAGATAAAAGAAAATAAATATAGAAAATAATGTATGAAAAATCTAAAAACTAGAAATAAGAGACGACAACGAATGTTTTCTTCTGTTTCATCTTTGTTGAGTGTAAAAAATTTGGAAGCCGATCTCATCGATTTCAAATATTATTTTCAACTCAAATACATAGATTATAAGATAAGGATATCTTAGAATATATTTTTTTATTTACATTGTGTGTCATTTTAAAAAAAATCACTATTACTAACAAACTGATATGATATTCGAATTTGAATTTAAATGCAATTTAAGTAGTTTGCATTGAGGTTAAGCCAAGTATGGTGTCGAAAAAAAACTACTTGGTAATTTTAAGACAATATATGCAATGTTATATAATAACAATTAATTAATCTAATATTTAATTATTCAAAGAACAAAAAATCTGTATATTTAGGATATTCAAAACTCAAAATTTGTGACCAGAGATATCGATAAACTCAAAATGGAGTCATACTAAAATAAAATTTCACCAGCCAAAGAATCATTTAAATTTTTATATAGCCGATTAAAGTGGATTTTAAATTAAGGTTAATATCTTCACTTGCATCATTATAAAGGTAATAATTATTGAAATATATATAATATTTTAGAAATTAAAATTTCAAAATAGAAATATTTTTTTAAAACATAATAGCATACCAAATAAGAATTCAAGTGGTAATAAAAGAGTCAGATCGTAACCAAAAAATCGTTCATATTGTGCCAACCTTTGTGCTTTTCCATAGCTCATAAATACGAGTTATTATTTCGCTTTGTGACTATTTTTAGGTTCCAATGACACCAATAAGAATTGTGCAAAAAGAAAATTATCACTACGAGATTTGAGAAAATGTTAGCCTTTTTCATGTAGTGTTTCTTAATTAATATCTAACTATTTTCTATAATTATCTAGAAGGTTTAAATTTTAAAGTTATTTACATATAATTCAAATAACTCAGATATTTAACATGGTTGATGTCAAATATCAAAATGGAGTTATACTAAAAAAATAATGAGTTTTGAATTAAGGATAATATTTTCACTTACATTATTATATAATAATTATTGAAAAATAAAGTTTTAGGAACTGAAATTTTAAAATAGAAGTATTTTTTGAAAAATATCAACACACCAAATAAGAGTTCAAGGAGTAGTAAAAGAGTCAAGTCGTATCCAAAGAGTCCTTCATAGTATCATACTTTAATTGTTTTGCCATAAATATGAGTTATTATTTTGCTTCATGACTAGTTTTTTGGATCCAATGACACCGGTGAGAAATGGTGCCAAAAAAGAAAAATAGAACTATAACTACAAGATTTGAGAAATGTTTAATCATTCTCATGTAGTGTTTCTTAATTAATATCTAATGATTAACTATATTTATCGAGAAAGTTTAAATTTTAAGATTATTTACATATAATCCAAATAACTCAAAGTAATAATATGGTTAGTGTCGCATCCGCGCGGGTGCTAATACTAGTGATAATGAAGTGGGAAGCATATCAATGCCAATGGACCGAAGGCCCCAAAATAAAAATAGAGAAAACTACATGTTTGACCATTTTTAAACAGGTATTTAAGAAAATGATAGTACTATTTTTTTATTATTCCTAGCAATTTTCTTTACAGTATTAGCATATTGTAAACGTTATGCCCACAATTACTGATTTAACAGTACCACAAATCATGGATATTTTTCCTTATTTATGTCTTTACATTCTCTCTCCTAAATTTATATTTTAAATCTCCAAATTCACCCAGCTCTTTCGACATTTCAAATATCTCAAACCTAACATGTAAGAAAATTGATTCTTTGTCTTCTATAATGACAACCATGATTTTTCAAAGTGGTAGATAAGAAATTTTTGAGAAAGAAGTGATTGAACAGTGGGATTGAGATGAAGACCGACAGTGGTGTACATCAGGTTTGGGGGTTTCTTTGTTCTTCGGTGGCCATGGAATTGGATGCATGAGATATGATGAAGTGGGGATTCATTGGAGAAAGCGAAGGTGGGACAGAAACTAAAATTATTAATATATGAGATGCATATGATGTATATGTGTCACGACCCAATTTCACATATAGGTCGTGATAGCACCCAACACCATAACTAGGCAAGCCAACTAATAAATTAGATATATATCGTTAAAATTTGAATCCAAGAAAAAAAAATATAAGACATCAAATTCTATCAATGTGTGTGCCAAGACCTAATGTCACAAGTGTATGAGCATCTAGTAGATTATACAACTTCTACTACTGTTGAAATAAAAATAGACAGAATGAAAAATACAAGGAGAGACACTGGTAGCTGCAGAATGGCTCAGAAAGGCAGCTCACCACTATGCCCCTGGATAACGCGGGTGTAAGACGATAGATCCCCCACTAGTACTTGCCTCAGGCCCTGCACAAAAAGTGCAACAAGTGTAGTATGAGTACGTAAACAACGTGTACCCAGTAAGTGTCACGACCCAAAACTAACCCCTGTCGTGATGGCGCCTATCGTGGAACTAGGCAAGCCGACTCATTTCCAAAACAAAACGATATTTTCATTTCAAAGATAATTTCAAGGTTATTTAACATAAAACCTCCACTAAAAGAGTTCAAATCAAAGAAAAACAGAAGTGCGGAAAAGAAAAAGTCCGACATCGGGGTGTCACTAGTCATGAGCACATACTATAATTTGTCTAATAATATCAAGGCTAACTCAGCCCGAAAAATAGCTAAATACAACTAGAGGAAGATAAGAGGGAGAAGAGCAGGGGCTGTGATCGCCAAACAACTACCTTGCTATCTCCAAGAAAATCTGCAACCACAACACTCAATAACTGCTATCGTGTCCAGCTACACCTGGATCTGCACACAAGGTACAGGGAGTAACGTGAGTACGCCAACTCAGTAAGTAATAACAATAAATAAAGACTGAGCAGTAGTGACGAGCAATAAAGCATATAACGTTAATATCAGGAAATCTCAGTAAATTACCACATGCTCTTAAAAATGAGGATTTGAATCAAACATCTCATTTAAACCCAATTCCAATAAAAATCATTTTTAAAAACATTTTTCCAACAAAGGCTCAATGCAAAGGTGAGCAAAAATGATGAAATCATAAACAGCCACTCGGGCAAACCTCACAGTCACTCGTGCCACTTGGGCATACCTCACAATTACTCTTACCACTCGGGCATACCTCACAATCACTCATGCCTCCCAGTTACTCAGCACTCGGCACTCGGCGCTCGGCACTCACACTCAATAGGTACCTGCGCTCACTGGGGGTGTGTACAGACTCCGGAGGGGCTCCTTCAGCCCAAGCGCTATAATCTGCACGGATAACTCACGTGCGATAATAATAAAGTATGCTACAGGCGGGCAGCCCCGATCCACACTCATCCTCATCAATCAGGCCCTCGGCCTCACTCAGTCACAAGTATGCTGCAGGCGGGCAACCCCGATCCACACTCATCCTCACAAATCAAGCCACTCGGGCATTTCAGTAAAACAGGGCATTCGGCCCAAAATATGTATATGCATCAAAATAGAGTCATAAAACTGAGTTATGCAGTAAACAAGTAAAAACATGACTGAGTATAGATTTTCAATCGAAAACAGTGAGAGGATGATACGAAACAGCCCCTAAGGGTCCAAACAGCATTGGCGCAAGGCCCAAACATGGCATTCAGCCCAATTTACAGAAAATCTTTCTAAATCATATAAGTATCAATGGTTTCAACAAAGTATGCAACTTTACAGTTGCTACGGGGAGGACCAAGTCACAAATCTCCAATAGTGCACGCCCACACGCCCGTCACCTAGCACGTGCGTCACTTCAAAATAATAGAATGATATGAAATTCGGGGTTTCATACCCTCAGGACTAGATTTACAATCGTTACTTACCTCAAACCGGTCAAATCTCTACCCCGCAATGCTCTTGCCTCTGTACTCTACCTCCAAATGCTCCAAATCTATTCACAATCAGTATAGTACCATCAATATACGCTAAAGGAATGAATTCCACAAGAAAAGCTTCAAAATTAGACCAAAATCCGAAATTGGCTCAAAAATCGCCTGTGGGGCCCACGTCTCAGAACCCGACAAAAGTTACAAAATTCGAAAGCCCATCCAACCACGAGTCTACCCATACCAATTTTACCAAAATCCGACCTCAACTCGACCCTCAAATCTACAAATCTTATTTCCAAATTTCTAAGTTCCAATCTCCTATTTACACCTCAAAATCATGTAATCTAGTCGGATTATTCGATGATAATTGAATATTATGGAGTAGAAATGATCACAAGGGATTTACCTCAAGTTTTCCTTTAAAATATATCAAAAATCGACTCTCCTCAAGCTCCAATTTGTCAAAAATGACAAATGGGACGAAGTCCCTGTTTTTATAATTCTGCCCAGACATCCTCGGTTCTGCCTCGATCTTGGCCTTCGATCGAGGTCCTCGATTCTGGTCCTCGGTCCTGCCTTCAATCCTGGCCCTCGATTATGCCTTCGATCGTGGCCCTCGACTCTGGGCTCGATCATGGCTTCGATCGTGGCCCTCGACTCTGGGCTCGATCATGGCTTCGATCGTGTCCCTCGACCCTGAGCTCGATTTGGGCTTCGATCGTGTCCCTCGACCCTGAGCTCGATCTGGGCTTCGATCGTGTCCCTCGACCCTGAGCTCGATCTGGGCTTCGATTTCTAGGCAGAAGCAATTTCCAACAGAAGGAAATTGCAGCAGCTGTTGTTCTAGTTCAATTTTTTGATCCGTTAACCATCCGAAACTCACACGAGGCCCTCGGGACCTCAACCAAATATACCAACAAGTCCTAAAACATCATACGAACTTAGTCGAATACTCAAATCACCTCAAAGAACGTTAAAACCATGAATTACACCCCAATTCAAGCCTAATGAACTTTGAAATTTCTAATTTCTACAAACAACTCCGGAACCTATCAAATCAAGTCCGATTGACCTCAAATTTTGCACACAAGTCCTAAATGACATAACAGAGGTATTCCAATTTTCAGAATCGGATTCTGACCCCGATATCAAAAAGTCAACCCCCCGGTCAAACTTTTCAAAAATAAAACTTTCGGCATTTCAAGCCTAATTCCTCTACGGACTCCCAAATACTTTTTCGGACACGCTCCTAATCCCAAAATCACCATACGGAGCTATTGGAATCATCAAAGTTCAAATCCGAAGTCGTTTACATATAGGTCCATTTCCGGTCTACTTTTCTAACTTAAAATTTTTAATTATGAGACTAAGTGTCTCATTTCATTCCGAGTTTCTTCCGGACTCGAACCAACTAACCCGATATAACATAATATAGCTGAATAACACAAAAAGAAGTAGGAATGGGGAAAACAAGGTTATAACTCTCGAAACGACCGGCCGGGTCGTTACATCCTCCCCCTCTTAAATATCCGTTCGTCCTCGAACGGGTCTAGAAACATACCTGGAGTCTCGAATAGGCGTGGATATCTGCTCCGCATCTCCCGCTCGGTCTCCCAGGTGGCCTCCTCCACAAGCTGACCTCTCTATTGCACCTTCACTGAAGCTATATCCTTTGACCTCAACCTTCGAACCTGCCGATCCAAAATAGCCATCGGCTCCACATCATAAGTCATATCACCCTCCAACTGAAACATGCTGAAATCCAAAACATGGGACTGATCTCCAGTATACTTTCGGAGCATGGAAACATGAAACACTGGATGCACACTCGAGAAGCTGGGTGTCAAGGCAAGCTTATAAGCCGCCTCTCCTATCCTCTCAAGCACCTCAAAAGGCCTAATGAACCGGGGGCTCAACTTGCCCCTCTTCCCAAACCTCGTAACACCCTTCATGGGTGATACCTTCAGCAAAACCTTCTCCCCAACCATAAAAGACACATCACGGACCTTCCTATCCGCGTAGCTCTTTTGCCTAGACTGCGCCGTGCGAAGCCGCTCCTGAATCAATTTCACCTTATCTAATGCGTCATGGACCAAGTCTGTACCTAAGAGCCTAGCCTCACCCGGCTCAAACCATCCAACCGGAGATCTACACCTCCTCCCATACAAAGCCTTGTATGGAGCCATCTGAATACTCGACTGATAACTGTTGTTATATGTAAACTCCGCGAGTGGCATAAACTGGTCCCATGAACCCCTAAAATCAATGACACAAGCACGTAACATATCCTCTAATATCTGAATAGTGCGCTTGGACTTTCCGTCCGTCTGAGGGTGAAAAGATGTGCTTAACTCAACCTGAGTACCCAACTCTCGCTGCACGGCCCTCCAAAACCGCGATGTGAACTGAGTACCCCTATCTTAAATGATGGAAACCGGGACACCATATAGGCGAACGATCTCTCGAATGTAAATTTCAGCCAACTGCTCTGAAGAGTAAGTAGTACCAACTGGAATGAAGTGCGCGAACTTGGTCAGCCGATCCACAATAACCCAAATAGCGTCGAACTTCCTCGAAGTCCGTGGGAGCCCAACTACAAAGTCCATAGTGATCCTCTCCCACTTCCACTATGGGATCTCTAACCTCTGAAGCAAGCCACCTGATCTCTGATGCTCATACTTAACCTGCTGACAGTTTAGACACCGAGCCACAAACCCAACTATATCCTTCTTCATCCACCTCCACCAATAGTGCTGTCTCAAATCCTTGTACATCTTTGCGGCACCCGGATGGATGGAATACCGCAAGCTGTGGGCCTCCTCAAGAATCAGCTCTCGAAGCCCATCTACATTAGGCACACATATCCGGCCTTGCATTCTCAGCACCCCGTCATCACCAATAGTCACATCCCTAGCATCACCTCTCTGAACCCTGTCCTGAAGAACGAGCAAGTGAGGGTCATCATACTTACGCTCCCTGATACGGTCATAAAGAGAAGACATGGAGACCACACAAGCCAATACCCGACTAGGCTCCGAAATATCCAATCTGACAAACTAGCCTGCTAAGGTCTGAACATATAATGCCAAAGGTCTCTCTGCTGCTAGAAGATATGCTAAACTCCCCAAACTCTCTGCCCGGCGACTCAAAGCATCGGCCACCACATTGGCCTTCCCCGGATGGTACAAAATAGTGATATCATAATCCTTAAGAAGCTCCAACCATCTCCGCTGACGCAAATTAAGATCCTTCTGCTTTAACAGATACTACAGACTCCAGTGATCAGTATAGATTTCACAATGAACCCCATACAAATAATGATGCCAAATTTTCAAGGCGTAAACAATGGCTGCTAACTCAAGATCATGGATAGGATAGTTCTTCTCATGGGTCTTCAACTGGATCGAGGCATAGGCAATCACCCTACCCTCCTGCATCAAGACACAACCAATGCCTGTCATTGAGGCATCACAATACACGGTGTAAGAACCTGAAGCTGATGGCATAACTAACACTGGAGTTGTGGTCAAAGAAGTCTTGAGCTTCTGAAAGCTCTCCTCACATTCATCCGACCACCTGAATGGAGCATCCTTTTGGGTCAATTTGGTTAAGGGCGATGCAATAGATGAAAATCCCTCCACAAAGCGACGGTAGTAACCTACCAAACCAAGAAAGCTCCTAATCTTCGTGGCTGAGGACGGTCTGGGCCAACTCTGCACCACCTCTATCTTCTTCGGATCCATCTGAATACCCTCACTGGACACCACGTGCCCCAAGAATGCTACTGAACTGAGCCAAAACTCACATTTAGAGAACTTTGTATAAAGTTTGTCCTCCCTCAATCTCTGCAATACAACCCTCAAATGCTAAGCGTGCTCTTTCTGGCTACGAGAGTACACCAGGATGTCGTCAATGAATACAACGACGAATGAGTCTAAATAGGGCTGGAATACACTGTTCATCAGATGCATGAACGCTGCTGGGGCATTGGTCAGCCCAAAAGACATCACCAAGAACTCATAATGGCCATATCGGGTTCTGAAAGCTGTCTTGAGAATATCTGAATCCCGAATCTTCAGCTGTTGATAACCGGACCTCAAATCAATCTTGGAGAACACCCTCGCTACCTGATGCTGGTCGAATAAATCATCAATACGAGGCAAGGAATACTTGTTCTTGACTGTGACCTTGTTCAACTGCCTGTAACCAATACACATTCTCATGGAACCATCCTTCTTTTCACAAATAGAACCGGTGCACCCCAAGGTGACACACTAGGCCGAATAAACCCCTTATCAAGGAGTTCCTGAAGCTGTTCTTTCAATTCCTTCAACTCTGCCGGTGCCATACGATACGGTGGAACAGAAATGGGCTGAGTGTCCGGCACCAAATCAATACCAAAGTCAATATCCCTGTCAGGCGGCATGCTCGGTAGGTCTGCAGGAAACACATCCGAAAAATCACGTACCACCAGAACATCAATGACAGGAGTCCCTGCACTAACATCCCTCACAAAAGCCAAATAAGATAGGCAACCCATCTCAACCATGCGCTGAGCCTTCAAATATGAAATCACCCTACTTGGTACATAATATACAAAATCGCACCACTCAACCCTCGGAATTCCCGGCATAGCCAACGTCACTGTCTTAGCGTGACAATCTAGAACAGCATGACATGGAGATAACCAATCCATACCCAATATCGCATCAAAGTCAACCATACTGAGCAACAATAGATCTACTCGGGTCTCCAGACCCCCAATAGTCACCATACATGACCGATATACGCGGTCCACAATAATAGTATCGCTCACAGGAGTAGATACATATACAGATGAAACTAAGGACTCACGGGGCATATCCAGAAAATGGGCGAAATACGAGGAAACATATGAATACGTGGAACCAGGGTCAAATAATACTAAAGCATCTCTGTGGCAAACTAAGACAATACCTGTAATCACAACATCTGAAGCAATAGCATCTGGTCTAGCAGGGAGAGCATAGAAACGGGCCTGACTACCCCCTGATCTGCCTCCCCCTCTAGGGTGACCCCTAACTGACTGACCTCCACCCCGAGCTGACTGGGAAGGTGGTGAGGTAGCTGGTGCTGTAGTAGGAGGCTAACTCCTATGCTGAGATAGACCTCCATGACGACGAGGACACTGCCTCCACATATGCCCAAGCTCCCCACACTCAAAACAACTCCCTGGTGCTGGCGGCGGAAACTGAAGGGAACCTCTAGCACCGGGATGACTGGTAGAAGAACTTGGCATGGATGAGCCTTGGACAGGTGGAGCACGGGACGAACGCTAAACTGGAAGGGTACTAAGTGATGAGTGGCCCCGATGAGAACTGTGAGAACCATGGCCAGATGATGCACCCCGATGAAATGGCCGAGCTGACTGAGCCTGTCTGAAATAACGACCTTTACCGTGCTGGAACTGACGCCCAAAAGGAGCACCGCTAAATCCACCCTGACCACGAGGTCTCTTGGCCTCCCGCTCAACCCTATCCTAACTACGAACCATCTCAATCTGCCGAGCAATGTCGATAACCTCATCAAAGGTAGCACCCGAAACTCGCTCCCTGGTCATGAGCAACTGTAGCTGATAAGTGAGGCCATTAATAAATCTCATGATCCTCTCTCTGTCCGTGGGAACCAACCAGATAGCATGAAGGGCCAACTCGGAGAACTACATCTCATACTGCATCATAGACATATCACCCTGGCATAGCCGCTCAAACTGTCTGCGCAGTTCCTCTTTGCGGGATTGAGGCACGAACTTCTCCAAAAAGACCACGGAGAACTGCTGCCAATTAAGGGGTGCTGTGTCAACATGCCTACGCCTCTCCTAAGTCTCCCACCATCTGAGTGCAGCCCCAGAAAACTAAAAGGTAGTGAATGAGACCCCACAAGTCTCCAAAATACCAACAGTACGGAGTATTCTCTGACACCTGTCCAAAAAGTCCTGAGCATCCTCTCTCTCTGTGCCACTGAAAGGTGGTGGCTGAAGTCTCCCAAACCTCTCCAACCTACGCTGATCATCCTCAGGCATAGCAGGAACCACATAATCCTGAGGAACAGCAACCGGCTGGGCTGGTGGTGCCTCTGGTGTCTGAAGTCCCTGAATAACCTGCTCGGGTGTGCGAGCAACAAGAGTCTGAGTGCCTTTCCTGGCCTAAGAAGTGGTTGCGGTTATCGATATAGAGACCACCTGAGCAAGGCCAGTACACGCTGTCAGAATCTGAGCTAGGGCCTCTTGAAGGCCTGGAATCACAATAGGTACATGTAGTGCCTGAGCTAGTGCATCAACAACTGGAACCTGGTCCTGATCTGGGACGACCGGTGGATCTGTAGGTACTGCCCCAACTGCTGTACGGGCTGCACCTCTGCCCCTACCACGGCCTCTACCGCAGCCTCGGCTTCTCGCGGCCCTGGCTAGTGGTACTGGTGGCTGGCCCTCCTGACCGGTAGTACGAGTCCTCACCATCTGTGAGAGAATAAAACAAAAGATGTTTAGTTACTAGAATCAATAGATTCGCATGACAAGAATTCAAGAATGTGGAGTTTCCTAAAGGTTCTGCAGCCTCCTGAAGATAAGTACAGACGTCTCCGTACTGATCCGCAAGACTCTACTAAACCTGCTCATGACTCGTAAGACCTATGTAACCTAGGCTCTGATACCAATCTGTCACGACCCAAAATTAACCCCTGTCGTAATGGCGCCTATCGTGGAACTAGGCAAGACGACTCATTTCCAAAACAAAACGATATTTTCATTTCAAAGATAATTTCAAGGTTATTTAACATAAAACCTCCACTAAAAGAGTTCAAATCAAAGAAAAACAGAAGTGCGGAAAAGAAAAAGCCCGACATCGGGGTGTCACTAGTTATGAGCACATACTACAATTTGTCTAACAATATCAAGGCTAACTCAGCCCGGAAAATAGCTAAATACCACTAGAGGAAGATAAGAGGGAGAAGAGCAGGGGCTGTGATCGCCAAACAGCTACCTTGCTATCTCCAAGAAAATCTGCAACCAGAACACTCAATAACCGCTACCGTGTCCAGCTACACCTGGATCTGCACACAAGGTGCGGGGAGTAACGTGAGTACACCAACTCAGTAAGTAACAACAATAAATAAAGACTGAGCAGTAGTGACGAGCAATAAAGCATATAAGGTTAATATTAGGAAATCTCAGTAAAATACCACATGCTCTTAAAAATCAGGATTTGAATCAAACATCTCGTTTAAACCCAGTTCCAATAAAAATCGTTTTTAAAAACATTTTTCCAACAAAGGCTCAATGCAAAGGTGAGCAAAAATGATGAAATCATAAACAGCCACTCGGGCAAACCTCACAGTCACTCATGCCACTCGGGCATACCTCACAATCACTCTTGCCACTCGGGCATACCTCACAATCACTCATGCCTCCTAGTCACTCAGCACTCGGCACTCGGCGCTCGACACTCGCACTCAGTAGGTACCTGCGCTCACTGGGGGTGTGTACAGACTCCGGAGGGGCTCCTTCAGCCCAAGCGCTATAATTTGCATGGACAACTCACGTGCGATAATAATAAAGTATGCTGCAGGCGGACAGCCCCGATCCACACTCATCCTCATCAATCAGGCCCTCGGCCTCACTTAGTCACAAGTATGCTGCAGGCGGGCAGCCTCGATCCACACTCATCCTCACAAATCAAGCCACTCGGGCATTGCAGTAAAACAGGGCATTCGACCCAAAACATTTATATGCATCAAAATAGAGTCATAAAACTGAGTTATGCAGTAAACAAGTATAAACATGACTGAGTATAGATTTTCAATCGAAAACAGTGAGAGGATGATACGAAACAGCCCCTAAGGGTCCAAACAGCATTGGCGCAAGGCCCAAACATGACATTTAGCCCAATTTATAGAAAATATTTCTAAATCATATAAGTATCAATGGTTTCAACAAAGTATGCAACTTTACAGTTGCTACGGGGCAGACCAAGTCACAAATTCCCAACAGTGCACGCCACCTAGCACGTGCGTCACTTCAAAATAATAGAATGATACGAAATTCGGGTTTCATACCCTCAAGACTAGATTTACAATCGTTACTTACCTCAAACCAGTCAAATCTCTACCCCGCAATGCTCTTGCCTCTGGACTCTACCTCCAAATGCTCCAAATCTATTCACAATCAGTATAATACCATCAATATACGCTAATGGAATGAATTCCACAAAAAAGCTTCAAAATTAGACCAAAACCCGAAATTGGCTCAAAAATTACCTGTGAAGCCCATGCCTCGGAACCCGACAAAAGTTACAAAATCCGAAAGCCCAGCCAACCACGAGTCTACCCATACTAATTTTACCAAAATCCGACCTCAATTCGACCCTCAAATCTACAAATCTTATTTCCAAATTTCTAAGTTCCAATCTCCTATTTACACCTCAAAATCATGTAATCTAGTCGGATTATTCGATAATAATTCATTATTATGGAGTAGAAATGATCACAAGGGACTTACCTTAAGTTTTTCTTGAAAATATATCAAAAATCGCCTCTCCTCAAGCTCCAATTTGTCAAAAATGGCAAATGGGACGAAGTCCCTATTTTTATAATTCTGCCCAGACATCCTCGGTTCTGCCTCGATCTTGGCCTTCGATCGAGGTCCTCGATCCTGGTCCTCGGTCCTGCCTTTGATCCTAGCCCTCGATTATGCCTTTGATTGTGGCCCTTGACTCTGGGCTCGATCATGGCTTCGATCGTGTCCCTCGACCCTGAGCTCGATCTAGGCTTCGATCGTGTCCCTCGACCCTGAGCTTGATCTGGGCTTCGTCGTGTCCCTCGACCCTGAGCTCGATCTGGGATTCGATCATGTCCCTCGACCCTGAGCTCGATCTGGGCTTTTATCGTGTCCCTCGACCCTGAGCTCGATCTGGGCTTCGATTTCTGGGCAGAAGCAATTTCCAAAAGAAGGAAATTGCAGCAGCTGCTGTTCTAGTTCAATTTTTTGATCCGTTAACCATCCGAAACTCACACGAGGCCCTCGGGACGTCAACCAAATATACCAACGAGTCCTAAAACATCATACGAACTTAGTCAAATCCTCAAATCACCTCAAAAAAATGCTAAAACCATGAATTACACCCCAATTCAAGCCTAATGAACTTTGAAATTTCTAATTTCTACAAACAACTCCGGAACCTTTTAAATCACGTCCGATTGACCTCAAATTTTGCACACAAGTTCTAAATGACATAACAGAGGTATTCCAAATTTTAGAATCAGATTCTGACCCCGATATCAAAAAGTCAACCCCCGGTCAAACATCTCAAAAATAAAACTTTCGGCATTTCAAACCTAATTCCTCTACGGACTCCCAAATAATTTTTCGGACACGCTCCTAAGCCCAAGATCATCATACGGAGCTATTGGAATCATCAAAGTTCAAATCCGAGGTCGTTTACATATAGGTCCATATCCGGTCCACTTTTCTAACTTAAAATTTTCAATTATGAGACTAAGTGTCTCATTTCACTCCGAGTTCCTTCCGGACTCGAACCAACTAACCCGATATAACATAATATAGCTGAATAACACAAAAAGAAGTAGGAATGGGGAAAACAAGGTTATAACTCTCGAAACGACCGGCCGGGTCGTTACATCCTCCCCATCTTAAATATCCGTTCGTCCTCGAACGGGTCTAGAAACATACCTGGAGTCTCGAATAGGCGTGGATATCTGCTCCGCATCTCCCGCTCGGTCTCCCAGGTGGCCTCCTCCACAAGCTGACCTCTCCATTGCACCTTCACTGAAGCTATATCCTTTGACTTCAACCTTCGAACCTGCCGATCCAAAATAGCCACCGGCTCCACATCATAAGTCATATCACCCTCCAACTGAAACATGTTGAAATCCAAAACATGGGACTGATCTCCAATATACTTTCGGAGCATGGAAACATGAAACACTGGATGCACACTCAAGAAGCTGGGTGTCAAGGCAAGCTTATAAGCCGCCTCTCCTATCCTCTGAAGCACCTCAAAAGGCCCAATGAACCGGGGGCTCAACTTGCCCCTCTTCCCAAACCTCGTAACACCCTTCATGGGTGATACCTTCAGCAAAACCTTCTCCCCAACCATAAAAAAACACATAACGGACCTTCCTATCCGCGTAGCTCTTCTGCCTAGACTGCGCCGTGCGAAGCCGCTCCTGAATCAATTTCACCTTATCTAATGCGTCCTGGACCAAGTCTGTACCTAAGAGCCTAGCCTCACCCAGCTCAAACCATCCAACCGGAGATCTATACCTCCTCCCATACAAAGCCTCGTACGGAGCCATCTGAATACTCGACTGGTAACTGTTGTTATATGCAAACTCCGCGAGTGGCAGAAACTGGTCCCATGAACCCCCAAAATCAATGACACAAGCACGCAACATGTCCTCAAATATCTGAATAGTGCGCTCGGACTGCCCGTCCGTCTGAGGGTGAAAATCCCACGTGATCGCGAAGCACAGTCTCTGCAATCCTACGCGATCACGAGCCTCCTCACCTCGATCGCGAAGTATTAAGCACGTGGTCAGCTTTTGCTTCGTTTCCTCTTCGCAAACTCGGCCTTAGCCACGCGTTCGCATAGCACAACTGAATCCAACCTATGCGATCGCGGACTTGCCCACACGATCGCATAGAATAAATTCTCAGTTGCCAAATTAAGCCTATGCAATCGCAACCCAATCCACGCGATCGCGTATAAGGAAATCAGAAGAAAATTTCCAGCAGCTATCAACAATATTCCAAAAGCAAAAATGATCTGTTATCCATCCGAAACTCACCCGAGCCCCTCGGGACCTCAACCAATTATACCAAAAAGTCCTAAAATATCATACAAATTTAGTCGAAACCTCAAATCACATCAAACAATGCTAAAACCACGAATCATCCTCCAATTCAAGCTTAATGAAACATAAAATTTCCAACTTCTTCATTCGGTACCGAAACCTATCAAATCAAGTCCGATTGACCTCAAATTTTGCACATAAGTCATAAATGACATAACGGAGCTATGTAAATTTTCGCAACCGGATTCCAACCCCGATACCAAAAAGTCAACTCCCCGGTCAAACTTACAAACTTAAATTCCTATTTTGGCCATTTCAAGCCTAATTTAACTATAGACTTCCAAATAAAATTCTGAACATGCTCCTAAGTCCAATATCACCATACAGAGCTGTTGGAATCATCAAAATTCTATTTCGGGGTCGTTTTCTCAAAATGTTGACCGAAGTCAAACTTGGCCTTGTAAAGCCAACATAAGGAACCAAGTGTTCCGATTTCAACCCAAACACTTCCAAATTCCGAACCAACCATCCCCACAAGTCATAAATCATTAAAAGCACATATGGGAAGTTTAATTTTAGGGAACAGAGTTCTAAAAGTCAAAATGACCGGTTGTGTCATTATATTCTCCACTTCTTAAACAAACGTTCGTCCTCGAACGAGTTTAGAATTATACCTGGAGTGTTGAATAAGTGTGGATATCTGCTCCGCATGTCTTCTTCGGCCTCCCAAGTCGCTTCCTCGACTGGTTAGACCCTCCACTGGACTTTTACTGCAAAAATCCTCTTGGACCTCAACTGGCAAACTTGTTTATCAACAATGGCAACTTGCTCCTCTTCATAACCCAAGCTATTATCTAGCTGAACTGTGCTGAAATCTAACACATGTAATAGGTCGGCATGATACTTCCGGAGCATAGATACATGGAAAACCGGATGAACTCCCTATAGACTGGGAGGCAATGTAAGCTCATAAGAAACCTCCCAAGCTCGTCTCAACACCTCAAATGGGCTTATAAATCTTGGGCTCAACTTGCCATTCTTACCGAATCTCATAATTCCCTTAATTGGTAAAACCTTCAAGAGAACTTTTTCACCTATCATAAATGATAAATCACATGCTTTCTGATCTGCGTAGCTCTTCTGTCTGGATTGTGCTGTACGAAGTCGCTCCTGAATCAACTTTACCTTTTCCAAGGCATCCTTTACCAAATCAGTACCATATAACTTAACGTCACCGGGCTCAAACCACCTGATGGGCGAACGACATTGCCGACCATAGAAAGCCTCAAATGGAGCCATCACGATACTGGATTGGTAACTGTTATTATATGCAAACTCGGCTAAAGGCAAGAAACGATCCCACTGACCTCCAAAGTCAATCACACATGCCTTGAGCATATCCTCCAAAATTTGAATTGTCTGCTCTGACTGCCTGTCGGTCTGTGGATGAAAGGCTGTGCTGAGCTCTACACGGGTCCCCAACTCACTCTGTACTGCTCTCCAGAAATGTGAAGTAAACTGAGGACCTCTATCTGATATGATGGAATTTAGCACCCCATGCAACCGAACTATCTTCTGAATATAAATTTGGGCCAACCTCTCTGAAGTATACGTAGTCACAACCGGAATGAAATGTGCCGACTTGGTCAACCTGTCAACAATGACACAAACTGTATCAAACTTCCGCAAGGTCCGCAGTAACCTAACTACAAAGTCCATAGTTATGAATTCCCATTTCCACTCTGATATAGTCATCTGCTGAAGTAGGCCACCTGGCCTCTAGTGCTCATATTTAACTTGTTGACAATTTAGTCACATTGCCACATACTCAACTATGTCCTTTTTCATTCGTCTCCACCAATAATGCTACCTCAAATCATGATACATCTTCGTAGCACCTGGATGAATAGAATACTGAGAACTATGTACTTCCTCTAGGATCTTTTTCCTCAGTCCATCCACATTAGGAAAACACAGATGATCCTGGAGTCGTAGAACACCATCCGCTCCAATAGTAACTTCCTTGGCACCACCACGTAGTACCATTTCTCGAAGAAACATTAAGTGTGGATCATCATACTGGCGAGCCTTGATCTGTTCAAATAGTGAAGACTGAGCTACAACACATGCAAGAACTCGGCTGGGCTCTGAAATGTCCGACCTCACAAGTCGGTTAGCCAAGGATTGAATATCCAAAGCTAATGGCCTCTCCTCTGCTGAAATGAAAGCCAAACTACCCATACTCTCCGCCTTTCTACTCAAGGCGTCTGCAACCACATTTGCTTTGCCCGGATGATATAGGATAGTAATATCATAATCTTTTAGTAACTCAAGCTATCTGCGCTGGCTCAAATTTAGGTCCCTCTGTTTGAACAAATGCTGCAAACTGCGATGATTAGTGTAAACTTCACAAGACACCCCATAAAGATAATGCCTCAAAATCTTAAGAGCGTGAACAATCGCAGCTAATTCCAAATCATGTACCGGATAATTCTTCTCGTGGGGCTTCAGCTGACGTGAAGCGTATGCAATAACTCGCCCTTCCTGCATTAATACACAACCCAAACCAACGTGTGAAGCATCACAATACACTGTATACATCCCCAAACCGGAAGGTAACACTAACACTGGTGCTGTAGTCAATGCTGTCTTGAGCTTCTGAAAGCTTGCCTCACAATCATCGGACCATCGGAACGGAGCACCTTTCTGGGTTAATTTGGTCAAAGGCGCTGCAATAGAGGAAACACCTTCCACGAATCGATGATAATAACTTGCTAAACCCAGAAAACTCCTGATCTCAGTCGCCGAAGTGGGACGATGCCAATTCTGAACTGACTCAATATTTTTGGGATCAACCTTAATACCTTCACCCGACACAATATGCCCCAAAAATGCTACAGACTCTAGCCAGAACTCACATTTAGAGAACTTAGCATATAGCTTTTGTTCCCGCAATGTCTGAAGCACTACTCTCATATGCTGCTCATGTTCCTCCTTACTGCGCGAGTAGATCAAAATGTCATCAATGAAGACAATGACAAACGAATCAATATATGGCCTGAATACCCTGTTCATCAGATCCATAAATGCTTCCGGGGCATAAGTTAAACCGAAGGACATCACCAGAAACTCATAATGACCATATCTAGTCCGAAAAGCAGTCTTCGGAACATCTAAACCCCGAATCTTTAACTGATGGTACCCCGACCTCAAGTCGATCTTAGAGAATACCCTAGCACCCTGTAACTGGTCAAATAGATCATCAATATGTGGCGACGGGTACTTGTTCTTAATAGTGACTTTGTTCAATTGGCGATAATCAATACACATCCGCATTGTTCCATCCTTCTTCTTCACAAATAATATCGGTGTACCCCAAGGTGATACACTCGGTCTGACGAACCCTTTGGATAGTAACTCCTCAAGATGTTCTTTTAATTCTTTCAATTCTTTCGGAGCCATGCGATACAATGGGATAGATATAGGCTGGGTATCTGGATCCAAGTCAATACAGAAATCAATATCACGATCAGGTGGCATACCTAGAAGATCTAAATGAAATACATCGGAGAACTCCCGAACTACAGGCACTGAATCAATAGTCGGAATCTCTGCAATAGTATCCCGAACATAAGCCAGATAAGCTAAATAACCCTTCTCAACTATGTGTTGAGCCTTCATAAAAGAAATAACCTGATTAAATAAACTAACAGACGAACCCTTCCACTCCAGCCTAGGCAAAGATAGAATAGCCAAGGTAACAGTTTTGGCATGACAATCTAGAATAACATGATATGGAGATAACCAGTCCATACCTAGAATAATTTCAAAATCGGTCATCTCGAGCAATAAGAGATCTGCTCTAGTTTCATAACCACAGAATGTAATAATACATGACCGGTAGATCCGGTTCACAATAACAGAATCGCCTACAGGAGTGGACACATAAACAGGAGTACTCAAGGACTCAC
Source organism: Nicotiana tomentosiformis (assembly GCF_000390325.3). NCBI lineage: Eukaryota > Viridiplantae > Streptophyta > Magnoliopsida > Solanales > Solanaceae > Nicotiana > Nicotiana tomentosiformis. The sequence continues at coordinate 30,335,476 of NC_090823.1, forward strand.
GAGAAACACCCAGGAAATGAGCAAATAGAGATGACACATATGAATACATAGATCCTGGATAAAATAATACTAAGGCATCTTTGCCGTAAAAAGAAATAATACCTGTAATCACGACATCTGAGGCCTCTGCATATGGTCTAGTAGGAAAAGCATAGAACTGAGCTGGAGCGCCAACTAGCTGGCCTCCGTCTGGCTGATCTCCACCTCTAGGACAACCCCCACCCACCTGTACTCCACCTCTTAGTGGTCGGACTACTGGTGGAGCAACTAGTCCTGTAAGCATAGGCTACTGACCCTGTTGTGCTGGTCTACCCCGAAGCCTGGGGCAAAATCTCCGCATGTGACTAGGATCCCCACACTCGTAACAACTCTTCGGTTCGATGGGTTGCTGACTAAGAGTCTCGCCCTGGGGAACTGAATACTCACTGGGAGGACCTTGAATAGTTGGTGGGCGATAAGAACTCTCTTGTATAGCACTGAGATAAGGTCGCACTGGAGCACCTCGAGGAGGCGGTGGTGCTGGATATGGAGGCCTGCTGGACTGCCCTCTCACGAACTGACCTCTGCCCCCAGACGGAGCACCTCTGAACTCTCTAGAATACCTAAACCGCTTATCTCTAGTAACATGCTCCCTTCTACACTGTCGTACACCCTCAATCCTCCGGGCTATCTCCACGACTAGCTCATAAGAAGTACCCATCTTAACCTCTCGAGCCATAGTGGCCTGAATACCAGTATGTAAACATGCAACAAACCTCCGCACTCTCTCCGCCTCAGTAGGGAGTATCATAAGTGCATGGCGAGATAATTAGAGAACTTTGCCTCATAATCGGTCACTGACATCTGACCCTGCTGGAGCTGCTCAAACTGAAACCGAAACTCTTCCCTCTGAGAGGGTGGAATATACCTGTCCAAGAAAATACGAGTGAACTTGTCCCAAGTCATGGGAGGAGAATCTGCTGGTCTACCAAGAGCATAAAACTGCCACCATCTACGGGCGCTTCCCTCTAGCTAAAAAGTAGCAAAGTCTTCCCCATGAGACTCCAATATCCTCATGTTGTACAGTTTATCCTTGTACCGATCAATGAAATCCCGGGGATCCTCATGTCGCTCACCCCCAAATACAAGAGGATGTAGTTTAGTCCATCTGTCCAATAGTTTCTGAGGATCAGCGGCTATAACTGGCCTGGGCTTAGGTGTAGCTGCTGCCACTGGCTGGGCTCCACCCATGGGTAGTGCACCCTGGGTCTGATATACAGCAGCTGCCTGTCCATGAGCCTATGCGGTAGGGGTTTATGCTCTCCCGCCCGCCTGAGATATGGCTGGGTCTGCTGAAAATAAACCGACCTGAGTCATATTGTCCATAAACCACAACATATGACCTATGACATCCTGAAACCCTGGTGCAGATGTGAAATCCACCGGAGCTAGATCTACTACAGGCACCTCACCCTGTTTCTCAATAATGGGATTCTCTGCTGGACCCACTAGCGGCATAACTGGAACAGTCTTGGGACGTCCTCGCCCTCTACCACGGGCTGGAGCCCTCCCTCGGCCTCTAGCAACTGGGGGAGTAGCTCTTCCCTGGTCTGGAACCTCATTAGAGCGCGTTCTCACCATCTGTGAGAGAATAAAAGAAGGATATTTAGTACTACATTAATTGCACGATGGAATATGAAGAAAGGTAGTTTCCTAACACCCTATAGCCTCTCAAAGATAAGTACAAATGTCTCTGTACCGATCCGCAAGACTCTATTAGGTCTGCTCATAACTTGTGAGACCTACATGAACCTAGTGCTCTGATACCATATTTTCACGACCCAATTTCACCTATAGGTAGTGATGGCGCCCAACACTATAGCTAGGCAAGCCAAATAATAAATTAGACATATATCGTTAAAATTTGAATCCAAGAAAAAAAAATATAAGACACCAAATTCTACCAATGTGTGTGCCAAGACCTGGTGTCACAAGTGTATGAGCATCTAGTAGATTATACAACACATCTACTACTGTCTGAAATAAAAATAGACAGAATGAAAAATACAAGGAGAGACACTGGTAGCTGTAGAACGGCTCAGAAAGGCAGCTCACCACTATGCCCCTGGATAACGTGGGTGTAAGACGATAGGTCCCCCACTAGTACTTTCCTTAGGCCCTGCACAAAAAATGCAGCAAGTGTAGTATGAGTACGTAAACAACGTGTACCCAGTAAGTATCAAGCCTAATCTCGAAGTGGTAGAGACGACATGGCCGACTTGACACTCATTATGGGTTAATAATAATAATTGAAATAAAACTAGAATATCTAAATCAGCATGATTCATAGAATTTACAATAATTTATTTAACCAACAGAAATAATCAAATTCCTTCAAATGCAACAATTCTCAATATATTAATTAAATTCCTTCAATTCAAATAATTTTCAATTTATCAATTAATCTTATTTACAGGAATAACCAATAATTCCTTAGCAAGCAGAAATAATAATTCTTTAAATTCTAAGATTCTCCAATTTATCAATTAGCTTCGAAAGCTAAAATAAACTATCAAAGTATCGTGTAATTATTATTATTAAGGACGATATCTGCCGAGGTCATACGACCCGATCCAGAGTTTCGTGTACACTGCCGAAGGACGTGCGACACGATCCATAGATGCATACATCCTGCCGAGGCGTTCGGCCCGTTCCACCGGAAGGAGAGTATATTTATTATAAGATAAATTCGGGAGGAAGAATAATTTCTCTTAATAATTAATTAATTTAAACAGAAAGTCAAGCATATGAGATTTCCATCCTTTAATATTTTTATCAAAAACAAAATTCACAATATATTCATATATATCAATTAATATTTATTAAACAAAGAATACAATTTACACAAGTAATTCATGCTTTGAGTCTTAAACTACCCGGACTTTAGCATTAATAGTAGCTACGCACGGACTCTCGTCACCTCGTGCGTGCGTAGCCCCCACAATTAGCAATAATTATTTAATTTAATCACCTATGAGGTAATTTCCCCCTCACAAGATTAGATAAGAGACTTACCTCAATTTGCTCCAATTTAATCCACTAGAAGGCCTTTTCCACAATTATCCAACTCTGTCTGGCTCGAATCTAGCCAAAATAATTTGATATAATCACTAAAAATTATAGGAATCAATTCTATAAGAAAATATTACATTTTCAATAAAAATTCTTAAATTAATTAAAAATTCGTCTGTGTGGCCCACGTCTCGGAATCCGGAAAAAGTTACGAAATATGAATGCCCATTCAACCACGAGTCTACCCATACCAAAATTTCTAGATTCCGATAATAATTTGGCCCTCAAATCCTCAAATGTATCCAAGAGGATTTTCAAACTTTTCCAACTTCATTCACCAATTAAATGATAAAAACAGTGATGGATTCGGGTAATTTAACCAATATTGAGTTAAAAATACTTACCCCGTTGTTTTCTCTGAATATCTCCTAAAAATCGCTTAAATCCGAGCTCCAAATCGTTAAAAATGGAAAATGGGATGAAGCCCCATTTTCAGAACTTAAACTCTTTGCCCAGTGATTTCTTATACGCGATCGCGAACTTCCTCACGTGATCGCATAGCACAAAATTTTCTACCCAGAAATTAACTCTACGCCATCGCGGAAAATCCCACGTGATCGGGAAGCACAGTCTCCGCAAGCCTACGCGATCGCGAGCCTCCTCACGCGATCGCGAAGCATTAAGCGCGTGGTTAGCATTAAGCGCAAGCCTACGCGATCGCGAATGCATTAAGCGCGTGGTAAGCATTAAGCATTAAAAATTCGTTTCGCATAGCACAACTGAATCCAACCTACGCGATCGCGGACTTGCCCATGCGATCGCGTAGAACAAATTCTCAGCTGCCAAATTAAGGAAATCAGAAGAAAATTTTCAGCAGTTGTCACTAATGTTCCAAAAGCCAAAAATGATTCGTTATCCGTCTGAAACTCACCCGAGCCCCTCAGGACCTCAACTAATTATACCAACAAGTCCTAAAACATCATACAAACTTAGTCGAAACCTCAAATCATATCAAACAATGCTAAAACTACGAATCATCCTCCAAGTTAAGCTTAATGAAACTTAATATTTTCAACTTCTTCATTCGGTACCGAAACCTAAGTCCGATTGACCTCAAATTTTGCACACAAGTCATAAATGACATAACAGAGCTATGTAAATTTTCGAAACCGGATTCCAACCCCGATATCAAAAAGTCAACTCCCCGGTCAAACTTCCAAACTTAAATTCTTATTTTGGCCATTTAAAGCCTAATTTAACTACGGACTTCCAAATAAAATTCCGAACACGCTCCGAAGTCCAAAATCACCATACGGAGCTGTTGGAATCGTCAAAATTCTATTCCGGGGTCGTTTTCTCAAAAATATTGACCGAAGTCAAGTTGGGCCTTTTAAAGCCAACATAAGGAACCAAGTGATCCGATTTCAACCCAAACACTTCCAAATCCCAAACCAACTATCCCCGTAAGTCATAAAGCATTAAAAGCACATAGGAAAAGTTGTATTTTAGGGAACAAGGTTCTAAAAGTCAAAATGGCCGGTTGGGTCATTACAATATGAAATTATTATAATAATATATACATATATACAAATTATACCACATATATTTTGCTATATATAAAATACACTATTTATATATGTGATGTGTATATTTAATATTATATGTATTTGCATAGTTAGATTTATGCAACAAAAGTACGTCGAATTAGATTGTAAAATTTCACACATTCTGAATATATGTCGTGTATATTCCTCATGTATTCAGCGAATATATTGTAATGACCCAAATGGTCATCTTTAAATTTAATAATTAATTTTGTGTTCTAAGACCTCAAAAAATACTATTTATCATTCCTCGACTTGAGTTTGAAGTCCGTATAATTTTTTGGAACGTTGTTATGTGAAAAATTGATAAAAATATGAAATAGAACCTTAAAACTCAATTGAGTTGACTTTGGTCAATATTTTGAGCAAATAGTTCTGGATCAGTATTTTGCCAGTTTTGGTAGGTCCATATTATGATTTGGGACTTGGGCGTATGCCCGAAATTTAATTTGGAGGTCCCTAGCTCAAGTAATGACCATTTAACGGAAACTAGAAATTTAAAGGCTAAAGATTTTCAAGTTTGACCGCGGAGTTGACCTTTTGATATCGGGGCTGGAATCTGATTTTGGAAATTTGAATAGCTCAGTTATGCCATTTATGACTTGTGTACCAAATTTGAAGTCATTCCGGATTTATTTAGCATGTTTCGACACAAGATTTGTAAATTGAAAAGTTTGAAAACTTAAAAGTTCGAATCGAGGTGTGAATTATAATTTTGATGTTGTTTGATGTGATTTGAGACCCCGAGTAAGTCCGTGTTATGAGTTAGAACTTGTTGGTATATTTGGTTGAGGTCCCGGGGGCCTCGGATGGATTCCGGATAGTTAACATATCAAACTTTGGACTTCAGGAAAAATCTAAAATTTTTGCCTTATCGTGTAATAGCACTTGCAGATTTTAGACCGCATATGCGAGCTCGCAGAAGTGAGTTTTGCCTTACAGAAGCAAAAGGGAAGGGGTTGGGAAGTGTGTGCAGGTGCGGAACATTTGCCGCATCTGCGAAGCCGCAGAAGCGGCTTCTTGTCCACAGAAGCGCCCCATCCCGCAGATGGGGCCGCATTTCCATAAAAGCGGAAATCGTAGATGTGGTCAAGCATCCGCAGATGCGGAAAGGCCTGGACAGAACCCATAAGTGATTATATTCGATAAGTGTTCTATAACCAAAAGTGATTATATTTCATAAATCCATGTCTATATTCATCATTTATTTTAGATTTAGATGGAAGAAATTGGAATTTTTGTAAAACTTTCCAAAAACGAAAAGGTAAGATTTAAAAGTCCATTTGACATCGGAATTTGGTAATTTTTGTATGGTTGGACTCGTTTCGGAACGAATGTTCGAATTTTGTAATTTTTTCTGAGATTCGAGACATGGGCACCATTGATGAATTTCGGATTTTAATCTGGAAAATTAGTATATTCATATGGAATTAATTCCTACGATTTGTGTTGAGTATAGTGAATTGTTTATGACTAGATTTGAAGATTTCAGACACGAATTCGCGAGGCAAAGATTTATTGGATTCTTGAATTTAGTTGCAAGCGAGGTAAGTGTTGTGGTTAACATTGACTTGAGAGAGTAGGACTTATTTGTCTATTTGCTACATGATTTAATGTGCGGGTACAACATATATGTGAGGTGACGAGTACTTATGCGTTGTGGTTGAGTCAAAGCATGCGGTTGTAATTTGTTTATTGTGAGTAATTGTCTATTTAATTAAGATATTCCCGCTTAAGTTTATTATTGATTAATTGATCATTAGTTGTGAAATTATTATTCATTTAATTATTGTTGAATATTTTGGAAGGTGAAGTCGGTATTCTGGTATTGAATTGATTGATAAGTGTATATCTTCGCATTTAAATACTCTTCCGAATTTATATTATTATTTTCACGGTAAGAAAGAGTGTAAAAGCACTAAGGTGATGCCGTGCCATTTTAATTATTCATAATATCATTGTCATGATAAGGAAGAGTGTAAAAGCACAAAGGGTGTTGTCGTACCATTTGTGAGTGTAAAAGCACGAAGGGTGTTGCCGTGCCATTTGTGAGTGTAAAAGTATGAAGGGTGTTGCCGTGCCATTTGTGAGTGTAAAAACACGAAGGGTGATGCCGTGTCATTTTCAGAGAGTGTAAAAACATGAAGGGTGAGGCCGTGCCAAATGAGAGTAAAAGCACAAGGGTGGTGTCGTGCTACTTTCATATTATCATTTGCTCATTTTATTGTTGATGAATTAATTGGCTGCTAAGTGACACTTCTCCTGCTAAAATTATTATATCATTCCCCTTAGCATGTTCCCTCCCAATTGATAAATTGTTATTTATTGTATTATTGTTACTTTGTATTTGTATATACTTGTACATGTTGATTATGTACGTGTCTTGTCATAGCCTCGTCACTAATTTGTCGAGGTTAGGCTCGGCATTTACCAGTACATGGGGTCTGTTGTACTGCTACTACATTCTGCACTTCTTGTGCAGATTTTGGAGTTGGTCCCAGTAGCGTACCATATACTTGCTCAGATTTAGCTATTCAGAAGAGACTTGACGTATAACTGCACAGCGTTCGCAGTTCTGAAGTCCCTTTCTATTTTATCTCAACTGTGTATTATCTTTCAAACAACTTGAATTTTATTTAGACCTTTATTTGTATTATCCTAGTAGCTCGTGCACTTGCGACACCAGATTCGGGGATATATTTTGATAATTCGGTATTTATGGTCTTCCACACTTTATTTCAGTAATTTGACTTCTATTTAATTAAATTTGCTTAAAAATAGTTAAGATTATTTTAACGTTGGCTTGCCTAGCAAGTGAAATGTTAGGTGCCATCACGATACTGAAGGTGGAAATTTTTGGTCGTGATAGTTGGTATTAGAGCACTAGGTTACATACGTCTCACGAGTCACGAGTAAGCTTAGTAGAGTCTGAAGGATCGGTACAGAGACGTCTGTACTTATCTTTCAGAGGCTATAAAGTTAGGAACAATATCACTTCTTTCTTATTCTGTCGTGCAATCTTATTCTATCATCGATAATTGAACCATTCTATTCTTATTCTCTCGCAGATGGCGAGGACACGTAATACATCAACCGATGGACAGGGACCAGAACCCCCGGTGGCAACTATGACCAGGGGTAGAGGTCGAGGCCGAGGTCGTGCTAGAGGCAGAGGCATAGGTAGAGCTTAGTCTAGAGCTCGAGCAGCAGCACCTGTTGTAGAACCTCAGGTGGATATTTAGGAGGAGGTTCTCGTTTAGACTATACCGGTTGGACCAGTTCAGGTCCCGGAAGGATTTATAGCTACTCTAGTGGTTAAGGACGCTCTAGTCCATTTGGTGAGTCTTATGGAAAGCGTGACCCAGAATGGTACATTTCCAGTGGCACCAACCGCCTCACAGGCTGGGGGAGGAGCACAGATTCCCAGTAGATGGCTCCACAATATCAGGCTCCAGCAGCCCCACCAGTTGGGGTAGTGCAGCCAGTTGTTGCGGCACAAACCGATGATAGGCCCACCATGTCTTCTGAGGCCTTATTGAGACTGGATAAGTTTACTAAGCTCTTTCCAGTTCACTTCAGTGGTACACCTTCTGAGGACCCAAAGGATTATCTTGACCGCTACCATGAGGTACTGTAGAACATGGGTATAGTTGAGAACCAATAGGGTCGATTTTGCTGTATTTCAGATGACGGGTTCCGCCAAGAGGTGGTGGAGAGATTTTATGTTGACCAGACCAGCTGGGTCGCCTACACTGACTTGGGAGCAGTTTTCACGGCTATTTCTAGAGAAATTCCTCCCTATCATATTGAGAGAGGATTACCGCAGGCAATTTGAGCATCTACAGTAGGGCAGTATGACTGTTACTCAGTATGAGTCCGGTTTTGTGGATCTAGCCCGTCATGCTCTCCTTTTACTTCCTACCAAGAGAGAGAGAGAGTGAGGAGGTTTATTGAGGGAATTACTCACCCTATTAGGCTTCAGATGGCCAAGGAGACCAGAAGTGAGATTTCTTTTCAGGCGGCTGCTAATGTTGCTAGGAAAATCGAGGTGGTTCTTGCACAGGAGAAAGGGCAGGGGTCTGATAAGAGGCCTCATCAGTTCAGTGGGTTCAGTGGTGCCTCGTTTGGAGGCAGGGGTAATTTTGGTAGGGGTCATCCTCCCAGGCCATTTTATTCAGCACTCCAGGCATCCTACAGTGCACCACCAGCTCCTATCAGTGCACCTCCGATCCAGAGTTTTCAGGGTGGTTACTCAGGTCGGCAGGGATAATTTTAGGGTCGACATTCACAACAACAGAGGTCTTGTTATACTTGTGGTGATCCGAGGCACATTGCTAGATTCTGCCCCACATCTCAGGGCAGCATGCAGCAGCAGGCACTCGTGCTATGATTCCAGCACTAGTTGCTTCACTGCCTGCTCAGCCAGCTAGAGGTAGGGGTCATGAATCTTGAGATGGAGGTAATATCGTTAGAGGTGTAGGTCAGGCTGTTAGAGGTGGAGGCCAACCAGTTAGAGGTCATCCCAGGGACGCAGTTCAGAGTGGTGGAGCCCAACCTCGATTTTATTCTTTTCCAGCTAGGTCTGAGGCCGAGTCCTCTGATGCTGTGATTACAAGTATTGTTCCAGTTTTCCATAGAGATACTTTAGTTCTATTTGATCTAGGATCTACTTATTCCTATATGTCATCTTATTTTGCTTCATATCTGGTGATGCCTCGTGATTCTCTGAGTGCTCCTGTGTGTTTGTCCACTCCGGTGGGAGATTCTATTGTGGTAGATCATGTTTATCATTTGTGTGCGGTTACTATTGGGAGTCTTGAGACTAGTGTGGATCATCTACTTCTTGATATGGTAGATTTTGATGTCATCTTGAGTATGGATTGGCTATCACCTTATCATGCTATATTGGATTGTCATGCCAAGACGGTGACCCTAGCCATGCTGGAGTTACCTCGATTAGAGTGGAAAGGAACTCTTGGTCATTCTACCAGTAGGGTTATTTCATATATGAAGGCTCGGCGTATGGTCGAGAAGGGGTGTGTAGCTTATTTGGCTTATATTCGCGATCCCAACGCAGAAATTCCTTCTATGGATTGAGTTCTAGTTGTCCGTGAATTTGCAGATGTATTTCCTGCAGATCTATTGGGGATGCCACTCGATAGAGATATTGACTTCTGTATTGATTTAGCTCCGAGCACTCAGCCTATTTCTATCCCACCATACCATATGGCCCCGCCGGAGTTGAAAGAATTAAAGGAGCAGTTACAAGACTTGCTTGATCAGGGATTCATTAGACCCAGTGTCTCGACCTAGGGTGCACCAGTATTATTTATAAAGAAGAAAGATGGTTCAATGCGAATGTGTATAGATTATCGGCAGTTGAACAAGTCTACTATCAAGAAAAAGTATCCACTACCAAGAATCAATGACTTATTCGACCAGCTTCAGGGTGCCAAGGTATTTTCAAAGATCGACTTGAGGTCTGGTTACCATTAGTTGAAGATTAGGGCATCTGATGTCCCTATGACAGCTTTTCGGACTCGGCATGGGCATTATGAATTCCTAGTGATGTCATTTGGGTTGACAAATATCCCGGCATTATTTATGGATTTGATGAATCGGGTGTTCAGACCCTATTTGGATTCTTTTGTGGTTGTATTCATTGATGATATCTTGATTTACTCCAGCAGTCGAGAGGAACATGAGAAGCATCTTCGGAGTGTGCTTCATACTTTGAAGAATAATCAGTTATATGCCAAATTTTCAAAATGTGAATTTTGGTTAGACTCAGTTGACTTTTTGGGGCATGTTGTATCGGCATAAGGCATAGAAGTGGATCCTAAGAAGATTGAGACTGTTCAGAATTGGCCTAGACCTACTTCAGTTATAGAGATACGGAGTTTCTTGTGTTTGGTAGGTTATTATCGTCGGTTCGTGGATGGGTTTTCATCTATAGCAAGCCCATTGACCAGACTGACCCAGAAAGGTGTTCCATTCGGATGGTCAGACGAGTGTGAGTTGAGCTTTCATAAGCTCAAGACTGCTTTGACTACGGCGCCAATGTTGGTATTACCCATATGATCAGGATCTTATATGGTGTATTGTGATGCATCTCACGTTAGCCTAGGTGCATTATTGATTCAAAATGGCAGGGTGATTGCATATGCGTCGCGACATTTGAAAGTTCATGAGAAGAATTATCATGTTCATGACTTAGAATTGGCAGCCATTATCCACGCTTTGAAGATTTGGAGACATCACCTTTACGGTGTCTTGTGTGAGGTATTTACTGATCATCGTAGCCTGCAGTATCTGTTCAGGCAAAAAGATCTCAATTTGAGGGAGAGACGATGGTTGGAGTTATTGAAAGATTATGATATCACTATTTTGTATCACCCCGGAAAAGCCAATGTGGTAGTTGATGCTTTGAGTAGAAAGGCTGTGAGTATGGGCAGTCTTGTGTATATTTCGGTTGGTGAGAGACTGTTAGCTGCAGATGTTCAGACTTTGGCTAATCAGTTCGTGAGGTTAGATGTTTCAGAGCCCAGTCGGGTTTTACCTTGCACAGTCGCTCGGTCTTCATTATATGAGCGCATCAGAGAGAGGCAGTATGATAATCCTCATTTACTTGTCCTCAAGGACACGGTGCGGCACGGTGATGCCAAACAGGTTGTTGTGGGGGAAGATGGAGTTCTGCGGATGCATGGTCGTATTTGTGTGCCTAATGTAGAGGGGCTTTGTGAATTAATTCTGGAAGAGGCCCACAGTTCCAGGTATTCTATTCATCTATAAATGTATCAAGATTTGTGGCAACATTATTGGAGGAGGATAATAAATAAGGATATAGTTGCATATGTAGCTCGGTTTCTAAATTGTTAGCAAGTTAAGTACGAGCATCAGAGACCTGGTGGTTTGCTTCAGAAGTTAGAAATTCCTGAGTGGAAGTGGGAGTGTATCACTATGGATTTTATTGTTAGGCTCCCACGGACTCAGAGAAAATTTGACGCAGTTTGGATCATTATGGACAGGTTGACTAAGTCAGCATATTTCATTCCAGTGGAAGTTACCTATTCTTCAGAGTGGTTAGCTGAAACTTACATCCGTGAGATTGTCCGTCTTCACGGATGTGCCCGTGTCTATTATTTCAGATCGAAGTACATAGTTTACCTCACACTTTTGGAGGGATGTACAGCGTATGTTAGGCACGCGGGTTGAGTTGAGTACAACATTTCATCCACAGACAGATAGACAGTCAGAGTGCACTATTTAGATTTTAGAAGATATGCTTCGCGCTTGTGTTATAGACTTTGGAGGTTCTTGAGATCAGTTCTTGCCACTTGCGGAGTTTACTTATAATAATAGTTACCAGTCGAGCATTCAGATGGCTCCATATGAGGCATTATATGGAAGGCGATGTCGTTCGCCAGTTGGCTGGTTTGAATCGAGAGAGGCTCGGTTGTTGGGTACCGATTTGGTACAGTATGCCTTGGATAAGGTCAAAGTTATTCAGGATTGACTTCACACAGCTAGCTCAGTCTAGAAGAAAGAGTTATGCCGACCGCAAGGTTCATGATATTGCATTCATGGCTGGAGAAAGAATATTGCGCCGGGTTTCACCTATGAAAGGTGTAATGAGGTTCGGAAAGAAGGGCAAGCTGAGCCCTAGGTATATTGGACCATTTGAAATTCTTGAAAGGATGCGTGAAGTAGCCTACATGCTTGCACTACTACCTAGTTTATCAGCGGTTCATCCGGTGTTCCATGTGTCTATACTCCGGAAATATCATGGTGATCCGTTCCATGTATTAGATTTCAGCTCTGTCCAATTGGACAAAGATTTGACTTACGAGGAGGAGCCGATGTCTTTTCTAGCCCGGCAGGTCCGAAAGTTGAGGTCTAAGAGTTACCTTTCAGTACGAGTGGAATGGAGAGGTCAGCCAGTAGAAGCATATACCTGGGAGTCCGAGTCGGACATGCAGAGTAATTATCCACACCTTTTCACCAACTCAGGTACGTTTCTAATTCCGTTTGAGGACGAATGTTTGTTTTATAGGTGGAGAATGTGATGACCCAAAAGGTCATCTTTAAATTTAATAATTAATTTTGTGTTCTAAGACCTTGAAAAGTACTATTTATCAATCCTCGACTTGCGTGCGCAGTCCGTATAATTTTTTGATAAGTTTTTATATGAAAAATTGATTAAAATGTGAAATAGAGCGTTAAAACTCAACTGAGTTGACTTTGGTCAACATTTTGAGCAAACGGATCTGGATCAGTGTTTTGACAGTCTTGGTAGGTTCGTATCGTGATTTGGGACTTGGCGTATGCCCGAAATTTAATTTGGAGGTACCTAACTCAAGTTATGACCATTTAACGGAAACTAAAAATTTAAAGGCTAAAGATTTTCAAGTTTGACCACGGAGTTGAGTTTTTCATATCGGGGCCGGAATCTGATTTTGGAAATTTGCATAGCTCCGTTATATCATTTATGACTTGTGTGCCAAATTTGAAGTCATTCCGGATTCATTTAACATGTTTCGGCACAAGATTTGTAAATTGAAAAATTTGAAAACTTAAAAGTTCGAATCGAGGTGTGAATTATAATTTCGATATTGTTTGATATGATTTGAGACCCTGATAAGTCTGTGTTATATTTTAGAACTTGTTGGTATATTTGGTTGAGGTCCCGGGGGCCTCAGATGGATTCCAGATGGTTAACGGATCAAAATTTGGACTTAAGGAAAAATCTGAAATTTTGGCCTTCTGGTTTTATCGCACCTGCGGATTTTAGACCGCATATGTGAGCTCGCAGAAGCGAAAGGGAAGGGGTTGGGCAGTGTGCGTAGGTGCAGAACTTTTGCCGCATCTGCGAAGTCGCAGAAGCGGATTCTTGTCCGCAGAAGCGGCCCCATTTCCGCAAAAGCGGAAACCGCAAATGCGATCAAGCATCCGCAGATGCGGAAAGGCCTAGACAGAACCCATAAAATCCGAAGTTAGCCATTTTTACTCATTTTTGAGTTTTGAGTCTCAGATTTAGGCGATTCCACTGGGATTTTTCACGACTTTGAATTGGGTAAGTGCTCTATAACCAAAAGTGATTATATTTCATAAATCCATGTTTATATTCATCATTTGTTTCAGATTTAGATGGAAGAAATTGGAAGTTTTGTAAATCTTTCCAAAAACGAAAAATTAAGATTTGAAAGTCCATTTGACATCAGAATTTGATAATATTTGTATGGTTGGACTTGTCTCGGTACGAGTGTTCAGATTTTTTATGTTTTTTCTTGATTCGAGACGTGGGCCCCACTAATGATTTTTGAGATGAATTGCGGATTCTAATCCGGAAAATTAGTAAATTCATATGGAATTAATTCTACGATTTGTATTGAGTATAGTGAATTGGTTATGAGTAGAGTGAAGATTTCAGACACGAATTCGCGATGCAAAGGTTTATTGGATATTGAATTTGGTTGCAAGCGAGGTAAGTGTTGTGGTTAACCTTGACTTGAGGGGGTAGGACTTATTTGTTTTTTTGCTACATGATTTAATGTGCGGGTACAACGTATATGTGAGGTGACGAGTACTTATGCATTGTGGTTGAGTCAAAGCATGCGGGTGGAATTTGTTTATTGTGAATAATTGTCTATTTAATTAAGATATTCCTACTTAAGTTTATTATTGATTATTTGATCATTAGTCGTGAAATTATTTTTTATTTAATTATTGTTGAATATTTTGGAAGGTGAAGTCAGTATTCTGGTATTGAATTGATTGATAAGTGTATATCTTCGCATTTAAATACTCTTCTGAATTTATATTATTATTTTCATGGTAAGAAAGAGTGTAAAAACACGAAGGGTGTTGTCGTACCATTTGTGAGTGTAAAAGCACGAAGGGTGTTGCCGTGCCATTTGTGAGTGTAAAAGCATGAAGGGTGTTGTCGTGCCATTTATAAGTGTAAAAGCATGAAGGGTGATGCCGTGTCATTTTCAGAGAGTGTAAAAGCACGAAGGGTGATGCTGTGCCAAATGAGAGTAAAAGCACGAAGGGTGGTACCGTGAACTTTCATATTATCATTTGCTCATTTTATTGTTGATGAATTAATTGGCTGCTAAGTGACACTTCTCCTGCTGAAATTAATATATCATTCCTCTTAACATGTTCCCTCCCAATTGATAAATTGTTATTTATTATATTATTGTTACTTTGTATTTGTATATACTTTTACATGTTGATTATGTACGTGTCTTGTTATAGCCTCGTCACTACTTCGCCGAGGTTAGGCTCGGCATTTACCAGTACATGGGGTCGGTTGTACTGATACTACACTCTGTACTTCTTATGCAGATTTTGGAGTTGGTCCCAGTAGCGTACCATAGACGTGCTCGGATTCAGCTATTCATAAGAGACTTGAGGTATAACTGCACAGCGTTCGCAGTTCTGAAGTCCTTTTCTATTTCATCTTAGTTGTGTATTATCTTTCAAACAACTTGTATTTTATTCAGACCTTTATTTGTATTATCCTAGTAGCTCGTGCACTTATGACACCAGATTCGGGGATGTATTTTGATAATTCAGTATTTATGGTCTTCTGCACTTTATTTCAGTAATTTGACTTCTATTTAATTAAATTTGCTTTAAAATAGTTAAGATTATTTTAACGTTGGCTTGCCTAGCAAGTCAAATGTTAGGCGCCATCACGATTCTGAAGATGAAAATTTTGGGTTGTGACATATATAGTTAAAGAACTATGTATTATTCATATCCAAATAATATAATACCATATACCAATAATAATGTCACGACCCAAAATCCATTAAGGTCGTGATGGCGCCGGACACCGCCGTCTGGCAAGCCAAAAATAAATACTTGATTTGGTTCTCCTTTTTAATATTTTTGAAATCCTATTTTCCTTCGATTAAATAGTAAAAGATAGAATTCACAGTGTAAATAATAATATTCTTAACAATTTCAATACAGAACAACCCATAATCACCCCAAAATCCGGTGTAACAAGTGAATGAGCATCAACTAAGAAGTAAAAATAAAGCACAACATCTGTCTGGAATACAACATAGACAAGAAAAATACAAATAACTCTGAAGGAGACTCTGCTGGCTGCGGGTCGTAATATGAAATGCAGCTCACGTAAGTCCCCGCATGCATACGCGCCTCTTCTCTCACAAAACCACTAGTCACATATGTACTTGCACAAAAATGTACAGCAAGTACAGTATGAGTACGTAATCAACGTGTACCCAGTAAGTATCTAGCCTAACCCCGGAGAAGTAGTGACGAGGGGTCGATATCGACACTTACTAGTGGTCCAATAATATCAAGTACAGTGAAGATGTAAGTAAATGAGGCAGAGTAAATAAGTGAGTTAAACAAGTATAAATCACGTGGTACAAATCCCCCTCTTTACGAGGAACTCAAGCTCTCCATTAGAGATTCCCTCCTTAATTGGAGCATATACATAGAAATAGTACATCTCATCAGATAGATTGTCATAACTCAAATCGGGAAAACTCACAGATACACTGTCTTCTTGCCAAATATTACGCACGATTCTATGAGGATATGATATAGGAAATGTCGAGGCGTACGACCCGATCCAACATAAATATTTAAACTATGCACTGCCGAGGGTTGAACGGCACGAACCATAGATGTATCTATTAAACTACCGAGGTGAACGGCCCACTCCCATGAGAGTGTGGTACATAAATCCTGCCGAGGCGATCGACCCGATCCCATAAGAGTGAAATACATAATCCTGCCGAGGCGAACGACCCGATCCCAGTGAAATACATAATCCTGCCGAGGCGAACGGGCCAATCCTACTAGAATAAGAAGCTTTGACGAGTCCTTGACCCCACTCACGAATAAACATGCGAGTTGTAATTTCTTTAACAAAAACCTTTCAATGAAGTGTATATATATATATATATATATATATATATATATATATATATATATATATATATATATATATATAACAGAAACATGCCATATGAGGAGTACAATTATTCGATGATTAATCGTGAAATCATGAAGTCTCTACAATAGCAAGTCTAGTCTTAAGTAGAAATGTAAAATAAGGAATTAAACAAGCAACGATAATCCCTATAGTACAAGTACAACATGGTGTGAACCTAAGTTTACCTAGACAATAACATGAATCTAACTACGTACGGACTCTCGTCACCTCGTGCGTACGTAGTCCCCGCAACAAGTTGTACACATCAAATATACCACCTAGGGGTAGTTTCCCTCTCTTAGAGTTAGACAGGAGACTTACCTCACTCCAACATTCTAAAACTGGCTCCAACACCTCAAAACAGTGACCGTCGATCCAAAAGTAGTCAAATAAGATGCAACCCAATCAAAATATACTCTAATACTCATAATTAATCAATTTATAACATTTTTCAACTCTGCTCGAAAAATCGATAAAGCAACCCTCGAACCCACGTACCCGGATTCCGAAAATCTTCGAAGACAAGCACTACCCATAGCACTGCGACTCAAATATATAATTTATTCTTAATTTCATGTCCAAATTCGTGATCAAAATCCAAGAATACCAATTTCTACGTTTTTCTTCAAAATCCCAAATTTTTACAAATTTTCATGCTTGAATCCATGTATAAATCTTGTATTTAACTCACAATACGCGGGAATCACTTACATTGACATATATGATGAAAATCCCTCCTTGAAGCTCTCCAAAATTTCCCCAACCAAGTGAAAAATGAGAGAAGAAGAGCCAAATCTCGCTCTTAAAATGTTTCTGCCTAGCTATATTTTGTACCTGCGGTGCCTTGGCAACATCTGCGGTCCCGCACCTGTGACAAAATCCTCGCAGGTGCGCATTTCCCTTACCTGGCCAAGCTCCGCATCTGCGAACAAAAGGGACCGCTTCTGCGAGCCCATCCGCTCTTGCGACTACTGCTCTCGCACCTGCGGTCACGCATGTGCACCAAACTTCCGCACCTGCGGTGGCTGGGCTGCCCTCACTCTTTCACTTTTGCGGCTCGTAGCTCGCACTTGTGGCTGGCCAAGCGCAGGTGCAATTATGACAGCAACTGGGAGCTTCGGTTGTTGCTCCCAATTTTCAACTTGGTCCGAGCCTAGTCCAATTTTCACTCGGGGCCCCCGGGGCCCCGCCCGAACATACCAAAATATTTGAAATCATAAAACGGACTCGCTCGAACCCTCCAATCAGGACAAACAACATCGAAATCGTGAATCGCACCCCAAATCAAACTTAATGATCTTTAGAACTTCAAACTTCTACATTCGATGCCAAAACCTTTCAAATCACATTCGATTGACCTCAAATTTCGTACACAAGTAACATTCGATATTACGGACCTACTCCAACTTCCGAAATCGGAATCCGACCCCGATATTACAAAGTCCACTCCCGGTCAAACTTTTCAAAAACCTTCAAATTTCTAACTTTCACCAAATGACCCCGAAATGACCTACGGAACTCCAAATCTATTTCCGTACGCACTCCCAATACCAGAATCACCATACAGAGCTATTCCCAGACTCGGAATCCCAAACGGACATCGATAACATCGAAATATGCCTCAACCCAATTTTTATGAAATTCTTCCAAAATGCCAACTTCTACAATAGGCGCTGAAACACTCCAGGGTCATCCAAAATCCTATCCGGACATACGCCCAAGTCCAAAATCATCGTACGAACTTGTTGGAACAATCAAATCCCGATTCCGAGGCCGTTTACTCAAAAATCACCCTTTAGTCAATTCCTCCAACTTAAGGCTTCCGAAATTAGAATTTCTTTCCAAATCAACTCCGAACTTCCCGAAATTAAATTCCGACCATGTGTACAAGTCATAATACCTAAAGTGAAACTGCTCAAGGTCTCAAACCGTCGAATGATGTGCTAGAGCTCAAAATGACCGGTCGTGTCGTTACATTCTCTCCCACTTAAACATACGTTCGTCCTCGAACGTGCTAAGAACTGCTCTAGAGTTGTTCGAAATTACTGTTTAACAACTCGTGCACCTATCCGTGCCACCACAGCCCAGTTGGGCATATTAGCTCGAGTAAATCTGAAGATTTTCCCTTTTATTTAGTCACTAGTAATGGATGACCCGTGTTGTGCACGACCCAAGTTCAAGTAAACTAACATAATTTTAGTGAATTAATAATTTAACTTTATATTCTAGAGGTTTGAGTATGATTGAGAAATGTAATCGCAATTTAAGTTAATGTGAGTGAAATAGTAAACATTTTGTTTAAGCGAAATAAATGCAATTTTTGGCGCAAATTTTTGATAAATATTTTTATGTTAAGTTCATGTCCAAACATAACTTAACTTGTAACACTTTTTTCCTTTCCAATTTTCAACTTCAAATACCTTTTTTTTCGGCCTCAATGAGATATTGGTTGAATGCTTGTTAAATTTTGAATTTGAACCCCAATGATTATTATACATAACTTGTTAGACCCTTTATGTTGAGATAAAGTGAGTATATAATAAAATGTGATTAAGATCCAACATTAATAACTTGTTTTGATGGTTGCTACTTATTATATTATATCGTATTGTTACTTCAAATACAATATTTATTTCGATTGTTACTTGTGAGCACCAAATATAACACATATCTTTTGGGGTAAAAAGAGGTGTGACATTACTTTAATTTTATTATATCGTATCGTTAAATTTTTTGGTTACATAATGACAAAAGGTAACACATTATGGAACGATCGATTTGATCTAAGTGCGTAATTACCCTTTTTTTTTATCTTGCCTTTTTCTTATTAGATAATTTTATTTTAATATTTATCCGATCTATTTAGTCAAGGCGTAGAGTAATATTTTTATTGTTTGCTTTTTCTTTTTACAGATCCATCAATACCCTTGAATCCCAATTAAATCATTCTTTTCCTCTTAATTCCTCTGTAAAAACTTCTACGTTTTTGCTTATGTATGTAAATTCATGTTCTTCCTCTGTTTGATTAGGAAATATGTCTTCCATATTATTGTAAGGAACTAATCCTCCAACAATATTACACTAAATTTGCACAAAGCTAATCAAGTAGCTTGAAATAATCCATTTTAAACTATTGAACTTTACCGGCTAATCACTTCAGTTTATGTATATCGTAGCTTGATAATACTTGAAAATGTTTACATCAGCCATTTGATACTCTTGGAACAGTTGGAAGGTTCTCAAAGTTCACAAATTTACACAAACACCAACCTCATTTAAAGTAAAAGTGATAATTCAAGGGCATAAATAAATATTAGTTGTGACATTGAAACATTAAAAGAGGGGTACACATGATAGGAAGCGACAATTTCGAAAGCTACTCTAGACGTGTAGCATGGGAGTTGAGGTGGCCCCCACACGATCATCGCACTCAACAAATATGTACATGTGATAAAGCTTCAGGTAAAGTAGCTTGAAAGCAGATAGATAATGAAATTCCAGAAATACCCTCACAACAAGCGGGCGTGTTGACGGGAAAGTGCCTGCTAACTCTCTCTTATAAAATAGTAGAAAATAAGCCTTAGTGTCGAATTCCAACCTCCGGAATTCACCACCAGGCGTGTTTCCAACATACGAACACCGCATCAATCACTACACACTTCACCAAATACGATTTTATACCCTTATTGAATTCTTATCATATACTGCATAATTCATTTGCCCAAGGCAATCTTTCCAAAGCTTAACAACAAATATTTCCACTTACCCGAAGCCCGTAGTGT
Source organism: Nicotiana tomentosiformis (assembly GCF_000390325.3). Lineage (NCBI taxonomy): Eukaryota > Viridiplantae > Streptophyta > Magnoliopsida > Solanales > Solanaceae > Nicotiana > Nicotiana tomentosiformis. The sequence continues at coordinate 30,355,896 of NC_090823.1, forward strand.
ACCTCACGACCAATTAAGCCTTGCTTTAACTATCGTAATACTACCACGACAGAGAAGACATGTAGAACTCATAACCACCTTCCGAATCACAATTTATGGAGTCTTTCCTCCCGACAAGAACCATTACCTCATTATAGACTGAATAACAATATTTACTCTTTAATATGCTTCATATAAATCTGATCGCACTGATCCCAGGTCCAATAATCTCGTCTCACCCAGTACAAGCTGCTCAGGCAATAAGCCACCTTAGATACTGCCAAAAGTCTCATAGGATGCCACAATGTGTCAACAAGCTACAAACTCGAATGTGATAGATAAGGAAACAAACTCTGGAAAGATCTAATCAACCCACGCAACTAATTTAAACAACCAAAAGGATGTCATGAACCTTCCTCAGAAAATGAGAAGCAAAACACATAATAATAGATATGGGAAACTATACTTAATAACACACTATTGCGGCGTGCAACCCGATCCACACATAATACTGTTGCGGCGCGCAACCTGATCCAACCATGATACCCGTGGCAGCATGTCACCCGATCCAAACAACATATCCGTGGAGGTGTGCCACCCGATCCAACTATATACCCGTGGCGGCGTGCCACCCGATCCAACCATATACCCATGGCGGCGTGCCACCCGATCCAACCATATACCCGTGGAGGCGTGCCACCCGATCCACACATAATAATCTAAAGAAAACACATATCGAGTCGTAACGCTTATACTCACGAAATGCCCGAATATCAACCATAAGCACGCCAAGTGCAAAATACAAATCCTGGGGAGACGGGTAGCATCACGCGCTATAAAACTCAAGCACAACTAAGGTGCGATACATGATCTGCATCTCGAGAGCCATCCTGCTCACATAACGCCATAAACTATATTGGATCTCAATACGAGTGCGAATAATCAAACCGCCTCATAACCAATATGGCACAATAGAGACTACATGGAAGGGGCGACAACAGAAATATCATCCAAGGCCCGAAGACCCCTCCGAAAAACAACGCTATGCTGAAATGAACACATCTGGCTTGATATAGAGCCCACACTCACATTTAGATCCATCCACGAACCTCAAGCTGATTTTGATCGTACCACACTAGGCTAATAACCCTTCAAGTACCCACAATGACCTATTCACGACTCATAAGAACAGCCGTCAAATCCGAAACAAACTCATATGGTCCACAGCCCAAGGAATAGAATGCCTCTCAGGCATAAACTCTCGCACCTGTGATATTACCATGACCTCCACATTGGGTCTCAATCTTTAACAATCAAGTGACTGACATGTCACACTTATACAAATCTCCCCATGGGGCATACTCCCACGACCATTCCGCTTAGGTAGCAAAGTCCTCACATCCATACCACTAGTCGTTCTAATTCTGTAGAGTGAGTCAAAAATCTGCAAGTCAATACACAAAGCCTCTTCCGCATGACACCGATCTCAGGTGACACTAAAGACAATACCAGCTTACTCTAAACACCTGAATTCTTCCTTGCTCATCCGAACTCTTGACATTCTTGTCGACGTCAAATGCAACCTTGATCCTCAACTTCCAATTTATTCTCAACTTGCTTTAGAAACAATAATAGTTCCATTCATTAATGTAACGAAACCCAACAACACTCATCCTGAGTGACCCAATCCACGAGACCATATCGTCTCAATACCCATGAACCATCTCATATTCTCCTTAAGCGCTCAATGGCATAGCCAACTGGTACACCCATTATGCAAGACTTTCCGTGAATCCGGAGCTACTTATTCCCTTCCTCCAGTACTGCACCGCATACCCAATAATAATATAGAACATTCCAAGTCCTTAGGCACTGTACTCAAATTCTTGATCCCACCAGGACCACTGTTGAGAGTCACCCACTCTGTCTTGGTCCCGAGTATAAGCCAAACTCTAGCGCTCTGCCAACACATGAACATCCTATCAAAGAATCACCCAACTGAATTCTTTCCCCTTGTACATTACTTCCACCAGAAGTAGAAACTCTGAGTCTTCTCAAAACTGAACATGAATCGATAAGGCTCAAGTATAGCATACATTCCTCCAATCCTTTGCTCAAATTACCACTGATATTTTCTTTCCTTAGTCGTAATAACCCACCAATATGCCGATAACCAGAAACCTTACAAGTAGGCAACCTCGCAATCTAATCGTAGACGGTGGGTCTCTCCCACTTAGCTTGAAGCTACAATTACATAACCCCGGAACCCACCAATATTCCTCCTTCCCCAAAGACATGAGCCCGCACAATCAACCTGCCAAATTTCTCGAAATCCTCCTGTTAAGCATTTCGTGAACATTCTGAATCACTAGCCACATTCACATATTTGACCTCTTACTGGATAGCCAGTAGAAGCTCCGTCAACAACACGAAATCAGTAAACCATCTTGATCCCATGCTCATTCACCAGCTGTACAAGTTTATTCACTCCCCATTGACATCAACCAAATGTGCGATAATACATTTCAAATCTGAAGTCATGTTGCATCCCTCTTCATATCAAGCAACTCCTTTCTGTCGTATCCAACCTTCCTCAGTATAGCAGCCAATATTCCAAATTGGTCCGTAGACCCAGTCACTGTCCACTATAAATCCCAAATCACTCTAAACTTTCCCCAAGACGTGTAGCTATCCTACCACATAACCCATATGATACTCTGCCACTCTCCCACTTTGGTCAAATCCTCTCCTTTAAGCAACTACTCGACCTTCGCTTCTCACACTTGGCCTTCCAGAAATTTAACCACCATAAGACACCTTCCACATGTCCTTCCTCATCCTCCGCTGCCCAGTTGTTGCCTTAAATCAAAATTCATCTCTGTAGCACTTGAACTAATAGATCGCTACCAAATTTAAAGCCTCTCTGAAGATCATCCTTCTCGAACCATCAACACCAGGAACACCGATTTGATCTTGAATCACTGCACACCGCGATCTCTAACAGCCGCTTCCCCGACACTATTCATCAATACCCTGCCCCAAAGGCGAATCGAAGAAGACCATAACACCCGCGAACCTTAACGCGTTTAACAAGGGCGATGACACCACATAACAATTGAGAACTCCACCACGCTAAAATACCAAGTCTCGTTACTCCATCAACCCAAACACTCATAGTCCGATTGCCTTTCCTCCGCTGGAAATAAAACACTGAGCCTCTGAATTATGCACTGAGTAAAACCTCCTTTCAAGTTATTCACTGCCTCGATGCATAGACAGGCGTCTTACCATTACACAAACACGATGCGATAACAACGCACGAATAATCATAGCAATCAATGTCAAATCTCAAAGCCATAGGAAATACAGATGCAGAGCTGAAACGACAGAACGGCCTTCCGCAAGGCGACGGTAATAGCCCAATCAAACATGCAGGCAGAGACATCCTGCACCACCTCTGTAGTACCATGACAATTCCTTGATTACCAATCTATAACAAATGCTTCACGTGAATTAAAATTGAATATGAAAGAAATAAAGGTACAATCCTCAAAAGAATCAATTCGTACGATGAGGAATCAAGAAAGGAAGTTCTCCTAACAACCTTGTAGCCTCTCGAAGATAAGTACAGACGTCTCTGTACTGATCCGCAAAACTCTACTAGACTCGCTCATGACTTGTGAGACCTAAGTAAACCTAGCACTCTGATACCATGTTATCACGACCCAAAATCCATTAAGGTCGTGATGGCGCCGGACATCGCCGTTAAGCAAGCCAACATTAAATACTAGATTTGGTTCTCATTTTTAATATTTTTGAAATCATATTTTCCTTCGATTAAATAGTAAAAGATAGAATTCACAGTGTAAATAATAATATTCTTAACAATCTCAATATAGAACAACCCATAATCACCCCAAAATCCGGTGTCACAAGTGCATGAGCATCAACTAAGAAGTAAAAATAAAGTACAACATCTGTCCGGAATACAACTTAGACAGGAAAATACAAATAACTCTGAAGGAGACTCTGCTATCTGCGGGTCATAATATGGAATGCATCTCACGTAAATCCCCGCATGCATACGCGTCTCTGCTCTCATAAGGCCACTAGTCACATATGTACCTGCACAAAAATATGCAACAAGTGTAGTATGAGTACGTAATCAATGTGTACCCAGTAAGTATCTAGCCTAATCCCGGAGAAGTAGTGACGAGGGGACGACATCGACACTCACTAGTGGTCCAATAATATCAAGTACAGTGAAGAGGTAAGTAAATATGAGGAAGAGTAAATAAGTGAGATAAACAAGTATAAATCACGTGGTACAAATCCCCCTCTTTACGAGGAACTCAAGCTCTCCATTAGAGATTCCCTCCTTGACCGGAGCATATATATAGATATAGTGCATCTCATCAGATAGATTGCTATAACTCAAATCGGGAAAACTCATAGATACACTGGCTTCTTGCCAAATATTATGCACGATTCCATGAGGATATGATATAGGAAATGCTGAGGCGTACAGACCGATCCAACATAAATATTTAAATTGTGCACTGTTGAGGGTGGAACGATACGAGCCATAGATGCATCTATTAAACTGCCGAGGCGAACGACCTGCTCCCATGTGAGTATGGTACATAAATCTTGCCGAGGCGATCGGCCAGATCCCATAAGAGTGAAATACATAATCCTGCCGAGGCGAATGACCCGATCCCATAAGAGTGAAATACATAACCCTGCCAAGGCGAACGACCCGATCCCATTAGAATAAGAAGTTTTGACGGGTCCTTGACCCCACTTACGAATAAACGTGTGAGTTATAATTTCTTTAACAAAAATATTTCAATGAAGTATATATATATATCACGGAAACATGCCGTAGGAGGCGTAAAGGTATTCAGTAACTAATCGTGAAATCGTGAAGTCTCTACAATAGCAAGTCTAGTCTCAAGTAGAAATGTAAAATAAGGAATTAAACAAGCAGGGATAATCCCTATAGTACAAGTACATCATAGTGTGAACCTAAGTCTATCTGGATAATAATATGAATTTAACTATGTACGGACTCTCGTCACCTCGTGCGTATGTAGTCCCCACAAGAAGTTGTACACATTTAATATACCACCTATGGGTAGTTTTCCCCTCACAGAGTTAGACAGGAGACTTACCTCACTTCGACGTTCCAAAACCGGCTCCAACACTACCCTAACACCTCAAACCGGTGATCGACGATCTAAAACTAGTCAAATAAGATGCAACTTCCGAAATCGGAATCCGACCCCAATATCACAAAGTCCACTCCCGGTCAAACTTTTCAAAAACCTTCAAATTTTTAACTTTCGCCAAATAACCTCGAAATGACCTACGGACCTCCAAATCCACTTTCAGATGCACTCCTAATATCAGAATTACCATACGGAGCTATTCCCAGACTCGGAATCCCAAACGGACATCGATAACATCGAAATACGCCTCAACCCAATTTTTATGAAATTCTTCCAAAATGCCAACTTCCACAATTGGCGCCGAAACGCTCCCGGGTCATTCAAAACCCGATCCGGACATACGCCCAAGTCCAAACTCATCATACGAACTTGTTGGAACCTTCAAATCTCGATTCCGAGGTCGTTTACTCAAAAATCACCCTTTAGTCAATTCCTCCAACTTAAGGCTTCCGAAATTAGAATTTTCTTTCCAAATCAACTCCGAACTTTTCGAAATTAAATTCCGCCCACGTGTACAAGTCATAATACCTGAAGTGAAACTGCTTAGGGTCTCAAACCGCTGAATGACACGTTATAGCTCAAAATGACCGGTCGAATCGTTACAAATAATTAATAAAATACTCCATCGTATACTTAATTAGATAATTATATCATATGTATATACCATTTATACATGCTATATAAATATTATACAAGTAGTATAATATACAAATAATATTTATACAACTATTATATATTCTAAATATATCAGTATATCCTATTATACCAATAAGATGCTACCATGACTTTGGTGAGAGATAAAGCAATTATATTTTACCAGATTTAGATGAGAGATAAAAATAATAACATTTTAGCAAACATGAAAAAAAGAGTAAATATCGCAATCACTTATTTGATGGAGGTTACCATTTTCCGATCAATTTGCTTATGTTTTGGGAGTATTAATGTTTATCCCTCTTTTTAATGGACAAAAGGAGAGGATTATTTATTGTACGTATTAAAAAGTGTAGCTATTTAGTTGCCATGTTAGTAAAATAACTATTGCTACTAGGTTTTTGAAATATTTTCTTAAATATTGCCTATTTATGTTTTTACCTCCCCAAAATATTGATATCTAGACTTTGCATAGAACTAATTTAAAATTGTAGTAGGAAACCTTAATTATTTAGGATTTTGTTTATTTAATTCATGTATAAATAGGATTTGTAGTCAAAATTAATATAGGAATATACTTTCATGTTTCTAGTTGACATAGGTTTCATACTATTATAAATATGGGTATTACTAGCTTATTTTATGTGGAAGAAACGTGGAGATTTGTCAGAACTGTAAAGAGATTTTAGATTTTTATAATAAGAATATTTTACTTCAGAAGGTAAAGGGTTATCCACGTTGTAAAGCCGCCCACAAAATAATAGTCCTACAAATGTATATTGTTTTTATATATTAATGTATAATATAGATAGAGTATTCATATAATCCGTACTCCCTTTGTTCCACTTTGTTTGGCATAGTTCAGAGTGGGAGGGTCAAAACACTTGATTTTCTGTGTGAATTTGGATACAGATTCTTCAAAGGGCAACCCGGTGTACTAAACTCCAGCTATGCACGGGGTTCGGGGAAGGGATGAACCACATAGATTTATTGTACGCAGTCTTACCCTGTATTTTTGCAAAAGGCTATTTTCACGTCTCGATAGCGTAACCTCCTGATCACATGGTAACAACTTTACTAGTTTCTCCTTCATATACATTCTTCAACTTTACCAGCTAATTTGTATTTTTATTTTTTATATGAAAACTTCATAAAAAATACTATCATATTAATTTATTTAAGAAAAATATGGTCAAAGAAGAATCTCTTTGAATCTCCAAATATTAAATACCAACAAACAAAATGGAACTGAGGGACTGTATATTTTTGTTTATTTGGCTAACAACTTTAATAGTGTATATTTTTATATATTTAGCTAACAACTTTAATTATTTTTTATCGTTCGGCCAAATGTATTAAAACCCCAAGTGCAATAGATTTGGCTAACAAGTTTAATTATTTTTTTTATCCTTTGTAGAAATATAAAAGTTCATTCAGTATTAATGTATTACGGTAACTATTGTATTTGGTCAACTTGTTTCTGAACCTAGGAATTAATAAATAAAAATACTAATACTTAATAAGTTTCAAAGAATAAGAAATAAATGTTTATATCTATATTTATATAAAATACTATAATTTATGCTAGAAATTATGTCATTCTTCTGGAGACACAGTATATTGTGATATAAAACAGGCCGAAATCTTGAACCTTACAGCTAAGTTGACATCTCTTATTAAATATATATTGCAGACACCATAGTCACTTGCATTCTTTTACACCTTATGAATACGTTGACTAGGTTACTATAACCACCTTATCAATTTCCTAGGTTAGGACTATTACACGTGCAACCTTTTTTCTAGAAGTGTTATTTAAAGGCTCATGAGATCGAGTTACTTCTACTACAACTTCTCGCCGCATAAGGAAGAAGAAAACAAAAGAATTGAATAGAAATATACAAAAGCTCTGTTGTGGTATGCAGTGGCGAAATCAAAAAATTTTTCAAAAGTGTTTAGACTTATATATATATTATATATGTTTAAAATTTAATATTTTAACTATATACACAGTATAATTATTCATAATATTTCGATAAAAAATGTTCAATTGACCACCCTTAACAAAAGATGGTTTCGCCCCTGGTGCTATGTGTAGGGGCGGAGAGCCAGAGCTAGATCAAACTCAATAATTTTAGTCCAAATTTTATATTTATATGTATTAAAAAATTTATTAAATATATATAAAAATTAAATTTAAAATTCAATCAATTATACCATCTTTATCCTTAAATTTAAAATCAATAAAGTTTAAATTCTTATTCCGCCTCTAACTGCGTTAGTGAGACGCGGCGGCCTCTACATGTCCACATACATAAAACGCTTACCTGTCCGAGGAGTAGGCTAGAGTTAAGAGATACGTCCTTGGAATAAATGCCACATATGCATTGAAATAATTAAATCGCTTTTTAATTATGAGAGAGGTCGTCTAAAACAAGTCCAAAGATCAAGTTGTTTATCCGTAAAATTGTACATTTAAATTTGTTCGTGGTTTCTAAACAAATGAATCAATTTGATCCCAAAAGATAATAAATTAATCAATTTTCGTACAAGGTACTTAGCTCAAATGTAGACAAAACGGTATATTTGGAGAGCCGAGGAACAGGATTTTCGGGCACGATGATGATAAGAACAACAAGATAGAGAGAGAAATAGTATAAAGATGTTGTATTAGAATATGCTCTTTGATCTCCAAAAAATCGTGTCTTACAATGATAGTTGAACCTATTATTTATAGTTCAGTGGGCGTAATGGTCGGGCCCACCACTAATGATAATTATTGAAGTGCGATAATGAAAACCTAACGGTAAACATAAATGCCCAAATTCCTGTAGTGGGCCGTTATTCTTTAATATTATAGAATATTTTTCATTAAAAACTATCGGGTGCAGCATGCTTAATGCATTTATTGACTTGCCTTTCTCGGTGACACACGAGGTAGATGTGCCCGGTCTTCTGTCCTCCCGGCTTTGATTCTACGTGTCCCCTTCTTTGGTGGCCACGTATCGTAACCTATTTTACCCAATACAGATAGTCCCCCTGCTCTCCGATGAGATAACTTTGTATTACCGGGAAGTTGGTGAGTATCTTCTTTTGACGGGAATTACTATAATTCCTTTTGAAGGTTACTGACGATTGATTAGTCGCATGTCCCCTGCATTTAATGCCTAGAACACGCGTCCCACTATGATTAAGCACGTCTTTTGCCGGTTATCGAGGTAATTGGAGCCAAGTATTTTAGCCGCCCAAAATTTTACCTATACGTATCAACTCCCTTCTCCTTTGGGTTTCACCAGTTGCTTGAACTTCTAACCTGAATTCCTGTTCTACATCTCTTCTCTAAATTTCTTCCAAATACATAACCTTTTCTTCCCCTCTTCCAATGGTTTCTTCATCTAAACGTTCTGGTTCTTCGAAGAATAAGAACAAAAATGAAGATTCTGCTCCTCCAACAGTAAGTTCCATAATCCCCAAAAGGCTCAGTACTTTGAAGGATTTGGAGGAGAAATTTCTCACTGATAACCCCCGTACATGGGCGGTTAGTAGGTATCCATCTTCCATTCATCCTTCCAGTATCCCTACTGTGAAGGAAGACTGATGCTGCCCGAATTTGGACATCATCGCTCCCCACCTTTCGGAGCGAGTGACCTTTCCCAGAGAGGGTTTCACATATTTTTACATGTACCCTTTTACCTTGGGTACGTTCTTTTTGAGTGGGGAGCTTGATTCCGTGATAGCGAAATTTTGTCTTCGCTACCAGGTATGTTTAGCACAGGTAAACCCCTCTGTGTGGAGGACGGTTGCCTGCCTTCAGCGCTTGTGCTTTGAAACCAGAGAAGAGCTGACCCTGGCTCACATGATGAATCTGTACTCCCCCAAGATCTTCCGCGGGGGAATGATAAATCTTTACAAGCGTGGTCACCATGCTTTGATTTCTAGCATGGATGATGACAATGACCGAGGGTGGATGGAACGGTTTGTTGCAGTTGCCTCCGGTGACATTATTCCAACAACGACCTCATCCTTTCCGGTTACTTGGAACTGTTCCCGTAAGTTTCTTTCAATATGTTCCCCCCTCCTAAATGTTTTTTATGCCTATATTGATATTTCAACTTCTGTATGTTATAGCGACCCGATGGCCCCAACCGGTGGTAGAAGGCTTGGACCAGTGGGTTCAAAAGATCTTGGATATCACCTCGCCCGAAATCTGCTTGTGGAAAGAACTGTCCATCAAATATTGGTGGAAAGCCAAGAATCATGGTAATTATAATTTGATTTGCTTTAGTTTTTGCATATGTGGATTTTGGCTAAGTCTCCTGACTTGTTTGTCAAATTAGATCTACCCCGGGCTCAGTCGAGACCCCCGAAGAGGATGTTTTGGCCGACCCTGCTGATGCGGCGAGGCTGCTTCCGGAGGCGCTTGCTCGAACGGGTGCCTCCGGGTATAAATATTTCTTCGCGGAGTCCCCGGCCAGAGAACAAGCAACCAAAAAGAAGGCGTTCCTCTGCATCCGGGGAGAAGAATAAGAGGGCAAATGTTGATGCCCCCGAATCATCCCAGGTGGCGACGTTGGCCAGTCCTCCCTCTGGGCCGGTCATAGACACCGTAGTGATTGATGATGAAGAAGCTAGTGATGAGGGAGCTTCTCTTCATAAAAGACAACGATCCTTATCCTCTCAACATGATGCTCAACCTTTTGATGCAGTCACACTCGCCGAGGATGATGTCTCGACACTTTGTGGAGAGTTTGATTTATTGAAAAATGCCAACTCCTGTTCTCGGGCCCCAATCGTTGTGCTCGGTACTGCGAGGTAGAGTACCGGGCCCTTGCCGTCCTCGGTTGGTAAGCACCCAACAATTAGTGCTGCCTTCAGTGCAGCTGCTTCCCGTTTTTCTCATTTACCAGCTTTATCACCACCTTCTTCACCACCAGCAACTGCTACATCTTTTCTATCTTTATCCATGCTTCCCCCAACAACATCATCTCCAACGGCCATGCTCGACCGTGCTGAAAGCGTTCCTCCTCCCCAGTATCCTGTTCATGGGAATTTGGGGCAAAATTATGCCGCCCCTTCTGAAGATCCTCAACGGAGGAGGAATGTTACCCTCTCGATCTCTACCGGGTGCAACCTTCTTTCCTGGCCGATGTAGCTTGCAAATTATCTGAAGCCTTTAGCTTCAGAGAAGGATTGGGAAAAGATTCAAACACTCTTGGAGAGTGTTTGTTGAACAATGCCATGCATAATGATGCAATGGTATGCTTCTTCCTTTCTCTGCTATTTGTCCAGCTTCTGAATGAGTGCATTTTAAGCTTTACCTCTTTTATCTCGTAGGCCAATTTTCTTGCTTCCGAGGGCCGACAAAGGTTAATCCATGAGAAGGAGGAAATTTCTTCTGAACGGGATCAGCTTTTGGCAGAATAGGACCGGACTGTTCTACGCCTCTCGGAATTGGAAATCAGGGCCACTGAGGCTGATGTTTTGGAAGCCCGTTTGATGCAAATAAAGCAAGAAGTGGTAACCCTCAGCCAAGAAGTTGAGACACTGAGGTCCGGTTTTGATGAAGTCAAGGCTAAATGGGCTGAGCTCCAGAATGCCATTCTTGCTGCCAATAATCGTGAGGTTGCTGCTGCTGAAAGGGTAACTAATTTAGAAGTAGCCTTGAATTCTAAGGCCGGAGAACTTGCTACCGCGGGGGAGAGACATGTCCGGTTGGAAGAGAAGTATAAGAAAACTATCGAGCACAACATGCTTTATAGTTCAACTGTCCATGATCTCGATGTCAGTCTTCAATCTGCTAGGTCCGCCCGAGACAATCTTTCTGCCTAGATCACTCAGCTCAAAGAAGAACTCAGGCACCGAGAGGCTTCCATCATTGTTGAAAAAACTTACTCCATGTACAGCATGAGGAGAAAAACCATGGAAGCATCCAAAGATGGCATTAATAATATTGATGCCGAAATTGCTAAGGCATGCGAGCTTGAGTTGGCTGCAAAGAATGGACTCCTGGCGCGGTCTGACGCTCCCGATTCTTCTGATTCTGGTTCCAATATTTCTGATACTGAAGAGGAATCGGAAGGAGATGATGTCGAAGACCCAGTTGGATAAGATGTTGAGCCATCTCGGTGGCACCACCTACTGCTCCCGGGGATATGGATACTTTTCTTCCTCTCGATTCCAGTGATGCTGTAGCTTAGCTTTTTCTTTCCCTGTTTTGCATTTCCTTTTGGTACATCCTTGTAAATAAAGAGGTATTGTTGTTCAACTATTTGGCTGAGTCTTACCTTGTTTGGATATCTATGCAATTTTTTTAACCCTTGTGCATGTCTTCCTGCTTTTCTGCATGTGGTCTCGGGTACATTTTCTTCGATGCACTTCTGTCTCCGAGAATTATCCCTTTTACATCAGGGTTTCAATAAGTATTTGTGCAAGTTTGGTTTCTGCGTCTTTTCATATGTGGCTTCGGGTGTATTTTTCCACGATAGCATTTTCGGTTCCGGGCATATATTCTTCCGGAACCAACCCTTTAACATGAGGGTTTTAATAAGATAGGGCCCTCTTATGTTTAGGATGATCTTGAAGAGGACGTCTCCTGTTCATTACGACACTAGCATTTAAAGTACTTGTTTAACTTTCAAATGACAATTAGCTCATCGTGTAGACAAGAAACGAGATACAAGCAAAAAGATGTTATTTCATTCCTTCTGTTTTTATAGTTTACATAGGAATTTTGCTATGTAGAAAAGGATTTTCCATGACTTGTGGCTATCTTGTATAACTTGTTTCTTCGGGGCTGGCTATGCAGTTCTCCATCCTGATGATGCATGGCATTCAGTGTTGCCTTGCCGGATTTTCATTCCCGGTTGACGTGGAATTAAGTGTTGCCCTGTAATCATATCATTATCTCCCCAGTGTTATAATGCGAAGAATTCGAGTTGGAACACTGGAAGGCTTGTATCTTCGAAGGTTCCACCGATGAATTTCTACGTAACCCTTCGCTCGGTAACATATTTTGCTTTCCCCTCAGGAATTCATATTGTCGAGCGAAAGAATACCTGACTATTCTCTAGTGGCTTGTGCTCGTGAACGATCGTGTAACCTTTGTTCGGTAGCAAACTTAACTTCACGGTGGGAGTTTGCTAAGGAAGCAAAGATTACCTTATCGTCCCCGAGTCGAAACTTTTTTGTTTGCCTTGTTATCAAAGGTCTTATTACTGTTGTTTTTGTAGTATGCTTGTGATCGCTGCCTCGTTAAAAAACCTTACCTGAAAAAACCCAATTGGGATAAAAATCAGAACGAAGGATAAAAGAGTGCAGCACATAATTTCCGTCTGACTGTTGTTTGTCAGCAGTAATAGTTTTTGAGATGAGCCACGTTCCAGTTGCTGGGAAACTTGTCTCCATTGTAGTTTTCCAACTCGTATGACCCTTTACCGGTGATAGCTGAAATCCGATAAGGACCTTCCCATGTAGAGGCTAACTTGCCGGCGTTAAGTTCTCATGTGTTTTGAGTCACCTTCCTCAAGACCAAGTCTCCTACTTTGAATTAACGAAGGTTGGTTCTTTGATTGTAATACCGCTCCATCATCTACTTTTGAGCTGCCATTCTTACATGTGCCAGGTCTTTGCGTTCCTCGAGCAGTTCTAAGTTGATTAGTATTGCCTCATTGTTTGACTCTTCGTCTGCTTGTAAATACCTTAAGGTTGGTTCCTCTACTTCCACATGTATCAAATCTTCTGCGCCGTACATAAGGGGAAAAAGAGGTTTCTCCTGTGCTTGACTTGGCCATTGTCCGGTATGCCCATAGCGCTCTAGGTAATTCTTCAGGCCAATGGCCTTTTGCTGCTTCTAACCTTTCTTCAGGTTTTGCACAATTATTTTGTTTGTTGACTCCTCCTGGTCGTTTGCGCTCGGATGGTAAGGTGAAGAGGTAATCCTTTTTATCTTCAAATCTTCCAGCAATTTTGTGACTTTTGCACTGATAAATTGTGGCCCATTATCACATGCAATTTCCTTCAGTATTCTGAACCTGCAAATTATGTTTTCCCACAGGAAGTCGACCATTTCGCGCTCTCCGATCTTTTGAAAAGGACCTGCTTCCACCCATTTTGAAAAATAGTCAGTCAAAATTAAAAGCAACCTTACCTTTCCAGGAGCCGGTGGTAACGGTCCGATGATGTCCATTCCCCATTTCATGAAAGCCCGCGGGGACAGAACTGAATGCAGGGGTTCTGGCGGTTTATGTACTAGTGGTGCGTGGCGTTGACACTTATCATATTTTCGTACAAATATTTTGGCATCTTGTTCCATAGGGGGCCAATAATATCCTGCTCGGACTAACTTCAGCACCAAAGAATCTGCGCCTGAGTGGTTGCCGTATATCCCTTCATGGACTTCTCTCATGACATAATTGGCTTCTGATGCACCTAAGCACAGGGCCAACGTACCTTGAAAGGATTTTCTGTATAATTGGCCTTTCTTGAAGCTATAGCGCGCGGCTTTGGCGTACAACGCTCTCAATATTTTGGGGTCTTCGGGCAACTTTCCATGCTCGAGGTAATTAATTATCTCGTTTCTCCAGTCCCAGACCAGACTAGTCAAATTTACCTCATAATAACCATCTGTGTCCAAGGCTGAATTCATTAGTTTTGCAACCGTACCTGATTCCGATCCTTGGATTTCTGTTGATGAGCCCAGATTTGCTAATTCATCTGCTTCCGAATTTTCTTCCCTCGGGATGTGGGTTATTTACCACTCCTGGAATCTTGTCAGTAAAGCCTGAACCTTTACCACGTATTGTTGCATTCCCTCGTCTTTGGTGTCAAAAATTCCGTCAACCCGATTTACCACCAACTGTGAATCACATTTCACTTTGATGGCTTCAGAGCCAAGTCCCAGGTCAATTTGAACCCTGCAATCAAAGCTTCATACTCTGCCTCATTGTTAGTCAGAGGGATAGTCTTGATGGCTTGCCATAAGGTTTCCCCCGAAGGTGTGATCAAGACTATCCCGAGTCCAGACCCTTTCACGTTTGAAGCTCCAGCTGTGAATAAGGTCCAGACTCCCGGTGTCGGTTTTGACACCATTGTTGCCTCTTTGGAAGCTAAAGGCAATAGTCCCGGGCTAAAATTGGCCACGAAGTCAGCCAGGACTTGTGATTTAATCACTGTCCTCGGTTTATACTCTATGTCGAACTCGCTCATTTGAACAACCCATTTGGCCAATCTTTCTGAGAGTTCGGGTTTATGGAGTATATTCCTCAAAGGAAAGGCAGTCACCACCGTTATCGGGTGGTATTAGAAGTAGGGCCTCAGCTTCCGGGCGGCTACCACGAGAGCTAAGGCCAGCTTTTCCAAATGTGGGTAGCGAGTTTCTGCTCCCGTTAAAATTAGGCTAACTTAATATTTGGGGAATTGCGTACCTTTTTCCTCCCGGACCAAAACTGCGCTTACCGCAACTTCTGAGACTACCAGGTAGACCACCAATAATTCTCTTTCTTTAGGTTTCGAGAGCAACGGAGGGCTTGACAAGTATGTTTTCAATTCCTTCAAGGCTTGTTGACACTCTAGAGTCCACTCTAAGTTGGTTTTTTTTTTTAGCAGTGCGAAGAAGCGATGACACTTCTCCAATGATCGGGAAATGAACCTGCTCAAAGCTGCTAATCTGCCAGTGAGTCTTTGTACTTCCTTTACGTTGAATAGTTTATCTGGGATGTCCTCTATGGCCTTGATTTTGCCGGAATTCACCTCAATTCCTCTTTGTGAGACCAGGAATCCTAAGAATTTACTTGATCCGACCCTGAACACACACTTCACGGGATTAAGCTTCATATTATGCTCCATCAGTGTGTCAAACATTTCTTGCAGATGTCTCAGGTGATTACCTTCATGCATAGACTTAACGAGCATATCATCAATATATACTTCCATAGTTCTTCCTATTTGTTTTTTGAACATCTTATTTACGAGCCGTTGGTAAGTAGCTACGACATTTTTTAGTCCGAAGGGCATTATGTTGTAACAATATGTACCAAAATTTGTTATAAACGAAGTCTTTTCCCGGTCTTCCGGGTTCATCTTGATCTAATTGTACCCGGAATAGGCATCGAGGAAACTCATTAACTCGTGCCCGGCCATAGCGTCGATCATTTGATCGATATTTGGCAATGGGAACGAGTCCTTCGGGCTATGCCTTATTAAGATCTTTATAATCTACACACATGCTAAATTTATTGTTCTTCTTAGAAACTACTACTACATTAGCTAGCCAGTCCAGATAGGTTACCTCTCGGATTGAACCAATCTTAAGTAGACGGGTTACCTCTTCTTTGACGAATTTATTCCTTGCTTCGGCAATAGGGCTCTTATTTTGCATTACCGGAGGTTTGCTCGGGTCTAATCTTAACTTGTGCATGACTATCTAGTTCTTCTGCCGCAGATTTTGTTGCATCTGTTTCTTCCAGTACTTGAAAATACCTTGGTATATGATATTTCCCCGACTCTTCTTCCCCCGGGGAAAATTCCTCTGGTTTGGGGGCGGAAGCCGGTTCCGGTAACTACTATGCCACAGGTTCCTTTCCTTTGCTATAGGAGGTCGATATTGTGTTAATCTTTCTTGCGGCCGGCTGATCACCTCTCATCTGTTTGATCCCCTCGGGTGTGGGAAATTTCATTAATATGTGGTACGTCGAAGGCACATCTTTCATCTGATGTAGCCATGACCTTCCCAAGATGATATTATAGCCCATGTCACTATCTACTATCTCGAAGAAAGCCGTCTTTGTTACGCCTCGGCCTCTGTGAGCAGTAAAATTTCCCCTCGGGTTGTCCCGCTTGCGAGGTTGAATCCAGCAAGGAGCTTTATCGCCGGGATGATGCTCCCGGTGAGTTTAGCTTGATCCAGAACTCTCCATTGTATGATATTAGCGGAACTTCCTGGATCCACTAAAACACATTTAATTTTAAAGTTTAACACGTTAGAGAGATTACCAGCGCATCACTATACGACAACAGTAGTTCGTCCGTATCTTTATCCGTGAACGTGATATCATTTTCCCGGAGCCTCTTGCTATGGGTTGTTGAAATTTTTGTCTTTTTTGCGGACGAGAAGGTGATCCCATTGATTTCGTCCCCTCCGAAGATCATGTTGATTGTTTGGCATAGAGGTTCCTCTCCTGTTTTTGAGGTTTGCGCTTCGCCCCTGTCCCGACCATAGTTATTTTTGGCTCAGTCACTCAATAGTTCTCTGACGTGACCATTCTTCAATAGCGTTGCCACTTCTTCCCCGAGGTGCCGACAGTCCCCAGTCCGATGGCCATTAGTGATGTGGTATTCACACCATAGATTTAGGTCCCTCTAGCTGTGATCGAACCTCATAGGTCTCGGGAATTGTGCCTCTTTGATATCTCTCATGGCCGAAACTAACTCCACCACGTTGACGTTGAAACTATACTATGATAACTTTGGATAAGAAGAACCTTGTGGTCCCGAGATTTCTCCATCCTGCAGCGATCTGTTGTTCCGCCCACGATCGGTTCTCCTGTCAACAGTGAACTTGTACGATGTCCGGAAGCTCCTGTCACGACCTTCCGCCCGCTCGTAGGGCAAAAACCGACCCCTTGAGGTCCGCCTATCCGAGTCAATACCATATTTCATTTTTTCCCTATTCTTCTCTGGTCCTTTGGTCGATAAAGCAAAGACGATCTGATCATCTTCCATCATTATGTTCGACTCGTACCGATTGTGAATATCTACCTAAGTTGTTGCTTGAAACTCGAGCAGGCTTTCCTTTAACTTCCGGGAAGCATCTGAACTCCTCGGGTTTAAACCCTTAGTGAACGCTTCAGCTGCCCATTCATCCGGGATAGCCGGTAGCAACATCCTTTCCTTCTGGAACCGGCTAACGAATCTTCGTAATAATCGAATTCTTCCTGCGCGATCCTGAATATGTCGGTCTTTCAGGCTTATACCTTTCTAGCGCCGGCATGGGCCTTGATGAACGAATCCGCGAGCATTTCAAAAAAATCTATGGAATGCTCGCGCAATAATGAGTACCATGTCAAGGCTCCCCTCGTGAGAGTCTCACCAAATTTTTTCAATAATACAGACTCGATTTTGTAAGGATCCAGATCATTTCCTTTCACTGCCATTGTATAGGTGGTGATGTGTTCCTGTGGATCTGATTGTATTTTGGCACTTCAGGTATTCTGAATCACTTTGGGATTAATTCCCGGTCCGCACTCGGTTTGTACAGTAATTGGATGTACTTCTTCAAGTTCGGGCCTTTCAATACTGAGGGTATTCTCGAGATTTGGTCCATGCAAGCGTTTACTTCATTCATGAACCGCAAGAGTTCCTCCTTCAACGGATCATTATCGCTGTTGAGGTTAGATCTACTCCCCCCAGCCCCATAGGAGCCAACTTCACCCCTGGGAGTGTTGTTGTCGACTCTCTGCGTCGTTTAGTTCATTGGAACAACGGGAGGAACTGGATCTAGCATCTTTGAATTATTTGAAGCGCCTGATAGCGCCTGTTTTAACTCCGTCATAACCTGATCCTGCCGCGTAAGGTGGCCTAGAATGATTGCTTGCTGCTCTTGCAGGATTCTCGCCGCGTCTGCTACGTGCCCCTGGTCAGCGTCATCTGGAGTCGCCTCCCGTACTTGTCTGGGGTACCGCCCGTTATACACCGGCGTGGCATCTTCCCCCTCATTGCGAGTGTCGCTGATTGAGTCCTCAAAATGGGGGTGTTCCCCTTGAACCTCAGGATTACGAGTGTTATTAACGGTATTGATTGCCATTTTTTGGTGATTTTTTGCTAGGATAGAAAATTATCAAAGCTTATGAATGGAGAAAAAGCAAGGACCAATTTTAATCGCACAACTGCCTAGGCCCCACAGTGGGCGCCAAACTATTTACCCGTAAAATGATACAGTTGAATTTGTTCGTGGTTTCTAGACAGATGAATCAATTTAATCCCAAAAGATAATAAATTAATCAATTTTCGTGCAAGGTACTTAGCTCAAATGTAGACAAAACGGTATATTTGGAGAGCCGAGGAACAGGATTTTCGGGCACGATGATGATAAGAACAACAAGCTAGAGAGAGAAATAGTATAAAGATGTTGTATTAGAATATGCTCTTTGATCTCCAAAAAATCGTATCTTACAATGATAGTTGAGCCTATTATTTATAACTCAGTGGGCGTAATGGTCGGCCCATCACTAATGACAATTATTGAAGTGCGATAATGAAAACCTAACGGTAAACATAAATGTCCAAATTCTTGTAATGGGCCGTTATTCTTTAATGTTGTAGAATACTCTTATTAAAAGCTACCGGGTGCAGCATGCTTAATGTCTTGATGGACTTGCCTTTCTCGGTAACACCCGAGGTAGATATGCCCAATTTTCTGTCCTCCTAGCTTTAATTCCACCTGTTCCTTTTTTGGCAGCCACGTATCGTTATATATTTTACCCAATACACCGGTCATAGACGCTAACAGAAAAATATGGTTACTACAACTTAGTTTTTGTTAGATATATTGCTCGGAGTTTCCCATGATTTTGTAAAAGGGAATCAAATTAAAAGATACTTTCTCTCCCTACTTTATATAACAATCTTTTTCCATTGTAAGAAAGATACGTTTTTATATTTATTACTTCCTCCGTTTGAGTTTATGTGAACCTATTTTTTTTGGGTCTGTTAAAAAAAGAATGATTTCTTTTTAAATTTGAAATCAATTTAGCTTAAACTTACAATTCTGCCCTCAATGAGAAACTTTTATAATCATACAAATATTTTGGCATCTTTTTGACTTGTTTAAGACTACAAATTCCACAAGTCTTTATTTTTTCTTAAACTCTGTATCCAGTCAAACAAGTTCACATAAATTGAAACGGAGAGAGTAATATTTTAACTTTATAAAATAATACGTTTTTATGAAATGAAGCGGAAAGACAATAAACCTATGCTAGCGAGACGCGGCGGCCTGGTGTCGACAGATAGAAAGTCTATCTGTGACCTCAAAACCTGGTAATCTCTAACATGGTTCTTGATGTATAAATGGATATATATGTTCAATTTGATTGACCCTTCGACAACAGAAAGATTGTCCTTTGGACTGCCTAATTATTTCTCCAAGGGACAATCTCCCCTTCTATTGACATCATGATCTTAGTAAGTATTCTGTTTCCTTGATTCCCTCTAGCTCCTATCTATTTTATTGCATTTCTCATTTGTTTAAACTAGCTACTACTATATAGCCACCAACTTTGTTGTTTCTTCATCTAATTCTCGATCTCTTTAAATGTTGTATCTGGTCATTCCGTGATTCCCAATTCACAAGATCATAGCTACGTGATAGTGCATCACTATTTTCATATCCTTTTACTATGTTGACATTGGATGCAGCGACGGAGCCATATATATTCAAAGGGTGTCTGATAATCTTTTTGAAATTTTTTACTGTGTAGCTAGATAAAAAATTATTTTTATGTAAATATCCTTCTTTATATTTTGGCCCCTTGGTAAAAATTATAGCTTCGCCACTGATTGGATGTAAGGTATATAAGATTTTCAGAGCTAAACAAAATTTAAGTTAATTCATCAAAGACTTGCATTTTCCTAAGGATGCTAAGTGAGTATTCAAAGGGAAGAAGATAAAAACATTTTGATTGCGTATATGTTTTGGAGGTAAAAGACGAGTATTTATATTATCTTAAATTTTTGTTAAGACATTACATTTGCTGAATAGGTATTTAATCATCTTTCAAATTCAAATTGAGAAGTAAACTAAGAACATGCACTTCTTGTACGTTGTCTTTTACTTTGCTAACTCTTAATAAGGAGCACTTTCTCTTTACTAGGCTTTAAACTCCCCGAATTCGGATTAGTCGGACGTATGAGACACTGGGTGGGAGATCCGAGATCCAAAAAAAGAAATTTGCTAACTCCTCTGGAGAAAACTAAGGGGCTCAGAAATTAACTTGTATTGTTAGTTTTATGTTCTCTTTTACTTTATTCAAATTCAAGCTCATGATAAAGAAACCCTAAGATCTTGAAGAGGAAAACTAGGTAAAAACTACTAAAATTATTGAATTAGTGTTAGATGTTATGAATTGGCAAAAACCTCTAGTACGTGGAAACGTTTGTGTTATGTGGCTGGAAAAGTTTCTATCACGTTTTGAGCTTGCCTGGATCCTTGCAGTTTACGTGCAAAAAGGATCTTTCCAAGTTGCAGGGACAAATATGACGTGCATAGAAAAACGTCCTTTAGAGTGAGTATCGACGTGGCACGAAGATCCAAGTCCCAACATTAGATTAAACAAATAGGAGTAGTAGCTTAGAAAATATTTGCTTTGTTTTACTTTAAGTGATATTTTTTGTTTTTTAGTTAGCCAAAAAAAAGTCTTTTATATTAAGAAATAATTTACTTAAATTGTTTTCTCTTTATCCTTAATAAATAATTGCTAGTCACACAAATATTTATAATTTATTTTAAATTATAAATATTCAAAATCTTTATTTCTTTCTCAAGTTTTGTACCCTATCAAATACCTTTACCATAAATTGGGACGGAAAGAGTAACGTGTTTTATTTTGCATATTTATGGTGGTACCAGATTAAGATTCTTATCATTAGGGGTGTTCAAATCGAACTGAAAAATCGCATCAAACCGAAAAGTCAAACCAAATAGATTAAAAAACTTCGACGAGGTTTGGTTTGGTATTGAGTAAAAAATTTCGAACCAAACCGACATATAAATATATATATATTTTTATATATACTTTTAAGACTTTATATAGATTCTTTTTCAAAAAATATCTAAAAATATTTGGGATCCTCTCATATGATTAATATAGAACTATGAAATGCATCTATTTTTATTTAATTTAAATAATGGGTTATATCATCACTTTTTTATCAAGTATTATTGAAATGCGTCAATCTCTTTGTTCTTTGATATTCATATGTCAAGATCTGTTAAAATTTTCTATCTTTTTCAAATTTGGAATGGTATTTTTAATAACTTAAAATTAAATAGAACATATCATTATTTAGGTATCATATTGATTTTTTTGTTTAATTATTAAATTTGGTTAACTTTGAAAGCTTACATCAACGAAAAAATATTGTTAGACGACTAAAAAATAAACTATCATATGTTGGTAAAAATAATTCCCATAAGAATATTTTAATAGATCATGTATTTGTTAGTTTTTTTTATTTCTACTAAATATATATTCACTTATCAAAATTTTATCTATAACTTTAATAAAGTAAGATTCAAATAATATTCATGTAACAAAAACCCGAAAAACCCAAAAACATGACAAAACCGAACCAATCGAAACCGATATAGTTGGGTTGGTTTGATTTTGATTAAAATCGAACCAACCCGATCCATGTACAAAAGTATAAGGAAGATGGCATAGAGCATAGAATGAGATTGATGCTTCGAATGTCCAGTTTTCTGGGGTTGTGATAGAAGGAGCTGTGGCACTTTCGGAAGGGGGAATCGAATTCATTTACGATCTCGAGTTTCCAGACACATCGCACTTCCGCTCGGGTCGAGGCTTTCACTCTGTCCTAAGACGGATAAAGAAGAGTGGGGAACCTCTCGCTGATTTTTAGAATTCGACATCAGGAAGTATTTTCTACTTATCATCATCCAATCTCCTCGTACGTGGAGTTGGTCTGACAACTTGGAGCACATCTAATTAATTTTTTCATTATAATAGTATGTTCAAGTCAGTTTACATGCATTTGATAGCTCTACCTATGAAAACTTAAGCGTATAAGAACATTTATTTAACTTTTATTTATACTCATTTTCCATGATTGTTATTCTAACGTCTGATCTTGTTAGAGATTCTGAGTTTGCGGATCTTCCAAGTGCTAGTTATGGCGGGATTCGAATATTGCCAATTAAATCATAGCGACGAAGATGAGGGAGAAAGGGAATTATCGTTTGGTAATCACTGCGGCGGCATTAGTACCGGTGGTGAAAGATAGCAGCGGTTGTTGTGTATTATTGGCGATCATTTTCAGATTTATTTGTTTATTTCAACGAATCATTCGCACAATTCACACCACGTACCATCACCAGAAATTTAAGAAAATAATCCAACAAAGGTATAAAAGGAGAATTTAAGGACAAGTCTTCTTTACCAACTTGCAATCATCGACTCATCGCGACATCACCTCACTACTTTAGTATTTAAGCATTGAATACGTCCGTTTACTTAGGGATAATGTGAGATTGAGAAGAACACCTATATAGTATTAAAATAAAATGGATCTGAATAGAGTGGAATGAGTATTCTTCTAGCTGGCCTACTTAGGCCGGTATAGTTGATAGATTGAGTGTTATATATGTTGTCCGAATTGTCCTAAAATATGTTGCACGGGCGGAGCTATAGTTCTATTTACGACTTCGGTGGAATTCAGTAGCTTTAGTCCATATATTATATGTGTATTTTTAATCAATTTAATATACACTTCCTCCGTTCACTTTTACTTGTCCACTATTTCAAAAATAGATTTTTACTTTTACTTGTCCACTTTCGCATATCAAGAGAAAAGTAATTTATTTTTTCTGTTTTACCCTTAGCATTAATTACTCATTCTAAATCATTTTCCAAATTCATTAAGACTATACACCAATTAATATGGGTATCATGATAAATTATGTATTTTATTTCTTATTTCTTAAGGGGTGTGCAAAGTCAAAAGTGAACAAGTAAAAGTGAACAGAGGGAGTATATGAATAATTTATTGAGAACCTAATAAATTATTTTTCTAGAATTTAGAACCAATAAACTTAAAATCTTCAGGTGCCACTGACTTAATGCGTATACCTACTAGCGTCAAATGCTACTACCATAGTATTCCCTACACCCAAAGAAAAAAGAAAAAAAACAGAAAGCCATTTTGCAAATATTGATAACTATCTCCATGTGCATTACTAACATTCACATGTGGAAGAGCAAATCGGTATATAAATTGCATTAATTTATGGTTAGTGAGTAGGATGTATAGCTAGTCATTTTCACATATCCACAATTTGCTGTTGAATGTTATCACAAATCCTGTTTGTTTGTTCATAACATTCATTGGACTAAAGTATGTCTCTCAAATGGTGGAACCAACATTTTTAATAAGTGAATTCAAAATATAAAGAAGTAAATACACGAAGAATCCACGAGGATTTAATATAATACATATAGAAAATATTTGCCTAGTTACATTGTTGATGTTTTATACTTCAATACCATACGGGAGGGGAGGGGGGAGGGGGGGAGGATGATTTGTGTGGTGCCTAATTTTCGCGTGCACTGGATTATCGAAGGACCTAGTTCTTCTATGCGTTCCTTACACTACAGTTGTGGAATAAATCATGCAGAAAGTAAAGAACACAAGAATTTTTACGTGAAAAATACCCGGCTCAAAAGGTGAAAAAATCACGACCTACTACCTAGTAGGATTTTTCCCAAACACTTCACTACAACTCTGAGCTACAACAAAGTTTATAAACTCTTGAAAACCTAAGGATTACCTCTAACTCTTGTAGTAACCAGCCACAGGCTGTTGCGACTGCTTCAAGTTAACTCTAACTTGAACAATACAACTAGAGTTTACAACCTCTTGCAAACCTAAGGATTAACTCTAACCCTTATAGCAACACGCCACAGGCTGTTGCGACTACTTCAAGTTAACTCTAACTTGAAAGGTACAACTCAGGTACCTAGTACAATTTGCTTCTTAGAAAGTTGAAAGGTACAACTCAAAATGCCTACTACACTTTGAACCAGAAATAAAGAAAGACCCATAAAACTCTTTATGGAGCTGGTTCTTCAATCTGGTTTGTGTAGCTTCAGGATCGCACTCTTAAATCTCACGGGAATTGATCACAAAATGCCTAGCTATTTTGCTCTCAATTCGTGCTTAACTTCAGTATGTGTGCATCACCCGTAAAAGAGAACAAAACTGATATTTATAAAGTTAGTAGAATAAGGATTAACTAGAAGTCTAATGCTTTACTCTTCCTTGGTGGAAGAGTTCTAGTTATCTTCAACTTCTAACTCTTTCCTCATCTTGGATAGAGTTCTCTTCAACTAAGGTTGCTTGATTCTGCCCGTAAACTGTGTACACTATCTATGGACCTGGTTCATACATGTGTTCCTTTGTCAATCATCAAAATCAAAACTGCTCAAGTCAACAAATTTCCCCTTTTTGATGATGACAAACTCAATTCTTTTCATAAGCGTGGAACCTGTTTCAACTCAGCTCAACATCAATGCAATGTTAGAACACTTTTCATTTAAAGTCACAAATCATCAAGGACCAGGTTCATTAGGTTATAAACATCACAGTCCAAAGCAAAAGCACACCTTATCTTCCCCCTTTTGGCATCATCGAAAAGTTATACAATTAAGGTAAGTAACCAGATTTTAACATATATCACCCATGGCCACTGGGGCTACTTCAAATGCAATCATGGATTTAATTTTCTCTTTTTCAATCTAAGGATATTAGCCATCTAAGAAATATCAACAAACAATTAGAGCAAAAGCAATGAATTTTATTGATTGATAAGATCCTACCACAAGGTATAAGAAGAAATAAAAACATAGAACCATGAGCAGAAAATAAAAAATATCCCACTTGGGTTACTGGTTACAAACTAGGCTTAAGAAGGTTTTAAAACTGGGAAGGACCAGGTTCTTGGTTCTTGGCTTGAAGCAGTTTCAACATATCTTGAAGAATACTATCATTATTCTCCTTTTATTTTGCAAGCTAACACTTGAGAGAGTCTCTCTCAGCCTCTACTTCAGCCAATCGTTTCTTCAACCTTTCAATCTCAGCATCCTTAGCTATTTTCTTCCACTATTTGAGCCTCATCGCTCCTTTTGGCAGACCTAGTTCTTTTAGACACAATTGAGCCCTCAGCCTCAACCTCTGTTTCTCGATAAGTTTTTGAGAAGTCTTTCTCTTTTTGGCACTAGGTGTGGGTACTTCCACATCCTCATATTTATCTTCAAGAACCAGGTTCATCTCCTCAATCTAGACTACTCCACTTGGCTTACCAGTTTTTTTTTCAAGCGACTTTCTTGGCATTCTCATCTAAGGCCCTTTGTACATTGGCCTCACTTTTCTTCTTCTGGCTCCTTGTAGTTCTTCCTCTTGTGGGAGGAGTTGCTACAGGGATAGAAGGAGCACTCTTTCTCTTAGTTCCACCCATGCCCTTTCCTGCAGTCTTTCCAACTTTGTTCTTGTTCTTTTGATTGTAACTATCTGACACCTTTTACAGCAGATCAGGACTCTTGTCTATTTTAGCAAGAGAAGGAACTGGTTTATGAACCCGTTTCCTTAACCTAACCAGCCCATCTGTTGCACTTCTATCACCAGAACAACACCTATCTCCTGTGATTCTATCCTCATACTTTCATTCATAGTCTTCTCATTATCACTAATCTCTTCACTTAATACAATCATTGCTCCAGCTTCTTCAGTCAAACCAACAAGAGTGGGTGAAGGAGATCCAATCACTCTTTCTTCTCCCTATCCCCTCACATCTACTTCAACATCCTCACTCTTTTTTTTTAATTTTTACCACCAATTTTTCCAGACCCACCAGTTTCTACACCAGTAATCATACCAACTAACATAAACCTATTTTCATGATTCTTAGCAAATTTAGAAGCAACATCAAAAATTTTTAACCCAGAAGTTACCAGTTTAGTTTCAGATGAAACTGGTTCTTCCCTATCAGTCGCAGACTTGAAGAACTCATCAAATTTTTAGGGTTCTTTTACTTGACTGGCTTGCAGCATCTCACTCAAATTCTTAGCTTGTTCTCTACTGGCCACTGTGTTACATGCAATCATTTTGATATGCTTTTTCTTGGGGGTTTGGGTGGTTGAAAGTGTAGGTGAAGGTTCTTTATGTGGTGAGGAAGGATTTTCTGAGTTTTTGGGATTCTCATGGGTGTTTTCCATTTGATCAGTTCAGAAACTTGAGAGAAATATAGAGAGTTTTGAGGTTTTGGAGATTTTAATCTTTCAAAAAAATTGAGATAAGAGGGTAAGGTCATATAAATTTAAAGAGGTAAAGGTTGAGTGTATAACGACACCTTTTTGAAGTCTAGAAGTCTAATCAAATTGGAAGTTTGAGTTAAAAGACGTTCGGCTCTTCCCCAAATATTTCGGCAATTATGGCACGTGTGACTCTTGATGAAACTGGTTCATTTGTAACTAATTGGTTAAAAAGTACTTTGGGATAAAGTAGGACTCCTTTCAGTTCATGATCCATATGCAGTTATTTCAAATTATGCGAAGTGTAGAATACATACCTTATAAGCTCGATGAACCAGGTTCTTTACTAAAAGTTCTCTTGTGTAAGATTTATTTTTTTCAAGAAAATAAGGATAGTATCATTAGACATCAGTGAGACATTTTAGCACATATCACAAGAGTATACTAATAAAAGCATGGGACTTAGAAATATCTAATCTAATTATTCACAAAATTCACAAATTATCTAACCAATCATTGAGTTAGGACCGGTTTCTTTTAGGTGATCTTAATCATCTCTAATTCTAACCTTTTCCTTTCAAAGTGACCCCTACTCAAAGCTTTTATGAAGATGTCAGCAATTCCCTTATCAGTAGCACAAAATTCCACAGTGATCAACACCACTCAAAATTATCCCTTTGAAAACGATGCCCAACATCTATGTGCTTAGTTCTTTTGTGATGGACTGGGTTCTGGTCATACTAATTGCACTAGTATTAACACAAAAGATGGGGATACAACTCAGCTTCAGCAGTAGACAAAGCCATAGAGTTTTTCTTTTTGGTGGCCCAAGATACACGACATGAGCCAAAAAAGTGTGCCATACCTGAAGTGCTCTTTCTATCCACAAGAAAACCTGCATAATCAGCATCAGCATATCCCACTAAATCAAAATTACTACCTTTTGGATAGCATAAGCAAATATCAATGGTTCCTTTTAGGTATCTCAAGATCCTCTTGACAGCCTTCAAGTGAGACTCTTTTAGATTTGCCTGAAATCTAGCACAAAAGCCTACACTGAAAATAATGTCAAGTCTACTAGCAGTGAGATATAACAAAGAGCCAACCATTCCCCTATACATCTTCTGATCAACAGATGAACCAGGTTCATCCAAATCTAATTTCGTGGATGTTGCAATAGGAGTGTCAATTTCTTTGGATGTTCTTTCCTGGTTTTGTTACTGAGAAACAGATTCATGGACAAGTTCCCTCGAGGTTTGAGGATTAGTTCCTCTCTAGTCAGTTCCCCCTATCAGGTTGCCCTGGGTGGAAGGACCTATTCCATCACCTGTTTCTTCATGTGATGCAACTTCATCATTTGAGTTTCTTGTCAGTCTAATCTCTTCATCATCTTGTTCCTGCCTCCCAGAAAGAATGTTAGTTTCAAAAACAACATGCACACTTTCTTTCACACACATAATTCTTTTGTTATATATTTTATAGGCTTTACTATGTGAAGAATATTCCAAGAATACTCCCTCATCACTTATGGGATCAAACTTACCTAGGAAGTCTTTTCCATTATTGTGCACAAAACGCTTGTATCCAAATGCCCTAAAATGGGATATATTTGGTTTTCTCCCTTTAAGTAACTCATAGGGAGTCTTCTCAATATGAGGTCTAGTCATGCACCTATTTATGATGTAGCATCCAATGTTCACAACATCTACCCAGAAGCTATGGGGCAATTTACTAGCAAGTAGCATAGTCCTAGCCATTTTGTCTAATGTCCTATTCTTTCTTTCAGCTACTCCATTTTGTTGTGGAGTCCTAGGAGAAGAAAAAATATGATCTATGCCATGTTCATCACAAATTTCAGCAAATTTAGCATTTTCAAATTCAGTACCATGATCAGACCCAATTGATGCAATTTGATTACCTAGTTATTTTTGAGTTTTTCTAACAAATGAAGTGAACATGTCAAATGCTTCATTTTTAGATGTTAAAAATAGTGTCCATGTAAACCTAGAGTAATCATCAACAAGAACCATAACATATCTCTTACCACCTCTACTCAATGTTCTCATTGATCCACAAAGATCCATATGGATCAGTTCCATCGTCCTAGTAGTACTTGCCATTTTCTTGCTTTTAAAAGAGGATCTTACATGATTCCCCCTTGCACAATCCTCACAAATTTTATCTTCCTTGAACTTAATGTTAGGCAGCCCTATCACCAAGTCCTTGGAGACTAGTTTGTTGAGTTGGCTTAGACTGGCATGTCCAAGTCTCTTGTGCCAAAGGAGGAGATCATTATCCAACACACTTAAGCAAGTGAGTTAATTATCTGAAAGTGTGGACAGATCCACAACATATATGTTGTTCACTTTTTTTCCCTGCAAAACTATCTTGTCAGTGGTAAGATTAATCACAAAGCATTTTATAGAGGTGAAGGCTACCATGTTACCTCTATCACACAATTATGATACACTTATTAGACTGTACTTCAGTCCATCTATCAAGTAGATATTCTTAATAAAGTGAGAATCAGTCTTACCTACCTTTCCAACCCCAATGATCTCACTTTTCTTTCCATTTTCAAAGGAGACATTTCCTCCTTTAAGGTCCTCAAGTGAAAGGAATTGGTTCTTGCTTCCTGTCATGTGCTTTGAGCAGCCACTATCCATGTACCATATTTGGCTGCTCCCCTTCACTTGGACCTGCAAAAAGAAATTAGGGGTTAGTCTTAGGAACCCAAACTAGTTTGGGTCCCTTTTTATAGGTAAAAGGATAAATCACATTCTTTTTAGCCCAACTTGGCAGCCTATTTTTCCCTAGAATAAATTTTTTGTTCTTTTGACTTACCTTTTCTTTTGCAGTGCATTCACTTTTATAGGGACCAGTGTTACCACAGTGTGTGCAAATCTTGTTCTCAGGGAGTGCGAGGTACTTGCTTTTGGGATCCCACTTTGGTGCAGAGTTCCTAAAACCAAGTTCTCTTTTGTTGCTACTATGATGTTCTTGTACATCAAGAAAGTGCTTCAGAGGACCTGTTACATTTATAAGTTCTATCTAGCTCATGCTTGACCTTGTTCAGATCCTCCGGTAGGACTCTTACCTATTCATCTCTCTTATATAGCTCATCCTTTACCTTTCCTAAATATTTTTCTAGTGTGAGTTGTGTGACACTACTATTTCTTTACCTGTTCCTAATTTCAATTTCAGATTATCATATATAAGTTCTAAGACATCTGTGTCAAGTGCATGAACCTGGTTCTTCAAAACAGTATTTTCATTTTTAGTTTCACAAGCCCTAATTTTCTGGTTTTTGCACTTTGCTTTTAAAAAGTTACACTCTTTTGACAACTATTCTTTTTCAGAACTTATATTCTTAAATTCATCAATTAAAGTTAGCAATAGTTCTGATAGTCTATCTTTAGAAAGGAATTTAATTTTATCCTTTAGGTCCAGAAGACTTATCTCAGATTCTTCATCAGGTTCATCTTCAGATTCTTGAATTTCTATAAAGCTCGTTCAGTATCATCATCATCATCATCAATGTCCTCATCTGAAAATTCTTCCCAGGCAACAACCATTGCTTTGGATGGCCCTTTGTTGTATTTCTTCTTATTATGAATATGTTCCTTCTTTCTGTTTCTTCTTTTAGATCTATCCTTAATCCACTCGACTTCCCACATATAACAGTTCTTGATAATGTGGTTCTTCTTACCACATTTGAAGCATCCATTAGTCATCTGCAAGTGATCTCTTCTCATCTCCTTCCATAAGCAATAGTAGTGATCATTCAATAATGGTGGCCTAGTGGTAGATTGCTCTTTATATTTTCCAAGTAGTGCACTCATCTTGATCTATTCCTAAGGTGTTAGCCTCTTCAAGAATAACCTGATCTCATACCAATTGATTTTTTATACTTCAATACCACACAAGAGGGGGGTGATTTGTTTGGTGCCTGATTTTTGCATGTACTGGATTATCGAAGGACCTGATTCTTTTATGTATTTCTTACACTACAGTTGCGAAATAAATCATGCAGAAATTAAAGAACACACAGATTTTTACGAGGAAAATACCCAGTTCAAAAGGTGAAAAAATCACGACCTACTACTTAGTAGGATTTTCCCCAAACACTTCACTACAAGTCTGAGCCAACAACAAAGTTTACAAACTCTTGAAAATCTAAGAATTACCTCTAACCCTTGTAGCAACCAGCCACAGGCTGTTGCGACTGCTTCAAGTTAACTCTAACTTGAACAATACAACTAGAGTTTACAATCTCTTGCAAACCTAAGGATTAACTCTAACCCTTATAGCAATACACCACAGGCTGTTGCAACTATTTCAAGTTAACTCTAACTTGAAAGACACAACTCAGGTACCTAGTATAATTTGCTTCTTAGAAAGCTGAAATATAAAACTAAAAACGCCTACTACACTTTGAACCAGAAATAAAGAAAGACACATAAAACTCTTTATGGAGCTGGTTCTTCAATCTGGTTTGTGTAGCTTCAGGATCGCACTCTTAAATCTCACGGGAATTGCTCTCAAAATGCCTTGCTATTTTGCTCTCAATTCGTGCTTAACTTCAATATGTGTGCATCACATGTAAAAGAGAGCAAAAATGATATTTATAGAGTTATTAGAATACGGAATAACTAGAAGTCTAATGCTTTACTCTTCCTTGGTGGAAAATTTCTAGTTATCTTCAACTTCTAACTAATTCCTTATCTTGGATAGAGTTCTCTTCAAGTAAGGAGCCCTGCTCCTTATTAAATATGCAACATTTTCGTTCAGGGATTATCAGAAATAACCATTTATACTTATCCCTTTTACGTGCATGCCTTTTGCTTGATTCTGCCCGTCACCTGTGTACACTGTCTATGGACCTGGTTCATGCATGTGTTCCTTTATCAATCATCAAAACTAAAACCGCTCAGGTCAACAGTTGTCCTCCTCCCCTCCCCCCCCCCCCCCAAAAAAAAAAAAAAAACACCCAGCTCCCTCTAAAAACACTCTTCCTATAAGACTCTTAGGGTTTTTCTGTAGTTTCTTTCGGTGTTGGGCTGTCCCTTTAATTTCCTATTATATTGTTATCCAAGAGACACAAAAGAAACATGTTTTAGCTACTTGTGATTATGCCGATGAACATGGCAAGAGACACAAAAGAAATAAATTTTGACTTATGATTAAGCAGATGAACATGGCTGGTGGTAATACATATAATATTTTCATAGGCTGTGTACCGATCATTGATATTGTAAAAGTCGTTTTCTAACTTTTGTGCCAAACCTCTTATAAAAGGTTCATAAGTAGGGACAGAAAGTGAATAATACACTGAAAATTAAAAATTATATCCATGCTTCATCTTTACTAGCACGTTTTATCTCTAATATATGGTTTTGTGCCCCTTCACAATACTCATCGGATTTATGTGCACGTTATTGTTTGCACCACTAATGCTTGCATTATGGTAAACTATTTACATCTCACACCCTATTGGGGTGCGGCCCTTCCCGGATCTTGCGTGAACGTAGGATGCCTTGTGCACCTGGCTTTCCCTTCTCGTTCATTGAGCTAGGAACCTGCAGTATCTATATTACGGATCCGTCATAGGAGAGAGGGTGACTAGTAGATGATATGATTGGCAACAAATTAAGAATGTGTTAATACCAAAACCAAGGGGACTAAGTAGTAGTGTATTTTGCCTGCTAGTTACGCAGCATTTTGTTTCAAGAAAATGAATGCATGTCCTGTTGTCTGCTAGGACATGATTTTGCTGTTGATATTGAACGTGTTGGACTGTATTCATCTCTACCCATGTGGAAAGCAGCTAAAATAAAATCAATTTTCTGATATAGCATGTGTTCGTTTGTCTTTTGATTCCTTATGTGATTTTCATGATTAGCATGTGTTTTGTTTGTCTTTTGATTCTTCACTTGATTTATTAACTCGTATTTCTTGTCTAAATGCTGTATGAAGATATACTACTTTTACGCCATTTGATATTTTAATTGCTAATATGATGAAGTGAGTCAGTGACCAAGATGTTTGTTTCTCGTTCCCTTTATCTCCAAATGCCCCATATGTGATTATGTTTGTTGTATTTTCATTGGGATCGTCTTTGTTAAGAAGCATTTTACCTTTCAATGTGAAATATTCCAGCGTGAATTTAGATTTAATTAGTCCCTAATACGAATACCAAACACTGTATAAGAAACTAAAAAAAGTTATATTTATATTTAAGTCGCTTGGTCCAATTTTGTTCCATCAGCTCATAATGTCCAAGAAATGTACACGAAGTCACCCAAAAAAGTTGCTCCTTAAAGACAATTTTGGGGATACAGAAAAATTCAAGCAGATGGTTTTCATATTGTAAGATTCTTGTTATATATTCGACTTTCACATTTTATGTGATACTATTTTCTTTTAGTTTGTCCCAAAAAAATATAATCTTTTATATTTAAAAACACTTCTAACATTAAACTTCTCACCTTACCCTTAATAAGATGGCTTATATTTACACAAATATTTTACACCATAAGTTTCAAAAAAAAAAATTTCTTTTTCAAAATTTGTACCTGCTCAAACACCATCACATAAAATGGGACGAAAGAAATATTTCATTAACTATTATTTTATAATAATTTAGCCTCTCAATATTACCATGAGTAATTTATAAAACTTACAGAGGTGTAAATGTAAACCTTAAGAAGCATTTGGTGGAATTAACAGTCCTCCGTATATAGGGTCAGAATTTTATACCATTAGTTTACCAAAAGCCCGCTGGATAGGAGACAGCATGTGGTGTAAAGATATGCATAGCGTGTCCTCTAATGAGACTGATCTTAGTTGAATGTCCACATAATTGGCGGTATACGCCTCTTTGCCTCTTCAGCTCCTTCTTCTTCGTCTCTTCTTCTTCACGAAGAATACCATAATCCTTCAATTTTGGAAGCTTAAGATTCTTATTTGGGGGTTAAAAATTCGTAGTTAATAGTTAATTATGGTTAAACTACTTTGAGTACCTCCCTCGCCCCGGCCCACCACCTAATTATTCTCTACCCCTTGAGGTCTGTGATAACCCAAAAAGTTATCTTTACATTTAATAATTATTTTTGTGTTCTAAGACCTCGAAAAGTATTATTCATTATTTTTTGACTTACGTGCACAATCCGTATAATTTTTAGAAAAATTGATTAAAATGTGAAATAGGGCCTTAAAACTCAATTGAGTTGACTTTGGTCAATATTTTGAGCAAACAGACTCGGATCAATATTTTGACAGTTCCGGTACGTCCGTATCGTGATTTAGGAGTTGGGCGTATACCCAGAATTTAATTTGGAGATCCCTAACTTGAATTATCGTCAGTTGGCGAAAACTAGAAGCCTAAAGGCTTAAAAATTTCAAAGTTTGACCACAAATTGACTTTTATTAATATCGGGGTCGGATTCGAGTTCTTAAAATTTTTATAGGTCCGCTATGTCATTTATGACTTGTGAGCAAAATTTGAGATCAATCGGACTTTATTTGATAGGTTCCGGCATCGAATGTAGAAGTTGAAAATTCTTAAGTTCCTTAAACTTGAATTGTGGTATAATTTATGGATTTAGCGTTGTTTGATGTGATTTGAGGTTTCGACTAAGTTCGTATGATGTTTTAGGACTTGGTGGTGTATTTGGTTTAGGTCTTGGGGGCTTCGGGTGAGTTTTAGATGGTTAACGGGTTGAATTTTGGACTTAGAACTTTGCTGGAATTTTTCTGATGCACTGTCTGGTTTCCTTCTTCGCGTTCGTGATAGGGGTCTCGCGTTCGCGAAGAGGAACTGGAGGCAGGCAAAATTTACTCTCCGCGTTCGCGTAGAAGGGCGAGGCCTGGCCGGGCACCAGGCGATAAGGCTTCGCGTTTGCATAGGGGAGACCGCGTTCGCGAAGGCCAAGTCTCGCAAGGCATCGCGTTCGTGAAATTGCCCTCGCGTTCGCGAAGTAGAAATCTGGGGCAGCACAAAAATGTGCTTCGCGAACATGAGGGTGCTATCGCGTTCGCGAAGAAGAAATTTTTGGATATCAGAACTTAAGTTCTGGAAATGGGATTTCGTCCCATTTTTTATTATTCAAGATTTTGAGCTTGGGTAAGGCGCATTTTGAGCGATTTTCACGGAAAAATATTGAGGTAAGTGTTCCTTATCCTATATTGATTATATTTCATGATTTCATACTCATTTACATTATGAATCCGTGAATTTATGGAAGAAAAATCAGATTTTTATAAAATCTTTCAAAAATATAAAATGAAGATTTGAAAGCCAATCCGATGTCGGAATTCGATAATTTTTGTATGGTTGAACTCGTATCGGAACGGATGTTCAGATTTCATGAGTTTTTTCGGGATCCGAGACGCGGGTCTCACTATTGAGTTTTGAAATAAATTTTGGATTTTAATCCGGAAAATTAGTAAATTATTCATATGGAATCTAATTCTACGATTTGTATTGAATATATTGAATTGTTTATGACTAGATTTGAGGATTTCAGACACGAATTCACGAGGCAAAGGTTTATTGAAATCTTGAGTTGGTTGCAAATCGAGGTAAGTGTCATGGTTAACCTTGACTTGAGGGAATAGAACCCTTGAATTATTTACTACGTGAATTTAATGTGTAACGATGTATAGGCAAGGTGACGAGTGCCTATACTTTGTCAAATTAATTGTTTGCTTAATTATTTAAACATCTTAAATTATTTTAAGACACGAATTAACTGTTATAATAATTATTTCTCTCCTATTCCTTATCAAATATTAATTCTTGAATTCCTACAATAATTGTTACATGCTTATTTGATTTATGTGTCTTAATTGCTACTTGACATTTATCATATTAAAAATTAAACTGGCTATTTTATTCCTGATTTCTATAATTAATTGCTACTTGTCATTGTCTGTTTCATAAATAAATTATAATTATTGTATGTCTTTTTCACGACCCAAAATCTCACATGTCGTGATGGCGCCTATCTCAATATTAGGCAAGCCGAAAATCTCAATAATCCACTATATCTTTTAAATTTGAATGTGTGGAAGGAATTGAAAGAGTTATGTTTCAAGCTGAATCAATTCCGCACGATAGAATACAAGAAAGTGAAATTTTCCTAAGGGTTCGGCAGCCTCTCGAAGATAAGTACAGACGTCTCCGTACCGATCCGCAAGACTCTACTAAACCTGCTCATGACTCGTGAGACCTATGTAACCTGACTCTGATACCAACTTGTTACGACCCAAAATCTCACCTGTCGTGATGACGCCTATCTCAATACTAGGCAAGCCGAAAATCTTAATAATCCACCATATCTTTTAAATTTGAAAACAAATAATTAAATTCATGGGAAGAAATCTCACAATTTCAAATATAACACTCCCAAAATTCGGTGTCACTGAGTACATGAGCATATAATATGAGTACAATGATTGACTATTAAAAACCACTGTCTGAAAATATAGAACAGTACAATAACTGAAGAAAAGAGAGATAAGGTCAGCGGACGCCAAGCAGCTACCTTGATAGACTCCAACTGATAGTACTCTGAAATCTAACAATCTCCGTGTCTGAAAGCACATGGATCTGCACAAGAGGTGCAGAGTGTAGTATGAGTACAACTAACTCAATAAGTAACAAGGCTAACCTCTGGGTTGAAAGAAATGATGAGCTCCGCAGGTACAGTCCAGTAAAAGTAATGGTACTGAAATGTAGGTATGCTTTCAAGTTCAACAGTTAAACTCAGTACAAGTGAAATAGATCAATACTGCATGATATGAGGAATATGACATCTCAGTAGAAAGACCTCATGTAAATACTGATCATAAATTATCCGGTCACTCGGTACCGTTTATGGCCAATCCAGCCCAGGGGTGTTCTAACCCGTATATAAATACATATCGACTAACAGTCTGTCACTCAGTACCGTATAAGGCCAATCCAGCCTTGGGATAATTTATCACTATATATAAATGATACTGACAAGATCCATGTCCAAATAACTCATTACAATACAAATAAGTAAGGCAAGTTCATGCCCTGAGAAAATTCATCCCAAATATATATATATATATATATATATATATATATATATAAGCAGTAATTAAGGCAAGTCCATGCCCTAGGAAGTCAATCCCGAATATCGATGATCATCTACGCTCACTGGGTGTGTGTACAGACTCCGGGGGAGGGGGGGAGGCTCCTTCAGCCCAAGCGTAATACAAAGCCAATATGACCTACTGCAGGCGGGCAGTCCCGATCCGTATAATAACAAAGCCTATAAGGCATGCTGCAGGCGGGCAACCCCGATCCATAAAATAGTAAAGCCAATAAGGCCTGCTGTGTTGCGCAGCTCAATCCCATAAATATCCTCACAATGGACAATTATTACTAAGTGTGAAATGTATATATATTATTTTTAACAATTAATTGAACGACAACACGACCCCATGGGTCCTAAAATATCGGCATGTAGCCTAAACACGATATTTATCACAAGCCTCGGCTCAATTCCTCTAACACGTGCCACATGTTCAGCTAATAACATGATTCTTAAATTTTACAATTTCACAGGATTTATTCAAGACACAATTTCTGTGGTGCACGTCTACATGTTCGTCACCTATCGTGTGAGTCACCTTCAACAATTTATATCATACCAAATTCGGGGATTCATACCCCCAGAACCAAGTTTAGAAGTATTACTTACCTCAAACCGTATAATTCTTTACTCTGCTATGCCTTTGCCTCGTGAATTGGCCTCTAAACCGATCGAATCTATCCACAATTAATTCGATTCAGTCAATAAAATTTATTGGAATTAATTTCATAAGAAAAGACTAATTTCCCATAAAAATTCGAAATTTTGCTCAAAAATTGTCCATGGGGCCCATATCTCGGAACCCGACAAAAGTTACAAAATCTGGAAGCCCATTCAACCACGAGTCTAACCATACAAATTTCACCAATTCCGACATCAACTCGACCCTCAAATCTTCAATTAAAGTCATTGAAGATTTTTACCATTTTCACCCCAATCTTTACCCATTTGAACTCAACACTCTTTCCATAAACCTTATTGATACGTATAAATAATACTCTTAATCACCCATCATTGCCAAAACTCGAAATTGAAGATTATCGGTTAGAACCTTACCTCTTTGATGAAGAACATGAGGGATTTCTTGTTCGATTTCAAGGCATGGACAAGAATTTGATGAACAAGACACTTTATCTATTTTCTCTCTCTAGAACACTCTTACTTCTCTCTAAAATTATCAGACAATTGCCCCAATTTATGTCCCAAAATCTATTTATCAAAATAGGGTTGGGTTATGAAAATAGGAAAATTACCCATTCGAAAACAGGTATGCGATCGCACAATGGACCGCACAATATGTATGTGGGTTGCACAATGGACCGAAAAATCGCTGCCGAAAACTAGGCTGCGCTGGGCATATCGGCGACCATTTTGTGGTAGCACAATGTGTCATTATGTGATCACATAATGATTCTACGGTCGCACATCTGACCGTAGAATCACATATTTCTAGCCTTTGGTAATGTGGTCATAACTTCTTGTAGGAATGTCAAAATAACGAACGGTTTGAAGCGTTGGAAACTAGACACATAGAACTTTCTTATGATAGGTAGAACATCTTATAACTATTCATATCATGAGAGGTATGCTCGTTTGAAGTTAGGTCTTGTGCGAACTCACTTGAAACTTTAGTCTTATGAAATTTTCAACTTCTACATTCGATGTCGAAACCTATCGAATCAAGTCCGATTGATCTCAAATTTTTCACACAAGTCATAAATGACATAAATTAGCTATAAAAATTTTCGAAACTAAATTCCGACTCCGATATCAAAAAGTCAACCCCGTGGTCAAACTTTCCAAAAATTCAACTTTCGGCATTTCAAGCCTAATTCCACTACGTACCTCAAAAAACTTTTTCGGACACACTCCTAAGTCCAAAATCACCATACAGAGCTATTGGAATCATCAGAATTAAATTTCGAGGTCATTTACATATATGTCAATATCCGGTCAACTTTTCCAACTTAAGCTTCCAACATGAAAATTCATTCTTCCAAGCTAACTCCGAAATACCTTAAAACCAAAACCGACAATTCACACAAGTCATAATACCTTGTAGGAAGTTATTCAATACTTCAAATAGTTGAAAGAAATGTAAATGCTCAAAACGACCGGTCGGGTCGTTATAATCTCCCCCACTTAAACTTACGTTCGTCCTCGAACGTGCCAAGAGTTGTTCTTAACTTTCAAATCACTATTCCACCTTACCATGCACATACCCGAGGGTGATCTCACGTCACCCTATTCTATATAGGCCTGACCATACAACATAACTGAAAATCATTAATTTAACATTGGCCCAAAAACCTTGGAGCCAAATTTCTAACATCCAGAATTCTTTTCAAGACCCGAATCTCACATCTACATACTGTATAATCCTGAACAAGCTTTATCAAGACATAGCCATAACCCCAGATTTAATCATATTGCATACCACACAACTCATATGCTCGCAGTACCATTCCCGATCATAGTAATTACTCCAAACCAACCAAGTGCAAGTATTAAACCTCATATCAAGCCAAACCTCGTTCCAAAACCTTCGTACACTGCTTATAATAAAAGAAACATGCAAAAATCTCATGACCCCTTTTCAGAGCAACAAGTCATGGAGCTCTTTCTCCCCAACCAGAACCATAATTAATTTCTAAGCCGACTTTTAATATTATCCTCCCGAATATACCGTAATCAAACCTGATAGTAGCCATTCTAGGTCCAATGACCTTATATAATTAAACACAACTATCCCATAGACACGCCACATCAATATAACTCAAGCTACAACTGTGCAACCTCGTACCCAAAATGGAAGATGTCTCAAAGTAGAGAACTGTATTGTAAGTTCAACAAGCACCACCACAACTGTGATGCTATAAGCTTATTATATATAGTGGAACCCATACACACAAGTTTAATAACAGTAACCAGTTCTTCTAGAGCTCACATTAACATCCCTCGCACGGCAAACTCACGTGCTATGGTATCAATATCTGGACCTGCATGGATAACTCACGTGCCAATAATATCGATAATTTGAATATCAACAATCTATCAACCAGGAGAGTATCGTAATACCAATGAATATCTGTAAATCAAAACAAAAAATCCCCTTTCAAACACACACTCTTCTCAAGGATTACCGAGCAACTATAACATTCATCTAAATATATAACACTGACTATTCCGTTCAGAATTTGTGATCTTCCTTTAAAGAATGAATTGCCATATCGTACCTATAAATCTAAATCCCTCACAACACACCGCTATGCTCAAATTTAAATTGTACCTCCCGAACAAGCCGAAGGACATGTGCTCATTTAGCACGATCAACACTTAAAGAAGTAACCTTGCTTTAACATGACTAATTGAATTCATACTTTGTGCGTACCACATACTTCAAAATAACAACTTAGTCATTCCATAATTTTCATATTTTCATAAAGTTCAATGTAACCCGTATCCAGGAATTTACTTACCCGAGTCATCCTCGATCTCCACCCCTGTAAGTCATAACTAACCCACAAGTATGCCTCAAACCAAAACTAAAATTAACATATATCCACGAAATTGAATTGTCAATAGCAGACTCCCCCACTTGGCTCAAAGCCATAGAACAACACTCTATAACTCATAATACCCATACTTCATTACTGCCATAATACGACAGTTAGTTCAATGAAAATGCTTCTCAAGCTTATGAAACACCCACCATAAAATACCTATATCATCCGCTAAGTTAGCATTTATTCTCGAGACAATCAAGTCAAATTTTCTCAACCCGATTCAAATTCAAATCTCAACACATACGCCCCGTTTATAGAAAAGAAACTCTCTATTCACATCATAAGGAACACACCTACATAGATTACTGTGCAGGAGATAACGCACCTGCTTAGTCTCAAATTGGCATCATGTTATACCCTTTCGCAGCCATAATTACTATGAAATCACTTAATCTTTCTGAGTCCAAACTCATTAACCAGACATGAGAATTTCATTTGCCCCAAAATTTAACAACGTGAAAGATCTTTCAAAATATTCACACTCGAGATTGTACGTCACATCAAAACGAAAATAAAGCACCCAATGGCCTTCCTTTACATTTCAAGGAAACACTTCTCGTCAAATTCAAATCGTCTTAACACATCCTGTAGTTACATCATACTCATCACAAAGCCATTCCACCGCTCATCGAGCCACAAATTCCACTCGTAGGGATATTATCGGACATATATGTCCAAATGTACAAGTTACAACTGAAGCTACTGAGCCTAAGTTGCGGTCTAAACCTGGCCTCAATTCCTCCAAACTAGCCCATCACCAAAACACAGAATACACATCTTAAACCTCATTCACAGAATCACAAGTCGACGATGCACATCTGATACCGATCGCTCATGTGCGCATACGAATGCGTGGAAGGAATTCAAAGAGTTATGTTTCAAGCTGAATCAATTCCGCACAATAGAATACAAGAAAGTAAAATTTTCCTAAGAGTTCGGCAGCCTCTCGAAGATAATTACAAACGTCTCCGTACTGATCTCCAAGACTTTACTAAACCTGCTCATGACTCGTGAGACCTATGTAACCTAGCTCTGATACCAACTTGTCACGACCAAAAATCTCACCTGTCGTGATGGCGCCTATCTCAATACTAGGAAAGACGAAAATCTTAATAATCTACCATATCTTTTAAATTTGAAAATAAATAATTAAATTCATGGGAAGAAATCTCACAATTTCAAATATAACACTCCCAAAACCCGGTGTCACTGAGTACATGAGCATATAATATGAGTATAATGATTGACTATTAAAAACCACTGTCTGAAAATATAGAATAGTACAATAACTGAAGAAAAGAGAGATAAGGTCAGCGGGCGCCAAGCAGCTACCTTGATAGTCTCCAACTGATAGTACTCTGAAATCCAACAATCTCCGTGTCCGGAAGCACCTGGATCTGCACACGAGGTGCAGAGTGTAGTATGAGTACAACTAACTCAATAAGTAACAAGACTAACCTCTGGGATGAAAGAAATGATGAGCTCTACAGGTACAGTCCAGTAAAAGTAATGGTACAGAAATGTAGGCATGCTTTCAAGTTCAACAGTTAAACTCAGTACAAGTGAAATAGATCAATACCGTATGATATGAGGAATATGACCTCTCAGTAGAAAGACCTCATGTAAATACTGGTCACAAATTATCCGGTCACTCGGTACCGTTTATGGCCAATCCAGCCCAGGGGTGTTCTAACCCGTATATAAATAAACATCGACTGACAGTCAGTCACTCATTACCGTATAAGGCCAATCCAGCCCTGGGATAATTTATCACTATATATAAATGATACTGACAAGATCCATGTCCAGATAACTCATTACAATACAAATAAGTAAGGCAAGTTCATGCCCTGAGAAAATTCATCCCAAATATATATATATATATATATATATATATATATATATATATATATATATATATATATAAAAGCAGTAATTAAGGCAAGTCCATGCCCTGGGAAGTCCATCCCGAATATCGATGATCATCTACGCTTACTGGGGGTGTGTACAGTCTCCGGGGGGGGGCTCCTTCAGCCGAAGCGTAATACAAAGCCAATATGGCCTACTGTAGGCGGGCAGTCCCGATCCGTATAATAACAAAGCCTATAAGGCCTACTGCAGGCGGGTAGCCCCGATCCATAAAATAGTAAAGCCAATAAGGCTTGCTGTGTTGCGCAGCTCAATCCCATAAATATCCTCACAATGGACAATTATTACTAAGTGTGAAATGTATTTTTTTTTTTCGAACAATTAATTGAACGACAACACAATCCCATGGGTCCTAAAATATCGGCACGTAGCCTAAACACGATATTTATCGCAAGCCTCGGCTCAATTCCTCTAACACGTGCCACATGTTCAGATAATAATATGATTCTTAAATTTTACAACTTCACAGAATTTATTCAATACACAATTTATGTGGTGCACGTCTAAATGTTCGTCACCTATCGTGTGAGTCACCTTTAACAATTTATATCATACCAAATTCGGGGATTCATACCCTCAGAACCAAGTTTAGAAGTATTACTTACCTCAAACCGTGTAATTCTTTACTCTTCTATGCCTTTGCCTCGTGAATCACCTCCAAACGCCTCGAATCTATCCACAATTAATTCGATTCAGTCAATAAAATTTATTGGAATTAATTCCATAAGAAAAGACTAATTTCCCATAAAAATTCAAAATTTAGCTCAAAACTTGCCCGTGGGGCCCATATCTCGGAACCCAACAAAAGTTACAAAATCTGGAAGCCCATTCGACCATGAGTTTAACCATATAAATTTCACCAAATTCCGACATCAACTCGACCCTCAAATCTTCAATTAAAGTCATTGAAGATTTTTACCATTTTCAACCCAATCTTTACCCATTTGAACTCAACACTCTTTCCATAAACCTTATTGATACGTATAAATAATACTCTTAATCATCCATCATTACCCAAACTCGAAATTGAAGATTATGGGTTAGAATCTTACCTCTTTGATGAAGAACATGAGGGATTTCTTGTTGGATTTCAAGGCTTGGACAAGAATTTGATGAACAAGACACTTTATCTACTTCCTTTCTCAAGAACGCTCTCACTTCTCTCTAAAATCATTAGATAATTGCCCCAAAATATGCCCCAAGGCCTATTTATCAAAATGGGGTCGGGTTTTGAAAATAGGAAAATTACCCCTCCGAAAACAGGTATGCGGTTGCACAATTGACCGCAAATGGGTATGAGGGTTGCACAATGGACCGCAAAATCGCTGCCGAAAACTGGCTGCACTGGGCATATCGGAGACCATTTTGTGGTCACACAATGTGTCATTATGCGATCGCATAATGATTCTGCGGTCGCACATCTGACCGTAGAATCGCATTTTTCCAGCCTTTGGTAATTTGATCATAACTTCTTGTAGGAATGTCCAAATGACGAACGGTTTGAAGCGTTGGAAACTAGACACATAGATCTTCCTTTTGATAGATAACACATCTTATAAATCTTCATATCAATAGAGGTATGCTCATTTGATGTTAGGTCTTGTGCGAACTCACTTGAAACTTTAGTCTTATGAAATTTTCAACTTCTACATTCGATGCCGAAACCTATCGAATCAAGTTCGATTGACCTCAGATTTTTCACACAAATCATAAATGACATATCGAAACTATAAAAATTTTCGGAACTGAATTCCGATTCCGATATCAAAAAGTCAACCCCGTGGTCAAACTTCCCAAAAATTCAACTTTCGGCATTTCAAGCCTAATTTCACTACGGACCTCAAAAATATTTTCGGACACGCTCCTAAGTCCAAAATCACCATACGGAGCTATTGAAATTATCAGAATTAATTTTCGAGATCGTTTACACATAAGTCAATATCCGGTCAACTTTTTCAACTTAAGCTTCCAACATGAAAATTCATTCTTTCAAGCTAACTCCGAAATACCTTAAAACCAAAACTAACAATTTACAAAAGTCATAATACCTCGTAGGAAGTTATTCAAGACTTCAAATAGTTGAAAGGAACATAAATTCTCAAAACAACCGGTCAGGTCGTTACAGCCTTGATGCTTAATAGTTTCTCATTGAAAGTGGTATTTATTGGGGGATCGGGTTACACGCCGCAACGAAAATTAAAATATATATATTAGGGGATTGGGTTGCACGCCGCAAAAGATTTATTTAAAATTTATATTGGGGGATCGGGTTGCACACCGCAACAGATTTAATTAAAGTTTATATGGGGGGATCGGGTTGCACGCCGCAACAAATTTATTCTAAGTTTATATTGTTGGAG
Organism: Nicotiana tomentosiformis; assembly: GCF_000390325.3. Lineage (NCBI taxonomy): Eukaryota > Viridiplantae > Streptophyta > Magnoliopsida > Solanales > Solanaceae > Nicotiana > Nicotiana tomentosiformis. Next base: position 30,400,780 of record NC_090823.1, read on the forward strand.
CGGGTTGCACGCCGCAATGGAAACAAGTTGAGGGATTATGTCTGCTGAATTGACTTCAATTATTGATATTATTTACCAATCTTACTACTATTCCTGTTATTATTATTATTATTATTATTATTATTATTATTATTATTATTATTATTATTATTATTATTATTATTATTATTATTATTATTATTATTATTATTGTGTACAGGTTAATATAAGCGACCTGCCTTAGCTTGTCACTACTTCGTCAAGGTTAGGCTCGGCACTTACAGAGTACATGGGATCGGTTGTATTCATACTACACTCTGCACTTCTTGTGCAGATTTCAGAGTTGGTCCCAGCGGCGTATCATAGACTTACTCGGATTTTAGCTACCTAGAGGAGACTTGAGGTATAACTGCACAGTATCCGCAGTTCTGAAGTCCCCGTCTACTTTATTTTAGCTGTGTGTTTTCTCTCAGACAACTTTATTTTATTTAGACTCTTATTTGTATTATTCTAGAAGCTCGTGCACTTGTGACTCCAGTTCTGGGATGGTATTTAGATATCGCATTTATTATGGATTATTCATTTTATTTCAGACTTTATTTCTGCATTTGTTTCTTTGTTATTAATTAATTTAAAATTGTGTTAAAATGGCTAATTATATCCTAACGATGGCTTGCCTAGCAAGTGAAATATTAGGCGCCATCACGGTCCCGAAGGTGGGAATTTAGGGTCGTGACAGTTGGTATCAGAGCACTAGGTTACATAGGTCTTACGAGTCACGAGCAAGCTTAGTAGAGTCTGAATGATCGGTACGGAGACGTCTATACTTATCTTATAGAGGCTACGAAGTTTTGGAATAATTCCACTTCTTTCATTCCGTATCGTGCGACATTGATTTAGCTTGAAACATTTATTTCATATTCCTTTGTATCCATTCGTGTATGACATTGTGCACTCGGTATCAGCTGTGCATCGACAGTTCGTGATGCTGCAGATGGACTACGAGGGAGCTAGAGATGCTCAAACACTGCCTCAACGTGTGGTTCTGACTGAAGATGTGGACGTAT